>NC_049248.1:0-656704 GCF_011100685.1 Canis lupus familiaris
TTCGATTCGTTTTGATTCTTTTCGATTCAATTCTATTCGAATTTTTTCGATTTGATTCGATTCGATTCTTTTAGATTCTACTTGATTTGTTTCTTTTCGATTCGTTTTGATTCGATTCTTTTTGATTCATGTCGATTCGATTCGATTCTTTTGTTTCGATTCGATTCTTTTCAATTCGAATCTTTTCGTTACATGGAATTCGATTCTTTCGATTTGATTCTTTATGATTTTTTTCAACTCGATTTAATTCGATTCTTTTTTTTAGATAGTCACAGAGAGAGACAGAGAGGCAGAGACACATGCAGAGGGAGAAGCAGGCTCCATGCACCAGGAGCCCGATGTGGGATTCGATCCCGGGTCTCCAGGATCGCGCCCTGGGCCAAAGGCAGGCGCTAAACCGCTGCGCCACCCAGGCATCCCTCAATTCGATTCTTTTTTATTCGAAGCTATTCGATTCTTTTTGATTCGATTTGATTCTATTCGATTTTTTTCGATTTGATTCGATTAGTTCCTTTTTGATTCAATTCAATTCATTTCTTTGATTCAATTCAATTCGATTCTTTTGGATTCGATTCTTTTGGATTCGATTCTTTTGGATTCGAATCGAGTAGATTCTTTTCATTTCGATCGGATTCATTTCAATTCGATTCTTTTCGATTCGAATGTTTTCGAATCAATTCGATACTTTTTGATTCGATTCAATTCTTTTCGTGTCGATTTGATTCTTTTCGATTCGATTCTTTTCTATTTGAATCGATTCGATTCTTTTCATTTCGATTCGATTTGATTCAATTCGATTCTTTTCGATCAATTCAATTTGATTGTTTTCGATTTGATTCGATTCAATTCTTTTCTATTCTATTCAATTCGATTAGTTTCCATTCGGTGATGCAATTGGATTCTTTTCGATTCGAGTCGATACGCTTCGATTCTTTTTGATTAGATACAATTCGATTCTTTTCGATTCGATTCGACTCGATTTCATTCTTTTTGATTCGATTCGACTAGAATTTAATCGACTGATTCAATTTGATTCTTTTCTTTTCGGTTCGATTCTTTTCTATTCGATTTTTTTCTATTCAATTCGATTCTTTCAATTCGAATCGATTCGATTCTTTTCGTTTCAAATCGATTCGTTTCAATTCGAGTCTTTTCAATTCGAATCTTTGCGATTCGATTCGATTTGATATTTTAATTCGATTCGAGTCTTTTGAATTCGATTCGATTCTTTTCAATTCTATTCTTTTCGATTCGAGTCTTTTTGATTCGATTCATTTCGATTCGATTCGATTGTTTTCAATTCGATTTGATGCTTTTCCATTTGATCTGATTTGTTTCATTTCGATTCTTTTCGATTCAATTCGATTCTTTTCGATTCCATTAAATTTGATTCGATTCTTTTCGATTCGATTGGATTCTTTTCGATTTGATTCAATTCTTTCGATTCGATTTGATTTGATTCTTTTCGATTCGATTCAATACGATTCTTTTCATATCGATTCTAATCGATTCTCTTCGATTCAATTCGTTTCGATTCGTTTCGATTTTTTCGATTCTATTCTATTCGATTCATTTTGAATCATTTCGATTTGATTCTGTTCGAGTGGTTTCTATTAGATTCTTTTCGATTTGATTCAATTCGATTCGAGTCTTTTTGATTCGAGTCTTTTCGACTCGATGCAATTCAATACGATTCTTTTAGATTCGATTCGATTCGATTGTTTTTTTCGTTTCGATTCGACTTTTTTTGATTCGATTCTTTTCGATTCGATTGTTTTCAATTCGATTGATTCGATTCTTTTCAATTCTATGCTATTCAAAGCGATTCTTTTTATTTGATTCGATTCGATTGTTTTTGATTCGGTTCGATTCGCTTCTTTTCGATTCGATTCAATTCTTTTCGATTCGATTCTTTTCGATTCGATTTGATTCTTTTCGATTCGATTCTATTCTTTTCTATTCCATTCGAATCGATTCGTTTTTGATTGAATTCGATTCTTTTTCGATTCGGTTCAATTAGATTCTTTTCGATTGGATTCAATTTGTTTCGAGTCGAATCATTTGATTCTTTCGATTGGATTCCATTCGATTCTTTTCGATTTGATTCAATTCGATTCTTTTCGATTCTATTCATTTGGATGATTTTTCGTTGAGATTAGATCTTTTCGATTTGATTTTTTTTTCGGTTCGGTCGATTCATTTCGCTTATTTTGGTTAGGATCAATTCAATTCGATTCTTTTGATTTGATTTGATTCTATTCGATTTCTTTCGATTCTATTCTATTGTATTCTTTTCGATTCCATTCCGTTCAATCGATTCTTTTCGATTCGATTCGATTGTTTTAGATTTTATTCCATTCTTTCGATTCTATTTGATATGATCTTTTCGATTCGATTGATACGATACTTTTATTTGATTCGAATCGATTATCTCGGTTCGATTCGTTTTGATTCTTTTCGATTCAATTCTATTCGAATTTTTTTTCCATTTGATTCGATTCGAATCTTTTAGATTCTACTTGATTTGTTTCTTTTCGATTCGTTTTGATTCGATTCTTTTTGATTCATGTCGATTCGATTCGATTCTTTTGTTTCGATTCGAATCTTTTCAATTCGAATCTTTTCGTTACATGGAATTCGATTCTTTTCGATTTGATTCTTTATGATTTTTTTTCAACGCGATTCAATTCGATTCTTTTTTTATGATAGTCACAGAGGAGAGTGAGAGAGGCAGAGACACATGCAGAGGGAGAAGCAGGCTCCATGCACCGGGAGAGCCCGATGTGGGATTCGATCCCGGGTCTCCAGGATCGCGCCCTGGGCCAAAGGCAGGCGCTAAACCGCTGCGCCACCCAGGGATCCCTCAATTCGATCTTTTTTATTCGAATCTATTCGATTCTTTTTGATTCGATTTGATTCTATTCGAGTTTTTTCGATTTGATTCGATTAGTTCCTTTTGATTCAATTCAATTCATTTCTTTTGATTCAATTCAATTCGATTCTTTTGGATTCGATTCTTTGGATTCGAATCGAGTAGATTCTTTTCATTTCGATCGGATTCATTTCAATTCGATTCTTTTCGATTCGAATGTTTTCGAATCAATTCGATACTATTTGATTCGATTCGATTCTTTTCGTGTCGATTTGATTCTTTTCGATTCGATTCTTTTCTATTTGAATCGATTCGATTCTTTTCATTTCGATTCGATTTGATTCAATTCGATTCTTTTCGATCAATTCAATTTGATTGTTTTCGATTTGATTCGATTCGATTCTTTTCTATTCTATTCAATTCGATTAGTTTCCATTCGATGATGCAATTGGATTCTTTTCGATTCGAGTCGGTACGATTCGATTCTTTTTGATTAGATACAATTCGATTCTTTTCGATTCGATTCGATTCTTTTCGATTCGATTCGACTCGATTTCATTCTTTTTGATTCGATTCGACTAGAATTTAATCGACTGATTCAATTTGATTCTTTTCTTTTCGGTTGGATTCTTTTCTATTCGATTTTTTCTATTCAATTCGATTCTTTCAATTCGATTCGATTCGATTCGATTCTTTTCGTTTCAAATCGATTCGTTTCAATTCGAGTCTTTTCAATTCGATTCTTTTCGATTCGATTCGATTTGATATTTTTAATTCGATTCGATTCATTTCGATTCGATTCGATTCTTGTCAATTCGATTTGATGCTTTTCCATTTGATCTGATTTGTTTCATTTCGATTCTTTTCGATTCAATTCGATTCTTTTCGATTCCATTAAATTTGATCGATTCTTTTCGATTCGATTAGATTCTTTTCGATTTGATTCCATTCAGTTCGATTCTTTTCGATTCGATTGGATTCTTTTCGATTTGATTCAATTCTCTCGATTCGATTTGATTTGATTCTTTTCGATTCGATTCAATACGATTCTTTTCATTTCGATTCTAATCGATTCTCTTCGATTCATTTCGTTTCGATTCGTTTCGATTCTATTCGATTTTTTTCGATTCTATTCTATTCTTTTTTTCTTTCTTTTTTTTTTTTTTTTTTAAGGAGAAGCAGGCTCCATGCACGGGGAGCCCGATGTGGGATTCGATCCCGGGTCTCCAGGATCACGCCCCGGGCCAAAGGCACGCGCCAAACCGCTGTGCCAACAAGGGATCCCCGATTCTATTCTATTCGATTCATTTTGAATCATTTCGATTTGATTCTGTTCGAGTGGTTTCTATTAGATTCTTTTCGATTTGATTCAATTCGATTCGAGTCTTTTTGATTCGAGTCTTTTCGACTCGATGCAATTCAATACGATTCTTTTAGATTCGATTCGATTCGATTGTTTTCGTTTCGATTCGACTTTTTTTGATTCGATTCTTTTCGATTCGATTGTTTTCAATTCGATTGATTCGATTCTTTTCAATTCTATGCTATTCAAAGCGATTCTTTTGTATTTGATTCGATTCGATTGTTTTCTTTTTGATTCGGTTCGATTCGTTTCTTTTCGATTCGATTCAATTCTTTTCGATTCGATTCTTTTCGATTCGATTTGATTCTTTTCGATTCTATTCTATTCTATTCTTTTCTATTCCATTCGAATCGATTCGTTTTGATTGAATTCGATTCTTTTCGATTCGATTCAATTAGATTCTTTTCGATTGGATTCAATTTGTTTCGATTCGAATCAATTTGATTCTTTTCGATTGGATTCCATTCGATTCTTTTCGATTTGATTCAATTCGTTTCTATTCATTTGGATGATTTTCGTTGAGATTAGATTCTTTTCGATTTGATTTTTTTCGGTTCGAGTCGATTCATTTCGCTTATTTTGGTTAGGATCAATTCAATTCGATTCTTTTTGATTTGATTTGATTCTATTCGATTTCTTTCGATTCTATTCTATTGTATTCTTTTCGATTCGATTCCATTCAATCCGATTCTTTTCGATTCGATTCGATTGTTTTAGATTTTATTCCATTCTTTCGATTCTATTTGATATGATTCTTTTCGATTCGATTTGATACGATACTTTTTATTTTGATTCGAATCGATTCTCTTCGGTTCGATTCGTTTTGATTCTTTTCGATTCAATTCTATTCGAATTTTTTCGATTTGATTCGATTCGATTCTTTTAGATTCTACTTGATTTGTTTCTTTTCGATTCGTTTTGATTCGATTCTTTTTGATTCATGTCGATTCGATTCGATTCTTTTGTTTCGATTCGATTCTTTTCAATTCGAATCTTTTCGTTACATGGAATTCGATTCTTTTCGATTTGATTCTTTATGATTTTTTTCAACTCGATTTAATTCGATTCTTTTTTTTTAGATAGTCACAGAGAGAGACAGAGAGGCAGAGACACATGCAGAGGGAGAAGCAGGCTCCATGCACCAGGAGCCCGATGTGGGATTCGATCCCGGGTCTCCAGGATCGCGCCCTGGGCCAAAGGCAGGCGCTAAACCGCTGCGCCACCCAGGCATCCCTCAATTCGATTCTTTTTTATTCGAAGCTATTCGATTCTTTTTGATTCGATTTGATTCTATTCGATTTTTTTCGATTTGATTCGATTAGTTCCTTTTTGATTCAATTCAATTCATTTCTTTTGATTCAATTCAATTCGATTCTTTTGGATTCGATTCTTTTGGATTCGATTCTTTTGGATTCGAATCGAGTAGATTCTTTTCATTTCGATCGGATTCATTTCAATTCGATTCTTTTCGATTCGAATGTTTTCGAATCAATTCGATACTTTTTGATTCGATTCAATTCTTTTCGTGTCGATTTGATTCTTTTCGATTCGATTCTTTTCTATTTGAATCGATTCGATTCTTTTCATTTCGATTCGATTTGATTCAATTCGATTCTTTTCGATCAATTCAATTTGATTGTTTTCGATTTGATTCGATTCAATTCTTTTCTATTCTATTCAATTCGATTAGTTTCCATTCGGTGATGCAATTGGATTCTTTTCGATTCGAGTCGATACGCTTCGATTCTTTTTGATTAGATACAATTCGATTCTTTTCGATTCGATTCGACTCGATTTCATTCTTTTTGATTCGATTCGACTAGAATTTAATCGACTGATTCAATTTGATTCTTTTCTTTTCGGTTCGATTCTTTTCTATTCGATTTTTTTCTATTCAATTCGATTCTTTCAATTCGAATCGATTCGATTCTTTTCGTTTCAAATCGATTCGTTTCAATTCGAGTCTTTTCAATTCGAATCTTTGCGATTCGATTCGATTTGATATTTTTAATTCGATTCGAGTCTTTTGAATTCGATTCGATTCTTTTCAATTCTATTCTTTTCGATTCGAGTCTTTTTGATTCGATTCATTTCGATTCGATTCGATTGTTTTCAATTCGATTTGATGCTTTTCCATTTGATCTGATTTGTTTCATTTCGATTCTTTTCGATTCAATTCGATTCTTTTCGATTCCATTAAATTTGATTCGATTCTTTTCGATTCGATTGGATTCTTTTCGATTTGATTCAATTCTTTCGATTCGATTTGATTTGATTCTTTTCGATTCGATTCAATACGATTCTTTTCATTTCGATTCTAATCGATTCTCTTCGATTCAATTCGTTTCGATTCGTTTCGATTCTATTCGAATTTTTTCGATTCTATTCTATTCGATTCATTTTGAATCATTTCGATTTGATTCTGTTCGAGTGGTTTCTATTAGATTCTTTTCGATTTGATTCAATTCGATTCGAGTCTTTTTGATTCGAGTCTTTTCGACTCGATGCAATTCAATACGATTCTTTTAGATTCGATTCGATTCGATTGTTTTCGTTTCGATTCGACTTTTTTTGATTCGATTCTTTTCGATTCGATTGTTTTCAATTCGATTGATTCGATTCTTTTCAATTCTATGCTATTCAAAGCGATTCTTTTGTATTTGATTCGATTCGATTGTTTTTGATTCGGTTCGATTCGCTTCTTTTCGATTCGATTCAATTCTTTTCGATTCGATTCTTTTCGATTCGATTTGATTCTTTTCGATTCGATTCTATTCTTTTCTATTCCATTCGAATCGATTCGTTTTGATTGAATTCGATTCTTTTCGATTCGGTTCAATTAGATTCTTTTCGATTGGATTCAATTTGTTTCGAGTCGAATCAATTTGATTCTTTTCGATTGGATTCCATTCGATTCTTTTCGATTTGATTCAATTCGATTCTTTTCGATTCTATTCATTTGGATGATTTTCGTTGAGATTAGATTCTTTTCGATTTGATTTTTTTCGGTTCGAGTCGATTCATTTCGCTTATTTTGGTTAGGATCAATTCAATTCGATTCTTTTTGATTTGATTTGATTCTATTCGATTTCTTTCGATTCTATTCTATTGTATTCTTTTCGATTCCATTCCGTTCAATTCGATTCTTTTCGATTCGATTCGATTGTTTTAGATTTGATTCCATTCTTTCGATTCTATTTGATATGATTCTTTTCGATTCGATTTGATACGATACTTTTTATTTTGATTCGAATCGATTCTCTTCGGTTCGATTCGTTTTGATTCTTTTCGATTCAATTCTATTCGAATTTTTTCAATTTGATTCGATTCGAATCTTTTAGATTCTACTTGATTTGTTTCTTTTCGATTCGTTTTGATTCGATTCTTTTTGATTCATGTCGATTCGATTCGATTCTTTTGTTTCGATTCGAATCTTTTCAATTCGAATCTTTTCGTTACATGGAATTCGATTCTTTTCGATTTGATTCTTTATGATTTTTTTCAACGCGATTCAATTCGATTCTTTTTTTTATGATAGTCACAGAGAGAGTGAGAGAGGCAGAGACACATGCAGAGGGAGAAGCAGGCTCCATGCACCGGGAGCCCGATGTGGGATTCGATCCCGGGTCTCCAGGATCGCGCCCTGGGCCAAAGGCAGGCGCTAAACCGCTGCGCCACCCAGGGATCCCTCAATTCGATTCTTTTTTATTCGAATCTATTCGATTCTTTTTGATTCGATTTGATTCTATTCGAGTTTTTTTCGATTTGATTCGATTAGTTCCTTTTTGATTCAATTCAATTCATTTCTTTTGATTCAATTCAATTCGATTCTTTTGGATTCGATTCTTTTGGATTCGAATCGAGTAGATTCTTTTCATTTCGATCGGATTCATTTCAATTCGATTCTTTTCGATTCGAATGTTTTCGAATCAATTCGATACTATTTGATTCGATTCGATTCTTTTCGTGTCGATTTGATTCTTTTCGATTCGATTCTTTTCTATTTGAATCGATTCGATTCTTTTCATTTCGATTCGATTTGATTCAATTCGATTCTTTTCGATCAATTCAATTTGATTGTTTTCGATTTGATTCGATTCGATTCTTTTCTATTCTATTCAATTCGATTAGTTTCCATTCGATGATGCAATTGGATTCTTTTCGATTCGAGTCGGTACGATTCGATTCTTTTTGATTAGATACAATTCGATTCTTTTCGATTCGATTCGATTCTTTTCGATTCGATTCGACTCGATTTCATTCTTTTTGATTCGATTCGACTAGAATTTAATCGACTGATTCAATTTGATTCTTTTCTTTTCGGTTGGATTCTTTTCTATTCGATTTTTTTCTATTCAATTCGATTCTTTCAATTCGATTCGATTCGATTCGATTCTTTTCGTTTCAAATCGATTCGTTTCAATTCGAGTCTTTTCAATTCGATTCTTTTCGATTCGATTCGATTTGATATTTTTAATTCGATTCGATTCATTTCGATTCGATTCGATTCTTGTCAATTCGATTTGATGCTTTTCCATTTGATCTGATTTGTTTCATTTCGATTCTTTTCGATTCAATTCGATTCTTTTCGATTCCATTAAATTTGATCGATTCTTTTCGATTCGATTAGATTCTTTTCGATTTGATTCCATTCAGTTCGATTCTTTTCGATTCGATTGGATTCTTTTCGATTTGATTCAATTCTCTCGATTCGATTTGATTTGATTCTTTTCGATTCGATTCAATACGATTCTTTTCATTTCGATTCTAATCGATTCTCTTCGATTCATTTCGTTTCGATTCGTTTCGATTCTATTCGATTTTTTTCGATTCTATTCTATTCTTTTTTTCTTTCTTTTTTTTTTTTTTTTTTAAGGAGAAGCAGGCTCCATGCACGGGGAGCCCGATGTGGGATTCGATCCCGGGTCTCCAGGATCACGCCCCGGGCCAAAGGCACGCGCCAAACCGCTGTGCCAACAAGGGATCCCCGATTCTATTCTATTCGATTCATTTTGAATCATTTCGATTTGATTCTGTTCGAGTGGTTTCTATTAGATTCTTTTCGATTTGATTCAATTCGATTCGAGTCTTTTTGATTCGAGTCTTTTCGACTCGATGCAATTCAATACGATTCTTTTAGATTCGATTCGATTCGATTGTTTTCGTTTCGATTCGACTTTTTTTGATTCGATTCTTTTCGATTCGATTGTTTTCAATTCGATTGATTCGATTCTTTTCAATTCTATGCTATTCAAAGCGATTCTTTTGTATTTGATTCGATTCGATTGTTTTCTTTTTGATTCGGTTCGATTCGTTTCTTTTCGATTCGATTCAATTCTTTTCGATTCGATTCTTTTCGATTCGATTTGATTCTTTTCGATTCTATTCTATTCTATTCTTTTCTATTCCATTCGAATCGATTCGTTTTGATTGAATTCGATTCTTTTCGATTCGATTCAATTAGATTCTTTTCGATTGGATTCAATTTGTTTCGATTCGAATCAATTTGATTCTTTTCGATTGGATTCCATTCGATTCTTTTCGATTTGATTCAATTCGTTTCTATTCATTTGGATGATTTTCGTTGAGATTAGATTCTTTTCGATTTGATTTTTTTCGGTTCGAGTCGATTCATTTCGCTTATTTTGGTTAGGATCAATTCAATTCGATTCTTTTTGATTTGATTTGATTCTATTCGATTTCTTTCGATTCTATTCTATTGTATTCTTTTCGATTCGATTCCATTCAATCCGATTCTTTTCGATTCGATTCGATTGTTTTAGATTTTATTCCATTCTTTCGATTCTATTTGATATGATTCTTTTCGATTCGATTTGATACGATACTTTTTATTTTGATTCGAATCGATTCTCTTCGGTTCGATTCGTTTTGATTCTTTTCGATTCAATTCTATTCGAATTTTTTCGATTTGATTCGATTCGATTCTTTTAGATTCTACTTGATTTGTTTCTTTTCGATTCGTTTTGATTCGATTCTTTTTGATTCATGTCGATTCGATTCGATTCTTTTGTTTCGATTCGATTCTTTTCAATTCGAATCTTTTCGTTACATGGAATTCGATTCTTTTCGATTTGATTCTTTATGATTTTTTTCAACTCGATTTAATTCGATTCTTTTTTTTTAGATAGTCACAGAGAGAGACAGAGAGGCAGAGACACATGCAGAGGGAGAAGCAGGCTCCATGCACCAGGAGCCCGATGTGGGATTCGATCCCGGGTCTCCAGGATCGCGCCCTGGGCCAAAGGCAGGCGCTAAACCGCTGCGCCACCCAGGCATCCCTCAATTCGATTCTTTTTTATTCGAAGCTATTCGATTCTTTTTGATTCGATTTGATTCTATTCGATTTTTTTCGATTTGATTCGATTAGTTCCTTTTTGATTCAATTCAATTCATTTCTTTTGATTCAATTCAATTCGATTCTTTTGGATTCGATTCTTTGGATTCGATTCTTTTGGATTCGAATCGAGTAGATTCTTTTCATTTCGATCGGATTCATTTCAATTCGATTCTTTTCGATTCGAATGTTTTCGAATCAATTCGATACTTTTTGATTCGATTCAATTCTTTTCGTGTCGATTTGATTCTTTTCGATTCGATTCTTTTCTATTTGAATCGATTCGATTCTTTTCATTTCGATTCGATTTGATTCAATTCGATTCTTTTCGATCAATTCAATTTGATTGTTTTCGATTTGATTCGATTCAATTCTTTTCTATTCTATTCAATTCGATTAGTTTCCATTCGGTGATGCAATTGGATTCTTTTCGATTCGAGTCGATACGCTTCGATTCTTTTTGATTAGATACAATTCGATTCTTTTCGATTCGATTCGACTCGATTTCATTCTTTTTGATTCGATTCGACTAGAATTTAATCGACTGATTCAATTTGATTCTTTTCTTTTCGGTTCGATTCTTTTCTATTCGATTTTTTTCTATTCAATTCGATTCTTTCAATTCGAATCGATTCGATTCTTTTCGTTTCAAATCGATTCGTTTCAATTCGAGTCTTTTCAATTCGAATCTTTGCGATTCGATTCGATTTGATATTTTTAATTCGATTCGAGTCTTTTGAATTCGATTCGATTCTTTTCAATTCTATTCTTTTCGATTCGAGTCTTTTTGATTCGATTCATTTCGATTCGATTCGATTGTTTTCAATTCGATTTGATGCTTTTCCATTTGATCTGATTTGTTTCATTTCGATTCTTTTCGATTCAATTCGATTCTTTTCGATTCCATTAAATTTGATTCGATTCTTTTCGATTCGATTGGATTCTTTTCGATTTGATTCAATTCTTTCGATTCGATTTGATTTGATTCTTTTCGATTCGATTCAATACGATTCTTTTCATTTCGATTCTAATCGATTCTCTTCGATTCAATTCGTTTCGATTCGTTTCGATTCTATTCGAATTTTTTCGATTCTATTCTATTCGATTCATTTTGAATCATTTCGATTTGATTCTGTTCGAGTGGTTTCTATTAGATTCTTTTCGATTTGATTCAATTCGATTCGAGTCTTTTTGATTCGAGTCTTTTCGACTCGATGCAATTCAATACGATTCTTTTAGATTCGATTCGATTCGATTGTTTTCGTTTCGATTCGACTTTTTTTGATTCGATTCTTTTCGATTCGATTGTTTTCAATTCGATTGATTCGATTCTTTTCAATTCTATGCTATTCAAAGCGATTCTTTTGTATTTGATTCGATTCGATTGTTTTTGATTCGGTTCGATTCGCTTCTTTTCGATTCGATTCAATTCTTTTCGATTCGATTCTTTTTGATTCGATTTGATTCTTTTCGATTCGATTCTATTCTTTTCTATTCCATTCGAATCGATTCGTTTTGATTGAATTCGATTCTTTTCGATTCGGTTCAATTAGATTCTTTTCGATTGGATTCAATTTGTTTCGAGTCGAATCAATTTGATTCTTTTCGATTGGATTCCATTCGATTCTTTTCGATTTGATTCAATTCGATTCTTTTCGATTCTATTCATTTGGATGATTTTCGTTGAGATTAGATTCTTTTCGATTTGATTTTTTTCGGTTCGAGTCGATTCATTTCGCTTATTTTGGTTAGGATCAATTCAATTCGATTCTTTTTGATTTGATTTGATTCTATTCGATTTCTTTCGATTCTATTCTATTGTATTCTTTTCGATTCCATTCCGTTCAATTCGATTCTTTTCGATTCGATTCGATTGTTTTAGATTTGATTCCATTCTTTCGATTCTATTTGATATGATTCTTTTCGATTCGATTTGATACGATACTTTTTATTTTGATTCGAATCGATTCTCTTCGGTTCGATTCGTTTTGATTCTTTTCGATTCAATTCTATTCGAATTTTTTCAATTTGATTCGATTCGAATCTTTTAGATTCTACTTGATTTGTTTCTTTTCGATTCGTTTTGATTCGATTCTTTTTGATTCATGTCGATTCGATTCGATTCTTTTGTTTCGATTCGAATCTTTTCAATTCGAATCTTTTCGTTACATGGAATTCGATTCTTTTCGATTTGATTCTTTATGATTTTTTTCAACGCGATTCAATTCGATTCTTTTTTTTATGATAGTCACAGAGAGAGTGAGAGAGGCAGAGACACATGCAGAGGGAGAAGCAGGCTCCATGCACCGGGAGCCCGATGTGGGATTCGATCCCGGGTCTCCAGGATCGCGCCCTGGGCCAAAGGCAGGCGCTAAACCGCTGCGCCACCCAGGGATCCCTCAATTCGATTCTTTTTTATTCGAATCTATTCGATTCTTTTTGATTCGATTTGATTCTATTCGAGTTTTTTCGATTTGATTCGATTAGTTCCTTTTTGATTCAATTCAATTCATTTCTTTTGATTCAATTCAATTCGATTCTTTTGGATTCGATTCTTTTGGATTCGAATCGAGTAGATTCTTTTCATTTCGATCGGATTCATTTCAATTCGATTCTTTTCGATTCGAATGTTTTCGAATCAATTCGATACTATTTGATTCGATTCGATTCTTTTCGTGTCGATTTGATTCTTTTCGATTCGATTCTTTTCTATTTGAATCGATTCGATTCTTTTCATTTCGATTCGATTTGATTCAATTCGATTCTTTTCGATCAATTCAATTTGATTGTTTTCGATTTGATTCGATTCGATTCTTTTCTATTCTATTCAATTCGATTAGTTTCCATTCGATGATGCAATTGGATTCTTTTCGATTCGAGTCGATACGATTCGATTCTTTTTGATTAGATACAATTCGATTCTTTTCGATTCGATTCGATTCTTTTCGATTCGATTCGACTCGATTTCATTCTTTTTGATTCGATTCGACTAGAATTTAATCGACTGATTCAATTTGATTCTTTTCTTTTCGGTTCGATTCTTTTCTATTCGATTTTTTTCTATTCAATTCGATTCTTTCAATTCGATTCGATTCGATTCGATTCTTTTCGTTTCAAATCGATTCGTTTCAATTCGAGTCTTTTCAATTCGAATCTTTGCGATTCGATTCGATTTGATATTTTTAATTCGATTCGAGTCTTTTCGATTCGATTCGATTCTTTTCAATTCGATTTGATGCTTTTCCATTTGATCTGATTTGTTTCATTTCGATTCTTTTCGATTCAATTCGATTCTTTTCGATTCCATTAAATTTGATCGATTCTTTTCGATTCGATTAGATTCTTTTCGATTTGATTCCATTCAGTTCGATTCTTTTCGATTCGATTGGATTCTTTTCGATTTGATTCAATTCTCTCGATTCGATTTGATTTGATTCTTTTCGATTCGATTCAATACGATTCTTTTCATTTCGATTCTAATCGATTCTCTTCGATTCATTTCGTTTCGATTCGTTTCGATTCTATTCGATTTTTTTCGATTCTATTCTATTCTTTTTTTCTTTCTTTTTTTTTTTTTTTTTTAAGGAGAAGCAGGCTCCATGCACGGGGAGCCCGATGTGGGATTCGATCCCGGGTCTCCAGGATCACGCCCCGGGCCAAAGGCACGCGCCAAACCGCTGTGCCAACAAGGGATCCCCGATTCTATTCTATTCGATTCATTTTGAATCATTTCGATTTGATTCTGTTCGAGTGGTTTCTATTAGATTCTTTTCGATTTGATTCAATTCGATTCGAGTCTTTTTGATTCGAGTCTTTTCGACTCGATTCAATTCAATACGATTCTTTTAGATTCGATTCGATTCGATTGTTTTCGTTTCGATTCGACTTTTTTTGATTCGATTCTTTTCGATTCGATTGTTTTCAATTCGATTGATTCGATTCTTTTCAATTCTATGCTATTCAAAGCGATTCTTTTGTATTTGATTCGATTCGATTGTTTTCTTTTTGATTCGGTTCGATTCGTTTCTTTTCGATTCGATTCAATTCTTTTCGATTCGATTCTTTTCGATTCGATTTGATTCTTTTCGATTCTATTCTATTCTATTCTTTTCTATTCCATTCGAATCGATTCGTTTTGATTGAATTCGATTCTTTTCGATTCGATTCAATTAGATTCTTTTCGATTGGATTCAATTTGTTTCGATTCGAATCAATTTGATTCTTTTCGATTGGATTCCATTCGATTCTTTTCGATTTGATTCAATTCGATTCTTTTCGATTCTATTCATTTGGATGATTTTCGTTGAGATTAGATTCTTTTCGATTTGATTTTTTTCGGTTCGAGTCGATTCATTTCGCTTATTTTGGTTAGGATCAATTCAATTCGATTCTTTTTGATTTGATTTGATTCTATTCGATTTCTTTCGATTCTATTCTATTCTTTTCGATTCGATTCCATTCAATCCGATTCTATTCGATTCGATTCGATTGTTTTAGATTTTATTCCATTCTTTCGATTCTATTTGATATGATTCTTTTCGATTCGATTTGATACGATACTTTTTATTTTGATTCGAATCGATTCTCTTCGGTTCGATTCGTTTTGATTCTTTTCGATTCAATTCTATTCGAATTTTTTCGATTTGATTCGATTCGATTCTTTTAGATTCTACTTGATTTGTTTCTTTTCGATTCGTTTTGATTCGATTCTTTTTGATTCATGTCGATTCGATTCGATTCTTTTGTTTCGATTCGATTCTTTTCAATTCGAATCTTTTCGTTACATGGAATTCGATTCTTTTCGATTTGATTCTTTATGATTTTTTTCAACGCGATTCAATTCGATTCTTTTTTTATGATAGTCACAGAGAGAGACAGAGAGGCAGAGACACAGGCAGAGGAGGAAGCAGGCTCCATGCACCGAGAGCCCGATGTGGGATTCGATCCCGGGTCTCCAGGATCGCGCCCTGGGCCAAAGGCAGGCGCTAAACCGCTGCGCCACCCAGGGATCCCTCAATTCGATTCTTTTTTATTAGAATCTATTCGATTCTTTTTGATTCGATTTGATTCTATTCGAGTTTTTCGATTTGATTCGATCAGTTCCTTTTTGATTCAATTCAACTCATTTCTTTTGATTCAATTCAATTCGATTCTTTTGGATTCGATTCGATTCTTTTGGATTCGATTCTTTTGGATTCGAATCGAGTAGATTCTTTTCATTTCGATCGGATTCATTTCAATTCGATTCTTTTCGATTCGAATGTTTTCGAATCAATTCGATACTTTTTGATTCGATTCGATTCTTTTCGTGTCGATTTGATTCTTTTCGATTCGATTCTTTTCTATTTGAATCGATTCGATTCTTTTCATTTCGATTCGATTTGATTCAATTCGATTCTTTTCGATCAATTCAATTTGATTGTTTTCGATTTGATTCGATTCGATTCTTTTCGATTCTATTCAATTCGATTAGTTTCCATTCGATGATGCAATTGGATTCTTTTCGATTCGAGTCGATACGATTCGATTCTTTTTGATTAGATACAATTCGATTCTTTTCGATTCGATTCGATTCTTTTCGATTCGATTCGACTTGATTTCATTCTTTTTGATTCGATTCGACTAGAATTTAATCGACTGATTCAATTGGATTCTTTTCTTTTCGGTTCGATTCTTTTCTATTCGATTTTTTTCTATTCAATTCGATTCTTTCAATTCGATTCGATTCGTTTCGATTCTTTTCGTTTCAAATCGATTCGTTTCAATTCGAGTCTTTTCAATTCGATTCTTTTCGATTCGATTCGATTTGATATTTTTAATTCGATTCGAGTCTTTTTGATTCGATTCATTTCGATTCGATTCGATTCTTTTCAATTCGATTTGATGCTTTTCCATTTGATCTGATTTGTTTCATTTCGATTCTTTTCGATTCGATTAGATTCTTTTCGATTTGATTCCATTCAGTTCGATTCTTTTCAATTCGATTGGATTCTTTTCGATTTGATTCAATTATTTCGATTCGATTTGATTTGATTCTTTTCGATTCGATTCAATACGATTCTTTTCATTTCGATTCTAATCGATTCTCTTCGATTCAATTCGTTTCGATTCGTTTCGATTCTATTCGATTTTTTTCGATTCTATTCTATTCGATTCATTTTAAATCATTTCGATTTGATTCTGTTCGAGTGGTTTCTATTAGATTCTTTTCGATTTGATTCAATTCGATTCGAGTCTTTTTGATTCGAGTCTTTTCGACTCGATGCAATTCAATACGATTCTTTTAGATTCGATTCGATTGTTTTCGTTTCGATTCGACTTTTTTTGATTCGATTCTTTTCGATTCGATTGTTTTCAATTCGATTGATTCTAGAGTGCTACCAGATTCACCTGGTCTAGGTGACATCCAGATGGGGATCAGAGTCACCATGTCAGGCTGAGGCCCAGAGGGGATTAAGAGTCATCATGTCCAGGTGAGGCTCAGGTGTGGAACCGAGTATCCAGATCACAATGGTCCTCAGGTGAGGACCAGAGTCACCAGATCTGGGTGAGGCCCAGTTAGGATCAAAGTCACAAGTTCCAGGTGAGGCCAAGAAGGAGTCCACGGCAATCAGGTCCAGGTGGGCAACAAATTCACCAGGACTGGGTGAGGCCCAGTTGGGGACCAGATTCACCAGGTCCAGGTGACTTCCAGGTGGTGACCAGACTTACCAGTTCCGGGTGAGGACCAGGTAAGGCCAAGATTCAACAGGTCCACTTGAGGCCCACGTGGGGACCTGTGTCACCAGGTATGTGTGAGGCCCAGGTGGCAACCCCACTCCCCAGGTCCAGGTGAGGCCAACCTGCAGGCCATGCTGTGGAACCATGTCCCGATGATGCCCAGGTAGGGACCAGAGTCACCAGGTGTAAATGAGGCCCAGATGGAGCATATTCACTAGGTCCAGGTGAGGCCCAGTTGAGAACCATAGTTACCAGATATTGTTGAGGCGTAGAAGGATACCAGAATCACCTGGTCCAGGTGACATCCAGATGGGGACCAGAGTCACCAGGTCAGGGTGAGGCCCAGACAGGTTCAACAGTAATCATGTTCAGGTGAGGCTCAGGTGTGGAACAGAGTCACCAGGTACCAAGGATGCCCAGGTGAGGACCAGAGTCACCAGGTCTGGGTGTCGCCCAGATAGGATCAGAGTCACCAATTCCAGGTGAGGCCAAGAAAGAGTCCACAGCAATCAGGTCCAGGTGTGGAACAAAGTCAACAGGACTGGGTGAGGCCCAGTTGGGGAACAGATTCACCAGGTCAAGGTGAGGCCCAGGTGGTGACCAGAGTCCCCGGGTCTGGGGGGGAACAGGTAAGGAGAAGATTCACCAGGTCCAAGAGGCCCCTGTGGGAACTGGAGTCACCAGGTATGGGTGAGCCCCAGGTGGCAACCCCACACACCAGGTCCAGGTGAGGCCAAGCTGCAGGCCAGAGTCACCAGATACAGGTGAGACCTTAGTGGGGACCGGAGTCACAAGGTAAAAGTGAGTCTACAAGAACACCACAGTCACCAGGTCCAGGTGTGATTCATGTGGGAACGAGAGTCACCAGGTCCAGGTGAGACCCCAGGTGGGGACCACAGTCACCAGGTCCAGATTGAGGCCTAGGTGGGGGGACCAGAGTCATCAGGACCAGTTGAGGCCAAAGTGTGGAGCAAAGTTATCATGTCCAGCTGAGGCGCAGGTGGGGAACAGAGTAACCATATCCCATTGATGCCAGGTGGGAAAAGAGTCACAAGGTCCAGACGAGGCCTAAGTGAGGAGTAGATTCACCAGTCCTGTTGAGGCCCAGTTGAGGACCAATGTCCCCAGCTCTGGGTGAGTCCCAGAGGGGGAACAGAGTCACCCAGTTCTGGTGATATCCAGGTGGGGACAAGAGTCACCACGTCAGGGTGAGGCCCAGAGGGGGACGAGAATCACTAGGTCCAGGAGAGGCCGCGATGTGGAACTGAGATACCAGGTCCCATGATGCCCATATGAGGACCTGAGTCACCAGGTCCAGGTGAGATCCCTGTGGGAACGAGTCACCTCGTCCCGGTGACGGCCAGGTGGGACCACAGTCACCAGGTCCAGGTGAGGCCCAGGTATATAAGAGAGTATCCAGGTCCCAATGATGCCCAGGTAAGACCAGAGTCAACAGGTCTAGGAGAGGCCCAAATATGGATCAGAGTCATTGTGTTCCAGGTGAGGCCAGATGGATACCACAGGAACCAGGTCCAGGAGAGCCCCATTGGTAACCAGAGCCACCACCTCCAGGTGAGGTCCAGGTGGGACCACAGTCACAAGGTCCAGGTGAGGCGCAGGTGGCAACAGGATTCACCAAGTCCAGGTGAGGCCCAGGTGGCGAGCAGTCACGAGATACAGGTGCGGACCCCCTAAGGTCCAGATTCACCAGGGCCAATTAGATCCCAGGGGGTGACCACAGTCACCAGGTAAGGGTGAGGCCCAGAGGGGGAACCAGATTAACCAGTTTAGTTTGGGGCCCAGAATGGGACCAGAGGTCGCTGGTCAAATTGAGGCCCAGGTATGTAATAGAGTATCCATGTCCCAATGATGCCTGGGTGAGGACCAGAGTCACTAGGGCCGTGCAGGCCCAGATGGGAAACAGAATCACTAGGTCCTGGTGAGGCATAGAATAAGACCACAGTCAGCAGTATCAGGTGAGCCCATTGTGGGAACCAGAGCCACTCTACCCTGCTGAGTCCCAGGTCCATGTGAGGCTCACAAGAGGACCAGATTCATCAGGTCGAATTGAGAGAGCTGGGGACAAGAGTCACCAGGTCTTGGTGCGGCCTATGTGGGGACAGATTCAGTGTACTGAGTTAGGTCAACGTGGGGACGAGAGACACCAGGTCCAGGTGAGGCCAAACTGAGGACGAGAGTCACCAGTTCCAGGTGAGGTCCAAGTTGGAAAGATTGTCACCAGGTCCAGGAGAGGTCCAGGTGGGGATCAGAGTCACCAGATCCAGGTGAAGTCCAGGTGGGGACCAGAGTCACCAGATCCAGGTGAAGCCCAGGTGGGTACCAGAGTAACTAGGTCCAGATGAGCCCCAGGTGAGGACCAGAGTTACCAGGTACACGTGAGGCCCCGTTGGGATTCAGAGGCAACAGGTCCATGTGAGGCCGGTTTGGGGACCATGGTCAACAGGTCTACTTGAGGCCCTGGTGTGGAACACAGTAAGCAGGTCCAGGTGAGTCCCCGGTGGTGACAAGAGGAACCACGTCCAGGTGAGGCCCAGGTGGGGACCAGGATCATCAGGTCCAGGGGAGGCCATTGAAAGAACCAGAGTCAACAGTTCGAGGTCAGGTGCAGGTGGCACCCAGGGTCAGCAGGTCCAAGTCAGGCCAAAGTGGGTTTCACAGTCACTAGGGCACATTGACACGCAGAGGGGGACCAGAGTCACCTGGTCCAGGTGAGGTCCAGTTGTGGAACACAGTAACCGGGTACCAATTTTGCCCTGTTGAGGACCATGGTCAACAGGGCCAGGTGAGGCCCAGATGGGGACCGGAGTCCCCAAATCCAGGTGAATACCAGGTGGGGACCAGAGTCACCAGATCCAGGGTAGTCTCAGGTGCAGACCAGAATCACAAGGTCCAGGTGAGGTGCAGGTGGCAACCACACTCACCAGGCCCAGTGAGGCCGTGGTGGGGACCAGAGTCACGAGGTACATGAGAATCTAGAAACACTGCAGCCACCAGGTCCACATGATGTCCATGTGGGAACGAGAATCACCAGTTACAGGTGAGGACCAGGTGGGGATCCGACTCACCATGTCCAGATGAGTCCCAGGTGGGAACCAGTGTCACCATGTCCAGGTGTGGCCCAGGTGAAGACCAGAGTTAATAGGACCGGCTGGGTCACTGTTAGTGAACAGGGTCACCATATCCTGATGCTACCCAGGTGGGTACCAGAGACACCAGGTCCTGGTCAGGCCCAGGTGGGACCGGAGACATGAGGTCCAGGTGAGGTCCCGATGGGAACCACAGTCACCAGGTCAGGTGAGGCCATGCTTAGGATCACAGTCACCAGTTACAGGTGAGGCCCAGGTGGAGCCAGAATCACCTGGTAGAGAAGAGGCCAAAGTCAGGACCTGAGTTACCAGGATCAGGTCAGTCCCAGTGGGGAATAGATTAACCATGTCCCGATGATGCCCAGGTAGAACCAGAGTCATCAGGTGCAGATGAGGCGCAGGTGGGGAGCATATTCACTAGGTCCCGGTGAGGCCCAGTTGAGGACCAGAGTCACCAGGTCTAATTGAGTCCTAGAGGGGTACCAGATTCACCTGGTCTAGGTGACATCCAGATGGGGACCAGAGTCACCATGTCAGGGTGAGGTCCAGAGTGGATCCAGAGTTCTCATGTCCAGATGAGGCTCAGGTGTGGAACAGAGTCACCAGGTACCAATCATGCCCAGTTGAGGACCAGAGTCACCAGGTCTGTGTGACACGCATATAGGATCAGAGTCACCAGTTTCAGGTGAGGCCAAGAAAGAGTCCACAGCAATCAGGTCCAGGTGGGGAACATAGTCACCAGGACTGGGTGAGGCCCAGATGGGGACCAGATACACAAGGTCCAGGTGAGGCCCAGGTGGTGACCAGAGTTACCAGTTCCACGTGAGTATCAGGTAAGGACCAGATTCATCAGGTCCAAGTAAGGCCCACATGGGGACCTGTGTCACCATGTATGGATGAGGCCCAGGTGGCAAACCCTCTCATCAGTTCAAGGTGAGGCCAACCTGCAGGCCATGCTGAGGAACCATGACCCGATGATGCCCAGGTAGGGACCAGAGTTACCAGGTTCATGTGAGGCCAACCTGCAAGCCATGCAGTGGAACCATGTCCCGATGATGCCCAGGTAGGGAACAGAGTCATCAGGTCCAAATGAGGCCCAGATGGAGCTTATTCACTAGGTCCAGGTGAGGCCCAGTTGAGGACGAGAGCCACCAAAACTGGTTGAGGCCTAGAGGGGTACCAGAGTCACCTGGTCCAGGTGACAACCAGATGGGGACCAGAGTCACCAGGTCAGGGTGAGGCCCAGCCAGGTTCAGAGTCATCATGTCCAGGTGAGGCTCAGGTATCGAACAGAGTAACCAGGTCCCAATGATGCCCAGGTTAGGAGCAGAGTCACCAGGTCTGGGTGACGCGCAGATAGGATCAGAGTCACCAGATCCAGGGGAGGCCCTACTGGGGACAGGAGACACCAGGTAAATGTGAGTCTACAAGAACACCACAGTCAACAGGTCCAGGTGGGTTTCATGTGGGAACGAGAGTCACCAGGTCCAGGTGAGACCCAGGTGGGGACCACCGTCACCAGGACCAGATTGAGGCCTAGGTGGGGGGAACAGAGTCCTCAGGACCAGTTGAGGCCAAAGTGTGGAGCAAAGTTATCATGTCCAGGTGAGGCCCAGGTGGGGAACAGAGAACACATGTCCCATTGATGCCAGGTGGGAAAAGAGTCACAAGATCCAGACGAGGCCTAAGTGAGGAGTACATTCACCAGGTCCTGTTGAGGCCCAGTTGAGGACCAGTGTCCCCAGCTCCGGGTGAGTCCCAGAGGGGGACCAGAGTCTCCCGGTTCTGGTGATATCCAGCTAGGGACCAGAGTCACCACGTCAGGGTGAGGCCCAGAGGAGGATGAGAATCACTAGGTCCAGGTGAGGCCCCGATGTGGAACTGAGAAACCAGGTCCCATAATGCCCATATGATGACCTGAGTCACCAGGTCCAGGTGAGGTCCCTGTTGGAACCAGTCAACTCGTCCAGGTGAGGCCCAGGTGGGAACACAGTCACCAGGTCCAGGTGAGGCCCAGGTATATAAGAGAGTATCCAGTTCGCAATGATCCCCAGGTTAGGACCAGAGTCAACAGGTCCAGGAGAGGCCCAAATATGGATCAGAGTCATTGTGTTCCAGGTGAGTCCAGATGGAGACCACAGGAACCAGGTCCAGGAGAGCCCCATATGGTAACCAGAGCCACCAGATCCAGGTGAGTTCCAGGTGGGACCACAGTCACAAGGTCCAGGTGACGCACAAGTGGCAACAAGATTCACCATGTCCAGGTGAGGCCCAGGGGGCGAACAGTCACCACATCCAGGTGCGGACCTGCTAAGGACCAGATTCACCAGGCCCAAGTGAAGCCAAAGGGGTGACCAGAGTCACCAGGTAAGGGTGAGGCCCAGAGGGGGAACCAGAGTAACCAGTTTATTTTGAGGCCCAGAATGGGACCAGAGGACCATGGTCAAAGTGAGGCTAGGTGTGGAATAGAGTATCCAGGTCCCAATGATGCCTGGGTGAGGACCAGAGTCACCAGATTTGGTTGAGGCCTAGAATGGTACCAGAATCACCTCGTCCAGGTGACATGCAGATGGGAACCAGAGTCAGCAGGGCAGGGAGAGGCCCAGAGAGGTTCCAGAGTCATCATGTCCAGGTGAGGCTCAGGTGTGGAACAGTGTCACCAGGTACCATGATGCCCAGGTGAGGACCAGAGTCACCAGATCTGGGTGACGCGCAGATAGAATCAGAGTCACCAGTTCCAGGTGAGGCCAAGAAAGAGTCCACAGCAATCAGGTCCAGGTGGGGAACAAAGACACCAGGACTGAGTGAGGCCCAGATGGCAACCCCTCTCACCTGTTCAAGGTGAGGCCAACCTGCAGGCCATGCTGAGGAACCGTGATCCGATGATGCCCAGGTAGGGACCAGAGTTACCAGGTTCATGTGAGGCCAACCTGCAGGCCATGCAGTGGAACCATGTCCTGATGATGCCCAGGTAGGGACCAGAGTCACCAGGTCCAGATTAGGCCCAGATGGAGCATATTCACTAGGTTCAGGTGAGGCTCAGTTGAGGACCAGAGGCACCAGAACTGGTTGAGGCCTAGAGGGGTACCAGAATCACCTGGTCCAGGTGACATCCAGATGGGGACCAGAGTTACCAGGTCAGGGTGAGGCCCAGCCAGGTTCCAGAGTCATCATGTCCAGGTGAGGCTCAGGTGTCGAACAGAGTCACCAGGTACCAATGATGCACAGGTAAGGACCAGAGTCACCAGGTCTGAGTGACGCGCAGATAGGATCAGAGTCACCAGATCCAGGTGAGGCCCTAGTGGGGACCGGAGACACCAGGTAAATGTGAGACTACAAGAACACCACAGTCATCAGGTCCAGGTGTGGTTCATGTGGGAATGAGAGTCACAGGTCCAGGTGAGACCCAGGTGGGGACCACAGTCACCAGGTCCAGATTGAGGCCTAGATGGGGGGACCAGAATCATCAGGATCAGTTGAGGCCAAAGTGTGGAGCAAAGTTATCATGTCCAGGTGAGGCCCAGGTGGGGAACAGAGTAACCATGTCCCATTGATGCCAGGTGGGAAAAGAGTCAGAAGGTCCAGAAGAGGCCTAAGTGAGGAGTAGATTCACCAGCTCCTGTTGAGGCCCAGTTGAGTGCCAGTGTCTCCAGCTCCGGCTGAGTCCCAGAGGGGGACCAGAGTTACCCGGTTCTAGTGATATCCAGGTGGGGACCAGAGTCACCACGTCAGAGTGAGGCCCAGAGTGGGACGAGAATCACTAGGTCCAGGGGAGGCCCCGATGTGGAACTGAGAATCCAAGTCCCATAATGCCCATATGAGGATCTGAGTCACCAGGTCCAGTTGAGGTGCCTGTGGGAACCAGTCACCTCATCCAGGTGAGGCCCAGGTGGGAACACAGTCACCAGGTCCAGGTGAGGCCCAGGTATATAAGAGTGTACACAGGTCCCAATGATGCCCAGGTAAGTACCAGAGTCAACAGGTCCAGGAGAGGTCCAAATATGGAACAGAGTCATTGTGTTCCAGGTGAGGCCAGATGGAGACCACAGGAACCAGGTCCAGGAGAGCCCCATATGGGAACCAGAGTCACCAGATCCAGGTGAGGTCCAGGTGGGACCACAGTCACAAGGTCCCGGTGACGCGCAGGTGGCAACAGGATTCACCAAGTCCAGGAGAGGCCCAGGTGGCGACCAGTCACCAGATCCAGGTTCGGACCATCTAAGGACCAGATTCACCAGGCCCAAGTGAAGCCCAAGGGGTGACCAGAGTCACCAGGTAAGGGTCAGGCCCAGAGGGGGAACCAGAGTAACCAGTTTAGTTTGAGGCCCCGAATTGCACCAGAGGTCCCTGGTCAAAGTGAGACCCAGGTGTGGAATAGAGTATCCAGATCCCAATGATGGCTGAGTGAGGACCAGAGTCACTAGGCCCATGTAGGCCCAGATGGGGAACAGAATCACTAGGTCCTGATGAGTCATAGAATAAGACCACAGTCAGCAGTATCAGGTGAGCCCCTTGTGGAAACCAGAGGAACTCTATCCAGCTGAGTCTCAGGTCCATGGGAGGCCCACGTGAGTAATATATTCATCAGGTCGAAATGAGGCATAACTGGGGACAAGAGTCACCAGGTATGGGTGCGGCCTAGGTGGGGCAAGATTCAGCAGTTCTGAGTTAGGTCAAAGTGGGGACGAGAGACGCCAGGTCCAGGTGATGCCAAACTGAGGACCAGAGTCACCATATCCAGTTGAGGTCCATGTTGGAATGTGAGTCACCAGGTCCAGGAGAGGTCCAGGTGGGGACTAGAGTCACCAGATCCGGGTGAAGCCCAGGTGGGGATCAGAATCACTAGGTCCAGACGAGGCCCAGGTGAGGACCAGACTTATCAGGTACACGTGAGGCCCCGGTGGGGATCAGAGGCCACAGGTCCATGTGAGCCCGGCTTGGGGACCATGGTCACCAGATCTACTTGAGGCCCAGGTGTGGAACACAGTAAGCAGGTCCAGGTGAGTCCCCGGTGGTGACAAGAGGAACCACGTCCAGGTGAGGCCCAGGTGGGGACCAGGAACACCAGGTCCAGGGGAGGCCCTTGAAAGAAACAGAGTCAACAGTTCGAGGTCAGGCGCAGGTGGCAACCAGGTCAGCTGGTCCAAGTCAGGCCAAAGTGGGGTTCACAGTCACTAGGGCACGGTGAGACCCAGAGGGGGACCAGAGTCACCTGGTCCAGGTGAGGTCCAGTTGTGGAACACAGTCACCGGTTCCCAATTTTGCCCAGTTGAGGACCATGGTCAACAGGACCAGGTGAGGCCCAGATGTGGACTGGAGTCCCCAAATCGAGGTGAAGACCAGGTGGGGACCACAGTCAACATATCCAGGATAGTCTCATGTGCAGACCAGATTCACCAGGTCCAGGTGAGTTGCAGGTGGCAACCACACTCACCAGATCCCGGTGAGGCCCTTGTGGGGACCAGAGTCACAAGGTACATGAGAAGCTAGAAACAATGCAGCCATAAGTTCCACGTGATGTCCACGTGGGATCGAGAATCACCAGTTACACGTGAGGACCTGGTGGGGATCCGACTCACCATGTCCAGGTGAGACCCGGGTGGAAACTAGTGTCACCATGTCCAGGTGTGGCCCAGGTGAAGACCAGAGTTAATAGGTCCGGCAGGGTCACTCTTAGTGAACAGTGTAACGATATCCTGATGCTACCCAGGTGGGTATCAGAGACCCCAGGTCCTGGTGAGGGTCAGGAGGGACCAGAGACATGAGGTCCAGGTGAGGTCCCGATGGGAACCACAGTCACCAGGTCAGATGAAGCCATGCATATGATCAGAGTCACCAGTTACAGGTGAGGCCCAGGTGGAGCCAAAGTCACCTGGTACAGAAGAGGCCAAAGTCAGGACCAGAGTTACCGAAATCAGGTCAGTCCCAGTGGGCAATAGAGTAACCATGTCCCAATGATGCCCAGGTAGAACCAGAGTGACCAGGTCAGATGAGGCGCAGGTGGGGAGCATATTCACTAGGTCCCGGTTTGGCCCAGTTGAGGACCAGTGTCACCAGGTCTAGTTGAAGCCTAGAGGGGTACCAGATTCACCTGGTCTGGGTGACATCCAGATGGGAACCAGAGTCACCATGTCAGGGTGAGGCCCAGAGGGGATCCAGAGTCATCATGTCCAGGTGAGGCTCAGGTGTGGAACAGAGTATCCAGGTCATAATGGTCCACAGGTGAGGACCAGAGTCTCCATATCTGGGTGAGGCCCAGTTAGGATCAGAGTCAACAGTTCCAGGTGAGGACAAGAAGGAGTCCACAGCAATCAGGTCCAGGTGAGGAACAAAGTCACCAGGATTGGGTGAGGCCCAATGGGGACCAGATTCACCAGGTCCAGGTGATTCCCCGGTGGTGACCAGAGTTGCAAGTTCCGTGTGAGGACCAGGTAAGGAGCAGATTCACTAGGTCCAAGTGAGGACTACGTAGGGCCTGTGTCACCAGGTATGGGTGAGGCACATGTGGCAACCCCACTCACCAGGTCCAGGTGAGGCCAACCTTCAGGCCATGCAGTGGAAACATATCCCGATGATGCCCAGGTAGTGACCAGAGTCACCAGGTCCAAATGAGGCCCAGATGGAGCATATACACTAGGTCCAGGTGAGGCCCAGTTGAGGACCAGATTCCCCAGATCTGGTTGAGGACTAGAGGGGTACCAGAATCACCTCGTCCAGGTGACATCCAGATGGGGAACAGAGTCACCAGGTCAGGGTGAGGCCCAGAGATTTTCCAGAGTCATCATGTCCAGGTAAGGCGCAGGTGTGGAACAGAGTCACCAGGTACCAACGGTGCCCAGGTGAGGACCAGAGTCACCAGGTCTGGGTGATGCGCAGATAGAATCAGAGTCACCAGTTCCAGGTGAGGCAAAGAAAGAGTCCACAGCAATCAGGTCCAGGTGGGGAATAAATCACCAGGACTGGGTGAGACCCAGATGGGGACCAGATTCACCAGGTCCAGGTTAGTCCCAGGTGGTGACCAGAGTCCCCAGCTCCGGGAGAGGACCAGGTAAAGACCAGATTTACCAGGTCCAAGAAGCCCACGTGGGGACCTGAGTCACCAGGTATGGGTGAGGCCCAGGTGGCCACCCAACTCACCAGTTCCAGGTGAGGCCAACCAGCAGGCCAGAGTCTCCAGATCCAGGTGAAGTCCAGGTGGGGACCAGAGTCACCAGATCCAGGTGAAGCACAGGTGGGGACCAAAGTCAATGGGTCAAGATGAGGCCCAGGTGAGGACCAGAGTTACTAGGTACACGTGAGGCCCCGGTGGGGATCAGAAGCAACTGGTCCATGTGAGGCCGGCTTGGGGACCATGGTCAACAGGTCTACTTGAGGCCCAGGTGTGGAACACAGTAAGCAGGTCCAGGAAGTCCCCGGGGGTGACAAGAGTCAACACGTCCAGGTGAGACCCACGTGGGGACCAGGATCACCAGGTACACGGGAGGCCATTGAAAGAACCAGAGTCAACACTTCGAGGTCAGGCATAGGTGGCAACCAGGGTCAGCAGGTCCAAGTCAGGCCAAAGTGGGGTTCACAGTCACTAGGGCACGGTGAGACCCAGAGGGGGACCAGAGTCACCTGGTTCAGGTGAGGTTCAGTTGTGGAACACAGTCACCGGGTCCCAATTTTGGCCAGTTGAGGACCATGGTCAACAGGGTCAGGTGAGGCCCAGATGGGGACCGGAGTCCCAAAATCCAGGTGAAGCCCAGGTGGGGAACACAGTCACCAGATCCGGGGTAGTCTCAGGTGCAGATCAGAATCACCAGGTCCAGGTGAGGTGCAGGTGGAAACCACACTCACCAGGTCCCGGTGAGGCCCTGGTGGGGACCAAAGACACGAGGTACATGAGAATCTAGAAACACTGCAGCCACCAGGTCCACATGATATCCACGTGGGTACGAGAATCACCAGTTACAGGTGAGGACCAGGCAGGGATCCGAATCACCATGTCCACGTGAGACCCAAGAGGGAACCAGTGCCACCATGTCCAGGTGTGGCCCAGGTGAAGACCAGAGTTAATAGGTACGGCTGGGTCACTGTTAGTGAAGAGTGTAACCATATCCTGATGCTACCCAGGTGGGTACCAGAGACACCAGGTCCTGGTGAGGTCCAGGTGGGACGAGAGATATGAGGTCCAGGTGAGGTCCCGAAGGGAACCACAGTCACCAGGTCAGGTGAGGCCATGCTTAGGATCAGAGTCACCAGTTACAGGTGAGGCCCAGGTGGAGCCAGAGTCACCCGGTAGAGAAGACGCACAAGTCAGGACCAGAGTTACCAGGATCAGGTCAGTCCCAGTGGGGCATAGAGTAACCATGTACCGATAATGCCCAGGTAGAACCCGAGTCACCACGTCCACATGAGTCACAGGTGGGGAGTATATTCACTAGGTCCCGGTGAGGCCCAGTTAGGACCAGATCACCCGGTCTAGTTGAGGCCTAGAGGGGTACCAGAATCACCTGGTCTAGGTGACATCCAGATGGGGACCAGAGTCACCATGTTAGGCTGAGGCCCAGAGGGGATCCAGAGTCATCATGTCAAAAGTGAGTCTCAGGTGTGGAAAAGAGTATCCAGGTCATAATGGTCCACAGGTGAGGACCAGAGTCACCAGATCTGGATGAGGCCCAGTTAGGATCAGAGTCACCAGTTCCAAGTGAGGCCAAGAAGGTGTCCACAGCAATCAGGTCCAGGTGGGGAACAAAGTCACCAGGACTGGGTGAGGCCAAGACGGGGACCAGATTCACAAGGTCCAGGTTATTCCCAGGTGGGGACCAGAGTTACCAGTTCCGGGTGAGGACCAGTTAAGGACGAGATTCAGCAGGTCCAAGTGAGACCCACGTGGGGACCTGTGTCACAATGTATGTGTGAGGCCCAGATTACCACCCCACTCACCAGGGCCAGGTGAGGCCAACCTGCAGGCCATGAAGAGGAACCATGTCCCGATGATGCCCTAGTAGGGAACAGAGTTACCAGGTCCAGGTGAGGACAACCTGCAGGCCATGCAGTGGAACCATGTCCCGATGATGCCCAGGTAGGGACCAGAGACACCAGGTCCAAATGAGGTCCAGAAGGAGCAAATTCACTAGGTCCAGGTGAGGCCAAGTTGAGGACCAGAGTCACCAGATTTAGTTGATGCCTAGAGGGGTACCAGAATCACCTGGTCCAGGTGACATGAGGATGGGGACCAGAGTCACCAGGTCAGGGAGAGGCCCAGAGAGGTTTCAGAGTGATCATGTCCAGGAGAGGCTCAGGTGAGGAACAGAATCACCAGGTACCATGATGCCCAGGTGAGGACCAGAGTCACCAGATCTGGGTGAGGCCCAGTTAGGATCAGAGTCACCAGTTCCAGGTGAGGCCCAAAAGGAGTCCACAGCAATCAGGTCCAGGTGGGGAACAAAGTCACCAGGACTGGGTGACGCCCAGATGGGGACCAGATTCACAAGGTTCAGTTGAGGCCCAGGTGGTGACCAGAGTCCCAGGTCTGGGAGAGGACAATGTAAGGACCAGATTCACCAGGTCCAAGAGGCCCACGTGGGGACCTGAGTCACCAGGTTTGGGTGACGCTCAGGTGGCAACCCCACTCACCAGGTCCAGGTGAGGCCAACCTGCAGGCCAGAGTCACCAGATCCAGGTGAGGCCCTAGTGGGGACCGGAGTCACCAGGTAAATGTGAGTCTACAAGAACACCACAGTCACCAGGTCCACATGTGGTTCATGTGGGAACAAGAGTCACCAGGTCCAGGTGAGACCCAGGTGGGGACCACAGTCACCAGGTCCAGCCTAGGTGGGGGGACCAGAGTCATCAGGAGCAGTTGAGGCCAAAGTGTGGAGCAAAGTTATCATGTCCAGGTGAGGCCCAGGTGGGGAACAGAGTAACCATGTCCCATTGATGCCAGGTGGGAAAAGAGTCACAAGTTCCAGACGAGGCCTATGTGAAGAGTAGATTCATTAGGTCCTGTTGAGGCCCAGTTGAGGACCAGTGTCCACAGCTCCGGGTGAGTCTCAGAGGGGGACCAGAGTCACCCGGTTCTGGTGATATCCAGGTGGGGACCAGAGTCACCACGTCAGAATGAGGCCCAGAGGGGGACGAGAATCACTAGCTCCAGGTGAGGCCCGATGTGGAACTGAGAAACCAGGTCCCATGATGCCCATATGAGGACCTGAGTCACGAGGTCCAGGTGAGGTCCCTGTGGGAACCAGTAACCTCGTTCCGGTGAGGTCCAGGTGGGACCACAGTCACCAGTTCCAGATGAGGACCAGGTATATAAGAGAGTATCCAGGCCCCAATGAATCCCAGGTAAGGACCAGAGTCAACAGGTCCAGGAGAGTCACAAATATGCATCAGAGTCATTGTGTTCCACGTGAGGCCTGATGGAGACCACAGGAACCAGTTACAGGAGAGCCCCGTATGGGAACCAGAGCAACCAGATCCAGGTGAAGTCCAGGTTGGAACACTGTCACAAGGTCCAGGTGAGGCGCAGTTGGCAACAGGATTCTGCAAGTCCATGTGAGGCCCAGGTGGCGACCAGTCACCATATCCAAGTGAGGACAAGCTAAGGACCAGATTCACCAGGCCCAAATGAAGCCCAAGGGGTGTCCAGAGTCACCAGGTAAGGGTGAGGCCCAGAGGGGGACCAGAGTAACCAGTTTAATTTGAGGCCCAGAATGCGACCAGAGGTCCCTGGTGAGAGTGAGGCCCAGGTGTGGAATAGAGTATCCAGGTCCCAATGATGCCTGGGTGAGGACCAGAGTCACTAGGGCCATGCAGGCCCAGATGGGGAACAGAATCACTAGGTCCTGGTGAGGCATAGAATAAGACCACAGTCACCAGTATCAGGTGAGCCCCTTGTGGGAACCAGAGCCACTCTTTCCAGCTGAGTCCCAGGTCCATGTGAGGCCCACGTGAGGACCAGATTCATCAGGTCGAATTGAGGCATACCTGGGGAGAAGAGTCACCAGGTATGGGTGCAGCCTAGGTCGGGCAAGAGTCAGCAGTTCTGAGTTAGGTCAAAGTGTGGACATGAGACACCAGGTCCAGGTGATGCCAAACTCAGGACCAGAGTCACCAGATCCAGGTGAGGTTCATGTTGGAAAGAGAGTCACCAGGTCCAGGAGAGGTCCAGGTGGAGACCAGAGTCACCAGATCCAGGTGAAGTCCAGGTGGGGACCAGAGTCACCAGATCCAGGTGAAGCCCAGGTGGGGACCAGAGTCACTAGGTCCAGATGAGGCCCAGGTGAGGACCAGAGTTTCCAGGTACACGTGAGGCCCCGGTGGGGATCAGAGGCAACAGGTCCATGTGAGGTCGGCTTGGGGACCATGGTCAACAGGTCTACTTGAGACTCAAGTGTGGAACACAGTACCCAGGTCCAGGTGAGTCCCAGGTGGTGACAAGAGTCACCCCGTCCAGTTGAGTCCCAGGTGGGGACCAGGATCACCAGGTACAGGGGAGGCCCTTGAAAGAACCAGAGTCAACACTTCGAGGTCAGGCGCAGGTGGCATCCAGGGTCCGCAGGTCCAAGGCAGGCCAAAGCGAGGTTCACAGTCACTAGGGCACAGTGAGACCCAGAGGGGGACCAGAGTCACCTGGTCCAGTTGAGATCCAGTTGTGGAACACAGTCACCGGGTCGAATTTTCCCCAGTTGAGGACCAATGTCAACACGCCAGGTGAGGCCCAGATGGGGACCGGAGTCCCCAAATCCAGGTGAAGACCAGGTGGGGACCACAGTCACCAGATCCAGGGTAGTCTCAGGTGCAGACCGGATTCACCAGGTCCAGGTGAGGTGCAGGTGGCAACCACACTCACCAGGTCCCGGTGAGGCCCTGGTGGGGAGCAGAGTCACGAGGTCCATGAGAAGCTAGAAACACTGCAGCCACCAGGTCCACATGATGTCCATGTGGGAACGAGAATCACCAGTTACAGGTGAGGACCAGGTGGGGATCCGACTCACCATGTCCAGGTGAGACCCAGGTGGGAACGAGTGTCACCATGTCCAGGTGTGGCCCAGGTGAAGACCAGAGTTAATAGGTCCGGCTGGGTCACTGTTAGTGAACAGTGTAACCATATCCTGATGCTACCCAGGTGGGTACCAGAGACACCAGGGCTTGGTGAGGCCAAGGTGGGTCCAGGGACATGAGGTCCAGGTGAGGTCCGGATGGGAACCACAGTCACCAGGTCTCGTGAGGCCATGCTTAGGATCAGAGTCACCAGTTACAGGTGAGGCCCAGGAGAAGCCAGAGTCACCTTGTACAGATGAGTCTAAAGTCTGGACCTGAGTTACCAGGATCAGTTCAGTCCCAGTAGGGAATAGAGTAACCATGTCCTGATGTTGGCCTGGTAAAACCAGAGTCAACAGGTCCAGATGATGCGCAATAGATAGTATGTTCACTATGTCCCAGTGAGGCCCAGATGAGGACTAGAGTCACCAGGTCAAGTTGAGGCCTAGAGGGGTACCAGATTCACCTGGTCTAGGTGACATCCAGATGGGGACCAGAGTCACCATGTCAGGGTGAGGCCCAGAGGGGATCCAGAGTCATCATGTCCAGGTGAGGCTCAGGTGTGGAACAAAGTATCCAGGTCGTATTGTTCCACAGGTGAGGACCAGAATCAACAGATCTGGGTGAGGTCCAGTTAGGATCAGAGTCAGCAGTTCCAGGTGAGGCCAAGAAGGAGTCCACAGCAATCAGGTCCAGGTTGGGAACAAAGTCACCAAGACTGGGTGAGGCCCAGATGTGGACCAGATTCACCAGGTCCAGGTGATTCCCAGGTGGTGACCAGAGTTACCAGTTCCAGGTGAAGACCAGGTAAGGACCAGATTCACCAGGTCCAAGTGAGGCCCACGTGGGGACTTTAGTCTCCAGGTATGGGTGAGGCCCAGGTGGAAATCCCACTCACCAGGTCCAGGTGAGGCCAACGTGCAGGCCATGCAGAGGAACCATGTCCCGATGATGCCTACGTAGGGACCAGACTTACCAAGTCCAGGTGAGGCCAACCTGCAGGACATGCAGTGGAACCATGTCCCAATGATGCCCAGGTAGAGACCAGAGTCACCAGGTCCAAATGAGGCCCAGATGGAGCATATTCACTAGGTCCAGGTGAGGCCAAGTTGAGGACCAGAGTTACCAGATCTGGTTGAGGCCTAGAGGGGTACCAGATTCACCTGGTCAAGGTGACATCCAGATGGGGACCAGAGTCTCCAGGTCAGTGTGAGGACCAGAGAGGTTTCAGGGTCATCATGTCCAGGTGAGGCTCAGGTGTGGAACAGAGTCACGAGGTACCAATGATGCCCAGGTGAGGACAGAGTCACCAGGTCTGGGTGACGCGCAGATAGAATCAGAGTCAACAGTTCCAGGTGAGGCCAAGAAAGAGTCCACAGCAATCAGGTCCAGGTGAGGAACAAAGTCACCAGGACTGGGTGAGGCCCAGATAGGGACCAGATTCACCAGGTCCAGGTGAGTCCCAGGTGGTGACCAGAGTCCCCGGGTCTGGGAGAGGACCAGGTAAGGTCCAGATTCACCAGTTCCAAGAGGCCCACGTGGGGACCTGAGTCACCAGGTATGGGTGAGGCCCTGGTGGCAAACCCTACTCACAGGTCCAGGTGAGGTCAACCTGCAGGCCAGAGACAACAGATCCAGGTGAGGCCCTAGTGGGGACCGGAGTCACCAGGTAAATGTGAGTCTACAAGAACACCACAGTCAACAGGTCCAGGTATGGTTCATGTGGGAACGAGAATCACCAGGTACCGGTGAGACCCAGGTGGGCACCACAGTCACCAGGTCCTGACTGAGACCTAGGTGGGGGGAACAGAGTCATCAGGACCAGTTGAGGCCAAAGTGTGGAGCAAAGTTATCATGTGGATGTGAGGCCCAGGTGGGGAACAGAGTAACCATGTCCCATTGATGCCAGGTGGGAAAAGAGTCAAAAGGTCCAGACGAGGCCTAAGTGAGGAGTAGATTCACCAGGTCCTGTTGAGACCCAGTTGAGGACCAGTGTCCCCAGCTCCGGGTGAGTCCCAGTGGGGGACCAGAGTCACCCGGTTCTGGTGATATCCAGGTTGGGACCAGAGTCACCACGTCAGGGTGAGGCCCAGAGAGGGACGAGAATCACTAGCTCCAGGTGAGGCCCCAATGTGAAACTGAGAAACCAGGTCCCATGATGTCCATATGAAGACCTGAGTCACCAGGTCCCGATGAGGTCCCTGTGGGAAACAGTCACCTCATCCAGGTGAGGCCCAGGTGGAACCACAGTCACCAGGTCCAGGTGAGGCCCAGGTATATGAGAGTATCGAGGTCCCAATGATGCCCAGGTAAGGACCAGAGCCAACAGGTCCAAGAGAGTCCCAAATATGGATCAGAGTCATTGTGTTCCAGGTGAGGCCAGATGGAGACCACAGGAACCAGGTCCAGGAGAGACCCATATGGGACCCAGAGCCACCAGATCCAGGTGAGTTCCAGGTGGGACCACAGTCACAAGGTTCAGGTGAGGCGCAGGTGGCAACAGGATTCACCAAGTCCAGGTGAGGCCCAGGTGGCGACCAGTCATAATATCCAAGTGAGGACAAGCAAAGGACCAGATTCACCAGTCCCTAATGAAGCCCAAGGGGTGTCCAGAGTCACCAGGTAAGGGTGAGGCCCAGAGGGGGACCAGAGTAACCAGTTTAATTTGAGGCCCAGAATGCGACCAGAGGTCCCTGGTGAGAGTGAGGCCCAGGTGTGGAATAGAGTATCCAGGTCCCAATGATGCCTGGGTGAGGACCAGAGTCACTAGGGCCATGCAGGCCCAGATGGGGAACAGAATCACTAGGTCCTGGTGAGGCATAGAATAAGACCACAGTCACCAGTATCAGGTGAGCCCCTTGTGGGAACCAGAGCCACTCTATCCAGCTGATTCCCAGGTCTATGTGAGGCCCACGTGAGGACCAGATTCATCAGGTCGAATTGAGGCATAGCTGGGGACAAGAGTCACCAGGTATGGGTGCGGCCTAGGTGGGGCAAGATTCAGCAGTTCTGAGTTAGGTCAAAGTGTGGACGAGAGACACCAGGTCCAGGTGAGGCCAAACTGAGGACCAGAGTCACCAGATCCAGGTGAGGTCCAGGTGGGGACCAGAGTCACCAGATCCAGGTGAAGTCCAGGTGGGGACCAGAGTCACCAGATCCAGGTGAAGCCCAGGTTGGGACCAGAGTCACTAGGTCCAGATGAGACCCAGGTGAGGACCAGAGTTACCAGGTACACGTGAGGCCCCGGTGGTGATCAGAGGCAACAGGTCCATGTGAGGCCGGTTTGGGGACCATGGTCAACAGGTTTACTTGAGGCCCAAGTGTAGAACACAGTAACCAGGTCCAGGAGAGTCCCAGGTGGTGACAAGAGTCACCACGTCCAGTTGAGGCCCAGGTGGGGACCAGGATCACCAGGTCCAGGGGAGGCCCTTGAAAGAACCAGAGTCAACAGTTCGAGTTCAGGCGCAGGTGGCATCCAGGGTGAGCAGGTCCAAGGCAGGCCAAAGTGGGGTTCACAGTCACTAGGGCACGGTGAGACCCAGAGGGGGACCAGAGTCACCTGGTCCAGGTGAGGTCCAGTTGTGGAACACAGTCACCGGGTCCCAATTTTGCCCAGTTGAGGACCATGGTCAACAGGGCCAGGTGAGGCCCAGATGGGGACTGGAGTCCCCAAATCCAGGTGAAGCCCAGGTGGGGACCACATTCACCAGATCCAGGGTAGTCTCAGGTGCAGACCAGAATCACCAGGTCCAGGTGAGTTGCCGGTGGCAACCACACTCACCAGGTCCCTGTGAGGCCCTGGTGGGGACCAGAGTGATGAGGTACATGAGAAGCTATAAACACTGCATCCACCAGGTCCACATGATGTCCATGTGGGAACGAGAATCACCAGTTACAGGTGAGGACCAGATGGGAATCCGACTCACCATGTCCAGGTGAGGCCCAGGTGTGAACCAGTGTCACCATGTCAAGGTGTGGCCCAGGTGAAGACCAGAGTTAATATGTTTTTCTGGGTCACTGTTAGTGAACAGGGTCACCATATCCTGATGCTACCCAGGTGGGGACCAGAGACACCAGGTCCTGGACAGGCCCAGGTGGGACCAGAGACATGAGGTCCAGGTGAGGTCCCGATGGGAACCACAGTCACCAGGTCAGGTGAGGCCATGCTTAGGATCACAGTCACCAGTTACAGGTGAGGCCCAGGTGGAGCCAGAATCACCTGGTAGAGAAGAGGCCAAAGTCAGGACCTGAGTTATCAGGATCAGGTCAGTCCCAGTGGGGAATAGAGTAACCATGTCCCGATGATGCCCAGGTAGAACCAGAGTCATCAGGTCCAGATGAGGCGCAGGTGGGGAGCATATTCACTAGGTCCCGGTGAGGCCCAGTTGAGGACCAGAGTCACCAGGTCTAGTTGAGGCCTAGAGGGTTACCAGATTCACCTGGTCTAGGTGACATCCACATGGGGACCAGAGTCACCATGTCAGGGTGAGGCCCAGAGAGGATCCAGAGTCCTCATGTCCAGATGAGGCTCAGGTGTGGAACAGAGTATCCAGATCATAATGGTCCACAGGTGAGGACCAGAGTCACCAGATCTGGGTGGGGACCAGTTAGGATCAGAGTCACCAGTTCCAGGTGAGGCCAAGAAGGAGTCCACAGCAATCAGGTCCAGGTGGGGAACAAAGTCACCAGGGCTGAGTGAGGACCAGATGGGGAGCAGATTCACAGGTCCAGGTGATTCCCAGGTGGTGACCAGAGTTACCAGTTCCGGGTGAGGACCAGGCAAGGACTAAATTCACCAGGGCCAAGTGAGGCCCACGTGGGGACCTGTGTCACCAGGCATGGGTGAGGCCCAGGTGGCAAGCCCACTGACCAGGTCCAGGTGAAGCCAACCTGCAGGCCATTCAGAGGAACCATGTCCCGATGATGACCAGGTAGGGACCAGACTTACCAGGTCCAAGTGAGGCCAACCTGCAGGCCATGCAGTGGAACCATGTCCCGATGATGCTCAGGTAGGGACCAGAGTCACCAGGTCCAAATGAGGCCCAGATGGTGCATATTCACTAGGTCCAGGTGAGGCCCAGTTGAGGACCAGAGTCACCAGATTTGGTTGAGGCCTAGAGGGGTACCAGAATCACCTGGTCCAGGTGACATCCAGATGGGGACCAGAGTCACCAGGTCAGGGTGAGGCCCAGAGTGTTCCGGAGTCATCATGTCCAGGTGAGGCTCAGGTGTGCAACAGAGTCAGCAGGTACCAATGATGCCCAGGTGAGGACCAGATTCACCAGGTCTGGGTGACGCGCAGATAGGATCAGAGTAACCAGTTCTAGGTGAGGCCAAGAAGGAGTCCACAGCAATCAGGTCCTGGTGGGGAACAAAGTCACCAGGACTGGGTGAGTCTCAGATGGGGACCAGATTCACCAGGTCCAGGGGAGGCCCAGGTAGTGACAAGAGTCCAATGGTCTAGGAGAGGACCAGGAAAGGATCAGATTCACCAGTCCAAAAGCCCCACGTTGGGACCTGAGTCACAAGGTATGGGTGAGGCCTAGGTGGCAACCCCACTCACCAGGTCCAGGTGAGGCCAACCTGCAGGCCATGCAGAGGAACCATGCCCGGATGATGCCCAGGTAGGGACCAGATTTACCAGGTCCAGGTGAGTGCAACCTGCAGGCCATGCAGTGGAACCATGTCCCGATGATGCCGAGGTAGTGACCAGAGTTACCAGGTCCAAATGAGGCCCAGATGGAGCATATTCCCTAGGTCCAGCTGAGGCCCAGTTGAGGACCAGAGTCACCAGATCTGGTTGAGGCCTAGAGGAGTACCAGTATCACCTGGTCCAGGTGACATCCAGATGGGGACCAGAGTCACCAGGTCAGGGTGAGACCCAGAGAGGTTCCAGAATCGTCATTTCCAGGTGAGGCTCAGGTGTGGAACAGAGTCACCAGGTACCAATAACTCCCAGGTGAGGACCAGAGTCACCAGATCTGGGAGACTCGCATATAGGATCAGAGTCACCAGTTCCAGGTGAGGCCACGAAAAGGGTCCACAGCAATCAGGTCCAGGTGGGAACAAAGTCATCAGGACTGGGTGAGGCCCAGATGGGGACCAGATTCACCAGGTCCAGGTGAGGCCCAGGTGGGACCACAGTCATCAGGTCCAGGTGAGGCCCAGGTATATAAGAGAGTATCCAGGTCCCAATGATGCCCAGGTAGAACCAGAGTCACCAGGTCCAGATGAGGCGCAGGAGTGGAGCATATCCACTAGGTCCCGGTGAGGCCCAGTTGAGGACCACAGTCACCAGGTCTAGTTGAGGCCTAGAGGGGTACCAGATTCACCTGGTCTAGGTGACATCCACATGGGGACCAGAGTCACCATGTCAGGGTGAGGTCCAGAGGGAATCCAGTGTAATCATGTCCAGGTGAGGCTCAGGTGTGGAACAGAGTATCCAGATCATAATGGTCCACAGGTGAGGACCAGAGTCACCAGATGTGGGTGAGGCCCAGTTAGGATCAGAGTCACCAGTTCCAGGTAGGCCAAGAAGGAGTCCACAGCAATCATGTCCAGGTGGGGAACAAAGTCACCCGGACTGGGTGAGGCCCGGATGGGGACCAGATTCACCAGGTCCAGGTTATTCCCAGATGGTGAACAGACTGACCAGTTCCGGGTGACGACCAGGTAAGGACCAGATTCAACAGGTCCAAATGAGGCCCACGTGGGGACCTGAGTCACCAGGTATTGGTGAGGCCAGGTGGCAAGGCACTCCCCAGGTCCAGGTGAGGCCAACCTGCAGGCCATGCAGAGGAACCATATCCCGATGATACCCAGGTAAAGATGAGAGTTACCACATGCAGGTGAGGCCAACCTGCAGGCCATGCAGTGGAACCATGTCCCGATGATGCCCAGGTAGGGACTAGAGTCACCAGGTCAGGGAGAGGCCCAGAGAGGTTCCAGAGTCTTCATGTCCAGGTGAGGCTCAGGTGAGGAAGAGAGTCACCAGGTACCAATGATGCCCAGGTGAGGACCAGAGTCACCAGATCTGGGTGACTCGCAGATAGGTTCAGAGTCACCAGTTCCAGGTGAGGACAAGAAAGAGTCCACAGCAATCAGGTCCAGGTGGGGAACAAAGTCACCAGGACTGGGTGAGGCCCAGATGGGGACCAGATTCACCAGGTCCAGGTGAGGCCCAGTTGAGGACCAGTGTCCCCAGCTCCGGGTGGGTCCCATAGGGGGACCAGAGTCACCCGGTTCCGGTGATATCCAGGTGGGGACCAGAGTCACCACGTCAGGGTGAGGCCCAGAGGGGGACGAGAATCACTAGGTCCAGGTGAGGCCCCGATGTGGAACTGAGAAACCAGGTCCCATGATGCCCATATGAGGACCTGAGTCACCAGGTCCAGGTGAGGTCCCTGTGGGAACCAGTCACCTCGTCCAGGTGAGGCCCAGGTGGGACCACAGTCACCAGGTCCAGGTGAGGCCCACGTATATAAGAGAGTATCCAGGTCCCAATGATGCCCAGGTAAGGACCAGAGTCAACAGTTCCAGGAGAGGCCCAAATATGGATCAAAGTCATTGTGTTCCAGGTGAGGCCAGATGGGACCACAGGAACCAGGTCCAGGAGAGCCCCATATGGGAACCAGAGCCACCAGATCCAGGTGAGGTCCAGGTGGGACCACAGTCACAAGGTCCAGGTGAGGCGCAGGTGGCAACAGGATTCATCAAGTCCAGGTGAGGCCCAGGTGGCGACCAGTCACCACATCCAGGTGAGGACCAGCTAAGGACCAGATTCACCAGGCCCAGATGAAGCCCAAGGGGTGACCAGAGTCACCAGGTAAGGGTGAGGCCCAGAGGGGGAACCAGAGTAACCAGTTTAGTTTGAGGCCCAGAATGGGACCAGAGGTCCCTGGTCAAAGTGAGGCCCAGGTGTGGAATAGAGTATCCAGGTCCCAATGATGCCTGGGTGAGGACCAGAGTCACTAGGGCCATGCAGGCCCAGATGGGAACAGAATCACTAGGTCCTGGTGAGGCATAGAATAAGACCACAGTCAGCAGTATCAGGTGAGCCCCTTGTGGGAATCAGAGCCACTCTATCCAGTTGAGTCCCAGGTCCATGTGAGGCCCACGTGAGGACCAGATTCATCAGGTCGAATTGAGGCATACCTGGGGACAAGAGTCACCAGGTCTGGGGGCAGCCTAGGTGGGGCAAGATTCAGCAGTTCTGAGTTAGGTCAAAGTGGGGACGAGAGACACCAGGTCCAGGTGGGGCCAAACTGAGGACCAGAGTCACCAGATCCAGGTGAGGTCCATGTTGGAAAGAGAGTCACCAGGTCCAGGAGAGGTCCAGGTGGGGACCAGAGTCACCAGATCCAGGTGAAGTCCAGGTGGGGACCAGAGTCACCAGATCCAGGTGAAGCCCAGGTGGGGACCAGAGTCACTAGGTCCAGATGAGGCCCAGGTGAGGACCAGAGTTACCAGGTACACGTGAGGCCCCGGTGGGGATCAGAGGCAACAGGTCCATGTGAGGCCGGCTTGGGGACCATGCTCAACAGGTCTACTTGTGGCCCAGGTGTGGAACACAGTAAGCAGGTCCAGGTGAGTCCCCGGTGGTGACAAGAGTCACCACGTCCAGGTGAGGCCCAGGTGGGGACCAGGATCACCAGGTACAGGGGAGGCCCTTGAAAGAACCAGAGTCAACTGTTCGAGGTCAGGCGCAGGTAGCAACCAGGGTCAGCAGGTCCAAGTCAGGCCAAAGTGGGGTTCACAGTCACTAGGGCACGGTGAGACACAGAGGGGGACCAGAGTGACCTGGTCCAGGTGAGGTCCAGTTGTGGAACACAGTCACCGGGTCCCAATTTTGCCCAGTTGAGGACCATGGTCAACAGGGCCAGGTGAGGCCCAGATGGGGACCGGAGTCTCCAAATCCAGGTGAAGCCCAGGTTGGGACCACAGTCACCAGATCCAGGTTAGTCTCAGGTGCAGACCAGAATCACCAGGTCCAGGTGAGGTGCAGGTGGCAACCACACACACCAGGTCCCAGTGAGGCCCTGGTGGGGACCAGAGTCACGAGGTACATGAGAAGCTAGAAACACTGCAGCCACCAGGTCCACATGATGTCCATGTGGGAACGACAATCACCAGTTACAGGTGAGGACCAGGTGGGGATCCGACTCACCATGTCCAGGTGAGACCCAGGTGGGTACCAGTGTCACCATGTCCACGTGTGGCCCAGATGAAGACCAGAGTTAATAGGTCTGGCTGGGTCACTGTTACTGAACAGTGTAACCATATCCTGATGCTACCCAGGTGGGTACAAGAGACACCAGGTCCTAGTGAGGCCCAGGTGGGACCAGAGACATGAGGTCCAGGTGAGGTCCCGATTTGAACCACAGAGACCAGGTCAGGTGAGGCCATGCTTAGGATCAGAGTCACCAGTTACAGGTGAGTCCCAGGTGGAGCCAGATTCACCTGGTACAGTAGAGGCCTTAGTCAGCACCAGAGTTACCAGGATCAGGTCAGTCCCGGTGGGGAATAGAGTAACCCTGTCCCGATGATGCCCAGGTAGAACCAGAGTCACCAGGTCCAGATGAGGCACAGATGGTGAGCATGTTCACTAGGTACCAGTGAGGCCCAGTTGAGGACCAGAGTCACCAAGTCTAGTTGAGGCCTAGAGGGGTACCAGATTCACCTGGTCTCGGTGACATCCAGATGGGGACGAGAGTCACCATGTCAGGGTGAGGCCCAGAGGGGATCCAGAGTCATCATGTCCAGGTGACGCTCAGGTGTGGAACAGAGTATCCAGGTCATAATGGTCCACAGGTGAGGACCAGAGTCACCAGATCTGAGTGAGTCCCAGTTAGGATCAGAGTCACCAGTCCCAGGTGAGGCCAAGAAGGAGTCCACAGCAATCAGGTCCAGGTGGGGAACAAAGTCACCAGGACTGGGTGAGGCCCAGATGGGGACCAGATTCACCAGGTCCAGGTGATTCCCAGGTGGTGACCAGAGTTACCAGTTCCGGGTGAGGACCAGGTAAGGACCAGATTCACCAGGTCTAAATGAGGCCCACGTGGGGACCTGTGTCACCATGCATGGGTGAGGACCAGGTGGCAACCCCACTCACCAGGTCCAGGTGAGGGCAACCTGCAGGCCAGAGTCACCAGATCCAGGTGAGTCCCTGGTGGGGAACGGAGTCACCAGGTAAATGTGAGGCTAGAAGGACACCACAGTCACCAGGTCCAGGAGTGGTTTATGTGGGAACGAGTGTCTCCAGGTCCAGGTGAGACCCAGGTGGGGACCACAGTCACCAGGACCAGATTGAGGCCTAGGTGGGGCCCAGAGTCATTAGGGCCAGGTGAGGCCAAAGTGTGGAGCAAAGTTATCAGATCCAGGTGAGTCCCAGGTGAGAACCAGTCACCTCGTCCAGGTGAGGCCAACAGGAGTAGTGCCTCCAAGCTCAATCCTGCGATTTCCTAGTAATTCCTGTCTTAGACTGGTGCTACATACTACGTTCCATACTAGCTAATTGAACCCTACATCCAACAGCAACTTACATCGGAAAGGGGCTCACACGTAGTCCCTCACATTTCCACACTGCCTGCAGAATGTGTTTCCAACTTCTTCACCAGAGACGCTTGTCAGAAGCTTGTGAGACGCAAGTGGAATAATGCAGGCCTGGAAGGTGTCTCCAGGTGGAGTAGAGTGGTCTTCTTGGAACCTCCTGAGTTAGAATACTGCTGCGTTCTCAGGGCCAGAAGAATGCAGCTAGTTGAAAGCTGGCTTCTAGACATGCTTCCTTGTGAGAGTTGAGGTGAGGGCGGGACCCTCCCGCAACCTGACTCTCTGTAGACATAGGTCCTAACATCCTTATGTTAGGTGCTGGAAGAGGTTGTGTGAAAAGCATGTGGAAGTGACAGGCCTGTACTCACGTGTAACTGAGTTCAATACAGCGATTTCCAACAGCCTTGTTCAATTAAAGTGTAGCTGGGTTCTAACTCCCATAAAAGAGTGGCTAGCAGACAGCTGCCTGCAAAGCATACACGCTTCTCAGAGTTGAGCTTATGGCCTGTACCTCCCACAATCTGACGGCCTGTACGGATCGCTTCCACAGCATTCCCTTCTATGCGGGACAGTAGCGGAGTGAGAACCAAGTGTCTGCATTGTCAATTTCGTGACTACCGGACACCTGCCTCCAAGTGATGCACACTCCTTTGGATGAGCTTATGGCTTGTTCCTCCCACATGCTGACCGCCTGTACCTTTCACTTCGAAAGGACGTCGTTCGATACGGGACACAAGTTTTGTGAGAGGCAAGTGTCTCCCAGCCCAATCCAACGACTTCTCAGTAATTCCTCCCTCAGAAGGGAGCTACATACTAACTTCCAAACCGGAGTACCTAGTTGAAAGCTGTCCCTCTGGGGAACTTCCTTCTGCGAGATGAGCTGACACGCGGTCCTTCCCAGTTCCACGCTGCCTGCAGATGGAGTTACGAACATCCTCACTAGACATGTTTGTCAGAAGCTCATGGGACGCAAGGGGCAAGCTGCAGGCTTCAACGGTTGTGTCTCCAGGTGCAGTAGAGCTTTATTCATGGAACGACCTGACTTCCAATGCTGTAAAGTTTGGGTTAGGTTACGGGTTAGGGTTAGGGTTAGGGTCCTGTTTAAGCTTAGGGTTAGGCTTAGGTTTACAGTTAGGGTTAGGGTTAGAGTTAGGGTTAGGGTTCAGGTTAGGGTTAGGGTTAGGGTTCAGGTTAGGGTAAGGTGTAGGTTCAGGGTTAGTTGTCGGCTACGGGTTAGGGTTAGGGTTAGGGTTAGCGTTAGGTTACGGGTTAGGGTCCGGGTTAGGTTATGGATTAGGGTACGGGTTAGTGTTAGTGTTACGGTAGGGTACGGGTTAGTGTTAGGTTTAGAGTTAGGGTACGGCTTAGGGTTCGGTTTAGGTTTATGGTTAGGGTTAGCATTAGGGTATGGGTTAGGGTTAAAGTTAGGGTACTGTTTAGGGTTAGGGTTAGGGTTAGGATTAGGGATTGGGATTCGTTAGGTTTAGGTTTGGGGTAAGGTTAGGGTTAGGGTATGGGTTAGAGTTTGGGTTAGGGTACAGGTGAGGGTTAGGGTAAGCGTTAGGTTACGGGTTAGGAATAGGGTACGGGTTAAGGTTAGGTTTAGGGTTAGGTTTAGGGTTAGGGTATGGGATAGGCTTAGGTTTAGGGTACATGTTAGAGTTATGGTTATGTTTAGGGTTCGGGTTAGGGTTAGGCTACGGTTTAGGGTTAGTGTTAGGGTTATGATTAGGGTTCGGTTTAGGCTTAGGTTTAGGGTACAGATTAGGTTTAGGGTACTTGTTAGGGTTAGGGTGAGGCTACGGTTTAGAGATATGGTATGGATTATGGTACGGGTTAAGGTATGGGTTAGGGTTTTGGTAACGGTTAGGGTTTGGGTTAGGTTTAGGGTTAGGGTTAGGGTACAGGATAGGGTTAGGTTTAGGGTTAGTGTTAGGGTTTGGTTTGGGTACGGGTTAGGGTTAGGTTTAGGGTACTGTTTAGGGTTAGGGTTAGGTTTAGGTTATGGGTTAGGGTTAGGGTTAGGATTAGTGTAGGTTTCGGTTCGGGTTAGTGTTAGGGTTAGGTTTCGGTTAGGGTTAAGTTTCGGTTAGGTTTAGGTATAGTGTTAGGGTTTAGGGTTAGGGTTAGGGTACTGTTTAGGGTTAGGTATAGTGTTAGGTTTATGTTATGGGTTAGGGTTAGGGTTAGGTTATGGTTTAGGGTTTGGGTTAGTTTTCGGGTTAGGGTATGGGATACGTTTAGGGTTAGGGTTATGGAACGGGTTAGGGTTAGGGTTGGGGTTAGGGTTAGACTTAGGGTACGGGTTCAGGTTAGGTTAGGGGTAGGGTATGGGTTTGTTTATGGGTTAGGGTTCGGGTACGGTTACGAGTTAGTGAATGGGTTTGTGTTAGGGTTCGGGTTAGGGAATGGGATAGGATTAGGGTTTGGGTACGGGATAGGGTACAGGTTAGTTTATGGTTTAGGGTTAGGGTACGGGTTAGGGTTAGAGTTTAAGTTAGGGTTGGGGTTAGGGTTAGGTGTAGGGTACGGGTTAGGTTTAGGGTTACGGTACGGGTTAGGTTATGGATTAGGGTTAGGGTTAGGATACGGGTTAAGGTTATGGTACGGGAGAGTTAGTGTTAGAGTTAGGGTACGGGTTTGGATTAGGGTTAGGGTTAGGGTACGGCTTAGAGTTAGGTCTAGGGTCATGGTTAGGGTTAAGGTACACGTTAGGGTTAGGGTTAGGGTACTGTTTAGGGTTAGGGTTAGGTTTAGTTTAAGGTTTAGGGTTAGGGTTAAGGTTAGTTTACATGTTAGGGATAGGGTTAGGGTGAGGTTTAGGGTTAGGTTAGGGTTAGGGTTAGGGTTAGGTTTAGAGATAGGGTTAGGGTTATGATTAGTGTTAGGGTTAGGTTAGGGGTAGTTTAGTGTAAGGGTATGGGTTATGGTTAGGGTTAGGGTAGGGTACGGCTTAGGGTTAGGTTTAGGGTTAGTGTTATTGTTAAGGTACACGTTTGGGTTACGGTTAGGGTACTGTTTAGGGTTAGGGTTAGGTTTTTTATGGGTTAGTGTTAGGGTTAGGGTTAGGGTTAGGGTTAGGTTTTTTATGGGTTAGTGTTAGGGTTAGGGTTAGGTTTAGTTTACGTGTTAGGGATGCAGTTAGGGTGAGGGTTAGGGTTCAGTTAGGGTTAGGGTTAGGGTTAGGTTTAGAGATAGGGTTAGGGTTATGATTAGTGTTAGGGTTAGGTTAGGGGTAGTTTTAGTGTGAGGGTACGGGTTATGGTTAGGGTTAGGGTAGGGTATGGTTTAGGGTTAGGGTACGGGTTAGGGTTAGTGTTAGGGTTAGGAGTTAGGGTTAGGGTTTGGTTTAGGGTTAGGGTTAGAATTATAGTTATGGTTAAGGGTTAGGGTTAAGGATTAGGGTTAGGGTTAGGGGTTAGGGGTTCAGGTTCGGATTAGGGTTAGGCGTTAGGGGTTAGGTTTAGGGTTAGTGGTTAAGGGTTAGAGTTATGGTTAGGGTTAGGAGTTAGGGTTAGGTTTTGGGTTAGGGTTAGGGTTATGGTTAGGGTACGGCTTAGGGTTAGGTTTAGGGTTAGGGTTAGGGTTAAGGTACACGTTTGGGTTAGGGTTAGGGTACTGTTTAGGGTTATGGTTAGGGTTAGGTTTAGTTTATGGATTAGTGTTAGGGTCATGGTTAGGTTTTGTTTACGTGTCAGGGATACGGTTAGGGTGAGGTTTAGGGTTAGGTTAGTGTTAGGGTTAGGGTTAGGTTTAGAGATAGGGTTAGGGTTATGATTAGAGTTAGGGTTAGGTTTAGGGGTAGTTTTAGCGTTCGGGTACGGGTTATGGTTAGGGTTAGGGTAGGATATGGTATAGGGTTAGGGTACAGGTTAGGGTTAGTTTTAGGGTTAGGATTAGGGTACGGGTTAGGGTTAGTGTTAGGGTACCATTTAGGGTTAGTGTACGGGTTAGCGTTAGGGTTGGGGTTAGCGTAAGGGTTAGGGCACGGGTTAGGATTAGGGGTAGGGTATTGTTTGGTTTAGGGTCAGGGTTAGATTTAGGTTACGTGTTAGGGTTAGGGTACGGGTTAGGGTTAGGATATGGGTTAGGATTAGTGTACGGGTTAGGTTTGGGGTTAGGGTATGGTTTAGGGTTAGGGTACGGGTTAGGGTTAGGGTACGCGTTACGGTTAGGGTTCGTTTAGGGTTAGGGTACGGGTTAGGGTAAGGTTTTGGTTAGGTTTAGGGTTAAGTGTTGAGGTTAAGGGTCACGGATAGTGGTAGGGGTTAGGGTTTAGGGGTAGTGTTAGGGTTAGGGTTAGGGTTAAGGTTTGGGGTTACAGTTAGGGTTAGGGGTTAGGGTTAGTGTTTGGGTTAGGGTTAGGGTTAAGGGTAGGGTTAAGGTTAGGGTTAGGGTTAGGGTTAGGGTACAGGTTAGTGTTAGGGTGCGGGTAAGATTAGGGTAAGGTACGGGTTAGTGTTAGGGTACGGGTTAGGGTTAGTGTTAGGTTTAGTGTACGGGTTAGGTTTAGGGTTAGGGTGTGGGTTAGGGTACAGGGTAGTGTTAGGGTTAGGGTACGGGTTAGGGTTAGGGTTAGGTTTAGGGTATGGGTTAGGGTACGGGTTAGGGTTAGGGTTAGGGTTAGGTTACGGGTTAGTGTATGGGTTAGGTTTCGGGATAGATTTCTGGTTAGGGGTAGGGTTAAGTTTAGGGTTAGTGTTAAGGTTAGGTTTAGGGTTAGGGTTAGCGTGAGGGGTTAGGGTTAGGGTTAGGGGTTAGGGTTAGGGTTATGTTTAGGTTTAGGGTTAGGGTTAGGGTTAGGGTTAGTGTACCAGTTACAGTTAGAGTATGGGTTACGGTTACGGTTCGGGAATGGGTTTGGGTTAGGGTTAGGGTACTGGTTAGTGTACGGGTTAAGGTACGGGTTAGGGTTAGGGTATGGGTAGGGTTAGGGTATGGTTTCGGGTACGGGTACGGGTACAGGTTAGGGTATGGGTTTGGTTTAGTGTAAGGGTTAGGGTTAGGGTTAGTCTATGGTATAGGGTTAGGGTACGGGTTTGGGTATGGGTTAGGATTAGGTTTAGGTTTAGGGTACGGGTTAGAGTTAGGGTACAGTTTAGGGTTCGGTTTAGGTTATGGGTGAGTGTTAGGGTTAGGGTATGGGTTAGTGAATGGGTTAGGTTTCAGGTTAGGTTTAGGGTTAGGTTGGTTTAGAGTTAGGGGTTAGGGTTAGTGTTAGGCTTAGTGTTAGGGTTAAGGTTAGTTTGAGGGGTTAGGGTTAGGGTTAGGTTAGGGTAAGGTTTAGGGTTAGGGTTTGGGTTAAGTGTTAGGTTTAATGGTTAGGGATAGGGTTAGGTTTAGGACTAGGGGTTAGGGGTTAGGGGTAGGGTTAGGGTTAAGGGTTAGTGTTAAGTGTTAGGGTTAGGGTTTGGGTTAGGGGTTAGGTTTAGGTTTTGGTTTAGGGTTAGGGTTAGGGGTTAGGGTTTAGGGTTATGGTTAGGTTTTAGGGTTAGGGTTAGGGGTTAGGGTTTGATTAGGTACGTGTTAGGGTTAGTGTTAGGATACGGGTTAGGGTACGGTTTAGGGTACGGGCTAGTGTTAGAGTACTGGTTAGGGTTAGGGTTAGGGGACGGGTTAGGGGACGGGTTAGTGTACGGGTTAGGGTACGTGTTAGGATACGGGTTAGGGTTGGGTTACATGTTAGTGTTAGGGTACCTGTTATGGTTAGGGTACGGTTAAGGTTAGGGTACGGGTTAAGTTTAGGGTTGGGGTTCAGGTTAGGGTTTAGGGATTAGGGTTAGGGTTAGGGTTACGGTTAGGGTTAGGGTTAAGGGTTAGGGTTAAGGGTTAGGGTTAGGATAGGTTTAGTGTTAGGGGTTAGGGGTTAGGGTTATGGATTTGAGTCGATTCGATTCTTTTCGATTCGATTCGATTCTTTTTGATTCGATAGATTCTTTTCTATTTGATTCAATTTGATTCGATTCGATTCTTTTCGATTCGATTCGATTCGAGTCTTTTGGATTCGATTCGTTTCGATTAGATTCTTTCAGTTCGATTCGATTCAAATCTTTTCGATGCGATTCAATTAGATTCGTTATGATTTGATTCGATTCTTTTCAATTCGACTCGATTTTTTTCGATTCAGTATGATTCTTTTCCATTCGATTTGATTCGATTCTTTTCGATATGATTCGATTCTATTCTTTTCGATTCGAATCTCTTCGATTCGATTCGATTCTATTCTTTTTTATTCGATTTGATTTTTTCTCTTCGATTCGATTCCTTTCGATTCGATTCAATTCGATTCAAATCTTTCGTTTCGATTCGATTCTTTTCGATTCAATTCGATTTTTTTCGATTAGATTCGATTATTTTCGATTTGATTCAATTCGATTCGAATCTTTTCTAATCGATTCCATTCTTTTTGATTAGATTCGATTCTTTTCAATTCGATTCGATTCAATTCGATTCGATTCGATTCTTTTCGATTCGATTCGATTCTTTTCGATTCGATTCTTTTCAATTTGATTCGATTCTTTTCAATTCGATTCGATTCGATTCGATTCATTTTGATTCTTTTCGATTCGATTATTTTTGATTTGACTCAATTCGATGGTTTGATTCGATTATTTTCTATTCGTTTTGATTCGATTGTTTTCGATTCGATTCGATTATTTTCAATTCGATTGTATTCGAATATTTTCGATTCGATTCGATTGCATTAGATTTGATTATTATTTTTTTTTAGATTTGATTATTTTTGATTCAATTCGATTCGATTTTTTTTAAAGAATTTTATTTATTCATTTATGATAGTCACACACAGAGAGAGAGAGAGGCAGAGGCACAGGCAGGGGGAGAAGCAGGCTCCATGCACCGGGAGCCCGACGAGGGATTCGATCCCAGGTCTCCAGGATCGCGCCCTGGGCCAAAGGCAGGCGCCAAACCGCTGCGCCACTCAGGGATCCCCGATTCGATTATTTTTTATTTGATTCGATTCATTGTGGTTCGATTCGTTTATTTTCGTTTCGAATCGATTCGATTCTTTTCAATTTTTTTAAATTTTTATTTATTTGTGATAGTCACAGAGAGAGAGAGAGAGAGAATGAGGCAGAGACACAGGCAGAGGGAGAAGCAGGCTCCATGCACCGGGAGCCCGATGTGGGATTCGATCCCGGGTCTCCAGGATCGCTCCCTGGGCCAAAGGCAGGCTCCAAACCGCTGCGCCACCCAGGGATCCCGATTCGATTCTTTTCGATTCGATTCTTTTTGATTCGATTCGATTATTTTCGATTCAATTTGATTGTTTTCGATTCATTTCGATTCGATTATTTTCAATTCGATGCGAATCGATTATTTTCGATTCAATTCGATTCGATTCTATTATTTTCGATTCGATTCGATTCTTTTCGATTTGATTCGTTTATTTTCAATTCGAATCAATTCGATTCTTTTCGATTGGATTATTTTCGATTCGATTTGGTTATTTTAGATTCGATTCTATTATTTTCGGTTCAATTCGATTGGATTATTTTGATTCAATTCAATGCGAATCAATTCAATGCGATTATTTTCGATTCAATTCGATTCGATGCTATTATTTTTGATTCAATTCAAATCAATTTGATTATTTTTGATTCACTTTGATTGGATTCGATTCAATTATTTACATTCGATTCAATTATTTTTGATTCGATTCGATTCTTTTCGATTCAATTAGATTATTTTCTATTCAATTTGGTTCGATTTGATTCGATTATTTTCGATTCAATTCGATTTGACTAGGTTCGATTATTTTCGATTCGATTCGATTCGATTAGTTTCGATTCAATTCGATTCGATTTGATTCGATTATTTTCGATTCGATTCGATTCGATTATTTTCTAATCAATTCGGTTCGATTCGATTCGATTATTTTCGATTCAATTCAGTTCGATTTGATTCGATTATTTTAGATTCAATTCGGTTCGATTCGGTTCGATTATTTTCGATTTGATTTGATTCGATTCGATTATTTTCGATTTGATTCGATTGGATTAGTTGAGATTATTTTCGATTCGATTCGATTCTTTTCAAGTCAATTCATTTATTTCCGATTCGATTCGATGCGAATTGTTTATTTTCGATACGATTACATTCGATTCGATTCGATTTTCTATTTGATTCGATTCGATTCTTTTCAATTCGATTCAATTCTTTTCAATTTGATTCGATTCTTTTCGATTCGTTTCAGTGTTTGTGATTTGAATCGACTCAATTCTTTTCGATTCGATTATTTTCTATTCGATTCAATTATTTTATATTCGATTTGATTATTTTCGATTCGATTCAAAGTGAATCGATTATTTTCGAATCGATTCGTTTTAATTCGATTCGATTCGATTCCATTTGATTTGATTATTTTCGATTCGATTCGATTATTTTTGATTCGATTCTATTCGATTATTTTTGATTCGTTTCGATTATTTTCCATTCGAATCGATTCGATTATTTTCGATTCGATTATTTTCAATTCAATTCGATTATTTTCCATTCGATTTGATTATTTTCGATTCAATTCATTTCGATTATTTTCGATTCCATTCTTTTTGATTTGAATCAATTCGATTCTTTTAGATTCGATTCGATTCTTTTCGATTCGATTCGATTATTTTCGATTCAATTTGACTCAATTATTTTTTATTTGATTCCATTCGATGCGAATCAATTATTTCGATTTGATTCGATTCGATTCGATTATTTTTAATTCGAATAGATTCGATTCTTTTCGATTCGATTGGATTATTTTAGATGCTATTCGATTATTTTCGATTCAATTCGATTGGATTATTTTCGATTCGATTCTATGCGAATCGATTATTTTCGATTCATTTCGATTCGATGTGATTATTTTTTATTCGATTAGATTATTTTCGATTCGATTCAATTCGATTTGATTATTTTCAATTCGATTTCATTGGATTCGATTCGATTATTTTCGATTCGATCCAATTATTTTTTATTCGATCGATTCTTTTCGATTCAATTCGGTTCAATTGGATTCGATTATTTTCAATTCAATTCGATCGATTTGGTTCAATTATTTTCCATTTGATTCGATTCGATTCTTTTCGATTTGAATCAATTCAATTGATATTTCTGATTCGATTCGATACTTTTTTATTTGATTTTTTTCGATTCTTTTCAATTCGATTCAATTCAATTTCGATTCGTTTCGTTTCTTTTATATTCAATTTGATTCGATTCAATCCTTTTCTATTCCATTCCATTCTTTTCGATTCGATTCGATTCGATTTGAATCTATTCTATTCGATTCTTTACAATTCTATTCTTTTCTATTTTTTCGATTCAGTTCTTTTCGATTCGATTCGATTTGATTCTTTTCGATTCGATTCTTTTCGATTCCATTCGATTCGATTCGATATGAATCTATTCTCTTCGATTATTTTCAATTCGATTCTTTTTTATTTGATTCGATTTAGTTATTTTCGATTCGATTTGATTTGATTCTTTTCGATTCGATTCGATTATTTCTGATTCGATTAGATTCTTTTCGATTCAATTCGATTCGATTCTTTTCGATCAATATGATTCAATTCGATTCGAGTCAATTCTTTTTTATTTGAATTGATACTTTTCTATTCTTTTCGATTCGATTCGATGCGGTTATTTTCAATTCGATTCCCTTCGATTCGTTTGTTTTTCAAATCGATTCGATTCTTTTTGATTCGACTCTTTTCGATTCGATACATTTGAATTCGATTCTTTTCGATTCAATTGGATTCAATTCGCTTCTTTTCGAATCGATTCAATTCGATTTGATTCGATTCTTTTCTATTCGATTCTTTTCACTTCCATTCGATTCGATTCTTTTGATTCGGTGCAATTCGATTCGATTTTTTTCGATTCGATTCGATTCTTTTCTATTCGAGTTTTTTCGATTCAAATTCCTTTCTTTTCAAATCGATTTGATTCGATTTGATTCTTTTTTATTCCATTCGAATCGATATTTTCTATTGGATTCTTTTAGATTCGATTCAATTCAATTTTTTCGATTCGATTCTGTTCTTTTCGATTCGATTTGATTCTTTTCGATTCGATTCAATTCAATTTGAATCTATTCGATTAGATTCTTTTTTTTAATTTATTTTTTATTGGTGTTCAATTTATTAACATACAGAATAACCCCCAGTGCCCGTCACCCATTCACTCCCACCCCCCGCCCTCCTCCCCTTCTACCACCCCTAGTTCATTTCCCAGAGTTAGCAGTCTTTACGTTCTGTCTCCCTTTCTGATATTTCCCACACATTTCTTCCCCCTTCCCTTATATTCCCTTTCACTATTATTTATATTCCCCAAATGAATGAGAACATATAATGTTTGTCCTTCTCCGACTGGCTTACTTCACTCAGCATAATACCCTCCAGTTCCATCCACGTTGAAGCAAATGGTGGGTATTTGTCATTTCTAATAGCTGAGTAATATTCCATTGTATACATAAACCACATCTTCTTTATCCATTCATCTTTCGTTGGACACCGAGGCTCCTTCCACAGTTTGGCTATCGTGGTCATTGCTGCTATAAACATCGGGGTGCAGGTGTCCCGGCGTTTCATTGCATTTGTATCTTTGGGGTAAATCCCCAACAGTGCAATTGCTGGGTCATAGGGCAGGTCTATTTTTAACTGTTTGAGGAACCTCCACACAGTTTTCCAGAGTGGCTGCACCAGTTCACATTCCCACCAACAGTGTATGAGGGTTCCCTTTTCTCCACATCCTCTCCAACATTTGTGGTTTCCTGCCTTGTTAATTTTCCCCATTCTCACTGGTGTGAGGTGGGATCTCATTGTGGTTTTGATTTGTATTTCCCTGATGGCAAGTGATACAGAGCATTTTCTCATGTGCATGTTGGCCATGTCTATGTCTTCCTCTGTGAGATTTCTGTTCATGTCTTTTGCCCATTTCATGATTGGATTGTTTGTTTCTTTGGTGTTGAGTTTAAGAAGTTCTTTATGGATCTTGGAAACTAGCCCTTTATCTGATATGTCATTTGCAAATATCTTCTCCCATTCTGTAGGTTGTCTTTGAGTTTTGTTGACTGTATCCTTTGCTGTGCAAAAGCTTCTTATCTTGATGAAGTCCCAATAGTTCATTTTTGCTTTTGTTTCTTTTGCCTTCGTGGATGTATCTTGCAAGAAGTTACTATGGCCGAGTTCAAAAAGGGTGTTGCCTGTGTTCTTCTCTAGGATTTTGATGGAATCTTGTCTCACATTTAGATCTTTCATCCATTTGAGTTTATCTTTGTGTATGGTGAAAGAGAGTGGTCTAGTTTCATTCTTCTGCATGTGGATGTCCAATTTTCCCAGCACCATTTGTTGAAGAGACTGTCTTTCTTCCAATGGATAGTCTTTCCTCCTTTATCGAATATTAGTTGCCCATAAAGTTCAGGGTCGACTTCTGGATTCTCTATTCTGTTCCACTGATCTATGTGTCTGTTTTTGTGCCAGTACCACACTGTCTTGATGACCACAGCTTTGTAGTACAACCTGAAATCTGGCATTGTGATGCCCCCAGATTAGATTCTTTTCAATTCGATTCTTTTCTATTTGATTTGATTCGGATCTTTTCGATTTGTTTCGATTCTTTTCGATTTGATTCTATTCTTTTCGGTTCAATTCGATTTTTTTATTCAATTCGATTCTTTTCGATTCAATTCGAGTCGATTGTTTTCGATTCAAATCGATACTTTTCTATTCTTTTCAATTCGATTCTTTTCAATTCAATCCTTTTCGATTCTTTTCGATTCAATTCAATTCAATTCTTTTCAATTCAATTTGATTCTTTTGGATTCGTTTCAATTCGGTTCTTTTCTATTCTTTTCAATTCGATTCGATTCGATTCTTTTCGATTCGATTTATTTTGATTCGTTTTGTTCGATTGATTCTTTTCGAATCCACTCCTTTCGCCTCGATTCATTTGGATTTGATTCTTTTCAATTCGATTAGATTAGATTCTTTTCGATTCGATTCTTTTTAATTCGTTTCTTTTTGATTCCATTCGAATCTTTTCGGTTCGATTAGATTCTTTTTGATTCGATTCGATTCGAAACTCTTTGATTCAATTCTTTTCGATTCGCTTCGATTCTATTCAAATCTTTTCGATTTGATTCGATTCTTTTCAATTCCTTTCGATTTTTTTCTATTCGATTCTTTTTTATTTGATTTGTTTCAATTCTTTTCAATTCGATTCGATTCTTTTCAATTCGATTCGATTCTTTTTTATTTCTTTCGAATTGATTCAATCATTTTCGATTCGATTCGATTCGATTTTTTTCATTCAATACGATTTTTTTCATTTCAATATGATAGTTTTCGATTCGTTTCTTTTAGATTCGATTCGATTCAATACTTTTTGTTTCAATTTGATTTGATTCGAATCTTTCGATTCGAGTCTTTTCGATTCGAATTCCTTTCTTTTAGAATCGATTCAATACTTTTCGTTTCCATTCAATTCAATTCTTTTTTTGAAACAATTCGATTCTTTTTGATGCCACTCTTTTCGATTACATTCATTTGGATTCGATTCTTTTCGATTCAATTCGAGTCAATTCTTTTCGATTTGATTCGAGTCGATTCTTTTTGATTTGTTTCTTTTTGATTCCATTCGAATCTTTTCGGTCCCATTAGATTCTTTTCGATTCAATTCGATTCGATTCGAAACTCTTTGATTGAATTCTTATAGATTCCATTCTTTTCGATTCGATTCGATTCTTTTCGATTCGATTCGATTCTTTTCGATTCGATTCATTTCTTTTCGATTGATTTTTTTCTATTCCATTCTTTTTTATTTGATTTTTTCCAATTATTTTCGATTTAATTCAATTTGATTCTTTTCAATTCGATTCGATTCGATCCTTTTCATTTCAATTCGATTCGATTCGATTTTTTTGGTTTCAATATGATAGTTTTCGAATCGTTCTTTTCGATTCTATTTGATGCGATTCTTTTTGTTTCGATTCGATTTGATTCGAATCTTTTGATTCGAGTCTTTTCGATTCGATTTCCTTTCTTTTTGAATCAATTCGATTTGATTCAATTCTTTTCGATTCAATTCGATTTGATTCAATTAGTTTCTTTTCACTTCCATTTGATTCGATTCTTTGGATTCGGTGCAATTCGATTCAATTTTTTTGGATCTGATTCCATTCGATTCGATTCGGTTCAATTCAATTTGATACTTTTATATTTGATTTGATTCGATTCTTTTCAATTCGAATCGATTCGATTAGATTCTTTTCGATTCAATTCGATTCGCTTCTTTTAGATTTGATTCGATTCGATTCTTTTCGATTCAATTTGATTCTTTTCACTTCCATTCGATTTGATTCTTTTGATTCGGTGCGTTTCGATTCTACATTTTTTATTCGATTCGATGTATTCTTTTCAATTTGATTCGATTCAGTTCTTTTCGATTTGATTCGATTTGATTGTTTTAGTTTCGATTCGATTCTTTCCGATTCGATTCGATTCTTTTCGAATCAATTCGATTTGATTCTTTTCATTTAAATTTGATTTGATTCGATTCTTTTTCAGTCGATTCTTTTCTATTTGATTCTTTTCACTTCCATTCGATTCGATTCTTTTGATTTGGTGCAATTCGATTCGATTTTTTTCAATTCGATTCGATTCCTTTCCATTCGATTCTTTTTTATTATATTTTTTCGATTCTTTTCTATTTGATTTGATTCTTTTCTATTCGATACGATTCGATTCGATCCTTTTCAATTCGATTTGATGCTTTACGATTTGATTCGATTCGATTTTTTTCGTTTCGATTCGATAGTTTTGTATTCTATTCGATTCGAATCTTTCGATTCGAGTCTTTTCGAATCGAATTCCTTTCTTTTCCAACGTTTTGATTCTATTCGATTCTTTTCGATTCGATTCAATTCTTTTTGATTTGATGCGATTGGATTCTTTTCGATGCGATTCGATTTGATTCGATTTTTTTCGATTCGATAGTTTTCGATTCGTTTCATTTGATTTGATTTGATTTGAATCTTTCGATTCGTTTCTTTTCGATTCAATTCGATTGCATTCTATTTGATTCGATTTGATTCGATTCTTTTCGATTCAATTCAATTCTTTACACTTCCATTCGATTCGATTCTTTTGATTAGGTGCGATTAGATTCGATTTTTTTCGATTCGATTCGATTCGATTCTTTTCGATTCGAGTCTCTTCGATTTGAATTTCTTTTCGAATCGATTTGATTCGATTCTTTTCGGTTTGATTCAATTCGATTCGATTCTTTTCGATTCGATTCTTTTCAATTTGATTTGATTCTTTTCGATTCAATTCGATTCGATTCTTTCTATTCAATTTGATTCGATTCAATCCTTTTTGATTCGATTCGATTCTTTTCGATTTGATTTGATTCTTTCTATTCGATAAAATTCGATTTCGATCCTTTTCGATTCGATTCAATTCTTTTCGATTCGATTTGATTCGATTCTTATATTTGATTCGATTTGATCTTTTTCAATTCGATTCGATTCTCTTCGATTCAATTCGATTTTTTTCTTTTCCATTCGATAGTTTTCTATTCGTTTCCTTTCTATTCGATTCTATTCTTTTCGATTCGATTCGATTCGAATCTTTCTATTTGAATGTTTTTTATTTGAATTCCTTTCTTTTAGCAATGATTCAATTCGATACTTTTCGATTCGATTCAATTCGATTCTTTTTGATTCGATTCGATTTGATTCGATCATTTTCACTTCCATTCGATTCGATTCTTTTGATTCGGTGCGATTTGATTCTTTTCGATTCGATTCTTTTCGATTTGATTCGATCCTTTTTGATTCAATTCGATTCGATTCTTTTCGAGTCTCTTCGATTCAGTTTTTTTGAATCGATTCGATTCTTTTCGATTCGACTGTTCAATTCGATTATTTTCTATTCAATTCGATTCATTTCTATTCGTTTCTTTCTAAACGATTCGATTCTTTTCGATTCCACTCCTTTTGACTCGATTCATTTGGATTCGATTATTTTCGATTCGTTTAGATTCGATTCTTTTCGATTCTATTCGATTTGATTCTTTTTAATTCGTTTCTTTTTTATTCTATTCTAATGTTTTTGGTTTGATTAGATTCTTTTCTATTAAATTCGATTCAATTCGAAACTCTTCGATTCAATTGTTTTTTATTCGATTCGATTGGATTCGATTGTTTTCGATTTGATTCGATTCAATTCTTTTCGATTCGATTTGATTCTTTTCAATTCGATACAATTTTTCTATTCGATTCTTTTTTATTTGATTTGTTTCAATTATTTTCTATTCGATTCGATTCCATTCTTTTCGATTCAACTCGATTCTTTTTTATTAGTTTTGAATTGATTAGATCCTTTTCGATTCGATTCGATTTTTTGATTCGATACGATTTTTTTCTTTTCGATATGATAGTTTTCAATTAGTTTGTTTTCGATTCTATTCGATTCGATTCTTTTTGTTTTGATTCGATTTGATTCGAAGCTTTCGATTCGAGTCTTTTAGATTCAAATTCCTTTCCTTTAGGATCAATTCAATTCTTTTTGAGTCGATTCAATTCGATTCGTTTTTTTCTGAAACAATTCGATTCTTTTTGATTCTACTCTTTTCGATTAGATTCATTTGGATTCGATACTTTTCGATTCGATTTGATTCATTTTGATTCGATTTGATTCTTTTCGTGTCGATTCGATTCGAATCATTTTGTTTTTTTCAAATCGATTCGATTCTTTTCGATTCGACTCTTCGATTCGATTCGATTCGTTTCGATTCAATTCAATTCGATTCTTTTCGATTTGATTTGAATCTTTTTGGTTCGATTCGATTCGATTCTTTTCGATTCAATTCGATTCTTTTCTATTCTTTTCAATTCGACTGGATTCAATTATTTTCAATTCGATTCGATTCAATTCTATTCTTTGTTTTCGAATCGATTCGATTCTTTTCGATTCCACTCCTTTCAACTCGATTTATTTGGATTCGATTCTTTTCCATTCGATTAGATTCTATTATTTTCAATCTGATTCGATTCTTTTTGATTCGTTTCTTTTCGATTCTATTCGAATCTTTTCGATTCAATTAGATTCTTTTCGATTCAATTCGATTCGATTCGAAACTCTTCGATTCAATTCTTTTGATTCGATTCGATTCGATTGATTGTTTTCGATTCAGTTCAATTCTTTTTGATTAGATTCGATTCTTTTCAATACAATTCTATTCTTTTCGATTCGATTCTTTTTATTTGATTTGTTTCAATTATTTTCAATTCGATTCGATTTGATTCTTTTTGATTTGATTCGATTCCTTTTTATTCATTTCGAATCGATTCGATCGTTTTCGATTCGATTTGATTTTTTTGATTCGATACGATTTTTTTGTTTCGATATGATAGTTTTTGATTCGTTTCTTTTCGATTCTATTCGATTCGATTCTTTTTGTTTCTTTTTTTAAGATTTTATTTATTTATTCATAAGAGACAGAGAGAGAAAGAGGCAGAGAGATAGGCAGAGGGAGAAACAGGCTCCATGCAGGGATCCCGACATGGGATTCGATCCCAGGACTCCAGGATCATGCCCTGGGCCAAAGGCAGGCGCCAAACCGCTGAGCCACCCAGGGATCCCTGATTCTTTTTGTTTCGATTTGATTTGATTCGAATCTTTCGATTTGAGTCTTTTCGATCCGAATTCCTTTCTTTTAGAATTGATTCGATTCGATTCTTTTCGACTTGATTTGATTCAATTCGATTCTTTCAATTTGATTCGATTCAGGTCTTTTTGATATGATTCGATTTGATCCTTTCGTTTCGATTCGATTCTTTCCGATTCAATTCGAATCTTTTTGATTCGATTTGATTCTTTCCGATTCAATTCAATTCGATTCTTTTCGATTCGATCCAATTCTTTTCTATTCGATTAGATTTGATTCGACCCTTTTCGATTTGATTCGATTCTTTTCGATTTGATTTGATTCTTTTCTATTCGATACAATTAAATACGATCCTTTTTGAGTCGATTCGATTCTTTTCGATTAGATTCGATTCGATTCTTATATTCGATTCAATTCGATCTTTTTCTATTTGATTCAATACGATTCGATTCGATTTTTTTCATTTCCATTCGATAGTTTTCTATTCGTTTATTTCTATTTGATTCGATTCGATGCTTTTCTATTTGATTCGATTCGAATCTTTTCAATTCAATTCGATTCGATTCTTTTCGATTGGATTTGATTCGTTTCGTTTCTATTCGTTTCGATTCTTTTCGATTCGGCTCGATTCTTTTCTATTCTTTTCAATTCAATTCAATACGATTATTTTCGATTCGATTCGATTCAACTCGATTCGTTTTTTCGAATCGTTTCGATTCTTTTCGATTCCACTCCTTTCGACTTGATTTATTTGGATTCGATTCTTTTCGATTCGATTCGATTCTATTCCTTTCGATTCGACTCGATTCGAATCTTTTTGATTCGTTTCTTTTCGATTCTATTCGAATCTTTTCGATTCGATTTGATTCTTTTCGATTCGATTCGATTTTTTTCTATTCGATTCTTTTTTATTTGATTTGTTTCGATTATTTTCTATTCGATTCGATTCAATTCAATTGGTTTTTTCTGAAACAATTCGATTCTTTTTGATTCTACTCTTTTCGAATAGTTTCATTTGGATTCGATACTTTTCGATTCGATTCAATTCTTTTCGATTCGATTCGATAAGATTCTTTTTGATTCGTTTCTTTTTGATTCCATTTGAATCGTTTCGGTTCGATTAGATTCTTTTCGATTCAATTCGATTCGATTCGAAATTCTTCAATTGAATTATGTTCGATTCGATTCTTTTTGATTCGATTCGATTCGATTCTTTTCAATTCGATTCAATACATTTCTTTTCGATTCTATTTTTTTCTATTCGATTCCTTTTTATTTGATTTGTTTCAATTATTGTCGATTCGATTTGATTTGATTCTTTTCAGTTCGATGCGATTCGAAACTTTAGTATTCGATTCAATTCAATTCGATTATTTTCGTTACAATACGATAGTTTCCGATTCGTTCTTTTTGATTCTATTCAATGCGATTCTTTTTGTTTCGAATTATTTGCATGTGGAAGTATCAGGCCTGTACTCACAGGTATCTGAGTTGAATATAGCGATTTCACACGGCCTTCTTCAAAGGGTATAGCTAATTTCTAACTCCTATGTACGAGTGGGTATCAGACATCTGCCTCCCAGGCGTACACACGTTTGAGAGTTGAGCTTATGGCCTGTACTTCCCACATCCTCCTGCAGGTACAATTCGTTGCTAACAGGCCTAGGCTCGATGCGTGACTGAAGTGTGAGAGGTAAGAGGAAAACCACGGCACAAAAGACTAGTGCCTCCAAGATCAATCCAGCGATTTCTAGTAATTCCTGTTTAGACAGGTGCTACATACTAAGTTCCATACTTGAGAGCTAGCCGAACTCGAGTCCAAAAGCATCTCTCTTCTGAGAGTTGAGCTCACACCCAGTCCCTCACAGTTCCACATTGTCTGCAGAATGAGTTTTGAACATCTTCACCAGAGACGTTAGTTAGAAGCTTGTGAGACGGAAGTGGAATAATGCAGGCCTGGAAGGTGTCTCCAAGTTCAGTAAGGTGGTATTCTTCGAACCTCCTGAGTTAGAAGACTGCTATGGTCTCACAGCCATTAGAACGCAGCTAGTTGAAAGATGTCTTCAAGGAATGCCTCCTTTTGAAAGCTGAGCTTAGTGCAGGACCCTCCGGCATCCTGAGAGCCCGTAGTTGTAGCTGCAAAAATCCTTATGTTAGGTGCTGGGAGAGGTTGGAGAAATGCAAGTGGAAGTGTCAGGACTGTACTCACTTGTATCTGAATTCAATACAGCGATTGCCAACGTCCTTGTTCCATTAGAGTGTAGCTCGTGTATACCTCGCCTCGATAAGTGTCTAGCAGACATCGTCCTGCAAAGCATACACACTTCTGAGAGTTGAGCTTGTGGCCTGTACCTCCCCCATCCTGACTGCCTGTACGTTACTCTACCACAGCATTTCGTTGTAAGTGGGACAGTAGCGGAATGAAAACCAACTGTCTGCCTTGTCAATTACCCGCCTCCCGGACAGCTGCCTCCAAGGCATGCACACTCCTTGGATTGAGCTTAGGATTTGAACCTCTCACATGCTAACGGCCTATACGCTTCGCTTCCAAAGGATTTCATTCAATAGGGGACGCAAGTTTAGCGAGAGGCAATTGTGACTTAGTTCAATCCAACAACTTCTGAAGAATTCCTCCCTCAGATGGGAGCTACATACTAACTTCCAAACCTGAGTACCTAGCTGAAAGTTGTCTCTCTGGGGAACTTCCCTCTCGGAGATGAGCTGAAACATAGTCATTGCCCGTTCCACACTGCCTGCAGATACAGTTACGAACATCCTCACTAGACATGTTTGCCAGAAGCTCATGGGATGCCAGGGGTAAGCTGCAGGCTTCAAGGTTGTGTCTCCAAGTACAGTAAAGTGGTATTCATGGAACATCCTGAATTACAATGCTGCCACATTCTCATGGCATTCAGAACCCAGTTAGTAGAAAGATGGCTTCGAGGCATACCTCCTTTTGAAAGCTGAGCTCTGGGCAGGACTCTCCCGCATCCTGCCTACCCGTAGTTGTAGCTGCAAAAATCCTTATGTTAGGTGCTGGGAGAGGTTGGAAAAATGCAAGTGGAAGTGTCAGGACTGTACTCACGTGTATCTGAGTTCAATACAGTGATTGCCAATGTCCTTGTTCAATTAGAGTGTAGCTCAGGTATACCTCGCCTCGATAAGTGTCTAGCAGACATCGGTCTGCAAAGCATACACACTTCTGAGAGTTGAGCTTGTGGCCTGTACCTCCCCCATCCTGACTGCCTGTATGTTCCTCTTCCACAGCATATCGTTGTATGCGGGACAGTAGCGGAATGAAAACCAAGTGTCTGCCTTGTCAATTTCCCGCCTCGCGGACAGTTGCTCCAAGGCATGCACACTCCTTTGGATTCAGCTTAGGGCTTGAATTTCTCACATGCAGACCGCCTGTACACTTCGCTTCCAAAGGATTTCGTTTGATACGGGACGCAAGTTTAGCGAGAGGCAAATGTGTCTTAGTTCAATCCAGCAACTTCTGAGGAATTCCTCCCTCAGATGGGAGCTACATACTAACTTCCAAACCTGAGTACCGAGCTAAAAGCTCTCTCTCTGGGGAACTTCCCTCTCAGAGATGAGCTGAAACGTGGTCCTTCCCAGTTCCACACTGCCTGCAGATGCACTTACGAACATCCTCACTAGACATGTTTGTCAGAAGTTCATGGGATTCCAGGGGTAAGCTGCAGGCTTCAAGGTTGTGTCTCCAGGTGCAATAAAGCGGTATTCATGGAACATCCTGAATTACAATGCTGCCACGTTCTCATGGCCATCAGAACACAGTTAGTACGGCATCCCTGGGTGGCGCAGCTGTTTGGTGCCTGCCTTTGGCCCAGGGCACGATCCCGGAGACCCAGGATCAAATCCCACATAGGGCTTCCGGTGCATGGAGCCTGCTTCTCCCTCTGCCTGTGTATCTGCCTCTCTCTCTTCTCTGTGACTATCATAAATAAATAATTAAAAAAATAAAAATAAAAATAAAAAAAAGAACGCAGTTAGCAGAGGCTGGCTTCGAGGCATGAAGCCTCCCTTTGAAAGCTGAGCTCAAGGCAGTACCCTCCCACATCCTGCCTGTCCGTAGTTGTAGCTGCTAACATCCTTATGTTTCGTGCTGGGAGACGTTGGAGTAATGCAAGTGGAGGAGTCAGGACTGTACTCACGTGTATCTCAGTTCAATACAGAGATTGCCAACGTCCTTGTTCAATTCGAGTGTAGCTCAGGTATACCTCGCCTCGATAAGGGTCTAGCAGACATCGGCCTGCAAAGCATACAAACTTCGGAGAGTTGGGCTTATGGCCTGTACCTCCCCCATCCTGACTGCCTGTATGTTCCTCTTCCACAGCATTTCGTTGTATGCGGGTACTAACCCAGTGAAAACCAAGTGTCTGCCTTGTCAATTTTGCACCTTGCGGACACCTGTCTGCAAGGCATGCACACGCCTTTGGCTTGAGCTTATGGCTTGAACCTCCCTCTTGGTGACCGCCTGTATGCTTCGCTTCCAAAAGATTTCGTTCGATACGGGATGCAAGTTTTGTTAGAGCCATGGTTCCCTTAGTTCAATTCAGTGACTTCTGAGGCATTTCTCCCTCATATGGGAGCTGCATACTAACTTCCTAACCTGAGTACCATGCTGAAAGCTCTCTTTCTGGGGAATTTCTTTCTGTGAGATGAGCTGACACGCGGTCCTTCCCAGTTCCACACTGCCTGCAGATACAGTTACAAAATCCTCACTAGACATGTTTGTCAGAAGCTCATGGGATGCAGGGGCAAGCTGTAGGCTTCAAGGTTGTGTCTCCAGGTGCAGTAAAGCGGTGTTCATGGAACATCCTGAATTACAAAGCTGCCACGTTCTCATGGCCATCAGAACGCAGTTAGTAGAAAGCTGGCTTCGAGGCATTCCTCCATTTGAAAGCTGAGCTCAGGGCATGACCCTCCCGCATCCTGCCTGCCCGTAGTCGTAACTGCAAAAATCCTTATGTTAAGTGCTGAGAGAGGTTGGAGAATGCAAGTGGAAGTATCAGGACTGTGCTCACGTGTATCTGAGTTCAATACAGAGATTGCCAACGTCCTTGTTCAATTAGAGTGTAGCTCGGGTATACCTCGCCTCGATATGTGTCTAGCAGACATCGGCCTGCAAAGCATACACACTTTTTTTTAAATTTATTTTTTATTTGTGTTCAATTTACTAACATACACAATATCCCCCAGTGCCCATCACCCATTCATTCCCACCCCCCGCCCTTCTTCCCTTCTACCACCCCTAGTTCGTTTCCCAGAGTTAGTAGTCTTAACGTTCTGTCTCCCTTACTGATATTTCCCACACATTTCTTCTCCCTTCCCTTATATTCCCTTTCACTATTATTTATATTCCCCAAATGAATGAGAACATACAATGTTTGTCCTTCTCCGATTGACTTACTTCACTCAGCATAATACCCTCCAGTTCCATCCATGTTGAAGCAAATGGTAGGTATTTGTCATTTCTAATAGCTGAGTAATATTCCATTGTATACATAAACCACATCTTCTTTATCCATTCATCTTTCATTGGACACCGAGGCTCCTTCCACAGTTTGGCTATCGTGGCCATTGCTGCTATAAACATCGGGGTGCAGGTGTCCCGGCGTTTCATTGCATTTGTATCTTTGGGGTAAATCCCCAACAGTGCAATTGCTGGGTCATAGGGCAGGTCTATTTTTAACTGTTTGAGGAACCTCCACACAGTTTTCCAGAGTGGCTGCACCAGTTCACATTCCCACCAACAGTGTAAGAGGGTTCCCTTTTCTCCGCATCCTCGCCAACATTTGTTGTTTCCTACCTTGTTATTTTGCCCCATTCTCGCTGGTGTGAGGTGGTATCTCATTGTGGTTTTAATTTATATTTACCTGATGGCAAGTGATGCAGAGCATTTTCTCATATGCATGTTGGCCATGTCTATGTCTTCCTCTGTGAGATTTCTGTTCATGTCTTTTGCCCATTTCATGATTGGATTGTTTGTTTCTTTGGTGTTGAGTTTAAGAAGTTCTTTATAGATCTTGGAATCTAGCCCTTTGTCTGATATGTCATTTGCAAATATCTTCTCCCATTCTGTAGGTTGTATTTTAGTTTTGTTGACTGTACATCCTTTGCTGTGCAAAGCTTCTTATCTTGATGAAGTCCCAATAGCTCATTTTTGCTTTTGTTTCTTTTGCCTTCATGGATGTATCTTGCAAGAAGTTACTATGGCCGAGTTCAAAAAGGGTGTTGCCTGTGTTCTTCTCTAGGATTTTGATGGAATCTTGTCTCACATTTAGATCTTTCATCCATTTTGAGTTTATCTTTGTGTATGGTGAAAGGGAGTGGTCTAGTTTTATTCTTCTGCATGTGGATGTCCAATTTTCCCAGCACCATTTATTGAAGAGACTGTCTTTCTTCCAATGGATAGTCTTTCCTCCTTTATCGAATATTAGTTGCCCATAAAGTTCAGGGTCCACTTCTGGATTCTCTATTCTGTTCCACTGATCTATGTGTCTGTTTTTGTGCCAGTACCACACTGTCTTGATGACCACAGCTTTGTAGTACAACCAAAATCTGGCATTGTGATGCCCCCAGATATGGTTTTCTTTTTTAAAATTCTCCTGGCTATTCGGGGTCTTTTCTGATTCCACACAAATCTTAAAATAATTTGTTCTAACTCTCTGAGGAAGTCAAACTCTCCCCCTTCGCCGATGACATGATACTCTACATAGAAAACCCAAAAGTCTCCACCCAAGATTGCTAGAACTCATACAGCAATTCGGTAGCATGGCAGGATACAAAATCAATGCCCAGAAATCAGTGGCATTTCTATACACTAACAATGAGACTGAAGAAAGAGAAATTAAGGAGTCAATCCCATTTACATTGCACCCAAAAGCATAAGATACCTAGGAATAAACCTAACCAAAGATGTAAAAGATCTATACCCTCAAAACTATAGAACACTTCTGAAAGAAATTGAGGAAGACACAAAGAGATGGAAAAATATTCCATGCTCATGGATTGGCAGAATTAATATTGTGAAAATGTTAATGTTACCCAGGGCAATATACACGTTTAATGCATACACACTATTGAGAGTTGAGCTTGTGGCCTGTACGACCGCCATCCTGACTGCCTGTACGTTCCTCTTCCACAGCAAATCGTTGTATGCGAGACACTAGCGGAATGAAAACCAAGTGTCTGCCTTGTCAATTTCCCGCCTAGCAGACAGCGGCCACCAAGGCATGCACACTCCTTTGGATTGAGCTTAGGACTTGAACCTCTCACATGCTGACCGCCTGTATACTTCGCTTCCAAAGGATTTCGTTCAATAAGGGACGCAAGTTTAGCGAGAGGCAAATGTGTCTTAGTTCAATCCAGCAACTTCGGAGGAATTCCTCCTTCAGATGAGAGCTACATACTAACTTCCAAACCTGAGTACCAAGCTGAAAGCCCTCTCTCCGGGGAACATCCCTCTCGTAAATGAGCTGAAACGTGGTCTTTCCCAGGTCCACACTGCCTGCAGATACAGTTACGAACATCCTCACTAGACATGATTGTCAGAAGCTCATGGGATGCCAGGGGCAAGCTGCAGGGTTCAAGGTTGTGTGTCCAGGTGCAGGAAAGCGATATTCAGGGAACATCCTGAATTACAATGCTGCCGCATTCTCAAGGCCATCAGAACGCAGTTAGTAGAAAGCTGGCTTCGAGGCAAGCCTCTTTTTGCAAGCTGATCTCAGGGCAGGAGTCCACGGCCTCCTGTCTGCCCGTAGTCGTAGATGTTAATATCCTTATGTTTTGTGCTGGGAGAGGTAGGAGAAATGCAAGTGGAAGTGTCAGGACTGTACTCACATGTATCTCAGTTCAATACAGCGATTGCCAACTTCCTTGTTCAATTAGAGTGTACCTCAGGTATACCTCGCCTCGATAAGTGTCTAGCAGACATTGGCCTGCAAAGCATACAAACTTCAGAGAGTTGGGCTTATGGCCTGTACCTCCCCATCCTGACTGCCTGTACGTTCCTCTTCCACAGCATTTCGTTGCCTGCGGGACAGTAGCCCTGTGAAAACCAACTGTATGCCTTGTCAATTTCGCGCCTAGCAGACACCTGCCTGCAAGGCACGCACACGCCTTTGGTTTGAGCTTATGGCTTGAACCTCTCTCTTGCTGACCGCCTGTATGCTTCGCTTCCAAAGGATTTCGTTCGATACGAGACGCAAGTTTTGCGAGAGCCATGTGTCCCTTACTTCAGTTCAGTGACTTCTGAGGAATTCCTCCCTCAGATTGGAACTGCATACTAACTTCCAAACCTGAGTACCAAACTGAATGCTCTCTCTCTGGTGAATATTCTTCTGTGAGATGAGCTGACACGCGGTGCTTCCCAGTTCCACACTGCCTGCAGAAGCAGTTACGAACATCCTCACTAGACATGTTTGTCAGAAGCTCATGGGATGCCAGGGGCAAGCTGCAGCCTTCCAGGTTGTGTCTCCAGGTGCAGTAAAGCGGTGTTCATGGAACATCCTGAATTACAAGGCTGCCACATTCTCATGGCCATCAGAACGCAGTTGGTAGAAAGCTGGCTTCGAGGCATGCCTCCATTTGAAAGCTGAGCTCAGGGCAGACCCTCCCGCATCCTGCCTGCCTATAGTCGAATCTGCAAAAATCCTTATGTTAGGGGCTGCGAGTGTTTGGAGAAATGCAAGTGGAAGTGTCAGGACTGTACTCAGGTGTATCTGTGTTTCATACAGCGATTGCCAACGTCCAAGTTCAATTAGAGTTTAGCTCGGGTATACCTCGCCTCAATAAGTGTCTACCAGACATCGGCCTGCAAAGCATACACACTTCTGAGAGTTGAATTTATGCCTTTTACCTCGCACATGCTGACTGCAGGTACACTTTGCTCCTATCAGGCCTAGACTTGATGCATGACAGAAGTTTTGTCAGAGGTTAGTGGAAGGTGCCGGCCCACATGACTAGTGTCTCCAAGCCCAATCCAGAGATATGTGAAGAACTGCTCTCTTAGATGGTGCTACCTACTAAGTTCCATACATGAGAAGCTAGTTGAACACAGTGTCCAAAGGGTACTTGCTTCTGAGACTTGAACTCACCCCCAGTCCCTCACAGTTCCACAAAGCCTGCAGATGAAATTTCAAACAGTGAGGACTAGACGTGTTTGTCAGAAGCTCATAGGACAAAGGAGCTAGCTGCAGGCTTCAATGCTTGTGTCTCCAGGTGCAGTAGAGCGGTATACACGGAACGTCTGGACTTACAATGTAGCTACATTCTCACGGCCATAAGAACGGCAGCTAGTGGAAAGGTGCATTTGAGACATGCTGCTGAGGATCAGAGCCATCCGTTCCAGGTGAGGTCTAAGTGGGGCCAGAGTCACCTGGTACAGAAGAGGCCAAAGAGAGGAACAGATTTACCAGATCCAGGTGAGTCCCAGTGGGAAATAGAGAAACCATGTCCTGATGATGCCCAGGTAGGGACCAGAGTCACCAGGTCCAGATCAGGCCCAGGTGGGGAGCATATTCACTAGGTCCAGGTGAGGCCCAGTTGAGTACCAGAGTCACAATGTCTGGTTGAGACCTAGAGGGGTACCAGAATTACCTGGTCCAGGTGACATCCAGATGGGGACCAGATTCACCAGGTCAGGGTGAGGCCCAGAGGGGTTCCAGAGTCATCAGGTCCAAGTGAGGCTCTGGTGTGGAACAGGGTAACCAGTTCCCCGTGATGCCGAAGTGAGGACCAGAATCACCAGATCTGGGTAACGCCCACATAGGATCCGAGTCACCAGTTCCAGGTGAGACCAAGAAGGAGTCCACAGCAATCAGGTCCAGGTGGGGAACAAAGTCACCAGGACTGGGTGAGGCCCAGATGGGGACCAGATACACCAGGTCCAGGTGAGACCCAGGTGGTGACCAGAGTCACCGGGTCCAGGTGAGGACCCGGTAAGGACCAGATTCACCAGGTCCAAGAGGCCCACGAGGGGACCTGAGTCACCAGGTATGGGTGAGGCCCAGGTGGCAACCCCACTCACCAGGTCCAGGTGAGGCCAACCTGCAGGCCAGAGTCACCAAATCCAGGTGAGGCCCTGGTGGGGACCGGAGTCACCAGGTTAATGTGAGGCTAGAAGGACACCACAGTCACCAGGTCCAAGTGTGGTTCATGTGGGAACGAGAGTCACCAGGTCCAGGTGAGACCCAGGTGGGGACCACAGACACTAGGTCCAGATTGAGGCCTAGGTGGGGGACCCAGAGTCATCAGGGCCAGGTGAGGCCAAAGTGTGGAGCAAAGTTATCAGGTCCAGGTGAATCGCTGGTGGGGAACAGAGTAACCATGTCCCATTGATGCCCAGGTGGGACCAGAGTCACAAGTTCCACATGAGGCCTAAGTGAGGAAAGATTCACCAGGTCCTGTTGAGGCCCAGTTGAGGACCAGAGTCCCCACCTCCGGGTGAGGCCTAGAGGAGGGCCAGAGTCACCCGGTCCAGGGAATAAACAGGTGGGGACCAGAGTCACCACGTCAGGGTGAGGCCAAGAGCGGGACGAGTGTCACTAGGTCCAGAAGAGACCCCGAGGTGGAACTGAGTAACCAGGTCCCATGATGCCCATGTGAGGACCAGATTCACCAGGTCCAGGTGAGGTCCCTGTGGGAAACAGTCACCTCGTCCAAGTGAGAAAGGTGGGACCACAGTCATCAGGTCAAGGTGAGGTCCAGACGGTGATCAGAGTCCCCAGGTCCAGGTGAGGCCCAGGTATAGAAGAGAGTAACCAGGTCCCAATGATGCCCAGGTAAGGACCAGAGTCACCAGGTCCAGGTGAGGCCCAAATATGGATCAGGGTCGTGTTGTTCTAGGTGAGGCCAGAAGGAGACCACAGGAACGAGGTCCAGGAGAGCCCCATATGGGAACCAGAACCACCTGATCCAGGTGAGGTCCAGGTGGGGACCACAGTCAGAAGTTCCAGGTGAGGCCCAGTGGCAACAAGATTCACCAAGTCCAGGTGAGACCCATGTCGTGACCAGAAGGCCCAGGTGAGGTCCAGGTAAGGACCAGATTCACCAGGTCCAAGTGAAGCTCAGGGGGAGACAAGAGTCACCAGGAAAGAGTGAGGCCCAGAAGGGGAACCAGAGGAAACAGTTTAGTTTTTGGCCCAGCGTGGGACCAGAGGTCCTCAGTCAAAGTGAGGCGCAGGTGTGGAATAGAGTATTCAGGTCCCAATGATGCCTAGGTGAGGACCAGAGTCACTAGGGCCATGCAGGGCCCAGATGGAGATCAGTATCACCAGGTCCTAGTGAGGCATAGAAGGAGACCACAGTCACCAGTATCAGGCAAGCCCCATGTGGGAACCAGAGCCACTCTATAAGCTGAGACCAAGGTCCATGTGAGGCCCACGTGAGGACCAGATTCATCAGGTCGAATTGAGGCATAGCTGGGGACAAGAGTCACCAGGTCTGGGTGAGGCCTAGGATGTGGAAAGATTCAGCAGGTCTGAGTTAGATCAAAGTGGGGACGAGAGTCACCAGGTCCAGTGAGTCCAAACTGAGGACCAGAGTCACCAGATCCAGGTGAAGCCCAGGTGGGGACCAGAGTCACCAAGTCCAGATGAGGCCCAGGTGAGGACCAGAGTTACAGTTACACGAGAGGCCCAGGTGCGGACCAGAGTCACCAGATCCAGGTGAAGCACAGGTGGGGAAAAGATTCACCAGGTCCCCTGAGGCACACATGAGGACCAGATTCATCAAGTCGAATTCAGGCATAGCTGGGGACAAGAGTCACCATGTCTGGGTAAGGCCTAGGTGGGGACAAGATTCAGCAGGCATGAGTTACGTCAAAGTGGGGACGAGAGTCACCAGGTCCAGGTTAGGCCAAACTGAGGACGAGAGTCACCAGATCCAGGTGAGGTCCATGTTGGAAAGATAGTCATCAGGTCCAGGAGAGGTACAGGTGGGGACCATATTCACCATATCCAGGTGAAGCCTAGGTGGGGACCAGAGTCAGCAGGTCCGGATGAGGCCCAGGTGAGGACCAGAGTTACCAGGTACACGTGAGGCCCCGGTGGGGATCAGAGGCTACAGGTCCATGTGAGGCCGGCTTGGGGACCATGGTCAACAGGTCTACTTGAGGCCCAGGTGTGGAACACAGTAACCAGGTCCAGGTGAGTCCCCGGTGGTGACAAGAGTCACCACGTCCAGGTGAGGCCCCGGTGGGGACCAGGATCACCAGGTACAGGGGAGGCCCTTGAAAGAACCAGAGTCAACAGTTCGAGGTCAGGCGCAGGTGGCAACCAGGGTCAGCACGTCCAAGTCAGGCCAAAGTGGGGTTCACAGTCACGAGGGCACGGTGAGACACAGAGGGGGACAAGAGTCACCTGGTCCAGGTGAGGTCCAGTTGTGGAACACAGTCACCTGGTCCCAATTTTGCCCAGTTGAGGACCATGGTCAACAGGGCCAGGTGAGGCCCAGATGGGGACCGGAGTCTCCAAATCCAGGTGAAGCCCAGGTGGGGACCACAGTCACCAGATCCAGGGTAGTCTCAGGTGCAGACCAGAATCACCAGGTCCAGGTGAGGTGCAGGTGACAACCACACTCACCAGGTCTTGGTGAGGCCCTGGTGGGGACCAGAATCACCAGGTACATGAGAAGCTAGAAACACTGCAGCCACCAGGTCCACATGAGTTCCATGTGGGAACGAGAATCACCAGTTACAAGTGAGGCCCAGGTGGGGATCAGACTCACCAGATCCAGGTGAGATCCAGGTGGGAACCAGTGTCACCATGTCCAGGTATGGCCCAGGTGAAGACCAGAGTTAACAGGTCCAGGTTGGTCCCTGTTAGGGAACAGAGTAACCATGACCTGATGCTACCCAGGTGGGTACCAGAGACACCAGGTCCATGTGAGGCCCAGGTGGGAACCAGAGACATGAGGTCCAGGTGAGGTCCCGGTGAGAACTACAGTCACCAGGTCAGGTGAGGCCATGATGAAGATCAGAGTCACCAGTTCCAGGTGAGGCCCAGGTGGGGCCAGAGTCACCTAGTACAGAAGAGGCCAAAGTGAGGCCCTGAGTTACCAGGTCCAGGTGAGTCCCAGTGGGGAATAGAGTAAAAATGTCCCAGTGTAGCCTAGGTAGGGACCAGTGTCACCAGGTCCAGATGAGGCCCAGGTGGGGAGCATATTAACTAGGTCCAGGTGAGTCCCAGTTGAGGACCAGAGTCACCCGGTCTGGTTGAGGCCTAGAGGGGTACCAGAATCATTTTGTCCAGGTGACATCCAGATGGGGACAAGAGTCACCAGGTCAGGGTGAGGCACAGAGCAGTTCCAGACTCATCATGTCCAGTTGAGGCTCAGGTGTGGAAGAGTGTAACCAGGTCCCAATGATGCCGAGGTGAGGACCAGAGTCACCAGATCTGGGTGAGGCCCAGATAGGATCAGAGTCACCAGTTCCAGGTGAGGCCAAGGAGTACACAGCAATCAGGTCCAGGTGGGGAACAAAGTCACCAGGACTGGGTGAGGCCCAGATGGGGACCAGAGTCACCAGGTCGTGGTGAAGACCAGGTAAGGACCAGATTCACCAGGTGCAAGTGAGACCCACGTGGGGACATGAGTCACCAAGAATGGGTGAGTCCCAGGTGGCAACTCCACTCACCAGGTCCAGCTGAGGCCAACCTGCATGCCAGAATCACCAATCCAGGTGAGGCCCTGGTGGGGACTGGAGTCACCAGGTAAGTGTGAGGCTAGAAGGACACCACCGTCACCAGCTCCAGGTGTGGTTCAAGTGGGAACGAGAGTCACCAGGTCGAGGTGAGACCCAGGTGGGGACCACAGTCACCAGGTCCAAATTGAGGCCTAGGTGGGGGACCCAGAGTCATCAGGGCCATGTGAGGCCAAAGTGTGGAGTAAAGTTATCAGGTCCAGGTGAGTCCCAGGTGGGGAACAGAGAAACCATGTTCCACTGATGCCCAGGTGGGACCAGAGTCACAAGGTTCAGACGAGGCCTAAGCGAGGAGTAGATTCACCAGGTCCTGTTGAGGCCCAATTGAAGACCAGAGTCCCCAGCTCCAGGTGCAGCCCAGAAGGGGACCAGAGTCTCTTGGTCCAGGTGATATCCAGGTGGGAACCAGGGTCACCACGTCAGGATGAAGCCCAGAGTTGGACGAGAGTCACTAGGTCCAGGGGAGACCCCGAGGTGGAACTGAGTAACCAGGTCCCATGATGCCCATGGAAGGACCAGATTCCCCAGGTCCAGGTGAGGTCCCTTTGGGAACCAGTCACCTCGTCCAGGTGAGGCCCAGGTGGGACCACAGTCACCAGGTCAGGGTGAGGTCCAGAGGGGGACCAGAGTCCCCAGGTCCAGGTGAGGCCCAGGTATAGAAGAGAGTAACCAGGTCCCAATGATGCCCAGGTAAGGACCAGAGTCACCAGGTCCAGGTGAGGCCCAAAGATGGATCAGAGTAGTATTGCTCCAGGTGAGGCCAGAAGGAGACCACAGTAACCAGGTCCAGGAGAGCCCCATATGGGAACCACAGCCACCAGATCCAGGGGAGGTCCAGGTGGGGACCACAGTCACAAGGTTCAGGTGAGGCTCAGGTGGCAACAAGATTCACCAAGTCCAGGTGAGATCCAGGTAGTGACCAGAGTCACCAGGTACAGGTGAGGAACAGGTAAGGACCAGATTCACCAGGTCCAAATGAAGCCCAGGGGGGGGACCTGAGTCACCAGGTAAGGGTGAGGCCCAGAAGGGGAACCAGAGTAACCAGTTTAGATTTAGGCCCAGAGTTTGACCAGAGTTCCCCAGTCAAAGTGAGGCCCAGGTGTGGAATAGAGTTTCCAGGTCCCAATGATGCCTAGGTGGGGACCAGAGTCTAGGGCCATGCAAGGCCCAGATAGGGATCAGAATCACCAGGTCCTCCTGGTGAGGCATAGAAGGAGACCACAGTCACCAGTATCAGGTGATCCACATGTGGGAACTGGAGCCACTATATCCAGCTGAGTTCCAGGTCCATGTTAGGCCTATGTGAGGACTAGATACATCAGGTCGAATTGAGGCATGGCTGGGTACAAGAGTCACCAGGTCTGGGTGAGGCCTAGGTGGGGACAAGATTCACCAGGTCTGAGTTAGGTCAAAGTGGGGACGAGAGTCACCAGGTCCAGTGAGGCGAAACTGAGGACCAGAGTCACCAGATCCAGGTGAGGTCCATGTGGGAAAGAGAGTCACCAGGTCCTGGAGAGGTCCAGGTGGGGACCAGCGTCACCGGATCCAGGTGGAGCCCAAGTGGGGATGAGAGTCACCAGGTCCAGATGAGGCCCAGGTATGGATCAGAGTTACCAGGTACACGTGAGGCCCAGGTGGGGACCAGAGGCAACAGGTCCATGTGAGGCCAACTGGGGTCCATGGTCAACAGGTCTATGTGAGGCCCAGATGTGGAACACAGTAACCAGGTCCAGGTGAGTCCCAGGTGGTAACAACTGTCACCAGGTCCAGGTGAGACCCAGATGGGAACCAGGATCACCAGGTACACGGGAGACCCTTGAAAGAACCAGAGTCAACAGTTCGAGGTGAGGCACAGGTGGCAACCAGAGTCAGCACGACCAAGTCAGACCTATGTGGGGTTCACAGTCACCCGGGCACAGTGAGATCCAGAGGGGGACCAGAGTCACCTGGCCCAGGTGAGGTCCAGTTGTGGAACACTGTAACCGGGTCCCAATTATGCCCAGTTGAGGACCATGGTCAACAAGGCCAGGTGAGGCCCAGATGGGGATCAGAGTCACCAGATCCAAGTGAGACCCAGGTGGGGACCACACTCACCAGATCCAGGGTAGTCTCAGGTGCAGACCAGAATCACCAGGTCCAGATGAGTCCCAGGTTGGTACCATATTCACTAGGTACAGGTGAGGCCCAGTTGAGGACCAGAATCACTAGGTATGGTTGAGGCCTAGAGGGGTACCAGAATCACCTGGTCCAGGTGACATCCACATGGGGACCAGAGTCACCTGGTCAGGGTGAGGCCCAGAGAGGTTCCAGAGTCATCATGCCCAGGTGAGGCACAGGTGTTGAACAGAGTAACGAGGTCCCAATGATGCCCAGGTGAGGACCAGAGTCACCAGATTTGGGTGTGGCCCAGATAGGATCTGAGTCACGTCTTCCAGGTGAGGCCAAGAAGGAGTCCACAGCAATCAGGTCCAGGTGGGGAACAAAGTCACCAGGACTGGGTGAGGCCCAGATGGGGACCAGATTCACCAGGTCCAGGTGAGGCCCAGGTGGTGACCAGAATCACCAGGCCCGGGCGAGGACCAGGTAAGGACCAGATTCACCAGGTCCATGTGAGGCACATTTGGGGACCTGAGTCACTGGGTATGGGTGAGACCCAGGTGGCAACCCCACTCACCAGGTCCAGGTGAGGCCAAATTTCAGGCCAGAGTCACCAGATCCAGGTGAGGCCCTGGTGGGGTCCGGAGTCGCCAGGTAAATGTGAGGCTAGAAGGACACCACAGTCACCAGGTCCAGGTGTGGTTCATGTGGGAACGAGAGTCACCAGGTCCAGGTGAGACCCAGGTGGGGACCACAGTCACTAGGTCCAGATTGAGGCCTAGGTGGGGGACCCAGAGTCATCAGGGCCATGTGAGGCCAAAGTGTGGAGTAAAGTTATCAGGTCCAGGTGAGTCCCAGGTGGGAACCAGTCACCTCGTCCCCGTGAGGCCACAAGAGTAGTCCCTCCAAGCTCAATCCTGCGATTTCCTAGTAATTCCTGTCTTAGACTGGTGCTACATACTAAGTTCCATACTAGCTAATTGAACCCTGCATCCAACGGCAACTTACATCCGAGAGTTGGGCTCACACGCAGTCCCTCAGAGTTCCACACTGACTGCAGAATGTGTTTCCAACGTCTTCACCAGAGACACTTGTCAGAAGCTTGTGAGACGCAAGTGGAATAATGCAGGCCTGGAAGGTGTCTCCAGGTGGAGTAGAGTGGTATTCTTGGAACCTCCTGAGTTAGAATACTGCTGCGTTCTCAGGGCCATAACAACGCAGCTAGTTGAAAGCTGGCTTCTAGACATGCTTCCTTGTGAGAGTTGAGGTGAGGGCGGGACCGTCCCGCAACCTGAGTGCCTGTAGACATAGGTCCTAACATCCTTATGTTAGGTGCTGGAAGAGGTTGTGAAAAGCATGTAGACGTTTCAGGCTTGTAGTCACGTGTAACTGAGTTCAATACAGCGATTTCCAACAGCCTTGTTCAATTGAAGTGTAGCTGGGTTCTAACTCCCATAAAAGAGTGGCTAGCAGAGCCTGCAAGGCATACACACTTCTCAGAGTTGAGCTTATGGCCTGTACCTCCCACAATCGACGGCCTGTACGGATCGCTTCCACAGCATTCCGTTCTATGCAGGACTGTAGCCAAGTGAGAACCAAGTGTCTGCATTGTCAATTTCGTGACTACCGAACACCTGCCTCCAAGTGATGCACACTCCTTTGGATGAGCTTATGGCTTGTTCCTCCCACATGCTGACCGCCTGTACCTTTCACTTCGAAAGGACGTCGCTCGATACGGGACACAAGTTTTGTGAGAGGCAAGTGTCTCCAGCCCAATCCAACGACTTCTCAGTAATTCCTCCCTCAGAAGGGAGCTACATACTAACTTCCAAACCGGAGTACCTAGTTGAAAGCTGTCTCTCTGGGGAACTTCCTTCTGAAAGATGAGATGACACGCGGTCCTTCCCAGTTCCACGCTGCCTGCAGATGCAGTTACGAACATCCTCACTAGACATGTTTGTCAGAAGCTCATGGGACGCAAGGGGCAAGCTGCAGGCTTCAACGGTTGTGTCTCTAGGTGCAGTAGAGCTTTATTCATGGAATGAACTGACTTCCAATGCTGTAAAGTTTGGGTTAGGTTATGGGTTAGGGTTAGGGTTAGGGTCCTGTTTAAGCTTAGGGTTAGGGTTAGGGTTAGGGTTAGGGTTAGGGTTACAGTTAGTGTTAGGGTTCAGGTTAGGGTTAGGGGTAGGTTCAGGGTTAGGGGTAGGCTACGGGTTAGGGTTAGGGTTAGGTTACAGGTTAGGTTACAGGTTAGGGTACGGGTTGGTTATGGATTAGGGTACGGGTTAGTGTTAGTGTTAGGGTTAGTGTACGGGTTAGGGTTAGGGTTAGTGTTAGGGTATGGCTTAGGGTTCGGTTTAGCTTTACGGTTAGGATTAGGGTTAGGGTACGGGTTAGGGTTAAAGTTAGGGTACTGTTCAGGGTTAGGGTTAGGGTTAGGGTTAGGTTAGGGTTAGGGTTAAGGATAGGGTAAGGGTTAAGGTTAGGATTAGGTTAGGGTTAGGGTTAGGATTAGGGATTGTGTTTCGTTAGGTTTAGGGTTGGGGTAAGGTTAGGGTTAGGGTACTGGTTAGAGTTTGGGTTAGGGTACGGGTGAGGGTTAGGGTAAGCGTTAGGGTACGGGTTAGGATTAGGGTACGGGTTAAGGTTAGGCTTTGGGTTAGGTTTAGGGTTAGGTTTAGGGTTAGGGTATGGGATAGGGTTAGCTTTAGGGTACTGTTTAGCTAGGGTTAGTGTTAGGGGTAGGTTACAGGTTAGAGTTACGGTTAGGGTTAGAGTACGGGTTAGGGTTAGAGTTAGAGTTCGGGTTATGTTTAGGGTTCGGGTTAGGGTTAGGCTACGGGTTAGTGTTAGGGTTATGATTAGGGTTCAGTTTAGGCTTAGGTTTAGGGTACAGATTAGGGTTAGGGTACGGGTTAGGGTTAGGGTGAGGGTACGGTTTAGAGATATGGTATGGATTATGGTACGGGTTTAGGTATGGGTTAGGGTACTGATAACGGTTAGGGTTTGGGTTAGGTTTAGGGTATGGGTTAGGGCTAGGTTTAGGGTTAGGGTTAGGGTACAGAATAGGGTTAGGTTTAGGGTTAGTGTTAGGGTTTGGGTTAGGGTTGGGTTAGGGTCAGCTTTAGGGTACTTTTAAGGGTTAGTGTTAGGGTTAGGTTTAGGTTACGGGTTAGGGTTAGGGTTAGGGTAGGTCATGGTTAGGGTTAGTGTTAGGGTTAGGTTTCGGTTAGGGTTAGGGTTAGGGTACTGTTTACGGTTAGGTATAGTGTTAGGTTTAGTTTCCAGGTTAGGGTTAGGGTTAGGGTGAGGTTATGGGTTAGGGTTAGGGTTAGGGTTTGGGTTAGGGCATGGGATACGTTTATGTTAGGGTTAGGGAAGGCTTTAGGGTTAGGGTTGGGGTTAGGGTTAGGTTTAGGGTACGGGTTCAGGTTAGGGTTAGGGGTAGGGTATGGGTTTGTTTATGGGTTATGGTACGGGTATTGTTACAGGTAGTGTACGGGTTAGTGTTAGGGTTCGGGTTAGGGAACTGGATAGGATTAGGGTTTGGGTGGGTTAGGGTACAGGTTAGGGTACTGTTAGGTTATGGTTTAGTGTTAGGTTACGGGTTAGGGTTAGTGTTAGGGTTAGGACTTAGGGTTAGGGTTTGGTTTAGGGTTAGGGTTGGGGTTAGGGTTAGGGGTATGGTTAAGGGTTAGGGTTAAGGGTTAGGGTTAGGGTTAGGGGTTAGGGGTTCGGGTTCCGGTTAGGGTTAGGGATTAGGGATTAGGTTTAGGATTAGGGTTAGGGGTTAGGGGTTAGGGTTAGGGTTACAGTTAGGGTTAGGAGTTAGGGTAAGGGTTTGGGTTAGGGTTAGCGTTAGAGTTAGGGTACGGCTTAGGGATAGGGTTAGGGTTAAGATACATGTTTTGATTAGGGTTAGGGTACTGCTAGGTTTTGGGTTAGGGTTAGGTTTAGTTTATGGGTTAGGGTTAGGGTTAGTTACGTGTTAGGGATACGGTTAGGGTGAGGGTTAGGGTTAGTTTAGGATTAGGGTTAGGGTTAGGTTTAGAGATAGGGTTAGGGTTATGATTAGGTAGGGTTAGGTTTAGGGGTAGTTTTAGTGTTTGGGTACGGGTTTGGTTAGGATTAGTGCAGGGTACGGTATAGGGTTAGGGTACCGGTTAGGGTTAGTTTTAGGGTTAGGATTAGGGTACGGGTTAGGGTTAGTGTTAGGGAACCATTTGGGGTTAGTGTACGGGTTAGGGTTAGGGTTGGGGTTAGCGTAGGCATAGGGCACGGGTTAGGATTAGGAGTAGGGTATTGTTTGGGTTAGGGTCAGGGTTAGATTTAGGTTACATGTTAGGGTTAGGGTACGGGTTAGGGTTAGGATAAGGGTTAGGGTTAGTGTACGGGTTAGGGTTGGGGTTAGGGTATGGTTTAGGGTTAGGGTACGGGTTAGGGTTAGGTTACGGGTTACGGTTAGGGTTAGGGTTCAGTTAGGGTTAGGTTTAGGGTAAGGGTTAGGGTTAGGTTTAGGGTTAAGTGTTGAGGTTCAGGGTAAATAAATAGCGTTAGGGGTTAGGGGTAGTGTTACGGTTAGGGCTAAGGTTAAGTTTTGGGGTTACGGTTAGGGTTAGGGGTTAGGGTTAGGGTTTGAGTTAGGGTTAGGGTTAAGGGTAGGGTTAAGGAATAGGGTTAGGGTTAGGGTTAGGGGTTAGGGGTTTGGGTAAGTGTTAGGGGATGGTTTTGGGTTAGGGTTAGGGTTAAGGGTTAAGGTTAAGGGTTAGGGTTAGGTTTAGGGTTATGGGTTAGGGGTTAGGGTTAGGGTTGGGGGTTAGGGGTTAGGGTTAGGGTTACAGTTAGGGTTAGGAATTAGGTTACGAGTTAGTGTATGGGTTAGGTTTCAGGTTAGGTTTAGGGTTAGGTTTAGGGTTAAGGTTAAGGTTATGTTTAGGGTTAGGGTAAGGGTGAGGGGTTAGGGCTAGGTTTAGGGTTAAGGGTTAGGTTTAGGGTTATGTTAAGGTTTAGGGTTAGGGTTAGGGTTAGGGTACGGGTTACGGTTAGAGTACGGGTTACGGTTACGTTTAGGGAACGGGTTAGGGTTAGTGTTAGGGTAGTGGTTTGTGTATGGGTTAGGGTACGGGTTAGGGCTAGGGTACAGGTTAGGGTTAGGGTTAAGGGTAGGGTTAAGGATTAAGGTTAGGATTAGGGGTTGGGTGTTGGGTTAGGGTTAGGGTTAAGTGTTAGGGTTAAGGGTTAGGGTTAGGGTTAGGTTTAGGGGTTATGGGTTAGGGGTTAGGGTTAGGGTTAGGGGTTAGGTCTTAGGGTTAGGGTTAGGGTTAGGGTTAGGAATTAGGTTTAGTGTTTGGGTTAGTGTTAGTGTTAAGGGTTAGGGGTTAGTGTTTGGGTTAGGGTTATTTTTAGGGTTAGGGTTAGGGTGAGGTTACGGTTAAGGTTATGGTTAGGGTACAGGTTTATGTTAGGGTGAGAGTAGATTAGGGTTATGGTACGGGTTAGGGTTAGGGTATGGGTTAGGGTATGGGTTAGGGTTAGTGTTAGGGTTAGGGTATGGGTATGGGTTAGGGTTAGGGTTAGGGTACAGGATCGGGTTAGGGTTAGGGTACGGGTTAGTGTTAGGGTTAGTTTTAGGGTATGGTTTAGGGTTAGGGTACGGGTTAGGGTTAGGGTTAGGGTATGGGTTAGGGTTAGGGTTAGGGTATGGGTTAGTGTATGGGTTAGGTTTCAGGTTAGGTTTAGGGTTAAGGTTAGGGTTAGGGTTAGGGTTATGTTTCGGGTTAGGGTAAGGGTGAGGGATTAGGGTTAGGTTTAGGCTTAGGTGTTAGGTTTAGGGTTTTGTTAAGGTTTAGGGTTAGTGTTAGGGTTAGGGTATGGGTTACGGTTAGAGTACAGGTTACGGTTATGGTTAGGGAACGGGTTACTGAACGGGTTAGGGTACTTGTTAGTGTACGGGTTAGGGTACGGGTTAGGGCTAGGGTACGGGTTAGGGTTAGGGTACGGGTATGGGTTAGGGTTAGGGTACGGGTTAGGGTTAGTGTAATGGTTAGGGTTAGTGTACGGGTTAGGGTTGGGGTTAGGGTATGGTTTAGGGTTAGGGTACGGGTTAGGGTTAGGGTTAGGGTAAGGGTTAGGGTTAGGTTTACGGTTAAGTGTTGAGGTTCAGGGTAAATAAATAGCGTTAGGGGTTAGGGGTTAGGGGTTAGGGGTAGTGTTAGGGTTAGGGTTAAGGTTTGGTGTTACGGTTAGGGTTAGGGGTTAGGGTTAGGGTTTGGGTTAGGGTTAAGGGTAGGGTTAAGGAATAGGGTTAGGGTTAGGGTTAGGGTTAGGGGTTAGTGGTTTGGGTTAGGGTAGGGGTTAGGTTTTGGGCTAGGCTTAGTGTTAGGGTTAAGGGTTAGTGTTAAGGGTTAGGGTAGGGTTAGTTTTATGGGTTAGGGGTTAGGGTTTAGGGTTTGGTGGGGGTTCGGGTTAGAGTTAGGATTACGGTTAGGGTTAAGAATTAGGTTTAGGGTTTGGGTTAGTGTTAATGGTTAGGGTTAGGGTTAAGGGTTAGGGTTTGGGTTAGGGTTAGGGTTAGGTTTAGGGTTAGGAGTTAGGGTTAGGGTAAGGGTGAGGGGTTAGGGTTAGGTTTAGGGTTAGGGGTTAGGTTTAGTGTTTTTTTTTGTTTTTTTTTATATATTTTTAAATTTTTATTTATTTATGATAGTCACAGAGAGAGAAAGAGATGCAGAGACACAGGCAGAGGGAGAAGCCGGCTCCATGCACCGGGAGCCCAATGTGGGAATCGATCCTGGGTCTCCAGGATCGCGCCCTGGGCCAAAGGCAGGCGCCAAACCGCTGCGCCATGCAGGGATCCCAGGTTTAGTGTTTTGTTAAGGTTAGGGTTAGGGTTAGGGTTAGGGTACGGGTTACGGTTAGAGTATGGGTTACGGTTACGTTTAGGGAACGGGTTAGGGTTAGGGTACTGGTTTGTGTATGGGTTGGGTATGGGTTAGGGCTAGGGTACGGGTACGGGTTAGGGTTAAGTGTAGGGTTAAGGATTAGGGTTAGGGTTAGTGTTAGTGTTAGGGGTTAGGGGTTTGGGTTACAGTTAGGGGTTAGGTTTTGGGTTAGGGTTACGGTTAGGGTTAGGGTTAGCTGTTAGTGTACGGGTTACAGTTAGAATATGGGTTACGGTTACGGTTAGGGAACGGGTTAGGGTTAGGGTTAGGGTACTGGTTAGTGTACGGGTTAGGGTACGGGTTAGGGTTAGGGTACGGGTATGGGTTAGGGTTAGGGTACGGGTTAGGGTTAGTGTAAGGGTTAGGGTTAGGGTACGGGTTTGGGTGCGGGTTACAGTACGGGTTAGGGTTAGGGTTAGGGTACGGGTTAAGTTAGGGTACAGGTTAGGGTTCGGTTTAGGTTACGGGTGAGTGTTAGCATTAGGGTACGGTTTATGTATGGGTTAGGTTTCAGGTTAGGTTTAGGGTTAGGGGTTAGGGTTAGTGTTAGTTTTAGTTTTAGGGTTAGGGTTAGGGTTAGGGTTTAGGGTTAGTTTTAGGGGGTAGTGTTAGTGTTAGTGTTAAGGTTAGCATTAAGGTTAGGGTTAGGGGTTAGGGTTAGGGTTTGGGTTAGTGTTAGGATTAGGGTTAGGGTTAGGGTTAAGGGTTAGGGTTAAGGGTTAGGGTTAGGTTTAGGGTTAGTGGTTAGGGGTTCTGGTTAGGGTTAGGGGTAGGGGTAGGATTAAGGTTAGGGTTAAGGGTTAGGGTTTGTTTTTGGTTTTGGTTTAGGCTTAAGGGTTAGGTTTTAGGGTTAGGGTTAGATGTTAGGGTTAGGGTTAGGGTTAGGGTTATGGTTAGGTACGTGTTAGGGTTAGGGTACGGGTTAGTGTTAGAGTACTGGTTAGGGTTAGGGTTAGCGATGGGTTAGGGTATGGGCTTAGGTTTAGGGTACGGGTTAGGGTACAGGTTAGGGTATGGGTTAGGTTTGAGGTACAGGTTAGTGTTAGGGTACCTGTTAGGGTTAGAGTACTGTTAGGGTTAGGGTACAGGTTAAGTTTAGGGTAGTGTTCGGGTTAGGGTTAGGGATAGGGGTAGGGGTTAGGGTTAGGGTTAGGGTTACAGTTAGAGTTAGGGTTAGGGTTAAGGGTTAGTGTTAAGGGTTAGGGTTAGGGTTAGGGTTAGGTACGTGTTAGTGTTAGGGTTAGGGTACGGGTTAGGGTACGGGTTAGTGTTAGAGTACTGGTTAGGGTTAGGGTTAGGGGATGGGTTAGGGTATGGGCTTAGGTTTAGGGTACGGGTTAGGGTACAGGTTAGGGTATGGGTTAGGTTTGAGGTACAGGTTAGTGTTAGGGTACCTGTTAGGGTTAGAGTACGGTTAGGGTTAGGGTACGGGTTAAGTTTAGGGTAGTGTTCAGGTTAGGGTTAGGGATAGGGGTTAGGGTTAGGGTTAGGGTTACAGTTAGAGTTAAGGTTAGGGTTAAGGGTTAGGGTTAAGGGTTAGGGTTAGGATAGGTTTAGTGTTAGGGTTAGGGGTTAGGGTTAGGGATTTGATTCGATTCGATTATTTTCGATTCGATTCGATTCAATTATTTTCGATTCGAATCGATTCGATGCAATTCATTCAATTCGATTCTTATCGATTCGATTCTTTTCGATTCGATAGATTCTTTTCTATTCGATTCAATTTGATTCGATTCGATTCGTTTCGATTCAATTCGATTTGAGTCTTTTTGATTCGATTCGTATCGATTCGATTCTTTTCAGTTCAATTCGATTGAAATCTTTTCGATGTGATTCAATTCGATTCTTTACGAATCGATTTGATTCTTTTCAATTCGATTCGATTTTTTTCGATTCGATTCGATTCTTTTCCATTCAATTTGATTCGATTCATTTCGATACAATTCGATTCTATTCTTTTCAATTCGATTCGATTTTTTCGATTTGATTCAATTCCTTTAGATTCAATTCGATTCGATTCAAATCTTTCGTTTCGATTCGATTGTTTTCAATTCGATTCAATCTTTTTCAATTCGATTCGATTCTTTTCGATTCGATTCGATTCTTTCGATTCGATTCAATTCTTTTTTTAAGTTTTTAAAAAAATTTTTTTATTATTTATTTATGATAGTCACAGAGAGAGAGAGAGAGAGAGGCAGAGACATAGGCAGAGGGAGAAGCAGGCTCCATGCACCGGGAGCCTGACGTGGGATTCGATCCCAGGTCTCTAGGATCGTGCCCTGGTCCAAAGGCAGGCGCTAAACCGCTGCACCACCCAGGGATCCCACGATTCAATTCTTTTTGATTCAATTTGATTCGATTCAATTCGATTATTTTTGATTCGATTATCTTCGAATCAATTCGGTTCGATTCAATTCGATTATTTTCGATTCAATTCGATTCGATTCGATTATTTTAGATTCAATTCTGTTCGATTCGGTTCGATTATTTTCGATTTGATTCGATTCGATTCGATTATTTTCAATTTGATTCGATTGGATTAGTTTAGATTATTTTCGATTCGATTTGATTCTTTTCAATTCATTTCGATTATTACCGATTTGATTCAATGCGAATTGATTATTTTCGATTCGATTACATTCAATTCGATTCGATAATTTTTGATTCGATTCGATTCTTTTCAATTCGATTCATTTCTTTTCAGTTCGATTCAATTCTTTTCGATTCGATTCAATATTTATGATTCAAATGACTCAATTCTTTTCGATTCGATTATTTTCGATTCGATTCGATTATTTTCGATTCGATTCGATGTGAATCGATTATTTTCTAATCGATTCGTTTTAATTCGATTCGATTCGATTCAATTTGATTTGATTATTTTCGATTCGATTCGATCATTTTTGATTCGATTCGATTCGATTATTTTCAATTCGATTCGATTATTTTCGATTTGATTTGATTCTTTTCGATTCGTTTAGATTATTTTCCATTTGAATCGATTCTATTATTTTCAGTTCGATTAGTTTCATTTTTTTAAAATATTTTATTTATTTATGACAGATACAGAGAGAGAGAGAGGCAGAGACACAGGCAGAGGGAGAAGCAGGCTCCATGCACCGGGAGCCCGATGTGGGATTCGATCCCGGGTCTCCAGGATCACGCCCTGGGACAAAGGCAGGCACCAAACCGCTGCGCCACCCAGGGATCCCCTGATTCGATTACTTTTGATTCGATGAAATTTGATTCGATTTTTTTGAATCGATTTGATTCTATTCGATTATTTTTTATTTGATACGCTTATCGATTCCATTCAATTCCAATTATTCTCAATTCCATTCAATTTCATTCTATTATTTTTTATTCAATTCGATTCAATTATTTTCTATTCGATGCGATTCGATTCGATTTGATTCTTTTCGATTCAATCAATTCGATTTGAATCGAATCTTTTTGATTTGATTGCATTCGATTCAATTCTTTTCAATTTGATTCGATTCTTTTCGATTCGATTAGATTCTTTTCAATACAATTCTATTCTTTTTGATTCGATTCGATTTGATTCTTTTCGATTCGATACGATTCGATTCTTTTTGATTCAATTCAATTCAGTTTGATTCTTTTCAATTCGATCTTTTCCATTTGATTCGATTCTTTCCGTTTCGATTTGATTCTTTTCGATTCATTGTTTTTCGATTCAATTAGATTCTTTTCAATTCAATTCGATTCGATTCTTTTCGTTTCAATTTGATTCTTTTCTATTTTATTTGATTCGATTCGTTTCAATTAGATTCGATACTGTTCGATTCGATTCTTTTCGATTCAATTCAATTGTAATCGATTCGATTCTTTTCGATTCAATTTGATTCAATTCGATACGATTCTTTTTGATTCGATTCTTTTTGGTTCTGTTCGATTCCATTCTTTTCGATTAACTTTGATTTGATTCTTTTCGATTCGATTAGATTCTTTTCGATTCGATATGATTCGATTCGTTTCGATTTTTTTCGATTCGTTTCGATTCGAATCTATTCGATTCTTTTTGATTCAATTCGATTTGATTGATTCTTTTCGATTCAATTTTATTTGATTCGATTCCATTCAATTCGATTCTTTTCGATTCAATTAGATTCTTTTCAATTCGATATGATTCGATTCGATTCTTTTCGATTCGATTCTTTTCAATTTGATTCTTTTCGATTCGATTCAATTCGACTCTTGTTGTTTCGATTCGATTCTTTTTTATTCGATTTGATTCGATTCTTTTTGTTTCGATTAGATTCTCTTCGATTCAATTCTTTCTGATTCGATTCTTTTCGATTCGATCCTATTCGATACGATTCAATTCTTTTTGATTCGATACGATTCGATTCGATTCTTTTCACTTCGATTTGATTTGATTCTTTTCAATTTGAATCGATTCAATACGATTCGATTCCATTATTTTTAATTCGATGCAATTTGATTCGATTTTTTCGAATCGATTTGATTCGATTCGATTATTTTCTATTCGACTCGATTTGATTCGATTCAATTATCAATTCAATTCAATTCCAATTATTTTCGATTCGATTCGATTTGATTATTTTTTATTCAATTCGATTCAATTATTTTTGATTTGATGCGATTCGATTCGATTCGATTCTTTTCGATTGAATCAATTCGATTTGATTCTTTTCAATTCGATTCAATTCGATTCTTTTCGTTTTGATTGCATTCGATTCGATTCTTTCCGATTCGATTCTTTGCGATTCGATTCAATTTGATTCTTTTCGTTTCGATTAGATTCTCTTCGATTCGATTCTTTTCAATTCAATTCTCTTCGATTCAATTTGATTCTTTTCTATTCGATTCAATAAGATTTTTTTCATTCGAATCATTTCTGTTCAATTCTATTCTATTCGATTCGATTCTTTTCAATTCGATTCTTTTCGTTCCGATTCGATTCTTTTCGATTGGATTCTTTTCGATTTGATTTGATTCAATCATTTGGATTCGATTTGTTACATTTCGAATTGATTCTTTTCGATTCGATTCGATTAGATTCTTTTTGATTCAATTGGATTCGTTTAGATAATTTTTTTTATTTTTCGTTCAGATAATTTTTGATTCGATTCGATTCTTTTCGCCTAGCTTCAATTCGATTCTACTCGATTCGATTCATTTCGATTCTTTTTTATTCAATTCTATTCGATTCTTTTCGATTCGGTTCGATTCTTTTTGATTCAATTCGATTCTTTTTGATTCGATTCGATACGATTTGATTCGATTATTTTTAATTCGATTCGATTTGTTTCAATTGTTTTTGAATCTATTTGATTTGATTCGATTATTTTCAATCGACTCAATTTGATTTGATTCGATTATTGATTCGATTCAATTCCAATTATATTCGATTTGATTCGATTCGATTATTTTTTATTGAATTCGATTCAATTATTTTCGATTCGATGCAATTCAATTCAATTCTTTTCGTTTCAATTCAATTCGATTTGATTCTTTTCAATTCGATTCGATTCTTTTCTATTCATTTCGATTCTTTTCGATGCTATTCAATTCGATTCTTTTTGATTCAATTCGATAAGATTCGATTCTTTTCGATTCGATTCGATACGATGCTTTTCAGTTCTATTCGATTTGATTCTTTTCAATTCAACTAGATATGATTCGATTCTTTTCGATTCAATTCGATACCATTCGATTCTTTTCGATTCAATTCAATTTGATTCTTTTCGTTTCGATTCGATTTGATTGTTAACGATTTGATTCGATATAATTGGATTCTTTTCATTTCGATTCCATTCTTTTCGATTCGATTCATTTCGATTTGATTCAATTTGATTCTTTGGATTTGATTCGATACTGTTTGATTCGATTTAATTCTTTTCGATTCGATTCGATTCATTTCGATTCCTTTCAATTCGATTCAAATCTTTTCACTTTGCTTCGATTAGATTCTACTCTATTCATTTCAAATCGATCGATTCTTTTTGATTCGATCTATTCGATTATTTTGATTCGGTTTGATTTGATTAAATTCTTTTCGATTTGATTCGATTCTTTTCCACTCGATCTGATGAGATTTGATTCGAATTTTTTCAATTCGATTCGATTTGAATCTATTCAATTCTTTTCGATTCAATTCAATTCTTTTCAATTCATTTAAATTCTATTCGATTCCATTCGATTCGATTCTTTTCGGTTCGATTCGATTCTTTTCGATTCGATTCAATTCAATTGAATTCTTTTCGATTCGATTCAATTCGATTCTTTTCGATTCGATTCGATCCTTTTCGATGCTATTCAATTTGATTCTTTTCGATTCGATTCGATACGATTCGATTCTTTTCAGTTCTATTCGATTTGATTCTTTTCAATTCAATTAGATATGATTCGATTCCTTTCGATTCAATTCAATACCATTAGATTCTTTTCAATTCGATTCAATTTGATTCTTTTCGATTCTATTTGATTTGATTGTTTACGATTTGATTCGATACAATTGGATTCTTTTCGTTTCGATTCGATTCTTTTCGATTCGATTCTTTTTGATTTGATTCGATTCTTTGCATTCGATTCTATACTGTTTGATTCGATTCAATTCTTTTGGATTCAATTCGATTCATTTCAATTATTTTCTATTCGATTCGAATCTTTTCACTTCGCTTCGATTTGATTCTACTCTATATTCATTTCAAATCGATTTGATTCTTTTTGATTCGATCTATTTGATTATTTTTGATTCGGTTCGATTCGATTCAATTCTTTTCTATTCGATTTGATTCTTTTCCATTCGATCTGATTAGATTCGTTTCAAATTTTTTCAATTCGTTTCGATTCGAATCTATTAGATTCTTTTCGATTCGATTCGATTCAAATTCCTTTCTTTTCAAATCGATTTGATTCGATTCAATTTTTTATTCCATTCGAATCGATTTTTTCAATTCAATTCTTTTAGATTCGATTCAATTCGATTTTTTCGATTCGATTTGATTCTTTTCGATTCGATTCTTTTTGATTTGATTCGATTCGGTTCTTTTCGATTCGATTCTATTCTTTAAGGTTCAATTCGATATTTTTGATTCAATTCGATTCTCTTTGATTCGATTCAAGTCGATTCTTTTAGATTTGAATCGACGGTTTTCTATTCTTTTCGATTCCTTTCGATTCGATTCGATTCTTTTTGATTCGATTTTTTCGATTCGATTAGATTCTTTTAGATTCGATTCGATTCCTTTCGATTCAATTCGATTCGACTCTTTTCCACTCAATTCTTTTCCATTTGATTCGATTCTTTTTTATTAGATTTTTGATTCTTTTCTATTCAATTCGATTCGATTCTATTCAATTTGATTTGATTCTTTTCAATTTGATTTGATTCTTTTCTATTCGATATGATTCAATTTGATCCTTTTCAATTCGATTTCTTTTCGATTCGATTCGATTTTTTTTGTTTCAATTTGATAGTTTTTGATTCGTTTCTTTTTGATTCGATTCGATTAGAATCTTACGATTAGAGTCTTTTCGATTCGAATTCCTTTCTTTTCCAAGCAATTTGATTCGATTCTTTTTTATTTGATTCGATTCTTTTCGATTCGATTCGATTCGATTTTTTTCAATGCGATTCGATTCGATTCAATTTTTTTCGATGTGATTCAATAGTTTTCGATTCGTTTCTTTTCGATTTGATTCGATTCGAATCTTTCGATTCGATTCAATTCTTTTCGATTCGATTCAATTTTTTTCAATTCAATTCGATTCTTTTCGATTCGAATCGATTCTTTACACTTCCATTCGATTTGATTCTTTTATTCCGTGCGATTCGATTCGATTTTTTTCGAATCACGTCGATTCGATTCTTTTCGATTCGAGTCTTTTCAATTCGAATTCCTTTCTTTTCAAATGGATTTGATTTGATTCGATTCGATACTTATCTATTCGTTTCGAATCTTTCTATTCGAGTCTTTTTGATTTGAATTCCTTTCTTTACGAATCAATTCGATTCCATTCTTTTCGATTCGATTCGATTCTTTTCGATTCAACTCTTCGATTCGATTCTTTTGGATTCGATTCTTTTCGATTTGATTCGATTCTTTTCGATTCGATTATGTTCGATTCTTTTCGATTCATTTCGATTCGATTCTTTTCGATTCGATTTGATTCTTTTCGATTCAATTCGATTCGATTCTCTTCGATTCTTTCTATTCTTTTCAATTCGATTCGATTCGATTATTTTCGATTGGATTCATTTTGATTCGTTTTTTTCTAAACGATTCGATTCTTTTCGATTCCACTCCGTTCGACTCGATTCATTGGATTCAATTCTTTTCGATTCGATTAGATACGATTCTTTTCGATTCCATTCAATTCGATTCGAAACTCTTCGATTCAATTCTTTTCAATTCGATTCGATTCGATTGTTTCAGTTCGATTCGATTTAATTCTTTTTCATTCGATTCGATTCTTTTCGATTCGATTTGATTTTTTTTATTGGATTTTTTATTTGATTTGTTTCGATTATTTTCGATTCGATTCGATTCGATTCTTTTCCATTCGATTCAACTCTTTTTGATTCGTTTCAAATCAATTCGATCCCTTTCGATTCGATTCGATTTGATTTATTTCGATTCGATACGATTTTTTTCATTTCGATATGATAGTTTTTGATTCATTTCTTTTCAATTCGATTCGATTCGATTGTTTTCGGTTCGATTCAATTTAATTCTTTTCGATTTGATTCGATTCTTTTCCACTCAATTCAATATTTTCAATACAATTTTTTTATTAGATTTTTTTCTTTTTCATTCGATTCGATTCTTTTCAATTTGATTTGATTCATTTCTATTCGATACGATTCGATTCGATCCTTTTCGATTCGATTCGATTCGATTTTTTTCGTTTTGATTCGATAGTTTTTGATTCGTTTCTTTTTTATTTGATTCGATTCGAATCTTACGATTCGAGTCTTTTCGATTCGAATTCCTTTCTTTACCAAACGATTTGATTCGATTCGATTCTTTTCGATTCGATTCCATTGGATTTTTTCGATGCAATTCGATTCGATTCGATTTTTGCAATTTGATTCGATTGTTTTCGATTCATTTCTTTTCAATTTGATTCGATTCGATTCAAATGTGTCGATTCGATTCTTTTCGATTCGATTCGATTCTTTTTGATTCAATTATTTTCGATTCAATTCGATTCTTTACACTTCCATTCAATTCGATTCTTTTGATTCCGTGCGATTCGATTCGATTTTTTTCGAATCGATTCGATTTGATTCTTTTCGATTCGAGGCTTTTCGATTCGAATTCCTTTCTTTTCGAATCGATTTGATTCGATTCTTTTCTATTCGATTCGATATGATCTTTTCAATTCTATTCTATTCTATTCTTTTAGATTTAGATTAGATTCGCTTTTTTAATTAGATTCGATACTTTTCGATTCGATTCTTTTCGATTGGAGTCAATTCTTTTCGATCCGATTCAATTTGAATCTATTCGATTAGATTCCTTTCAATTCGATTCTTTTCGATTTGAATCAATTCGGTTCTTTTCTATTCGATTCTTTTCGGTTCAAATTGATTTTTGTGATTTGATTCGATTCTTTTTCATTCGATTTGTTTCGATTCTTTTCAATTGGATTTGATTTGATTCGATTCTTTTTTATTTGATTTGATTTGATTCTTTTCGATTTGAATCGTTTGGATTCGATTCTTTTTGATTCGATTCGCTTCGATTCTTTTCTATTTGATTCGATTGGATTACTTTTCGATTCGATTTGATACTTTTTTATTTGACTTTTTTCAATTCTTTTCGATTTGATTCGATTCGATTCGATTTCGATTCGATTCGTTTCTTTTATATTCGATTTGATTCGATTCGATCGTTTTCGATTCAATTCCATTCTTTTCGATTCAATTCGACTCGATTTGAATCTATTCTATTCGATTCTTTACAATTCTATTCTTTTCTATTTGATTCGATTCATTTCTTTTCAATTCGATTCGATTTGATTCTTTTCGATTCGAGTCTTTTTTATTCGAATTCCATTCTTTTCGAATCGATTTGATTCGATTCGATTCTTTTCTATTCGATTCAATATGATCTTTTCAATTCGATTCGATTCGATTCGATTCTTTTAGATTCGATTCGATTCGCTTTTTTCAATTCGATTCGATACTTTTTGATTCGATTCTTTTCGTTTCGAGTCAATTCTTTTTGACTCGATTCGATTTGAATCTATTCAATTAGATTCCTTTCAATTCGATTCTTTTTGATTCGATTCATTTCTTTTCGATTTGATTTTTTCTATTCGATTCTTTTTTATTTGATTTGTTTCAATTATTTTCGATTTGATTTGATTCGATTCTTTTCAATTCGATTCGATTCGATTCGATTTTTTTGGTTTCGATACGATAGTTTTCGAATCGTTCTTTTCTTATTCTATTCGATGCGATTCTTTTTGTTTCGATTCGATTTGAATCTTTTCGATTCGATCCGATTCTTTTCTATTCGATTTGATTCGATTCGATCCTTTTCGATTCGATTCGATTTGATTCTTTTCGATTCGATTTGATTCTTATATTCGAATCGATTCGATCTTTTTCGATTCGATTCAATTCTCTTCGATTCGATTCGATTTTTCCGTTTCCATTTGATAGTTTTCTTTTTTTTATTTTTTTTTAATTTTTATTTACTTATGATAGTCACACAGAGAGACAGAGAGAGGCAGAGACATAGGCAGAGGGAGAAGCAGGCTCCATGCACCGGAAGCCCGACATGGGATTCGATCCCGGGTCTCCAGGATCGCACCCTGGGCCAAAGGCAGGTGCTAAACTGCGCCACCCAGGGTTCCCTGATAGTTTTCTATTCATTTCATTTCTATTCGATTTGATTCGATTCTTTTCGATTCGATTTGATTCGATTTGAATCTTTCTATTCGAGTGGTTTTGATTTTAATTCCTTTCTTTTCGAATCGATTCGATTCTTTTCAATTCGATTCAATTCTTTTTGATTCGATTCGATTCGATTCGATTATTTTCACTTCCATTCGATTCAATTCTTTTGATTCGGTGCGATTCGATTCGATTATTTTCGATTCCATTCTATTAGATTCTTTTTGATTCGACTCTCTTTGATTCGAATTTCTTTCTTTTCGAATCGATTCGATTCGATTCTTTTTGATTTGATTCGATTATTTTTGAGTCAATTCGAATCAATTCGTTTTTTTCAAATGGATTCAATTCTTTTCGATTCGACTCTTTGATTCGATTCTTTTCGATTCGATTCGATTTTTTACAATTCGATCCTTTTCGATTCGATTCTTTTCGATTCAATTCGATTCGTATCTTTTCGATTCGATTTGATTCTTTTCATTTCGGTTCGATTCGATTCTTTTCTATTTTCAATTCGATTCAATTTGATTATTTTTGATTCGATTCGATTCAATCGATTCGTTTTTTTCGAGTCGATTCGATTCTTTTCAATTCCACGCCCTTCGACTTGATTTATTTTGATTCGATTAGATTCTATTCTTTTCGATTCGATTCGATTCTTTTTTATTCGTTTCTTTTATATTCGATTCTTTTTTATTCATTTCGAATCGATTCGATCCTTTTCAATTCGATTCGATTCGATATGATTTTTTACGTTTCGATATGATAGTTTTCGATTCGTTTCTTTTCGATTCTATTCGATTCGATTCTTTTGTTTCGATTCAATTTGATTCGAATCTTTCGATTCGAGTCTTTTCGATTTGAATTCCTTTCTTTTAGAATTGATTCGATTCGATTCTTTTCTATTTCATTCGATTAGTTTCGATTCTTTTCAATTTGATTCGACTCGATTTGATTATTTTCGTTTTGATTCGATTCTTTCTGATTCGTTTCGATTCATTTCGATTGGATTTGATTCTTTTCAATTCAATTTGATTCGATTTTTTTCTATTCGATCCGATTCTTTTCTATTCGATTTGATTCGATTCGATCTTTTTCAATTCGATTCGATTCGATTCTTTTCGATTTGATTTGATTCTTTTCTATTCGATACAATTAAATTTGATTCTTTTCAATTCGATTCAATTCTTTTCGATTCGATTCGATTCGATTCTTTCTTTCGATTCGATTTGATCTTTTTCGATTCGATTCGATACGATTCGATTCGATTTTTTTCGTTTCGATTCGATAGTTTTCTATTCGTTTCTTTTCTATTCCATTCGATTCAGTTCTTTTCGATTCGATTAGATTCTATTCGAATCTTTCCATTCGAGTGTTTTTTATTTGAATTCCTTTCTTTTCGAATCGATTCGATTCGATTCTTTTTAATTCGATTCTTTTTGATTCGATTGGATTCGATTCGATAATTTTCACTTCCCTTGATTTTGATTCTTTTGATTCGGTGCGATTTGATTCGATTTTTTTTATATGATTCTATTCGTTTCTTTTCAATTCGAGTCTCTTCTATTCAAATTTCTTTCTTTTCGAATCGATTTGATTCGATTATTTTCGATTTGATTCGATGCGATTCGATTCTTTTCGATTTGATTCGATTCTTTTCGATTTGATTTGATTCTTTTTGATTCAATTCGATTCGATTCTTTTCGATTCGATTCTTTTCTATTTGATTTGATTCAATTCGATCCTTTTCGATTTGATTCGATTCTTTTCGATTTGATTTGATTCTTTTCTATTCGATACAATTCGATTCAACCCTTTTCGATTCGATTCGATTCGATTCTTATACTCAATTTGATTCGATTTTTTCGATTCGATATGATTCTCTTCGATTCGATTCGATTTTTTCGTATCCATTCGATAGTTTTCTATTCATTTCTTTTCTATTCGATTCGATTCGATTCGGATCTTTCTATTCGAGTGTTTTTTATTTGAATTCCTTTCTTTTCGAATCGATTCGATTCTTTTCAATTCGATTCAATTCTTTTTGATTCAATTCGATTTGATTCTTTTTGATTCAATTCGATTCAATTCGATTATTTTCACTTCCATTCGATTCGATTCTTTTGATTCGGTGTGATTAGATTCGATTTTTTCCGATTCGATTCAATTCTTTTCGATTCGAGTCTCTTTGATTTGAATTTCTTTCTTTTCGAATCGATTTAATTCGATTCTTTTCAATTTGATTTGATTCGATTCGATTCTTTTCGATTTGATTTGATTTTTTTCGATTAGATTCTATTCTTTTTGATTAGATTCGATTCTTTTCTATTCAATTTGATTTGATTCGATCCTTTTCTATTCGATTCAATTCTTCTCGTTTTGATTTGATTATTTTCTATTCGATACAATTAGATTCGATCCTTTTCTATTCGATTCGATTCTTTTCGATTTGATTCGATTCGTTTCTTATATTCGATTCGATTTGATTCTCTTCGATTCGATTCGATTTTTTTCATTTCCATTCGATAGTTTTCTATTCGTTTCTTTTCTACTCAATTCGATTTGATTCTTTTCGATTCGATTCGATTCAATTCGAATCTTTCTATTCGAAAGTTTTTTATTTGAATTCCTTTCTTTTCGAATCAATTCGATTCAATTCTTTTCGATTTGATTCGATTCGATTCTTTTCGATTCGATTAGATTTGATTCGATTATTTTCACTTCCATTAGATTCGATTCTTTTGATTCAGTGCGATTTGATTCGATTTTTTTCGATTCGATTCTTTTCAATTCGAATGTCTTTCTTTTCAAATTGGTATGATTCGATTCTTTTCGATTTGATTTGATTCGATTCTTTTCAATTCGATTTGATTCTTTTTGATTCGATTCGATTCTTTTCGAGTCTCTTCGATTCGGTTTATTCAAATCGTTTCGATTCTTTTCGATTCGACTCTTTGATTCGATTATTTTGAATTCGATTCTTTTCAATTCGATTTGATTCTTTTTGATTCGATTTGATTCTTTTCAATTCAATTCGATTCGATTATTTTGGATTTGATTCGATTCAATTCGATTCGTTTCTTTCTAAATGATTCAATTCTTTTCCATTCCACTCCTTTCGACTCGATTCATTTGGATTCGGTTAGTTTCGATTCGATTAGATTCAATTCTTTTTGATTCATTCCGATTTGATTCTATTTAATTCATTTATTTTTGATTCTATTCGAATGTTTTCAGTTCGATTAGATTCTTTTCGATTCAATTTGATTCGATTCGAATTTCTTCGATTCAATTGTTTTCGATTGGATTCGATTGGATTCGATTGTTTTCGATTCGATTTGATTCAATTCTTTTCGATTCGATTTGATTCTTTTCGATTCGATTCAATTTTTTCTATTCGATTCTTTTTTATTTGATTTGTTTCGATTATTTTCTATTCGATTCAATTCGATTCTTTTTGATTCGATTCGATTCTTTTTGATTCGATTCGATTCTTTTTGATTCGTTTCGAATTGATTAGATACTTTTCAATTAGATTCGATTCGATTTTTTAATTTGATACGATTTTTTTATTTTCGATATAATAGTTTTCGATTAGTTTCTTTTTGATTGTATTCGATTTGATTCTTTTTGTTTCGATTCGATTTGATTCGAATCTTTCGATTCGAGTCTTTTCGATTCAAATTCCTTTCTTTTAGAATCGATTCGATTCAATTCTTTTCGATTCGATTCAATTCAATTCGTTTTTTCTAAAACAATTCGATTATTTTTGATTCCACTCTTCGATTAGATTCATTTGGATTCAATACTTTTCGATTCGATTAGATTAGATTATTTTTGATTCGATTCTATTCAATTATATTTGATTCGTTTCTTTTTGATTCCATTCGAATCTTCGGTTCGATTAGATTCTTTTCGATTCAATTTGATTTGATTCGAAATACTTCGATTGAAATCTTTTCGATTCGATTATTTTCGATTCAATTCAATTCAATTTGATTCTTTTCAATTCGATTCAATTCATTTCTTTTCGATTCGATTTTTTCCATTCGATTCCTTTTTATTTGATTTGTTTCAATTATTTTCGATTTGATTCGATTCTTTTTTTTAAGCCACAGAATATATTTAATTCAAATTAAACATGAAACTAAAATAATGTTCGGTCCTTATCAAGTAGCAATTATATTGTTTAAAAAAAAAGAGCACTACATTTCTTTCTACATTCTGGCAATCCAACAAGGCACAAGTCACATCCAGTTTGCTGAGGTGATGAATCCAGCAGTCACCATAGACGCTCATGGTTTTGAGGGGGTCGGGGAGGCACGACCATACTTCATACAAAACGATTCTGCAGCAATTGTGAAAGAGAGGAACCTCCCTCCTAATCTATAAGAATGAGAGTCCAAGTAGCAGGAAGTAGGAGATTTGCATAATGAATGTATTTTATTAAATAGACAGTTAACACGCTCCTGCTTCTTCATTCCAGATTGCCTTTTGTGTCACCCACCTTTATGGCAGTGGCAAAGCTTCCTACACATGTCTCAGCGATAATACTCTTTACATTATAGGTAATTTTTTCTTTTTCTTTCTTTTTAATTTTTTTTGGCATGATTTCTTTCCCACGTAAAGAAAGCCAACTTCTTCAAGACAGAGGTCATTCAGCTTAAAGTGTCAGCCTCCACTATCTCCTCGGGCTGTGGGGAGGTACAAGCCACAAGCTCAATCCAAAGGAGTGTGCATGCCTTAAAGGCAGCCGTCTGCTAGGCACGAAACTGACAAGGCAGACACTTGGTTCTCACTTCGCTCCTGTCCCACATAAAACGAAATGCTGTGGAAGCAGACCGTACAGGCTGTCAGGATGGGGGAGGTGCAGGCCATAAGCTCAAGTCTCAGGAGTGTGTATGCTTTGCAGGCCGATGTCTGCTAGACACTTATCCAGGGGAGCTAAAACCGAGCTACACTCGAATTGAAGAAGGACGTTGGCAATCGCTGTATTGAACTCAGATACACGAGAGTACGGGCCTGTCACTTTCACAGGCTTGTCACACAACCTCTTCCAGCACGTAATATAAGGATGCTAGGACCTATGTCTACAGGCGGTCAGGATGCGGGACGGTCCTGCCCTGACCTCAGCTCTCACAAGGAAGCATGCCTAGAAGCCAGCTTTCAACTAGCTGCGTTCTCCTTGGCAGTAAGAATGTAGCAGTATTCTGAGTCAGGAGGTTCCAAGATTACCACTCTACTGCACCTGGAGATACCGTCCAGGTCTGCATAGTTCCACTTGCCTCAGTAGCCTCTGGCAAACGTCTCTGGTGAAGACGTTGGAAACTCACTCTGCAGGCAGTGTGGAACTGTGAGGGACTGGGTGTGAGCTCAACTCTCAGAAGTAAGATGCCTTTGGACAAGGCATTCTGCTACACTCTCACGTATGGAACTTAGTATGTACCAACAGTCTAACACAGGAATTACTAGGAAATCGCTGGATTGAGCGTGGAGGCACTAGTCTTGTGTGCCAGGAGTTTCCACATACCACTCACAACACTTGAGTCACGCATCGAGCCTAGGCTGCTTAGGAGCGACGAGTACCTGCAGGCAGGATGTGGGAGGTACAGGCCATTGGCTCAACTCTCAGAAGTGTGTATGCCTGGGAGGCAGATGTCTGCTACCCACTCGTCCATGGGAGTTAGAACCCAGCTACACTCTAATTGAAGAAGCAGTTGGATATTGCTGTATTCACCTCAGATACACGTGGGTACAAGCTTCACGCTTCCACATGCATTTCCCCCAACCTCTCCCAGCACCTAACATAAGGATGTTAGCAACTACGCCTACAGGCAGTCAGGATGCCGGAGGGTCCTCTCTTGAGCTCACCTCTCAAAAGGAAGCATGCCTCGAAGGCACCATTCTGCTAGCTGCATTTTCCTGGCCGTGAGAAAGAAGCTACATTGTAAGCCAGGAGGTTCCATGTATACCGCTCTACTGCACCTGGAGACACGAGCATTGCAGCCTGCAGCTGGCTCCTTGTGTCCCATGAGCTTCTGACAAACATGTCTAGTGAGGATGTTTGTAACTGTATCTGCAGGCAGTGTGGAACTGGGAAGGACCATGTTTCAGCTTATCTCCGAGGAGGAAGTTCCCCAAGAGAGAGCTTTCAGCTACGTTCTCAGGTTTGGAAGTTAGTATGTAACTCCCATCTTAGGGAGGAATTCCTCAGAAGTCGCTGGATTGAACTAAGAGACACTTGGCTCTCGCAAAAATTGCGTCCCGTGTCGAACGAAATCTTTTGGAAGTGAAGCGTACAGGCGGTCAGCATGTGGAAGGTACAAGCCATAAGCTCAAGCCAAAGGAGTGTGCATGCCTTGTAGTCAGCTGTCCGCTAGGTGCGATAGTGACAAGGGAGACACTTGGTTTATACTCCGCTTCTCTCCCGTATACAACGAAATGCTGTGGAAGCGGAACGTTCAGGCAGTCAGGATTGGGGAGGTACATGCCATAACTCAACTCTCAGAAGTGTGTATGCTTTGCAGGCTGATGTCTGCTAGACACTTATCGAAGCGAGGTATACCCGAGCTACACTCTAATTGAACACGGATGTTGGCAATCGATGTATTGAAGTCAGATGCACGTGAGTACAGTCCTGGCACTTCCACTTGCATTTCTCCAACATCTCCCAGCATCTCCCTTAAGGATGTTAGCAGGTATGACTATGGGCAGGCCAGATGCGGGAGGGTCCTGCCCTGAGCTCAACTCTCACAAGAGAGCATGCCTAGAAGCCAGCTTTCAACTAGCTGCGTTCTAATGGCCGTAAGATCATAGCAGTCTTCTAACTCAGGAGGTTTGAAGAATACCATTCTACTGCACTTGGAGACACCTTCCAGGCCTACATTATTCCACTTGCTTCTCACAAGCTTCTGACAAACGTCTCTGGTGAAGATGTTCAAAACTCATTCTGCAGGCAATGTGGAACTGTGAGGGATTGGGTGTGAACTCAACTCTTGGAAGAGAGATGCTTTTGGACTTGGGGTTCAGCTAGCTCTCACGTATGGAACTTAGTATGTAGCACCTGTCTAAGACAGGAATTACTAAGAAATCGCAGGATTGAGCTTCGAGGCCCTAGTCTTGTCTGCCGGGACTTTCGTCTTATCTCTCACAACACTTCAGTCACGCATCGAGCCTAGGCCTGTTACCAGCGCAGTGTACCTGGAGGAGGATGTGGGAAGTACAGGCCATAAGCTCAACTCTCAAAAGTGTGTACGCCTGGGAGGCTGATGTCTGCTACCCACTCGTACATTGGAGTTAGAAATTAGCTACACTCTTTGAAGAAGGCCGTTTGAAATCGCTATATTCATCTCTGATAATGGTGAGTACAGGCCTGATACTTCCACAAGCAAATGGAATTGAAACAAATAGAATCACATCGAATAGAATCAAAAAGAATGAATCGGAAACTATCGTATTGATACGAAAAAAATCGAATCGAATCGAATCGAATCCAAAAGGATCGGATCGCATCGAATTGAAAAGAATTGAATCGAATCGAAAATAATTGAAACAAATCAAATAAAAAGGAATTGAATAGAAAAAAATTGAATCGAAAAGAAATGAATTGAATCGAATCGAAAAGAATCGAATCGAAATGAATTCAATCGAAGAGTTTCGATTCGAATCGAATTGAATCGAAAAGAATCTAATCGAACCAAAAAGATTCGATGGAATAAAAAAGAAACGAATCAAAAAGAATCGAATTGAATCGATTCATAAGAATCGAATCTAATCGAATCAAAAAGTATCGAATCCAAATGAATCTAATCGAAAAGAATGGAAGCAAAAAGAATCGAATTGTTTCAGAAAAAAATGAATCGAATTGAATCGAATCGAAAAGAATTGAATCGAATCGATTTTAATAGAAAGGAATTCGAATCGAAAAGACTCAAATCGAAAGAATCGAATCAAATCGAATCGAAACAAAAAGAATCGAATCGAATAGAATCGAAAAGAAACTAATCGAAAACTATCATATCGAATATAAAAAAATCGTATCGAATAAAAAAAAATCGAATCGAAAAGGATCTAATCAATTCTAAACGAATCAAAAAGAATCGAATCGAATAGAATAGAAAATAATCGAAACAAATCAAATAAAAAAGAATCGAATAGAAAAAAATCGAATCGAAAAGAATCAAATTGAATCGAAAGGAATTGAATTGAATCGAAACGAAAACAATCGAATCCAATTGAATCCAATCGAAAACAATCGAATCGTAGTGTTTCTATTCGAATCAAATTCAATCAAAAAGAATCTAATCGAACCAAAAACATTCGAATGGAATCAAAAAGAAATGAATTAAAAAGAATCAAATCGAATTGAATCGAAAAGAATCGAATCGAATCGAAAATAATCGAATCCAAATGAATCGAGTCAAAAGGAGTGGAATCAAAAAGAATCGAATCATTTAGAAAGAAACAAATCGAATTGAATTGAATCAAATAGAAAATAATCGAATCGAATCGAATTGAAAAGAATAGAAAAGAACTGAATTGAATCGAATAGAAAAGAATCAAATCGATTCGAAAAGAATCGAATCAAAAAAAAAGAAAAGAATCGAATCGAATCCAAAATAATCGAATCGAAGTTCAAATCAAAAAGAATGGAATCGATTCGAAAAAACCGAATCGAAGAGACTCGAAAAGAATCGAATTGAATAAAAAAATCAAATCAAATCGAAAAGAATCGAATCGAATCGAATAGAAAAGAATCAAATCAAATCGATTTGAAAAGAAAGACATTCGAATCGAAAAGAATCGAATCGAAAAGAATAGAATCGAATCGCACCAAATCAAAAGAATTGAATCGAATGGAAGTGAAAATAATCGAATCAAATCGAATCAAATCAAAAAGAACCGAATCGAAACGAATTGAAAAGAATCGAATCGTATCGAATGGAATCAAAAAGAAATGAATCATATCGAATTGAATTGAAAAGAATCGAATTGTATCGAATGGAATCGAAAAGAATCGAATCATATCGAATTGAATCGAAAAGAATCGACTCGAATAGAACCGAAAAGAATCGAATCGAATACAATCAAAAAGAATCGTATCAAATCGAGTCGAATTGAATAGAAAAGAATCGATTCCAATCGAATTGAATAGAAAAGAATCGAATCGAACAGTACCGAATCGAATTGATAAGAATCGAATCAAATAAAATCGAAAAAAATCTAATTGAAACGAAAAGAATCGAATCGAATCGAATTGAAAAGAATCGAATCGAATTGAAACGAAAAGAATCAAATCGAAAAGAATCGAATCGAATTGAAAAGAATCGAATCGAAAAAATCGAATCGAAAAGAATCAAGTTGAGTTGAATCGAATCGAAAAGAATCGAATCGAATCATATCGAATCGAAAAGAATCGAATCGAATCGAAAACAATCGAATCGAATGATATCGAATCGAATCGAATGAATCAAAAAGAATCAATCGAATCGAATTGAATAGAAAAGAATCGAATAGATTCGAGTCAAAATGAATCGAAAAAAATCGAAACGAATCAAATCATATCGAATGGAAAAGAATCCATTCGAATCGAAAAGAATCGAATTGAACTGAATAGAAAAGAATCGAATCAAAATGTAACAAATTGAATCCAAATGATCGAATCGAATCAAATCGAAAAGAATCGAATCGAAACGAAAAGAATCAAATAGAATCGAATTGAAAACAATCGAATCTAATCGAATCAAATAGAATAGAATCGAACAGAATTGAATCGAACGAAAAGAATCTTATTGAATCGAATTGAAAAGAATCGAATCGAATCGAATGGAGAACAATCAAATCGAATCGAATAGAAAAGAATTGAATCGAAAAGAATCGAATCGAAACGAAGAGTCAAATCGATCGAATCGAAAAGAATCGAATAGAAAAAATCAAATCAAAACAAATCGAAAAGAATCGAATTGAAAAGAATAGAATCGAAAAATTCGAATCGAATCGAATCGAAATGAATCAAATAGAATTTAATCGATTGAAAAGATCGAATCAAAAAACATCAAAGAGAATCGAAATGAATCGAAACGAATCGAATCGAAGTGAAAAGAATCGTATCAAATCAAATCTAAAAGAATCGAATCGAATCAAAAAGAATGGAATCGAATTGATTCGCATGAAAAGAATCGATCGAATCCTATTGAATAAAAAAGAATCGAATCGAATCGAAAAGAATCGAATCGAATCGAAAAGAATCGAATCGAATTTAATCGAAAAGAATCAAATCAAATCGAATTGAATCGAAAAGAATTGAATCGAACAGTATCAAATCGAATTGAAAAGAATTGAATCAAATCGAAAAGAATCGAATCGAATTGAATTCGAAAGAATCGAATTGAATTGAAATGAGAAGAATCGAATCGAATTGCATCGAATCGAAAATAATTGAATCGAATTGAATAAAAAATAATCAAATCGAATCAAATCGAAAATAATTGGAATTGAATTGAATCGATAATCGAATCGAATCAAATCGAGTCGAATCGAAAATAATTGAATCGAATCAAATGGATTCAAAAACAATTGAATTGAATCGAATCGAAAAGAATCGAATTGAATCGAAAAGAATCAAACCGAATCAAAAAGAATTGAAAAGAATTGAATCAAGAAGAATCGAAATGAATTGAATCGAGTAGAATCGAATTGAAGCTAGGGGAAAAGAATCGAATCAAATAAAAATTATCTAAATGAATCCAATTAAATCCGAAAGAATTGAATCGAATCGAATCGAAAAGAATCGAATTGAATTGAATCGATTCGAGAAGAATCGAATTGAATGGTATCGAATCGAAAAGAATTGAATTGTATCAAATCGAATCGAATCGAAAAGAATCGAATCGAAGAGAATCTAATCGAAACGAAAAGAATCGAATCGAATCGAATCGAATTGAAAAAAATTGAATTGAATTGAAACGAAAAGAATCAAATCGAAAAGAATCGAATTGAAAATTCGAATCGAAAAAATCAAATAAAAAAGAATCGAGTTGAGTTGAATCGAATCGAAAAGAATCAAATTGAATCGTATCGAATCGAAAAGAATCGAATCGAATCGAATGGAATCGAATCAAATCGAAAAGAATCAACCGAATCGAATTGAATAGAAAAGAATCAAATAGATTCGAATCGAAACGAATCGAAAAAATCGAAACGAATGGAATCATATCGAATGGAAAAGAATCGAATCGAACTGAATCGAAAAGAATCGAATCGAAATATAACAAATTGAATCCAAATGATCGAATCGAATCAAATAAAAAAGAATCGAATCGAAACAAAAAGAATCGAATAGAATCGAATTGAAAACAATCGAATCGAATCGAATGGAATAGAATCGAACAGAATTGAATCGAACGAAAAGAACCTTATCGAATCGAATAGAAAAGAATCGAATCGAATCGAATGGAGAAGAATCAAATCGAATCGAAAAGAATTGAATTGAAAAGAATCGAATCGAAGAGAATCTAATCGAAACGAAAAGAATCAAATCGAATCGAAAAGAATCGAATCGAAATGAAGAGTCAAATCGATCGAATCGAAAAGAATCGAATAGAAAAAAATCAAATCGAATCAAATCGAAAAGAATCGAATTGAAAAGAATAGAATCGAAAAATTCGAATCGAATCGAATCGAAATGAATCGAATCGAATTAAATCGATTGAAAAGATCGAATCAAAAAACATCAAAGAGAATCGAAACGAATCGAATCGAATTGAAAAGAATCGTATCAAATCAAATCTAAAAGAATCGAATCGAATCGAATCAAAAAGAATGGAATCGAATTGATTCGCATCGAAAAGAATCGATCAAATCGTATTGAATCGAAAAGAATCGAATCGAATTGAAAAGAATCAATCAAATGGAATCGAATCGAATCGAAATTAATCGAAAAGAATCAAATCGAATCGAATTGAATCGAAAAGAATTGAATCGAAGAATATCAAATCGAAATGAAAAGAATTGAATCAAATCAAAAAGAATCGAATCGAAACGAAAAGAATCGAATCGAATCGAATTCAAAAGAATCGAATTGAATTGAAATGAGAAGAATCGAATCGAATTGCATCGAATTGAAAATAATTGAATAAAAAATAATCAAATCAAATCGAATCAAAAATAATTGGAATTGAAACGAATCAATAATCGAATCGAATCGAATCAAATCGAGTCGAATCGAAAATAATCGAATCGAATCAAATGGATTCAAAAACAATTGAATCGAATCGAATTGAAAAGAATCAAATTGAATCAAAAAGAATCGAAAAGAATTGAATCAAGAAGAATCGAAATGAATTGAATCGAGTAGAATCAAATCGAGTCTTGGGTAAAAGAATCGAATCGAATCAAAAATTATCTAAATGAATCCAATTAAATCCAAAAGAATTGAATCGAATCGAATCGAAAAGAATCGAATCAAAATGTAACAAATCGAATCCAAATGATCGAATCGAATCAAATCGAAAAGAATCGAATCAAAAAGAATCGAATCGTATCGAATTGAATTGAATCGATTCGAGAAGAATCGAATCGAATGGTATCGAATCGAAAAGAATTGAATCGTATCGAATTGAATCGAATCGAAGAGAATATAATCGAAACGAAAAGGATCGAATCGAATCGAATCGAAAAGAATCGAATCGAAAAGACAAGAGGCGAATCAAATCGAATCGAATCGAAAAGAATCAAATTGAAAAGAATCGAATCGAATTGAAAAGAATTGAATCGAAAAAATCGAATCAAAAAGAATCGAATCGTATCGAATCGAATCGAATCGAAAAGAATCGAATCGAATCGAATTGAATCGAAAAGAATCAATCGAATCAAATTGAATAGAAAAGAATCGAATAGATTCCAATCGACATGAATCGAAAAAAATTGAAACGAATAGAATCATATCAAATCGAAAAGAATCGAATCGAATCAAAAAGAATCGAATCGAACTGAATCGAAAAGAATCGAATCGAACAGACCGAAAAGAATCGAATCGAAAAGAATCGTATCGAATCGAATCGAATAGAATCGAAAGAATCGAATCGATTCCAATCGACTTGAATCGAAAAGAATCGAATCGAACAGTATCGAATCTAATTGAAATTAATCGAATCAAATAAAATAGAAAAGAATCAAATCGAAACGAAAAGAATCGAATCGAACCGAATTGAAAAGAATTGAATCGAAATGAAAAGAATCGAATCGAATCAATCGAAATGATCAAATTGAAAAGTATCGAATTGAATCGAATCAAATCGAAAAGAATCAAATCGAATTGTATCGAATCAAAAAGAATCAAATCAAATCGAATCGAAAAGAATAGAATCGTATTTAATTGAATCGAAAAGAATTGAATCGAAAAGAATCGAGTCGAATCAAAACGAATCGAATCAAATTGAAAAGAATCGTATCGAATTGAATCAAATTCAATCGAAAAGAATCGGATCAAATCTTATATACTTGAATCAAAAAGAATCGAGTTGGGATCCCTGGGTGGCGCAGAGGTTTAGCGCCTGCCTTTGGCCCAAGGCGCGATCCTGGAGACCCGGGATCGAATCCCACATCGGGCTCCCGGTGCATGGAACCTGCTTCTCCCTCTGCCTATGTCTCTGCCTCTCTGTGTGTGTGTGTGACTATCATAAATAAACACATTTAAAAAAAGAAGTATCGAGTCAATTCGAATCGAAAATATCAAACCGAATAGAAAAGAATCGAATCGAAAAGAATCGATTCAAATCGAAAATAATCGAATTGAATCAAAACGATTCGAATCGATCCGAAACTAATCGAATCAAAAATAATAGAATTGAATCGAACCGAATCAAAATGAAAATAATCAAATTGAATCAAATTGAAAATAATCGAATCAAATCAAATCGAAAATAATTGAATCGAATCTAATAGAAAATAATCGATTCGCATTGAATCGAATAGAAAATAATCGAATTGAATTGAATTGAAAATAATGAAATCGAATCGAAAATAATCGAATCGAAAGTAATCTTATCGAATCGAAAATAATCGAATTGAATCGAATTGAAAATAATTGAACCGAATCGATCGAATTGAGTTGAAAATAATCGAATCGAACCGAATTGAATCAAAAATAATTGAATCGAATAGAATCAAAAAGAATCGAATCGAATCAAAAAGAATCGATCGAATCAAAAATAATCGGATCAAATCGAAAAAAATTGAATCGAATCCAAATAGTCAAATCAAAAATAATCAAATTGAATTCAAATGAATCGAAAATAATCGAATCAAACTGAAATGAATCGAATCAAATAAAAAATTATCGAATCGAATTGAATAAAAAATAATCAAATCTAATGCAACCGAATAGAATCGAAAATTATCGAATAGCATCGAATTGAATCGAAAATAATCGAATCGAATTGATAAGAATCGAATCAAATCGAATCGAAAATAATCGGAAACCATCGAATTGAGTCGAATCAAAAATAATCGAATCGCATCGAAAAAAATCAAATTGAATCGAATCGAATCGAATCGAATTGAAAAGAATCGATCAAATCGAAAAGAATCTAATTGAAAAGTATCGAATCGAATCGAATTGAATCAAATCAAATCGAACAGAATTGAATCGAATCGAATCGAAAAGAATCAAATCGAATCGAAAAGAATCGAATCGAAAAGAATCAAATCGAATCGAATTGAAAAGAATAGAATTGATTCGAATACATTCGAATCGAATTGAATCAAACCGAAAAGAATAGAATCGAATCGAAAAAATCGAATCGAATTGAAAAGAATCGAATCGAAATGAAAGATTTGAATCAAATTGAATTGAATCAAAAGGAATTGAATCGAATCGAAAAAATCGAATCGAATTGAATCGAAGAGAATCAAATCGAAAAGAATAGAATCGAATCATATCAAAAAGAATCGAATCAAATCGAAAGGAAAAGAATCAAATCAAATCGAAAAAAATCGAGTCGAATTGAAAAGATCGAATCGAATCATAAAGAATCGAATTGAATCGCATAAAAAAGATTTGAATTGAATCGAACCGAAAAGAATCAAATTGAAATGAATCGAATCAAAAAGACTCGAATCGAATCAAATCGAAAAGAATCGAATCGAATAAAATTGAATCGAATAGAAAAGAATCTATCTAATCGAAAAGAATCTAATTGATAAGAATTGAATTGAAAGAATTGAAACGAATCGATTCGAATCGAAAAGAATTGAATCGAATCGAATTGAAAAGAATCGAATCGAATCAAATCCCTAACCTTAACCCCTAACCCTAACCCCTAACACTAAACCTATCCTAACCCTAAGCCTTAACCCTAACCCTTAACCCTAACCCTAAGCCTAACCCTAACCATAACGCTAACCCTAACCCTAACCCCTAACCCCTAAACCTAACCCTAACCCTACCCGAACACTAACCCTAAACTTAACCCGTACACTAACCAAACCTGTACCCGAACCCTAACAGGTACACTAACACTAACCTGTACCCCAACCCTAACCCATACCCTAACCCGTACCCTAACCCTAAGCCCGTACCCTAACCCGTACACTAACCCGTCCCCTAAACCTAACCTAACCAGTACTCTACACTAACCCATACCCTAACCCATACCCTAACCCGTATCCTAACCCTAACACTAACACGTACCTAACCATAACCCTAACCCTAACCCCTAACCCTACCCTAACCCTAACACCTAACCCTAACCCTAAACCCTAACCGCTAACCATAACCCTAAAGCAAAACCTAACCCTAACCCCTAACACTAACCTTAACCAATACCCCTACCCCTAACCTGAACCCCTAACCACTAACCCTAAACCTAACCCTAACCTTTAACCCTAAACCTTAACCCTAACCCTAACACTAATCCTAACACTAACCCAAACCCAACCCTAAACACTAACCCTAACCTTAACCCCTAAGCATAACCCTAACACTAACACTAACCCTAACACCTAACCCCTAACCATAGCCCTACCCCTTAACCGCTAACCCCTAACCCTACCCTTAACCCTTAACACTAACACTTAACCCTAACCCTAACCCTAAACCTAACCCTAACCCCTAACACTAACCCTAACCCCTCACCCTAACCATAACCCTAACACTAACCCTAACATAAATCCTAACCACCAACTCTAAACCTAACCCTAAACCTAATCTGAAACCTAACCCATAAACTAACCCTTTCCCTCCCCCTAACACTCACCCATAACCTAAACCTAACCCTAAACTGTACCCTAACTCTAACCCGTACCCTAAACCTAACCCTAAATGTAACCTGGATCCTAACCCTGACCCTATCACGTACAGTAAGCCTACCCCTAACCCTTACACTAACCCTAAACCTAAACCATACCCTAACCCTAACCCTTACCCTAACCTGTACCCTAACCCTAACCCGAACCCTAACCTGTACACTAAACAGTACCCTAACCCTAACCCTAACCCATTCCCTAACCCTAACCATAACCCGTACTCTAACCGTAACCCGTAACCTAACCCTAACCCTAACCCCTAACCCTAACCCTAACCCTAACTACTAACCTTGACACTAACCCTAACCCACCCTAACCCTAAAACGTAACCTACAATAACCCTAACCATAACCCGTACCCTCACACTAAAACTACCCCTAACCTAACCCTAACACTAATCATAACCCTAACCCTATCTCTAAACCTAACCCTAACCCTAACCCTAACCTAACCCTAAACCTCACCCTAACCCTATCCCTAACACGTAAACTAACCCTAACCCTAACCCGTAAAATAAACCTAACCCTAACCCTAAACCTAAACAGTACACTAACCCTAACATGTACCTTAACCCTAACCTTAACCCTTAACCCTAAACCTAACCCTAAGCTGTACCCTAAACCTAACCCTAACCAAAACCTGTACTCTAACACTAACTCTCCCGTACCCTAACCCTAACCCGTATCCTAACCCTAACCCTAATCCGTACCCTAACCCATACCGTGACCCTAAACCTAACCCGTACCCTAAACCTAACCCTAACCCTAACCCTAACCTGAACCCAAACTCTAACCTGTACGCTAACCCTAAACCATAACGTAACCTGTACCCTAACCCGTACCCAAACTCTAATCCTATCCCGTTCCCTAACCAAAACCCTAACACTAACCTGTACACTAACCCGTAACCGTACCTGTAACCTAACCCATAAACAAACCCGTACCCTACCCCTAACCCTAACCTGAACCCGTACCCTAAGCGTAACCCTAACCCCAACCCTAACCCTAACCCGTTCCCTAACCCTAACCCAAAACGTATCCCATACCCTAACCCGAACCCTAACCCTAACCCTAACCCAAACCTAACCCTAATCCTAACCCGTAACCTAAACCTAACCCTATACCTAACCCTAAACAGTACCCTAACCCTAGCCCTAACCCTAAACCCTAACCCTACCCTTAACCCTAACCCTAACCCTAACCCGTACCCTAACCCAAACGCTAACACTAACCGTAAACCAACACTATCCTGTACCCTAACCCTAACCCTAAACCTAACCCTAACCCGTACCCTAAACCTAACCCAAACCCTAACCGTTACCAGTACACTAACCCATACCTTAACCCGTACCGTAATCCATACCATATCTCTAAACCGTACCCTAACCCTAACCCTAACCCTAATCTGTACCCTAACCTAAGCCTAAACCGAACCCTAATCATAACCCTAACACTAACCCTAACCCGTAGCCTAACCCTAACCCGAAACTTAAACATAACCCGAACTCTAACTCTAACCCTAACCCGTACTCTAACCCTAACCATAACCCTAACCTGTAACCTAACCCTAACCCTAACGCTAAACAGTACCCTAAACCTAACCCTATCCCATACACTAACCCTAAACCTAACCTTAACCCGCACCCTAATCCTAACCCATACCCTAACACTTACCCTAACCCTCACCCGTACTCTAACCCAAACTCTAACCCATACCCTAACCCTAACTTTACCCCAACCCTAAACGTAACAAAACCCAATCCCTAATCCTAACCCTAACCCTAACCTAATCCTAAGCATAACCCTTACCCTATCGCTAACCCTAACTCGTAACCTAACCCTACCCTAACCCTAACCAGTACCCTAACTTTAACCCTAACCCATACCTTAACCCTAACCCTAACCGGAAAACTTAACTGAACCCTAACCCGTACCCTAACCCTAACACTAACACTAACCCGTACCCTTATCCGTAACCTAACCCGTACCCTAACCCGTAACCTAACCCTAACCCTAAACCTAATCCTAACCCGTAGCCTACCCCTAACACTGAACCTACCCCTAACCCTAACCTGAACCCTAACCCTAACCCTAACCCTAAGCTTAAACAGGACCCTAACCCTAACCCTAACTCAAACTTTACAGAGTTGGAAGTCAGGTCGTTCCATGAATAAAGCTCTACTGCACCTGGAGACACAACCTTGAAGCCTGCAGCTTGCCCCTTGCGTCCCATGAGCTTCTGACAAACATGTCTAGTGAGGATGTTCGTAACTGCATCTGCAGGCAGCGTGGAACTGGGAAGGACCGCGTGTCATCTCATCTTTCAGAAGGAAGTTCCCCAGAGGGACAGCTTTCAACTAGGTACTCCGGTTTGGAAGTTAGTATGTAGCTCCCTTCTGAGGGAGGAATTACTGAGAAGTCGTTGGATTGGGCTGGGAGACACTTGCCTCTCACAAAACTTGTGTCCCTTATCGAACAAGGTCCTTTCGAAGTGAAAGGTACAGGCGGTCAGCATGTGGGAGGAACAAGCCATAAGCTCATCCAAAGGAGTGTGCATCACTTGGAGGCAGGTGTTCGGTAGTCGCGAAATTGACAATGCAGAAGCTTGGTTCTCACTTGGCTACAGTCCTGCATAGAAGGGAATGCTGTGGAAGCGATCCGTACAGGCCGTCGATTGTGGGAGGTACAGGCCATAAGCTCAACTCTGAGAAGCGTGTATGCTTTGCAGGCAGCTGTCTGCTAGCCACTCTTTTATGGGAGTTAGAACCCAGCTACACTTTAATTGAACAAGGCTGTTGGAAATCGCTGTATTGAACTCAGTTACACGTGAGTACAGGCCTGTCACTTCCACATGCTTTTCACACAACCTCTTCCAGCACCTAACATAAGGATGTTAGGACCTATGTCTACAGAGAGTCAGGTTGCGGGAGGGTCCCGCCCTCACCTCAACTCTCACAAGGAAGCATGTCTAGAAGCCAGCTTTCAACTAGCTGCATTCTTCTGGCCCTGAGAACGCAGCAGTATTCTAACTCAGGAGGTTCCAAGAATACCACTCTACTCCACCTGGAGACACCTTCCAGGCCTGCATTATTCCACTTGTGTCTCACAAGCTTCTGACAAGCTTCTCTGGTGAAGACGTTGGAAACACATTCTGCAGGCAGTGTGGAACTCTGAGGGACTTCGTGTGAGCACGACTCTCGGATGTAAGTTGCCGTTGGATGCAGGGTTCAATTAGCTAGTATGGAACTTAGTATGTAGCACCAGTCTAAGACAGGAATTACTAGGAAGTCAGGGGATTGAGCTTGGAGGCACTACTCTTGTGGGCCTCACCTGGACGAGGTGACTGGTTCTCACCTGGGACTCACCTGGACCTGATAACTTCACTCCACACTTAGGCCTCACCTGGCCCTGATGACCCTGGGCCCCACCTAGGCCTCAATATGGACTTGGTGACTGTGGTCCCCATATGGGTCTCACCTGGACCTGGTGATTCTCGTTCCCACATGGCACACACCTAGACCTGGTGACTGTGGTGTTCTTGGAGACTCACATTTACCTGGTGACTCCGATCCCCACCAGGGCCTGACATGGATCTGGTGACTCTGCCCTGCAGGTTGGCCTCACCTGGACCTGGTTAGTGGGGTTGCCACCTGGGCCTCACCCATACCTGGTGGCACAGGTCCCCACGTGGGCCTCACATGGACCTGTTGCCTCTGATCCCCACCGGGACCTCACGTGTACCTGGTAACTCTGGTCCTCACTTGGGCCTCATCTGGACCTAGTGACTCTGGTCCCCACCTGGGCTTCACCTGGATCTGGTGACTCTGGTCCCCACCTGGACTTCACCTGGATCTGGTGACTCTGGTCCCCACCTGGACCTCTCCTGGACCTGGTGACTCTCTTTCCAACATGGATCTCACCTGGATCTGGTGACTCTGGTCCTCAGTTTGGTCTCACCTGGACCTGGTGTCTCTCGTCCCCACTTTGACCTAACTCAGAACTGCTGAATCTTGCCCCACCTAGGCTGCACCCAGACCTGGTGACTCTTGTCCCCAGCTATGCCTCAATTCGACCTGATGAATCTGGTCCTCACGTGAGCCTCACATGGACCTGGGACTCAGCTGGATAGAGTGGCTCTGTTTCTCAAAAGGGGCTCACCTGATACTGGTGACTGTGGTCTTATTCTATGCCTCACCAGGACCTAGTGATTCTGTTCCCCATCTGGGCCTGCATGGCCCTAGTGACTCTAGTCCTCACCCAGGCATCGTTGGGACCTGGATACTCTATTCCACACCTGGGCCTCACTTTGACCAGGGACCTCTGGTCCCTTTCTGGGCCTCAAACTGAACTGGTTACTCTGGTTCCCCCTCTGGGCCTCACCCTTACCTGGTGACTCTGGTCACCCCTTGGGCTTCACTTGGGCCTGGTGAATCTGGTCCTTAGCTGGTCCTCACCTGGATCTGGTGACTTGTCGCCACCTGGGCCTCACCTGGACTTGGTGAATCCTGTTGCCACCTGCGCCTCACCTGGACCTTGTGACTGTGGTCCCACCTGGACCTCACCTGGATCTGGTGGCTCTGGTTCCCATATGGGGCTCTCCTGGACCTGGTTCCTGTGGTCTCCATCTGGCGTCACCTGGAACACAATGACTCTGATCCATATTTGGGCCTCTCCTGGACCTGTTGACTCTGGTCCTTACCTGGGCATCATTGGGACCTGGATACTCTCTTATATACCTGGGCCTCACCTGAACCTGGTGACTGTGGTCCCACCTGGGCCTCACCTGGACGAGGTGACTGGTTCCCACAGGGACCTCACCTGGACCTGGTGACTCAGGTCCTCATATGGGCATCATGGGACCTGGTTTCTCAGTTCCACATCGGGGCCTCACCTGGACCTAGTGATTCTCGTCCCCCTCTGGGCCTCACCCTGACGTGGTGACTCTGGTCCCCACCTGGATATCACCAGAACCGGGTGACTCTGGTACCCCTCTGGGACTCACCCGGAGCTGGGGACACTGGTCCTCAACTGGGTCTCAACAGGACCTGTTGAATCTACTCCTCACTTAGGCCTCGTCTGGACCTTGTGACTCTTTTCCACCTGGCATCAATGGGACATGGTTACTCTTTTTCCCACCTGGGCCTCACCTGGACATGATAACTTTGCTCCACACTTTGGCCTCAACTGGTCCTGATGACTCTGGTCCCCCCACCTAGGCCTCAATCTGGACCTGGTGACTGTGGTCCCCACCTGGGTCTCACCTGGACCTGGTGACTCTTGTTCCCACATGAACCACACCTGGACCTGGTGACTGTGGTGTTCTTGTAGACTCACATTTACCTGGTGACTCCAGTCCCCACTAGGGCCTCACCTGGATCTGGTGACTCTGGCCTGTAGGTTGGCCTCACCTGGACCTGGTGAGTGGGGTTGCCACCTTGGCCTCACCCATACCTGGTGACTCAGGTCCCCACGTGGGCCTCTTGGACCTGGTGAATCTGGTCCTTACCTGGTCCTCTCCCAGACCCGGGGACTCTGGTCAACACCTGGGCCTCACCTGGACCTGGTGAATCTGGTCCCCATCTGTGCCTCACCCAGTCCTGGTGACTTTGTTCCCCACCTGGACCTGATTGCTGTGGACTCTTTCTTGGCCTCACCTGGAACTGGTGACTCTGATCCTATGTGCGCATCACCCAGATCTGGTGACTCTGGTCCTCACCTGGGCATCATTGGTACCTGGTTACTCTGTTCCACACCTGAGCCTCACCTGGACATGATGAATCTGGAACCTCTCTGGGCCTCACCCTGACCTGGTGACTCTTGTCCCCATCTGGATGTCTCCTGGACCAGGTGATTCTGGTACCCCTCTAGGCCTCAACCAGTTCTGGTGACTCTGTCCTCTACTGGGCCTCACCTGGACCCAGTGAATATGCTCCATCTGAGCCTCATTTGGACCTGGTGACTCTGGTCCCTACCTGGGCATCATCGGGACATGGTTTCACTGCATGGCCTGCAGGTTGGCCTCACCTGGACCTGGTAACTCTGGTCCCTATCTGGGCATCATCGGGACATAGTTCCTCTGCATGGCCTGCAGGTTGGCCTCACCTGGACCTGGTGAGTGGGGTTGCCACCTGGGCCTCACCCATACCTGGTGACTCAGGTCCCCACGTGGGCCTCTTGGACCTGGTGAATCTGGTCCTTACCTGGTCCTCTCCCAGACCCGGGGACTCTGGTCACCACCTGGGCCTCACCTGGACCTGGTGAATCTGGTCCCCATCTGGGCCTCACCCAATGCTGGTGACTTTGTTCCCCACCTGGACCTGATTGCTGTGAACTCTTTCTTGGCCTCACCTGGAACTGGTGACTCTGATCCTATCTGCGCGTCACCCACATCTGGTGACTCTGGTCCTCACCAGGGCATCATTGGTACCTGGTTACTCTTTTCCACACCTGAGCCTTACCTGCACATGATGACTCTGGAACCTCTCTGGGCCTCACCCTGACCTGGTGACTCTGGTCCCCATCTGGATGTCACCTGAACCAGGTGATTCTGGTACCCCTCTAGGCCTCAACCAGATCTGGTGACTCTGGTCCTCAACTGGGCGTCACCTGGACCCATTGAATATGCTCCATCTGGGCCTCATTTGGACCTGGTGACTCTGGTCCCTCCCTGAGCATCATCAGGACATGGTTCCACTGCATGGCCTGCAGGTTGGCCTCACCTGGACTTGCTAACTCTGGTCCCTACCTGGGCATCATCGGGACATGGTTCCTCTGCATGGCCTGCAGGTTGGCCTCACCTGGACCTGGTGAGTGGGGTTGCCACCTGGGCCTCACCCATACCTGGTGACACAGGTCCCCACGTGGGCCTCACTTGGACCTGGTGAATCTGGTCCTTACCTGGTCCTCACTCGGAACTGGTAACTCTGGTCACCACCTGGGAATCACCTGGACCTGGTGAATCTGGTCCCCATCTGGGCCTCACCCAGTCCTGATGACTTTGTTCCCCACCTGGACCTGATTGCTGTGTACTCCTTGGCCTCACCTGGAACTGGTGACTCTGATCCTAACTGGGCCTCACCCAGATCTGGTGACTCTGGTCCTCACCTGTGGATCATTATGACCTGGATACTCTGTTCCACACCTGAGCCTCACCTGGACATGATGACTCTGGATCCCCTCTGGGCCTCACCCTGACATGGTGACTCTGGTCCCCATCTGGATGTCACCTAGACCAGGTGAATCTGGTACCCCTCTAGGCCTCACCTAGACCTGGTGACTCTGGTCCTCAACTGGGCCTCACCGGGACCTAGTGAATATGCTCCCCACCTGCGCCTCATCTGGACCTGGTGACTCTGGTTCTACCTGGGCATCATCTGGACATGATTACTCTATTCTCCACTGGGACTGACCTGATCCTGGTAACTCTGGTCCTGACTTTGGCCTCTTCTGTACCAGGTGATTCTGGCTCCACCTGGGCCTCACCTGTAACTGGTGACTCTGATCCTAAGCATGGCCTCACCTGACCTGGTGACTGTGGTTCCCATCGGGACCTCATCTGGACCTAATGTCTCTGGTCCCACCTGGGCCTCACCAGGACCTGGTGTCTCTGATACCCACCTGGGTAGCATCAGGATATGGTTACACTGTTCACTAACAGTGACCCAGCCGGACCTATTAAGTCTGGTCTTCACCTGGGCCACACCTGGACATGGTGACACTGGTTCCCACCTGGGTCTCACCTGGACATGGTGAGTCGGATCCCCACCTGATCCTCACCTGTAACTGGTGATTCTCGTTCCCACATGGACATCATGTGGACCTGGTGGCTGCAGTGTTTCTAGCTTCTCATGGACCTTGTGACTCTGGTCCCCACCAGGACCTCACCAAGACCTGGTGAGTGTGGTTGCCACCTGCACCTCACCTGGACATGGTGATTCTGGTCTGCACCTGAGACTACCCTGGATCTGGTGACTGGGGTCCCCACCTGGGCTTCACCTGGATTTGGGGACTGCGGTCCCCATCTGGGCCTCACCTGGCCCTGTTGACCATGGTCCTCAACTGGCCAAAATTGGGACCCGGTGACTGTGTTCCACAACTGGACCTCACCTGGACCAGGTCACTCTGGTCCCCCTCTGTGTCTCACCGTGCCCTAGTGACTGTGAACCCCACTTTGGCCTGACTTGGACCTGCTGACCCTGGTGCCACCTGCGCCTGACCTCGAACTGTTGGCTCTGGTTCTTTCAGGGGCCTCCCCTGTACCTGGTGATCCTGGTCCCCACCTGGGCCTCACCTGGACGTGGTGACTCTTGTCACCACCGGGGACTCACCTGGACCTGAATACTGTGTTCCACACCTGGGCCTCCAGTAGACCTGTTGACCATGGTCCCCAAACAGGCCTTACATGGACCTGTTGCCTCTGATCCCCACCGGGGCCTCACGCGTACCTGGTAACTCTGGTCCTCACCTGGGCTTCACCTGGATCTGGTGACTCTGGTCCCCACGTGGGCTCCACCTGGATCTGGTGACTCTGGTCCCCACCTGGACCTCTCCTGGACCTGGTGACTCTCTTTCCAACATGGACCTCACCTGGATCTGGTGACTCTGGTCCTCAGTTTGGTCTCACCTGGACCTGGTGTCTCTCGTCCCCACTTTGACCTAACTCAGAACTGCTGAATCTTGCCCCACCTAGGCCGCACCCAGACCTGGTGACTCTTGTCCCCAGCTATGCCTCAATTCGACCTGATGAATCTGGTCCTCACGTGGGCCTCACATGGACCTGGGACTCAGCTGGATAGAGTGGCTCTGATTCCCACAAGGGGCTCACCTGATACTGCTGACTGTGGTCTTATTCTATGCCTCACCAGGACCTAGTGATTCTGTTCCCCATCTGGGCCTGCATGGCCCTAGTGACTCTGGTCCTCACCCAGGCATCATTGGGACCTGGATACTCTATTCCACACCTGGGCCTCATTTTGACCAGGGACCTCTGGTCCCTTTCTGGGCCTCAAACTAAACTGGTTACTCTGGTTCCCCCTCTGGGCCTCACCCTTACCTGGTGACTCTGGTCACCCCTTGGGCTTCACTTGGGCCTGGTGAATCTGGTCCTTAGCTGGTCCTCACCTGGATCTGGTGACTGGTCGCCACCTGGGCCTCACCTGGACTTGGTGAATCCTGTTGCCACCTGCGCCTCACCTGGACCTTGTGACTGTGGTCCCACCTGGACCTCACCTGGTTCTGGTGGCTCTGGTTCCCATATGGGGCTCTCCTGGACCTGGTTCCTGTGGTCTCCATCTGGACTCACCTGGAACACAATGACTCTGATCCATATTTGGGCCTCTCCTGGACCTGTTGGCTCTGGTCCTTACCTGGGCATCATTGGGACCTGGATACTCTCTTATATACCTGGGCCTCACCTGGACCTGGTGACTGTGGTCCCACCTGGGCCTCTCCTGGACGAGGTGACTGGTTCCCACAGGGACCTCACCTGGACCTGGTGACTCAGGTCCTCATATGGGCATCATGGGACCTGGTTTCTCAGTTCCACATCGGGGCCTCACCTGGACCTAGTGATTCTCGTCCCCCTCTGGGCCTCACCCTGACGTGGTGACTCTGGTCCCCACCTGGATATCACCAGAACCGGGTGGCTCTGGTACCCCTCTGGGACTCACCCAGAGCTGGGGACACTGGTCCTCAACTGGGCCTCAACAGGACCTGGTGAATCTACTCCTCACTTAGGCCTCGTCTGGACCTTGTGACTCTTTTCCCACCTGGCATCAATGGGACATGGTTACTCTGTTTCCCACCTGGGCCTCACCTGGACATGATAACTTTGCTCCACACTTTGGCCTCAACTGGTCCTGATGACTCTGGTCCCCCCACCTAGGCCTCAATCTGGACCTGGTGACTGTGGTCCCCACCTGGGTCTCACCTGGACCTGGTGACTCTTGTTCCCACATGAACCACACCTGGACCTGGTGACTGTGGTGTTCTTGTAGACTCACATTTACCTGGTGACTCCAGTCCCCACTAGGGCCTCACCTGGATCTGGTGACTCTGGCCTGCAGGTTGGCCTCACCTGGACCTGGTGAGTGGGGTTGCCACCTGGGCCTCACCCATATCTGGTGACTCAGGTCCCCACGTGGGCCTCTTGGACCTGGTGAATCTGGTCCTTACCTGGTCCTCTCCCAGACCCGGGGACTCTGGTCACCACCTGGGCCTCACCTGGACCTGGTGAATCTGGTCCCCATCTGGGCCTCACCCAGTCCTGGTGACTTTGTTCCCCACCTGGACCTGATTGCTGTGGACTCTTTCTTGGCCTCACCTGGAACAAAATGACTCTGATCCATATTTGGGCCTCTCCTGGACCTGTTGACTGTGGTCCTTACCTGGGCATCTTTGGGACCTGGATACTCTCTTATATACCTGGGCCTCACCTGGACGAGGTGACTGGTGAAGTGTGTATGCTTTACAGGCAGATATCTGATAGACACTTATTGATAGGAGGTAGAACCGAGGTACACTTTAATTAAATAAGGACGTTGGCAATCGCTGCATTTAACTCTGATATACGTGAGTCAGGCCTGTCACTTCCACATGCTTTTCACACAACCTCTTCCAGCACCTAACATAAAGATGCTAGGACCTATGTCTACAGGCAGTCAGGATGCGGGACGGTCCTGCCCTGACCTCAGCTCGTACAAGGAAGCATGCCAAGAAGTCAGCTTTCAACTAGCTGCGTTCTTATGGCAGTGAGAATGTAGCAGTATTCTAATTCAGTAGGTTCCAAGATTACCACTCTACTGCACCTGGAGACATCTTCCAGGCATGCAGTATTCCACCTGTGTCTCACAATCTTCTGACAAACGTCTCTGGTGAAGATGATCAAAGCTCATTCTGCAGGCAGTGTGGAACTGTGAGGGACTGGGCGTGAGCTCAACTCTCAGAAGAGAGACTCTTTTGGACTCGGGGTTCAGCTAGCTTCTCACGTATGGAAATTAGTATGTAGCACCTGTCTAAGACAGGAATTACTAGGAAGTCGCTGGATTGAGCTTGGAGGCACTAGTCTTGTGTGCCGGGACTTTCCACTACCTCTCACAACACTTCAGTCACGCATCGGGCCTAGGCCTTTTACCAGCGAAGTGTACCTGCAGGCAGGATGTGGGAAATACAGGCCATAAGCTCAACTCTCAAAAGTGTGTACGCCTGGGAGGCAGATGTCTGCTTCCCACTCGTCCATGGGAGTTAGAAACTAGCTACACTATTTGAAGAAGGCTGTTTGAAATCGCTGTATTCAATTCAGATAATTGGGAGTACAGGCCTGAAACTTCCACATGCATTTCACCGACCTCTCCCAGCACCTAACATAAGCATATTAGCAGGTACGTGTACGGGCAGGCAGGATGCGGGAGGGTCCTTCCATGAACTCAGCTCTGAGAAGGAAGCATGCCTAGAAGCCAGCTTTCTAGTAGCTCATTCTGATGGCCGTGAGAACGTAGCAGCATTGTAAGGCAGGACGTTGCATGAATACTGCTCTACTGCACCTGGAGACACAACCATTGAAGCCTGCAGCTGGCCCTTACATCCCATGAGCTTCGGAAAACATGTCTAGTGAGGATATTCGTAACTACATCTGCATGCAGTGTGGAACTGGGAAGGACCGCGTGTCAGCTCATCTCCGAAAGGGAAGTTCCTCAGAGAGAGAGCTTTCGGCTAGGTACTCAGGTTTCGAAGTTAGTATGGAGATCCCATCTGAGGGAAGAATTCCTCAGAAGTCGCTGGATGGAGCTAAGAGACACTTGCCTCTCACAAAACTTGCATCCCGTATCGAACGAAATCCTTTAGAAGCATAGCGTACAGGCGGTCAGCATGTGGGAGGCTCAAGCCCTAAGCTCAATCCAAAGGAGTGTGCATGCCTTGGAGACAGCTGTCCAGTAGGCGTGAAATTGACAAGGCAGACACTTGGTTCTCACTCCGACACTCTCCCGCACACAATGAAATGCTGTGGAAGCGGAACGTCCATGCAGTCAGGATGGGGGAGGTACAGGCCATAAGCTCAACTCTCAGAAGTGTGTACGCTTTGCAGGCCGATGTCTGCTAGACACTTATCGAGGCGACGTATACCCGAGCTACACTCTAATTGAACAAGGACGTTGGCAACTCCTGTATTGAACTCAGACACGTGAGTAGAGTCCTGACACTTCCACTTGCATTTCTCCAAACTCTCCCAGCACCTCACTTAAGGATGTTAGCAGCTATGACTATGGGCAGCCAGGATTCGGGAGCGTCCTGCCCTGACCTCAATCTCACAAGTGAGAAAGCCTAGAAGCCAGCTTTCCACTAGCTTCGTTCTAATGGCCGGGAGACCATAGCAGTCTTCTAACACAGGAGGTTCGAAGAATACCACTCTCCTGCACCTGGAGACCCCTTCCAGGCCTGCATTATTCCACTTGCGTCTCACAAGCTTCTGAAAAACGTCTCGGGTGAAGATGTTCAAAACTCATTCTGCAGGCAGTTGGAACTGTGAGGGACTGGGTGTGAACTCAACTCTCGGAAGAGAGATGCTTTTGGACTCGGGGTTCAGCCAGCTTCTCACGTATTGAACTAAGTATGTAGCACCTGTCTAAGACAGGAATTACTGGGAAATCGCAGGATTGAGCTTGGAGGCACTAGTCTTGTGTGCCGGGACTTTCCACTTACCTCTCACAACACTTCAGTCATGCATCGGGCCTAGGCCTTTCAGCAGCGAAGTGTACCTGCAGGCAGGATGTGGTAAGTACAGGCCATAAGCTCAACTCTCAAAAGTGTGTACGCCTGAGAGGCAGATGTCTGCTACCCAATCGAACATGGGAGTTAGAAACTGGCTACACTCTTTGAAAAAGCCCGTTTGAAATCGCTGTATTCAACTCAGATAATCGGGAGTACAGGCCTGACACTTCCACAAGCATTTTGCCGCCCTCTCCCAGCACATAACATAAGCAATTAGCAGTTACGTCTACGGGCAGGAAGGATGAGGGAGGGTCCTGACCTGAGCTTAGCTCTCAAAAGGAAGCATGCCTAGAAGCCAGCTTTCTACTAGCTCGTTCTGATGGCCATGAGAACGTGACAGCATTGTAAGGTGGTACGCTTACAATGAATACCGCGTTACTGCACCTGGAGACACAACCTTGAAGCCTGCAGCTGGCCCTTACATCCCATGAGCTTCTGAAAACATGTCTAGTTGAAGATGTTCGTAACTGCATCTGCAGGCAGTGTGGAACTGGGAAGGACCGCGTGTCAGCTCATCTCACAGAAGGAAATTCCGCAGAGAGAGAGCTTTCAGCTAGGTACTCCGGTTTGGAAGTTAGCATGTAGCACCCCTCTGAGTGAGGAATTCCTCAGAAGTCTCTGGATGGAACTAAGAGACACTTGCCTCTCACAAAACTTGCGTCCCGTATTGGACGAAATCCTTTGGAAGCGGAGCGTACAGGCAGTCAGCATGTGGGAGGTACAAGCCACAAGCTCAATCCAAAGGAGTGTGCACGCCTTGGAGGCAGCCGTCTGCTAGGCGAGAAACTCACAAGGCAGACACGTGGTTTTCACTCCGCTACTGTCGCGCATACAACGAAATGCTGTGGACGTGGAACATACAGGCAGTCAGGATGGGGGAGGTGCAGGCCAAAAGCTCAAGTCTCAGGAGTGTGTATGCTTTGCAGGCCGATGTCTGCTAGACGCTTATCCAGGGGAGCTAGTACCGAGCTACACTCGAATTGAACAAGGACGTTGGCAATCGCTGTATTGAACTCAGATACATGAGAGTACGGGCCTGTCACTTCCACAGGCTTGTCACACAACCTCTTCCAGCACCTAACATAAGAATGCTAGGACGTATGTCTACAGGCAATCAGGATGCGGGAGGGTCCTGCCCTGACCTCAGCTCTCACAAGGAAGCATGCCTAGAAGCCAGCTTTCGACTAGCTGCGTTCTCCTTGGCAGTGAGAACATAGCAGTATTCTGAGTCAGGAGGTTCCAAGATTGCCACTCTACTGCACCTGGAGATACCGTCCAGGTCTGCACTGTTCCACTTGTGTCTCAGTAGCCTCTGGCAAACGTATCTGGTGAAGACGTTGGAAACTCACTCTGCAGGCAGTGTGGAACTGTGAGGGACTGGGTGTGAGCTCAACTCTCAGAAGTAAGATGCTTTTGGACAACGCGTTCAGCTACCCTCTCACGTATGGAACTTAGCATGTACCACCAGTCTAACACAGGAATTACTAGGAAACCGCTGGATTGAGCGTGGAGGCACTAGTCTTGTGTGCCAGGAGTTTCCACATACCACTCACAACACTTGAGTCACGCATCGAGCCTAGGCCTGTTAGGAGCGACGAGTACCTGCAGGCAGGATGCGGGAGGTACAGGCCATTGGCTCAACTCTCAGAAGTGTGTATGCCTGGGAGGCAGATGTCTGCTACCCACTTGTCCATGGGATTTAGAACCTAGCTACACTCTAGTTGAAGAAGCAGTTGGATATCGCTGTATTCACCTCGGATACACGTCGGTACAGGCCTCGCGCTTCCACATGCATTTCCCCCAACCTCTCCCAGCACCTAACCTAAGGATGTTAGCAGCTATGCTACAGGCAGTCAGGATGCCGGAGGGTCCTGTCTTGAGCTCACCTCTTAAAAGGAAGCATGCCTCGAAGGCACCTATCCACTAGCTGCGTTCTCCTGGCCATGAGAACGAAGCTACATTGTAAGTCAGGAGCTTCCATGTATACCACTCTACTGCACCTGGAGACACGAGCATTGCCGCCTGCAGCTGGCCCTTGTGTCCCATGAGCTTCTGACAAACATGTCTAGTGAGGATGTTCGTAACTCCATGGGCAGGCAGTGTGGAACTGGGAAGGACGGCGTGTCAGCTCACCCCACAGAAGGAAGCTCCCCAGAGAGACAGCTTTCAACTAGGTACTCGGGTTTGGAAGTCAGTATGCAGCTCCCTTCTGAGGGAGGAATTCCTCAGAAGTCGCTGGGTGGAGCTAAGAGACACTTGCCTCTCACAAAACTTGCGTCCCGTATCGAACGAAATCCTTTGGAAGCGGAGTGTACATGAGGTCAGCATGTGGGAGGTACAAGCCACAAGCTCAATCCAAAGGAGTGTGCACGCCTTGGAGGCAGCCGTCTGCTAGGCGAGAAACTCACAAGGCAGACACGTGGTTTTCACTCCGCTACTGTCGCGCATACAACGAAATGCTGTGGACGTGGAACATACAGGCAGTCAGGATGGGGGAGGTGCAGGCCAAAAGCTCAAGTCTCAGGAGTGTGTATGCTTTGCAGGCCGATGTCTGCTAGACGCTTATCCAGGGGAGCTAGTACCAAGCTACACTCGAATTGAACAAGGACGTTGGCAATCGCTGTATTGAACTCAGATACATGAGAGTACGGGCCTGTCACTTCCACAGGCTTGTCACACAACCTCTTCCAGCACCTAACATAAGAATGCTAGGACGTATGTCTACAGGCAGTCAGGATGCGGGAGGGTTCTGCTTTGACCTCAGCTCTCACAAGGAAGCATGCCTAGAAGCCAGCTTTCAACTAGCTGCGTTCTCCTTGGCAGTGAGAACGTAGGAGTATTCTGAGTCAGGAGGTTCCAAGATTACCGCTCTACTGCACCTGGAGACACAAGCATTGAAGCCTGCAGGTAGCTCCTTGTGTCCTAGAGCTTCTGACAAACATGTCTAGTGAGGATGTTCGAAATTCCATCTGAAGGCTGTGTGGAACTTTGAGGGACTGGGGTTGAGCTCAAGTCTCAGAAGCAAGTACCCTTTGGACACTGCGTTCACCTAGCTTCTCATGTATGGAACTTAGTATGTAGCACCAATCTAAGAGAGCAGTTCCTCACATATCTCTGGATTGGGCTTGGAGACACTAGTCGTGTGGGCCGGCACCTTCCACTAACCTCTCACAACCCTTCTGTCATGCATCGAGCCTCGGCCTGATAGGAGCGAAGTGTACCTGCAGTCAGCATGTGGGAGGTACAGGGCATAAGGTCAACTCTCAGAAGTGTGTATGCTTTGCAGGCAGATGTCTGACAGACACTTATTGACGGGTGCTAGAACCGAGCTACACTATAATTGAACAAGGACGTTGGTAAACACTGTATTGAACTCAGATACACGTGAGTACAGGCCTGTCACTTCCACATGCTTTTCACACAACCTCTTCCAGCACCTAACATAAGGATGCTAGGACCTATGTCTACAGGCAGTCAGGTTGCGGGACGGTCCTGTCCTCACTTCATCTCTCACAAGGAAGCATGCCTGGAAGCCAGCTTTCAACTAGCTGTGTTCTCCTGGCAGTGAGAACGTAGCAGTATTCTGAGTTAGGAGGTTCCAAGATTGCCACTCTACTGCACCTGGAGATACCTTCCAGGTCTGCATTGTTCACTTCCATCTCAGAAGCCTCTGACAAAAGTCTATTTTGAAGATGTTGGAAACTCATTCTGCACGCAGTGTGGAACTGTGAGGGACTGAATGTGAGCTCAACTCTCAGAAGTAATTTGCTTTTGGACAAGGCGTTCAGCTACCTTCTCATGTATGGAACTTAGCATGTAGCACTAGTCTAAGACAGCATTACTAGGAAATCGCTGGATTGAGCGTGGAGGCACTAGTCTTGTGTGCCAGGAGTTTCCACATAGCACTCACAACACTTGAGTCACGCATCGAGCCTAGGCCGGTTAGGAGCGACGAGTACCTGCAGGCAGGATGTGGGAGGTACAGGCCCTTGGCTCAACTCTCAGAAGTGTGTATGCCTGGGTGGCAAATGTCTGATACCCACTCGTACATGGGAGTTGGAACCTAGCTACACTCTGATTGAAGAAGGCCGTTGGAAATCGCTGTATACAACTCAGATACACGTGAGTTAAGCCCAACGCTTCCACATGCTTTTCTCACAACGTCTCCCAGCACCTAAGATAAGGATGTTAGCAGCTATGTCTACAGTCAGGCAGGATGCGGGAGGGTCCTGTCTTGAGCTCAGCTCTCAAAAGGACGCATGGCTCGGTGCCGTAAGTCAGGAGGTTTAATGAATACTGCTCTGCTGCACCTGGAGACACAACCATTGAAGCCTGCGACTTGCCCCCTGCATCCCATGAGCTTCTGGCATACATCTCTAGTGAGGATGTTCGATACTCTATCTGCAGGCAGTGTGGAACTGTGAGGGACTGCGTGTGGTCTCACCTCTCAGAATCAAGTTCCCCTGGACACTGCGTTCAACTAGCTTCTCTTGTATGGAAGTTATTATGTAGTGCCAATGTATGAGAGGAATTCCTCGGTAGTCGCTGGATTGAGCTTGAAGACACTTGTCTCCTGGCCTGCACCTTCCAATTGCCTCTCACACCACTTCTGTCACGCATCGAACCTAGGCCTGTTAGAAGCAAAGTGTACATGCAGTCAGTGTGGGACCCAGGAAATTTCTTTTTATTTGTTTATGATAGTCACACAGCGAGAGAGAGATAGAGAGGCAGAGACATAGGCAGAGGGAGAAGCAGGCTCCATGCACCGGGAGCCCGACGTGGGATTCGATCCCGGGTCTCCAGCATCACGCCCCTGGCCAAAGGCAGGCGCTAAACCGCTGCACCACCCACGGATCTCAGGACCCAGGAAATTTAACAAAAATCCCCTACTCCTGGAGAAGCAGAGCAAGACTGATTCCATTTTGTGCTACACCTGTCACCTCCTGTATGACCTATACGTAACCTGCTTATTGTTTAAGGTGCTGCCATACCCTAGTCAAGCTTTTGGGCACACCCTAATCGGAAATCGGCTCATAACAATGTAACCCTGCTTTGTGCCTGCCAAAATTGTGCGCCAGTTCTGACCAAAGTAATAGGCCAGGGATCCCTTGGTGGCGCAACAGTTTGGCGTCTGCCTTTGGCCCAGGGCGAGATCCTGGAGACCCGGGATCGAATCCCACATCGGGCTCCCGGTGCATGGAGCCTGCTTCTCCCTCTGCCTGTGTCTCTGCCTCTCTCTCTCTGTGTGACTATCATAAATAAAAAAATAAATTAATTAATTAAAAAAAAAAAACAAAGTAATAGGCCAGCTCAAATGGATACTATAGGGTAAGATGCAATTCAATCAGCCACCTGCATGTGGACCGACATGACTGTGCAACTTTCTGTGTATCCCATGGGCCCCTGGCCCCTATAAAGCTGCTATGCCTCTTAGTCTCGGGGTCCAAGTCCCTGCTCCACTGTGTCAGGTATACTTAGACCCACGCTCCAGCTTGTGAATAAACCCTCGTGTGTTTGCATCGGTGTCGGCTTCTCGGTGGTTTCTCGGATTCTTAATCTTGGCCACAACATTTGGGGGCTCTTCCGGGATCTGAGAGACTTTCAGGACCCTATCCGGAGGGTTTCATGCGTGGTGAGTGCACTCAACTTTTTCCACCTTTTGCGCGCATATTCTCTGAGAGCTCTAACCTGTAGGAATTCCAATCTGTATTAGGTCGGCATTGGCTTAGGCGGACGCACTGGTGAGCCATCAACCAGGGGTCTTGAGGAGACGTCTCTTGCCCCTGCCTGGAGGATGGAGGTCCTATCTGTAAGGAGGACGGAGGTCCTCATCTGTATGGAAGATGGGGGTCCTCATATGAAAGGAGGATGGGGTCCTCATCTGTATGGAGGACGGGGGTCCTCATCTGTAAGGAGGGCTGGCTGCCAGCCCTTTGGATTACTTTCTGTCTTGTCTCCACAGCCGCACTAGAACGTTTGTCTGTTACTGTGTTCTTGTTACCTGTTTGCACGCTGGTCTGTGTTACCTGTTTGTGTGCTGGTCTGTGTTACTGTGTTCTTGTTAACTGTGTGTTTGTGTTATTTGTGAACTGTCATAACTGTGCCTTGGTGTGGACGGGGGACATAATGGGGCAGATGCAAACCATACCCTTGTCTCTTATGCTCTCCCACTTCTCGGATGTTAGGGAAGCACTCTTATTCTGAGCATAGACATACAGAGAGAGAGATTCCAAATTTATTGCATATCAGAATGGTCAACCTTTGACGTGGGATGGCCCCGAGAAGAAAATTTTCACCTACCTATTATCTTACAGGTTAAGGCCGTGAACTTCAGGGACAAACCAGATGGCCACCCTGACCAGATGCCCAACATCCTGGCATGGCAGGACATGATCGAGAATTCCCCTCTTTGGCTGAAACCCTTTTTTACTCCTCAAAGCATACAACTCGCCTTAAGTTAAGGAGAGACTCCGGGTCCACCGCCAGACTCTAATGGCAGGTCTCCAGGCTGCCGCGTGCAAGACGACCAATCTGGCCAAGGTCTATGATGTGAGACAGGGTAAGGATGAGAGTCCAGCAGCCTTCTTAGAGGGAGTCATAGAGGCTTTAAGTAGTACACCCGTATGAACCCAGAAGCCCCGGAAACAAAGGCCGCAATTATCATGGCTTTTGTTAACCAGGCCGCTCTGAACATTAAAAAGAAATTGCAAAGAGTAGAGAGACTGGGAGAGAAGAGCTTGCAGGACTTAGTGATAATAGCAGAACGAGTCTATAATAAAAAAAGTCCGGAAGAACTGCATGTTACCACCCCACACGCTATTAAAGGGGTACTCAAACAGCCCCCAGACAGCTGGATCAGCAATGCCCATCTGACCCATTATCAGAGCCTACTGCTAAACCCCACCAGAATTTTATTTAAGCCACCAACAACCCTGAATCCGGCAACGCTACTCCCTAACCCAGACTGGGACCCCCCCCTGCATGACTGTCAAGAAATTTTGGCACAGGTGTACGGAATCAGAGCTGATCTCCAGGACCAGCCACTGCCAAATGCCGATGCTACCTGGTACACGGACGGCAGCAGTTTTGTCCGAGAAGGGGTCCGATTTGCGGGGGCAGCCATACCATAACCACGGAGACAGAGACCGTCTGGGCAGAGCCATTGACAGCCTGAATGTTGGCTCAATGGGCAGAACTGATCCCACTGGCCAAGGCGCTGACCACGGGGGAAGGTAAATGAATAAACATCTACACCGACAGCAGGTACGCCTTTGCCACCACTCACATTCACGGAGCCCTTTACAGAGAGAGAGAGAGCTTCTGACAGCAGAGGCAAAGACTGTTAAAAACAAAACGGAGATTCTTGAACTCCTGAGGGCCCTCTGGCTGCCCAAGGCCCTAGCCATCATCCACTGTCCGGGGCACCAAAAGGCAGACACACCAGTAGCCAGGGGAAACCGGCTAGCCGATTTAAAAGCAAAGGAGGCGTCCCTTTTGGTGACCCAGGTCTTAGCAATCACGCTACCTGATCCGGGGGAGCGGACCCTGCCGGACACCCCCAACTATAGTGATGCTGACTTACACTGGATCAAACACTTGCCTATGACCCAGTGATTGTGTGGCTGGTGGAGGGCCGCAGACTCCAGCATCATCTTGCCAGAGGAACTGGGACAGCGAGTCCTATCCAAAACGCATCGGAGTACTCACACGGGAACAAGGAAGATGGAAGACCTCATACGACATGCAAAGATCACTATTAAAGACTCTCGAGCAAAGATCGAGCAGATCGTGGCAAGCTGCCACTCATGCCAGTTAACTAATGCCACCGCCCATGGATCTAACCCAGGCACCTGGCTCCGGGGGGACCGCCCAGGAGCGTACTGGGAAGTGGACTTCACTGAGGTAAAACCTGGAAAATACGGATAGATACAGGTATTTACTAGTGTTTGTAGATACTTTTTCAGGATGCACAGAGGCATTTCCCACCAAACATGAAACGGCACAGACCGTGACCAAGAAACTGCTGGAAGACATCTTACCGAGATATGGTTTTCCTGTTAAGATTGGGTCAGACAAGGGCCCAGGATTCTTCTCTAAGGTAACACAGGGAGTGGCACTAGTACTTGGGGCAGATTGGAAATTAGATTGTGCATATAGGCCCCAGAGCTCAGGACAGGTAGAGAGGATGAACAGAACATTAAAGGAGACCTTAACTAAATTAGTCCTGGAGACTGGCGGGGACTGGGTGACTCTCCTCCCCTTCGCCCTATATAGGGTGAGGAACTCCCCATATAAGATGGGACTGACTCTACGAGATCATGTTCGGTCTTCCTCCACCTGTTATCCCCATTTTAAAACTTGAGGTGCTTGCTGAATTTGATGGTCGCCAACTTCTTTTCTCCTTCCAAATGTCATGAACCCATGAGCAGGTGTGGCCTACACTGAGGGCCCTCTATGAGACTGGGCCACCCCCGGATCCCCATTGATATCGGCCAGGTGACTGGGTGTACGTGTGGAGATACCAACACCAGACACTTCAACCTCGCTGGAAGGGACCTTACACCGTGATCCTGACCACTCCCACTGCTCTCAAGGTCGACGGGATTACTCCCGGAGTCCACCATACCCACGTCCAGCCAGCTGACCCACATACCGTTCTCAAGAACTTTGTTCCAGAATGGAAAGGCCAACCGGACAAGGACAATCCCCTAAAGCTAATACTGCGCCGTTCTCACTAATTTCGCACCTCCAAGACTCCCTAGTCTGAGGTTGTCCTTCAAAATAGAAAGGGATTAGACTTAGTCTTCTTACAACAAAGGGTGTGTGTGTGGGGGGTTATGTGCTGCCTTACACGTAGAGTGTTGCTTCTTCGCTGGAATATAAATGGGAGCGAGAACAGCAACAAGGTTGGTTAAAATCCTGGTTTAATCATTCCACCTGGCTCACTCTAAGAGCAACCTGGACCCTTGATTGGATCCTGCATAGAATCCTCTGAAAAAGGGGGGAATGTGAGACCCAGGAAATTTAACAAAAATCCCCTACCCCTGGACAAGCAGAGCAGGACTGATTCCATTTTGTGCTACACCTGCCACCTCCTGTATGACCCCCACATAACCTGCTTATTGCTTAAGGCGCTGCCCCACCCTAGTCGAGCCTCTGGGCACACCCTAATTGGAAATCGGCTCATAACAATGTAACCCTGCTTTGTGCCCGCCAAAACTGCGCGCCAATTCTGACCAAAGTATAGGCCAGCTCAAATGGATACTATAGGGTAAGATGTAATTCAATCGGCCACCTGCAAGTGGACCGACATGACTGTGAACCTTTCTGTGTATCCCATGGGCCACTGGCCCCTATAAAGCTGCTACGCCACCTCTTAGTCTCGGGGTCCAAGTCCCTGCTCCGCAGTGTCGGGTATATTTGGACCCAAGCTCGAGCTTGTAAATAAACCCTCGTGTGTTTGCATCGGTTTTGGCTCCTTGGAGGTTTCTTGGATTTGCAATCTTGGGCACAAGACCAGGGCCTGCTGCCCTGACCTCCCTTCCAGGGCCACACTGACTGCCCCACAGGCCCTCTGTGCCCGAGGCACACAGGCACGGGGATGCGGGGAGGGGAGGAAGTGCCCCGGAACCCGGCCAGCCCAGGCCCCCAGGACAGAGGGAGCACAGACCTCCTAGGTCGCTTTGCACAGACCCTGGTGACCTGAGGCTCCCTGACTGTCACTCTGTCCCAGCCCCTCCTGGCCCGCGGGGCACAGGCTGAGTCCCAGTAAAGTCCGTGGGGTCCTGACCCTGGTGTCTGGCCGCCCCTGGAAGGCACGTGGGGACGTCAGCTGTGTGTGTGCCTGGCGGCGCCCCTGCAGGGGCTGGTTGGGGCCTGGGTGGTGCCCCCTCCTCCTCTCTGGGGGTCTCTCCACGCCCCGTGCACTGAGTTCCTGGAGACACGGAAATGGGCTGGCTGTGCATTTTCGCACCACAACACTTTCTTGACTTGCTACAGCAAACAGGCTCAGAGCCGAGAGTGCGCGCCTTCCCCTGGGGAGGGAGACCTTTCTGTCCTTTAGGGGAGGGCAAGAATCACACGGGGTGGGGGGGGCGGGGGCTGGAGTCCGCCACCTGGGAGCATGTGTGGACTCCGTGTGGGGGGGCGTGTGTCCTGAGGTTTCAGCCAGAGAGATGGTTCTGAGGACAGCAGAGCTGACCTGGACCTGCACCTCATGGGCTCCTGCGCTGGGTCCCCGCAGGGCAGCTGGACCCCGATCTCGGGCCCCCTGGGGCCCCAGCACCTGGAGGAGCCTGCCTCCTGCTGTGGGTGTTGGTGGGGCCCACCGGCCTACCCCTGCTCTCTCCACCCTGGGGTGTCCCGGGATCCCAAGGGCTGCCCTAGGTCAGCGACCCGGATCTGTGGGGCACACCCAGGGCCCAGGAGGCCACATGCAGCTGTGAGAGGGCTCGCTCAGCCCGGGGCCAGTATCCAGGCCTGACCAGGGCCATGGGGGGCTGGATCCCTTTAGTCTTTGTGTTGGGCCTGGGGGGGGGGGCTCAAATCACCCCAGCCCCCACAGAGCCCGGGGCCAGGCCAGCCCACGTCTCTCTGGGTTAGGGGCTGGTGTCCTGTGCAGGGTGTGCCGCCCTCCAGGAGGGACAGTGGGAGGAGGCAGGGCACAGTGCATACCGTGTTCCACCCACCTGCATCCACCCTGTGGGGGGCTCCGGCATTCCCTCCTGTGTACTCTATGGGACACCAGGGCTTCTGATGGGAGCAGGCTGTCCAGAGAACCCCGGGGAGGCTGAGCATGTCCCAGAGGGGACAGCTGCCCCAGGTCCTTGCTGGGGTCCGATGGTGTGGGGGCAGAGGTATGATGGTGGTGGAGTGTGGGAGGTGGTGTAGGGGGGATGGTGTGTGGGTATAGTGTGGGTGGGGAATGTGTGGGGGTGTCAGGGGGATGGTGTAGGGGGGATGGTATGGGGACGATCCCATGGGGGATGATGATGTAGGTGGATGGTGTGGAGGTGGGTAATGAGGGGGATGGCCTCCACAGAAGAGCCCCCAAGCCCCTGGGTCTCCGCCGCTTCTCTCAGAACCCTGCGTTCACTCTGCCTGCGTCCGAGCTTCTTTTGGTTTTGTTTTTTTATCTCAGACTGTTGTGCCCAAGATTGCAAATCCGAGAAACCACCGAGAAGCCAACACCGATGGAAACGCACGAGGGGTTTTTTTCAAGCTCGAGCTTGCGTCCAAGTACACCCGACACAGCGGAGCAGGGACTTGGACCCCGAGGTGGGTTTTAGCTTAGTTTTAAGGGCTGGTCTCGGGGACCTCCAGAAGGGCTGGAGCAATTTCTCAAGTTCTGTTTACATTTTGATATGGGGCCTTCAAGGGCATTGAGCTCTGTTCTCATTCTAATAGGGGCTTCCCGCCCTAGGCCTGGGCTCAGTTCTTATGCTAATGTGGGGCTTTCAAAGACATTAAGCTGTAAACTTTTTTTTTTTCCCTGTAACTGAAGTAATGAAAATTTCAGCTCTTCTTTGCAGGGGCGTGGGATGGCTGGACGTGTGCTAACACTGGACTAAAAGTGGAATGGCCTTAATTTTCTCGGCCTCAAAAAAAATTTTTTTTTCTCGGCCTCCACACGTCCCGTCTTCCTATCTAGCTCTTTCCCCCTTCCCCAGAGCTCCTAAGAGAGCAATTGCAAATGACCTCTGGTGGCAGCGTGTGTTGGGGGACAGGTCCAGGGATTTGGGATCAGGAAGACCTGGAGCGCGGGCGTCCCGGCTGTGAAGCTGTGAAGCCGGATTCGATGCTGCAGACTCTTATTCCCTAAGGCTATCTTGACAACTGACTTTGTACATAGAAAAGCTCTCCTTTGTCTTTAAAAGATGAAGAGCAAGTCAAAGCGGTTTTTCTCTGCCCATCTGATTGCTCAGATTCCAATCTGAGACATATTTCCTCTTAATAAGGATAATTTACTATCCGCAGTACTATGGTTAAAATTTTCTGACACAAGTAATTCAGAGGGCTGAGGGTTCCTCATCTCTTCACAGCTCAGTCACTCCTCAGGAAATGCATCTTTATGGATTTGGAAAGAACCAAGAGACATTATTACCAATGGTCATATTATTATGTTAAAGATTCTTCCTTGAGATCCCAGGAAGGCAATTTTTCCTCGGGCTTGCGGAGGCCTCTTGGAGTGAGGTTAGAATCAGAAATTGTGAGTTTGGGTTTCAGATAATGAACTGGTTAGCTACATAAACACGGACAGGCACGTAGGTTCTTTTTGAATTTCAATTCCTTTAAAAGCTATAGAATAATTTCTAAACACCTCATTAGACTGTTGTAGGATTTCTTTATTGCTAATACAAGTTAACATTCATATGGCACATATTATGTGCCAAGAATTGTGTCATGCTTCACATAAAAGAACTCATGGGATCCTCCAACAACCCTATGGGCAGATACTGTTATCTTGATGGGCCAACTAAAGGATAGATAGGAAGAAAACATCTTGTCCAAGGTCGTTTGACCTAGCTAGTTAAGTGGATTCGAACTCAGGAAGCCTGGCTCCAGGCCGTTATGGCCACCAGAAAATATTTATTAAGTACTTACTAAAGTCCTAGGTATTGTACAAATAAAGTCCAACTCTTTACTCATTAGAGCTCTATGGCACAGGCATTCTTACTGTCACAGTTTTGCAGAGAAAGAAGTAGGTTCAGAGCCTAAGCTCAAGGGACTTGCCCAGAGCCCTACAATTCAGAGGCAGAAACCTTCCTTTTCCTCATAATATTCTCCTTCCACCACTTACCTTCTCCTTTCTCTAAGTCTTAATATAAATGTTGCTTCTTCTGGTCATCTTCTCTGAGGCCCCAGTTAGACTAAGCCTTCTTATATATGTACTTGTAGTAAGCTGTATATTTACCTTTATATAGGCTACTATAATCTTGTTTAGTTGTCTTTCTGTCACTTTTTGGTTAGTATCCGTCCCACCAGCATGGCCTGGAGGGAGCTAGGGACTGCATCTATATCTGGTTAACTTGGTATTCCTAGCACCTTGCACATAGTAGCTATGCACCAAATACTTAATAAATTAATGGATCCCTAACCTTCTTGAGTTGATGTTGATAAACATTAGAACATGAAATGGACAAAGATAAGAATGAAATTGCTGAATTAAATGATAAAAATCAATTTTATCCATTCACTCATTCAGTATTTTATCAGGTGCCTACTGTGTGCCATATCTGAGCGAAGGAAAACGATACGTGATCCATTAGGGTATTATAATAGCAACTTAAAAATTGGCCTTCTAAGGCATTTGCTATAGTTGAAAGCTCTAACTAAAAGGCTCAGTGATTAGGAAGGAACTCAATAAAATCAAAATAAAGTATTATCTGGGCAGTAATTTCCCAGTAAATTTGGTTTAATAAAAATTTCACATGAATCATTTCTTAACTGACACTGAAGCACTGTGAACTTTTTGGAAGACAAATGTCCAGGAAATAAATGTTATGCATTGCTAATTTTAAATGCACTTGCAATATGGTGTCTACTATAAAAGAAGTATTTTTATTGAGTATGTGTGTGTGCGTTTGCCTGTGCCTGTCAGGAGAGGTCTTTGGATAGAATTTGAAAGCAGATCCTCTCCATATTTATAGGTCTATATCTATTTCTCTCTCTTTCTGCACACATCTATTTCTAACCATTTTGTCTCTATCTCTATAGGGAGATCTATATATGGACGTATAGAGATTAGATATAGAAATGTTTATTTTGCATATTTAAATATAAATATATAGTTCTGTTTATAGATAATAATTATTATATTATGAGTAATATATTTAATAATAAATATATTAAGTGGAAAAATAGATTTATGTTTATATGTTTGTTTATATAAACATCTATTTATGTTCCTGGGATTGATCTATCAGTAGATCTATCACTCTATCATCTACCTAGCTAGCTAGCTGTATATCCCAGGAAGAGAAAAACCCAGATCGAACAGATGGGAATGTCCCTCTCCGGAATGTGTCATACAAGAAGATAGGCAAAAATCTTCTGTACTTTCCTGATGTGCTGATGCAATTAACTCAGAAATGTACCTGTGATGTACTGTGGGCCAGGAGCCAGTGGTCAAGAGAGAATCCTTGAGACAAAGGTGTTTTTATTAAAGTATGGGGACAGGACCCCTGGGCCTGAAAAGCTTCACCAGGATTATGAGGAGCCTTGGTTATAAACTTTTAAGTTGCTGTGTGGGGTGGGGACTCTAGAGATAAAAGAAGTTTCCAAAAGGATTTTCACACATGAAAGATTTACAGGATCCTGGAGGTCTGGCTATCTGTAAACAAATGTTGCTTTTGGCCTCTAGCAAAGCATTAACATTCAGGCAGCTGTGAATTCTTGGAAGAATGTCCCACTCTGTCGGTTTCAAGTATTTGTTTATGGACTGCAAGTTTGTTAGGAAATGTAATTTTAGGGATGCCTGGGTGGCTCAGTGGTTGATCCTGGGGTCCTAGGATGGGGTCCCACATTGGACTTCCCACAGGGAGCCTGCTTCTCCCTTTGTCTCTGTCTCTGCCTCTCTCTCTTTCTCTCTCTCTCTCTCTCTCTCTCTCTCTGTGTCTCTCATGAGTAAATAAACAAAATCTTATTTCAAAAAAGCAGATGTGGGATCCCTGGGTGGCGCAGCGGTTTGGCGCCTGCCTTTGGCCCAGGGCACGGTCCTGGAGACCCGGGATCGAATCCCACGTCGGGCTCCCGGTGCATGGAGCCTGCTTCTCCCTCTGCCTGTGTCTCTGCCTCTCTCTCTCTCTCTGTGTGACTATCATAAATAAATAAAAATTAAAAAAAAAAAAAAGAGTCTGTATTTCCTGTATCTGTTTTCATCTTATTTGTCTTTCCTTCCCTTCACAGTAGTTCATCTGCTTTGCTTCTTTAATTCCACCTATGAATGACACCACACGGTCATTCTCTTTCCCGACTGACTTATTTCACTTAACATGATCCCTCTAGTTCTATCCGCGTCATTGCAAATGGCAAGATTTCCTTCTCTTTGATAGCTCAGTACCATTCCTCTCTCTATGACCATCATCTATCTCCCATCCTCTTTATCCATCATCTGTCTGAAGGCACCGAGGCTCCTCCCACAGTGTGGCTACTGTGGACCCGGCTGCTGTAGACATTGGGGCGCAGGTGTCCCGGCGTTTCATTGCATCTGTATCTTCGGAGTGAGCTCCAGGCCGTGCACCTGCCGGTCGCAGGGCAGCTCTATCAGTAACTTCCTGAGGAGCCTCCTGACTGTTTCCAGGGCGGCTGCACCAGCCCGCGGTCCCGCCCACAGTGGAAGAGGGTTGAGTGAGTCTTGGCGGACGTGGTAAAAGTTTGGTCCACATTTCATTTCGCATCCTGTGGGCTCCAATTCATTGTCCTTAAGTATTTCTGGGGAAGCCGGGTGTTGTGCTCCATTTCAGCGCGACGTTTCCGAAGCTCCTAGGTCTCAGCTGGAGCCTGGAAGGAGGCAGGTCCGGCCCTGGGCGCGGGGACCCCGCCTCCTGCACGGCCTCCTTCAGCTCCTGAGCGTCCCGCAGGGGGCGCCCGAACCCAGGCCCGGGTCAAGGGCGCACGTGCGCAGTAGGCCTCGTCCGCCAGCAGTAACAGGAGTCCCTCTGCGCTCTGGAGGCCTGAGGAGGACGTGGGGCCGCGTCCATGCTGACAGGAGCCCCGGCCTCCTCAGTACCCACGGGGAGGCTTCAGGACCATGTGGGGCTGCCTCCACAGTGACAGGAGCCCTGGCCTCCTCAGGACTCGCAGTGAGGCTTCCAGAGGATGTGGAGCCCCGTCCTCGCTGACAGGAGCCTGGTCTCCTCAGGACCCGCGGTGAGACTTCAGGAAGATGTGGGGCCGCGTCCTCGCTGACAGGAGCCCCGGCCTCCTCAGGACCCGCGGGGAGTTTGCGGGATGACGTGGGGTCGCGTCCACGCTGACAGGAGCCCCAGCCTCCTCAGGACCTGCGGTGAGTCTTCGGGATGATGTGGGGCCGCGTCTACGCTGACAGGAGCCCCGGCCTTCTCAGGACCTGCGGTGAGTCTTCGGGATGACGTGGGGCCGCGTCTACGCTGACAGGAGCCCCGGCCTTCTCAGGACCTGCGGTGAGTCTTCGGGATGACGTGGGGTCGCGTCTACGCTGACAGGAGCCCCGGCCTTCTCAGGACCCGCGGGTAAGCTTCAGTCCCATGTGGGGCCACATCCATGGGGCCTACCCGCGGGGAGGCTTCTGGAGGATGTGAGGCATAGTCCACAGTGACAGGACCCCTCTCGTCCTCAGGACCCGCTGTCTATGACTCAGGAAGACATGGGGCCACGTCCGCCATGACAGGAGTCCGGCTTCCTCAGGACCCGCTGGAGGACCCTGGAGGCGCTGTTCAGAGTCACATCCACCTCAGCAGGGCTACTCAGAACGACAAGGTAAGTGAATGGGGAGAATTGAAATAGGGTTAGGGTTTAGGGTGAGCAATAGGTGGTAAAGGTTAGGTTAGATGATATGGATTAGTGATCATGGTTATGCGTACGAGTTACTGGTGAGGGTGACGGATGGGGTAAGGGTCAAGAGGTAGGAGTTAAAATAAGGTATTAGGGATTAGGAAATTGACTTAAAGTCTGGATTAGGGTAATGTTACAGATAGGTTATAGGGTTTAGGGTTAGGGAATGGGAGGGAATACGGTTAGAGATAGAGTGGGGGATGGGGTTAGAGTTTAGGGTAAGGGGTGAAGGCAGGGTTAGGGTTATGGGTTAGGGTTAGGGTTAGGGTACGGGTTAGGGTTACGGTTAGGGTTAGGGTACGGGTTAGGGTTAGGGTACGGGTTAGGGGTTAGGGCTAGGGTTAGGATACGGGTTAGGGTTAGGGTTAGGGTACGGGTTGGGGTACGGATTAGGGTACGGTTAGGGTTAGGGTTAGAGTACGGGTTTAGGGTTAGGGTTAGGGTACTGGTTAGGGTTAGGGTACGGGTTAGGGTTATGGTTAGGGTACGAGTTAGGGTACGGGATAGGGTTAGCGTACGGGTTAGGGTTAGGGCTAGGGTATGGGTTAGGGTTAGGGTACGGGTTAGGGTTAGGGTGCGGGTTAGGGTTAGGGTACGGGTTAGGGTTAGATTACGGGTTAGGGTACGGGTTAGGGTTAGGGTACGGGTTAGGGTTAGATTACGGGTTAGGGTACGGGTTAGGGTTAGGGTTAGGGTCCAGGTTAGTGTTAGGGTACTGGTTAGGGTTAGGGTTAGGGTACTGGTTAAGGTTAGGGTTAGGGTACGGGTTAGGTTTAGGGTTAGGGTACGGGTTAGGGTTAGGGTATGGGTTAGGGTTAGGGTACGGGTTAGGGTTAGGGTACGGGTTAGGGTTAGGGTTAGGGTTGGTACGGGTTAGGTTTAGGGTTAGGTTTCGGGTTAGGGTTAGGGTACGGGTTAGGGTTAGGGTTAGGGTATGGGTTATGGTTAGGGTTAGGGTACGGGTTAGGGTTAGGGTTAGGGTTAGGGTACGGGTTTGGGTTAGGGTTAAGGTACGGGTTACGGGTTAGGGTTAGGGTACGGGTTAGGGTACGGGTTAGGGTTAGGGTACGGGTTAGGGTTAGGGTACAGGAAAGGGTTAGGTTTAGAGTATGGGTTAGGTTTAGGTACGGTTAGGGTTAGGTTTAGAGTACGGGTTTAGGGTTAGGTTTAGGGTACGCTTTAGGGTTAGGGTACGGGTACGGTTTAGGTTTAGGGTACGGGTTAGGTTTAGTGTGTTAGGGTTAGGGTTACTGTATGGGATAGGGTTAGCGTTAGGGTACGGGTTAGGGTTAGGGTTAGGTTTAGGGTATGGGTTACAGTTAGGGTACGGATTAGGGTTAGGTTTAGATTACGGGTGAGTGTTAGGGCTAGGGTACGGGTTAGTGTATGGGTAGGTTTCAGGTTGTTTAGGGTTAGGGTTAGAGTTAGAGGTTCGGGTTAGTGTTAGGGTTAGGGTAAGGGTGAGGGGTTAGGTTTAAGGTTAGGGTTAGGGGTTAGGGTTCGTTTTAGGGTTAGGGTTAAGTGTTAGGTTTAAGGGTTAGGGATAGGGTATGGGTTAGGGCTAGGGGTTAGGGGTTAGGGATAGGGTTAGGGTTAAGTGTTAGTGTTAAGGGTTAGGGTTAGGGTTAGGGGTTAGGGCTAGGGTTAGTTGTTAGTTGTTAGGGTTAGTGTTAGTGTTAGGGTTAAGGTTAGGTGTTAGGTGGGTTAGGGGTTAGGGTTAGGGTTTGGGTTAGTGTTAGGATTAGGGTTAGGTTTAGGGTTAGGGTTAAGGGTTATGGTTAAGGGTTAAGGTTAGGTTTAGGTTTAGTGGTTAGGGGTTCAGTTTAGGGTTAGGGGTATGGGTAGGGGTTAAGGCTAGGGTTAGGGGTTAGGGTTAGGTTTTGTTTTAGGGTTAGGGTTAGGGGTTAGGGTTTAGGGTTATGGTTAGGTGTAAGGGTTAACGTTAGGGTTATGGGTTAGGGGTAGGGTTAGGATATGTTTTAGGGTACGGGTTAGGGTACGGGTTAGTGTTAAGAGTACTGGTTAGGGTTAGGGTATGGTTTAGGGTACGGGTAAGGGTTTGGGTACAGGTAGTGTTAAGGTACCTGTTAGGGTTAGGGTCCGGGTTAGGGTTAGGGTACGGTTTAAGTTTAGGGTTAGTGTTCGGGTTAGGGTTAGGTTTAGGGTTAGGGTTTAGGAGTTAGTGTTAGTGGTAGGGTTACGGTTAGGGTTAGGGTTAAGGGTTAGGGTTAAGGGTTATGGTTAGGATACGTTTAGTGTTAGGGGTTAGGGTTTAGGGTTAGGGATTTGATTCGATTAGATTCTTTTCATTTCGATTCGATTCAATTCTTTCAATTCGAATCAATTCGATTCAATTCTTTCAATTCGATTCTTATCGATTCGATTCTTTTCGATTCGATAGATTCTTTTCTATTCGATTCTATTTGATTCGATTCTATTCTTTTTGTTTCGATTCGATACTTTTCAGTTCAATTCGAATCAAATCTTTTTGATGCGATTCAATTCGATTCTTTATGATTCGATTCGATTCTTTTCCATTTGATTTGATTCGATTCTTTTCGATACGATTCGATTCTATTCTTTTCGATTCGATTATCTTGGATTCTATTCTATTCTATTCTATTCTTTTCTATTCGATTTGATTTTTTCGATTCGATTCGATTCCTTTCGATTCAATTCAATTTGATTCAAATCTTTCGTTTCGATTCGATTCTTTTCGATTCGATTCGATTTTTTTCGATTAGATTTGATTCTTTTCGATTTGATTCAATTCTATTCGAATCTTTTCATATCGATTCGATTCGATTATTTTCGATTCAATTTGATTCAATTATTTTCAATTCAATTCGATCGATTCGGTCAATTATTTTCGATTTGATTCGATTCGATTTGATTATTTTCGATTCGATAAGTTTACTTTCGATTCGATTATTTTCGATTCGATTTCATTATTTTCAATTCAATTCAATTCGATTATTTTCTTTTTTTTTAAATTTTTTATTTATTTATGATAGTCACACAGAGAGAGAGAGAGAGGCAGAGACATAGGCAGAGGGAGAAGCAGGCTCCATGCACCGGGAGCCCGACGTGGGATTCGATCCCGGGTCTCCAGGATTGCGCCCTGGGCCAAAGGCAGGCGCTAAACTGCTGTGTCACCCAGGGATCCCTCAATTTGATTATTTTCGATTCGATTCAATGCGAATAGATTATTTTCGATTAGATTCGATTCAATTATTTCTGATTTGATTTGATTCGATTATTTTCAATTCGATTCAATTTGATTATTTTCATTTCGATTCAGTTCGATTTGATTCTATTATTTTTGATTCGATTTGTTTCGTATCGACAAATCGTTTGGATTCAATTCGATTATTTTCTATTTGAATAGATTATTTTCTTTTCGATTCGATTCTTTTCGATTCAGTTTGATATTTTCGATTTGAATCGACTCGATTCTTTTTGATTCGAGTATATAAGATTCGATTTGATTCTTTTTGATTCAATTCGATTTGATTTGATACGATTCTTTTCGATTGTATTCGTTTCGATTCTTTTCAGTTCTATTCGATTCGATTCTTTTCGATTCAATTCGATAAGATTCGATTCTTTTCGATTCAATTCGATTCCATTCGATTCGATTCAATTTGATTCTTTTCGATTCGATTTGATTCGATTTGATTGTTTATGATTTGATTCGATACAATTGGATTCTTTTTGTTTCGATTCGATTCTTTTTGATTTGATTCGATTCGATTCTTTGGATTCGATTTGATACTGTTCGATTAGATTCAATTCTTTTGGATTCAATTTGATTCGTTTCCATTCGATTCGAATCTTTTCACTTCACTTTGATTCGTTTCTACTCTATTCATTTCAAATCGATTCGATTCTTTTTGATTCGATCTATTCGATTATTTTCGATTCGGCTTCGATTCGATTCAATTCTTTTCGATTCGATTCGATTATTTTCGATTCGATTCTTTTCCATTCGATTCGATATTTTTGATTAGATTCAGTTCTTTTTTATTAGATTTTTTCAATTCTTTTCGATTCAATTCGATTCGAATCTTTTCGATATGATTTGATTCTTTTCTATTCGATACAATTCGATTCAATCCTTTTCGAATCGATTCGATTCTTTTAGATTCGGTTCCATCTTTTTCGATTCGATTCTATTCTCTTCGATTCAATTCAATTGGATTTTTTTCATTTCGATTCAATAGTTTTCTATTCGTTTCTTTTCGATTTGATTCGATTCTTTTCAATTCAATTCGATTCAATTCGAATCCTTCTATTCGAGTCTTTTTGATTTGAATTTCTTTCTTTTTGAATCGATTCGATTCCATTCTTTTCTATTCGATTCGATTCTTTTCGATTCAACTCTTCGTTTTGATTCTTTTCGATTTGATTCTTTTCGATTTGATTCCATTATGTTCTTTTCGATTTGATTCGATTTGATTCTTTTCAATTCGATACGATTCTTTCCGATTCAATTCGATTCTTTTCGATTCAATTCGATTCGATTTTTTTCGTTTCAATTTGATTAGATTCGATTCTTTTCGAATCGATTCTTTTCTATTCGATTCTTTTCACTTCCGTTCGATTCGATTCTTTTGATTCGGTGCGATTCAATTCGATTTTTTTTATTCAATTCAATTCTTTTCAACTCGAGTCTTTTCGATTCGAATTCCTTTCTTTTGAATTGATTTAATTCAATTCGATTCTTTTTGATTCCATTCGAATCGTTTTTTTCGATTCATTCGATTCTTTGATTCGATTCAATTCGATTTGAAACTATTCAATTAGATTCTTTTCAATTCGATTCTTTTCGATTTGACTGGATTCGGTTCTTTTCGATTCGATTCAATTCTTTTCTATTCGATTTATTCTTTTCGGTTCAATTCGATTTTTTTATTCAATTCGATTCTTTTTTATTAGATTCAATTCTTTTCTATTCAATTCGATTCAATTCTTCTCTATTCAATTCTTTTCGATTTGATTCAATTCTTTTCCATTCTATTAGATATTTTCGATTCGATTTGATTCTTTTTGATTCGTTTCGAATCGATTGGATCCTTTTCGATTTGATTCGATACGATTTTTTTCGTTTCGATATGATAGTTTTTGATTCTTTTCTTTTCGATTCTATTCGAATTGATTCTTTTTGTTTTGATTCGATTTGATTCGAATCTTTCGATTCGAGTCTTTTCGATTCAAATTCCTCTCTGAGAAATGATTCTATTCGATTATTTTCGATTCGATTCGATTCTTTTCACTTCCATTCGATTTGGTTCTTTTGATTGGGTGTGTTTCGATTCTATTTTTTTCGATTCGATTTTATTCGATTCTTTTCGATTTGCTTCGATTCGATTTGATTCGATTCTATTCTTTTTGATTCCATTCGAATTGATTTTTTTCGATTCGATTCTTTTAGTTTCGATTCAATTCGATTCTTTTCGATTCGATTCGATTCTTTTTGATTCAATTCAATTCGATTTGAATCTATTCAATTAGATTCTTTTCAATTCGATTCTTTTCGATTAGATTCGATTCGGTTCTTTTCTATTCGATTCGATTCTTTTTGATTCTATTCTATTCTTTTCGGTTCAATTCGATTTTTTTGATTCAATTCGATTCTTTTCTTTTTTTTTTAAAACTTTTTATTTATTTATGATAGTCACAGAGAGAGAGAGAGAGAGAGAGAGAGAGAGAGAGGCAGAGACACAGGCAGAGGGAGGAGCAGGCTCCATGCACCGGGAGCCCGATGTGGGATTCGATCCCGGGTCTCCAGGATCGCGCCCTGGGCCAAAGACAGGCGCTAAACCGCTGCGCCACCTAGGGATCCCCAATTCGATTCTTTTCGATTCTTTTTGATTCGATGCGATTCGATTCTTTTCCATTCAACACTTTTTGGTTCGATTCGATTCTTTTCCATTCAATTCTATATTTTCGATTCGATTCGATTCTTTTTTATTAGATTTCTTCGATTCTATTCGATTCGATTCTTTTCGATTTGACTTGATTCTTTTCTATTCGATATGATTTAATTCGATCCTTTTCTATTATATTCGATTCTTTTCGATTCGATTCAATTAGATTTTTTTCGTTTCGATTCGATAGTTTTTGATTCGTTTCTTTTTGATTCGATTTGATTCGAATCTTACGATTCGAGTCTTTTTGATTCGAATTCCTTTCTTTACCAAACGATTCGATTCGATTTGATTCTTTTCAATTCGATACAATTTGATTCGATTCTTTTTGTTTCGATTCGATTCTTTTCGATTTTATTTGATTCGATTCTTTTCAATTCGATTCGATTTGATTCTATTCGTTTCGATTTGATTCTTTTCTATTTTATTTTATTTGATTCATTTCAATTAGATTCGATACTGTTCGATTCGATTCTTTTCGATTCAATTCGACTGGAATCGATTCGATTCTTTTCGATTCAATTCGATTCGATTCGATACGATTCTTTTCGATTCGATTCTTTTTGGTTCTGTTCGATTCGATTCTTTTCGATTCAGTTCGTTTCGATTCTTTTCGATTCAATTCGATTCTTTTCCATTCGATATGATTCGATTGTTTCAATTTTTTTCGATTCGTTTCGACTCGAATCTATTCGATTCTTTTCGATTCAATTCGATTCGATTCTTTTTGATTCAATTCGTTTCGATTCCATTCGAATCGATTTTTTTGTACTTGATTCGATTCTTTTCTATTCGATACGATTCGACTCGATTCTTTTCGATTCGATTCAACTCAACTCGATTCTTTTCGATTCGATTTTTTCAATTCGATTCTTTTCTATTCGATTCGATGCTCTTCGATTTGATTCTTTTTGTTTTGATTCGATTCGATTCTTTTCAATTCGATTCGATTCGATTCTTTTCGTTTCAATTAGATTCTTTTCGATTTTATTTGATTCGATTTTTTTCAATTCGATTTGTTACTGTTCGATTCGATTCTTTTCGATTCAATTCCATTGGAATCAATTCTTTTCGATTCAATTCGATTCGATTCAATACGATTCTTTTCGATTGTATTCGATTTGATTCTTTTCGGTTCTATTCGATTCGATTCTTTTCGATTCAATTCAATATGATTCGATTCTTTTCGATTCCATTCGATATGATTTGATTCTTTTCGATTCGATTCAATTCGATTCTTTTCGTTTTGCATCGATTTGTTTCGATGCTATTCAATTCGATTCTTTTCGATTCGATTTGTTTCGATGCTATTCAATTCGATTCTTTTCAATTCGATTCTATTCTATTCGATTCGATTCGATTAGATTCTTCTCTATTCATTTCTATTCTTTTCGATGCTATTCGATTCGATTCTTTTCGATTTGATTCAATACGATTCGATTCTTTTCGATTCGATTCGATTCTTTCCAGTTCTATTCGATTTAATTCTTTTCAATTCAATTAGATATGATTTGATTCTTTTTGATTCAATTCAATACCATTCGATTCTTTAAAATTCGATTCAATTCGATTCTTTTCGATTCGATTCGATTTGATTCTTTACGATTTGATTCGATACAATTGGATTCTTTTCGTTTCGATTCGATTCTTTTCAATTCGATTATTTCAATTTGATTCAATTCGATTCTTTGGATTCGATTCGATACTGTTCGATTCGATTTAATTCTTTTGAAGGGGAGGAGGGCGGGGGGTGGGAGTGAATGGGTGACGGGCACTGGGTATTATTCTGTATGTTAGTAAATTGAACACCAATTAAAAAAAAAACGATTTAATTCTTTTGGATTCAATTCGATTCAAATCTTTTCGCTTCGCTTCGATTAGATTCTACTCTATTCATTTAAAATCGATCGATTCTTTTTGATTCTATCTATTCGATTATTTCCGATTTGGTTCGATTCTATTCAATTCTTTTCGATTCGATTCGATTCTTTTCCATTCGATCTGATTAGATTCGTTTCGAATTTTTTCGATTCGATTCGATTCGAATCTATTCGATTCTTTCCGATTCAATTCGATTCAATTCAATTCAATTCAATTCGATTCCATTCGATTCGATTCTTTTCGGTTCGATTCGATTCTTTTCGATTCGATTCAATACTTTTCGATTTGACTTGATTTGATTCTTTTTGATTCGATTCGATTCTTTTCGATGCTTTTCGATTCGATTCTTTTTGATTTGATTCGATACGATTCGATTCTTTTCAATTCGATTCGATTCGATTCTTTTCGGTTCTATTCCATTTGATACTTTTCAATTCAATTAGATATGATTCAATTCTTTTCAATTCAATTCGATACCATTCGATTCTTTTCGATTCGATTCAATTTGATTCTTTTCCATTTGATTCGATTTGATTGTTTACGATTTGATTCGATACAATTGGATTCTTTTCGTTTCGATTCAATTCTTTTTGATTTGATTCAATTCGATTCTTTGGATTCGATTTATACTGTTCGATTCTATTCAATTCTTTTGGATTCAATTTGATTCGTTTCCATTTGATTCGAATCTTTTTGCTTCGCTTCGATTCGATTCTACTCTATTCATTTCAAATCGATTCGATTCTTTTTGATTCGATCTATTCGATTATTTTCGATTCTGTTCGATTCGATTCAATTCTTTTCAATTCGATTCGATTCTTTTCCATTCGATTCGATTCTTTTCCATTCGATTCGATATTTCGATTTGATCCAATTCTTTTTTATTAGATTTTTTCAATTCGATTCTTTTCGATATGATTTGATTCTTTTCTATTCGGTACAATTCGATTCAATCCTTTTCGATTCGATTCAATTCTTTTCGATTTGATTCCATTCTGTTCTTTTCGATTTGATTCGATTTGATTCTTTTTCCATTGATTCGATCTTCTTCCATTCGATTTTATTCTCTTCGATTCGATTCGATTCGATTTTTTTTCATTTAGATTCGATAGATTTCTATTCATTTCTTTTCGATTTGATTCGATTCGATTCTTTTCAATTCAATTCGATTCAATTCGAATCCTTCTATTTGAGTCTTTTTGATTTGAATTTCTTTTTGAATCGATTCGACTCCATTCTTTTAGATTCGATTAGATTCTTTTCGATTCGACTCTTCGTTTCGATTCTTTTCGATTTGATTCCATTCTGTTCTTTTCGATTTGATTCGATTCGATTCTTTTCGATTCAATTCGATTCAATTCTTTTCGTTTCAATTTGATTAGATTCGATTCTTTTCGAATCGATTCTTTTCTATTCGATTCTTTTCACTTCCGTTCGATTCGATTCTTTTGATTCGGTGCGAGTCGATTCGATTTTTTTCGATCAATTGAAAAATCGATCAATTGAATCAATCGAATTGATTCTTTTCAATTCGAGTCTTTTCAATTCGAATTCCTTTCTTTTCGAATCAATTTAATTCGATTCGATTCTTTTTTATTCCTTTCGAATCGATTTTTTTCGATTCGATTTGATTCTTTGATTCGATTCAATTCGATTTGAAACTATTCGATTAGATTCTTTTCAATTTGATTCTTTTCGATTTGATTGGATTCGGTTCTTTTCGATTCAATTCGATTCTTTTCAATTCGATTCTATTCTTTTTCGGTTCAATTCGATTTTTTTGATTCAATTCAATTCTTTTTGATTAGATTCAATTCTTTTCAATTTGATTCGATTCTTTTCCATTCGATTAGATATTTTCGATTCGATTCGATTCTTTTTGATTCGTTTCGAATAGCTTCGATCCTTTTTGATTCGATTCGATTTTTTTCAATTCGATACGATTTTTTTCGTTTCGATATGATAGTTTTTGATTCGTTTCTTTTTGATTCTATTAGATTCGATTCTTTTTGTTTTGATTTGATTTGATTCGAATCTTTCTATTCGAGTCTTTTCGATTCAAATTCCTTTCTTTTGTTTTATTTTATTTTTTTTGTTTTATTTTTTATTCTTTTTTAAACTGTGGAGTTTATAGAATCCGTACATTTTTATTTTTATTTTTATTTTATTTATTTTTTTTAATTTTTATTTATTTATGATAGTCACACAGAGAGAGAGAGAGAGAGAGAGGCAGAGACACAGGCAGAGGGAGAAGCAGGCTCCATGCACCGGGAGCCTGACATGGGATTCGATCCCGGGTCTCCAGGATTGTGCCCTGGGCCAAAGGCAGGCGCCAAACCGCTGCACCACCCAGGGATCCCGAATTCCTTTCTTTTAGAATTGATTCAATTAGATATTTTCGATTCAATTCGACTTGATTCTTTTCACTTCCATTCGATTTGATTCTTTTGATTCGGTGCGTTTCGATTCTATTTTTTCGATTCTTTTTGATTCGATTCTTTTCGATTTGATTCGATTCAGTTCGTTTCGATTCGATTCGATTCGATTTTTTCGTTTTGATTCGATAATTTTTTATTCGTTTCTTTTTGATTCGATTCAAATCTTATGATTTGAGTCTTTTCGATTCGAATTCCTTTCTTTTCCAAACGATTTGATTCGATTTGATTCTTTTTGATTCGATTCGATTCTTTTCGATTCGATTCGATTGGATTTTTTTCGATGCGATTCTTTTTCGATGCGATTCGATTCGATTCGATTTTTTTCGATTTGATTCAATAGTTTTCGATTCGTTTCTTTTCAATTTGATTCGATTCGATTCAAATGTGTCGATTCGATTCTTTTCGATTTGATTCGATTCGATTCTTTTTGATTCGATTTGACTCGATTCTTTTCAATTTGATTCGATTCTTTACACTTCCATTCAATTCGATTCTTTTGATTCCGTGCGATTCGATTCGATTTTTTTCGAATCGATTCGATTTGATTCTTTTCGATTCGAGTCTTTTCTATTCGAATTCCTATCTTTTTGAATCGATTTGACTTGATTCGATTCTTTTCTATTCGATTCGATATGATGTTTTCTATTCGATTCGATTCGATTCTTTTAGATTAGATTCGAATCGTTTTTTTCAATTCGATTTGATTCTTTTCGATTCGATTCTTTTCGATTCGATTCAATTATTTTCGATTCGATTCGATTTGAATCTATTCAATTAGATTCCTTTCAATTCGATTCTTTTCGATTTGATTCGATTCGGTTCTTTTCGATTCAATTCTTTTCAGTTGAAATTGATTTTTGTGATTTGATTCGATTCTTTTTCATTCGATTTGTTTCGATTCTTTTAGATTGGATTTGATTTGATTCGATTCTTTTCTATTTGTTTCGATTCGATACTTTTCGATTCGAATCAATTCAATTCGATACTTTTCATTCGATTCAATACTTTTTTATTTGATTTTTTTTCGATTCTTTTCGATTCAATTCGATTCGATTTCGATTGGATTCGTTTCTTTTATATTCGATTTGATTCAATTCGATCCTTTTCGATTCAATGCCATTCTTTTCGATTCGATTCGAATCGATTTGAATCTATTCTATTCGATTCTTTACAATTCTATTCTTTTCTATTTGATTTAATTCAGTTCTTTTCGATTCGATTTGATTCTTTTCGATTCGATTCTTTTAGATTTGATTCGATTCAGTTCTTTTCGATTCAATTCAATTTGATTCTTTTCGATTCGATTCGTTTCTTTCCGATTCCATTCGATTCAATTCTTTTCGATCAATATGATTCTATTCGATTCTTTTTAATTCGATTCGAGTCGATTCTTTTCAATTCGAATCGATATTTTTCTATTCTTTTCGATTTGATTCGATGCAGTTATTTTTGATTCGATGCCATTCGATTCGTTTGTTTTTCGAATTGATTCGATTCTTTTTGATTCGACTCTTTGATTCGATTCATTTGGATTCGATTCTTTTTGATTCAATTTGATTCAATTTGCTTCTTTTCGAATCGATTCAATTCAATTCTCTTCGATTCGATTTGATTCGATTCGATTCGATTCTTTTCTATTCGACTCTTTTCACTTCCATTCGATTTGATTCTTTTGATTCGGTGCGATTCGATTCGATTTTTTTCGATTCAATTTGATTCTTTTCGATTCGAGTCTTTTCAATTCGAATTCCTTTCTTTTCATATCGATTTGATTCGATTTTATTCTTTTTTATTCCATTCGAATCGATTTTTTCGATTCGATTCTTTTCGATTCGATTCAATTCTTTTCGATTCGATTCAATTTGATTTGAATCTATTCAATTAGATTCTTTTCAATTCAATTCGATTTGATTATTTTCGATTCGATTCAATTGGATTCGTTTTTTTGATTGATTCTTTTCAATTCCACTCCTTTCGACTCGATTCATTTGGACTCGATTCTTTTCGATTCGATTAGATTCGATTCTTTTCGATTCGATTCATTTTAATTCGTTTCTTTTTGATTCCATTCGAATCTTTTCGGTTCGATTAGATTCTTTTCGATTCAATTTGATTCGATTCAAAACTCTTCGATTCAATTCTTTTTGATTCGATTCGATTCGATTGTTTTCGATTTGATTCGATTCAATTCTTTTCGATTCAATTCATTTCTTTTCGATTTGATTTTTTCTATTCGATTCTTTTTTATTTGATTGGTTTCAACTATTTTCGATTCGATTCGATTCTTTTCAATTCGAGTCGATTCGAACCTTTTCGATTGGATTCGATTCGATTCAATTTTTTTGGTTTCAATACGATAGTTTTTGAATCATTCTTTTCTATTCTATTTGATGCGATTCTTTTTGTTTTGATTCGATTTGATTCGAATCTTTCGATTTGAGTCTTTTCGATTCGATTTCCTTTCTTTTAGAATCGATTCGATTCGATTTGATTCTTTTCGATTCAATTCGATTTGATTCGATTCAATTCTTTTCACTTCCATTCGATTCGATCATTTGAATTTGGTGCAATTCGATTTTTTTGGATCTGATTCAATTTGATTCGATTCAATTCGATTCTTTTCGATTTGATTCGATTCTTTTCAATTCAAATCGATTTGATTTGATTCTTTTCAATTCAATTTGATTCGCTTCTTTTAGATTTGATTCAATTCTTTTTTTTCGATTCGATTGAATTCATTTTGATTCGATTCTATTCTTTTGATTCGATTCTTTTCGATTCGAATAGATTCTTTTCGATTCGATTTGATTTGATTCGATTCAATTTGATTTGAAACTATTCTGTTCGATTCTTTTCAATTCGATTGTTTTCGATTTGGTTCGATTCAGTTCTTTTCGATTCAATTTGATTTGATTCTTTTTGATTCAATTCTTTTCGATTTGATTTGATTCGATTTGAATCTATTCTATTCGATTCTTTTCAATTCGATTCTTTTCGATTTTATTCGATTCAGTTCTTTTCAATTCAATTTGATTTGACTCTTCGATTCGATTTGATTCTTTTCGATTCAATTCGATTTGATTCTTTTCGATTCAATTTGAGTGGATTCGATTCTTTTCGATTCAATTAGAGTCTATTCTTTTCTATTCCAATCGATACTTTCTATTCTTTTCGATTCGATTCGATTACTTTCAATTAGATTCCATTCAATTTGTTCTTTTTTCGAATCAATTCGATTCTTTTCGATTCGACTCTTTTCGATTCGATTCATTTGCATTCGATTCTTTTCGATTCGATTTGTTTTTTTTCTAATCAATTCGATTCTTTTCATTCGACTCTTTGATTCGATTCATTTGGATTCGATTATTTTCTATTCGATTCATTTCTTTTCGATTCGATTTGATTCTTTTCGATTCAATTCGATTTGATTTTTTTCGATTCGATTCGATTCATTTCTATTCGATTTGATTCGATTCGATCCTTTTCGATTCGATTCGATTCTTTTCCATTCAATTCTTTCCGATTCGATTAGATTCTTTTTTATTCGATTCGATTCTTTTCGATTTGATTTGATTCTTTTCTATTCGATACGATTCGATTCGATCCTTTTCGATTCGATTTGATCCTTTTTGATTCGATTCAATTCGATCTTTTCCAATTCGATACGATTCTCTTCGATTCGATTCGATTATTTTCGATTCGATTCAATTCCATTATTTTCGAATTTCGTCTATTCGAATTGATTATTTTCAATTTGATTCGATTTTCTATTCGATTCGTTTCGATTCGAATATTTTTGATTCAATTCGTTTCGATTCGATTCAATTCGATTATATTCGAGTCGATTCGATTCCATTATTTTCGGTTCTATTCGTTTCAATTCAAATCGTTTCATTTCGATTCTACTCGATTATTTTCGATTCGATTCGATTCTATTATTTTCAATTTGATTCTTTTCGATTCGTTTATTTTCGATTCGATTCGTATCGATTCGATTCGATTCGATTATTTTCGATTAAATTCGTTTCGATTCAAATCGATTCAATTTTTTGATTCGATTCGTTTCGATTCGATTATTTTCGATTCGATTCATTTCAATTCTATTCGATTCGATTATTTTCGATTCGAATCGATTATTTTCGATTTGATTCGATTTGTTTATTTTCGATTCGATTCGTTTCAATTCGATTATTTTCGATTCATTTCATTTCAATTCAATTCGATTCGATTATTTTCGATTCGTTTCATTTCAATTCGATCGATTCGACTTTTTGATTCAATTCATTTTGATTTGATTATTTTCTATTCTAATCGTTTTGATTCGATTCGATTCGTTTATTTTTTATTCGTTTCTATTCAATTTGATTATTTTAAATTCTAATCGTTTCGATTCGATTCAATTCGATTATTTTCGATTCGATTCATTTACTTTTGAATCGATTCGTTTCGAGTCATTTCGATTCGATTATTTTCCGTTCTATTCATTTCGATTAGATTCGATTAGATTATTTTCGATTCATTTCATTTCGATTAATCTATTTTCGATTTGATTCGGTTCGATTCATTTCGTATCGATAATTTTCGATTTGATTCGAAGCGATTCGATTATTTTCTATTCGATTTGTTTTGATTAGATTATTTTTTATTCGATTTGTTTTGATTCGATTCGATTTGATTATTTTCAAGTTGATTCGATTTTATTATTTTCGGTTCTATTCGTTTCGATTCGATTATTTAAGATTCATTTCGATTCGTTTATTTTCGATTCGATTCGTTTCGATGTGATTTGATTCGATTATTGTCTATTCTATTCGTTTCGATTCTATTCAATTCAATTAATTTTGATTCGATTCATTTCGATTCGATTCGATGTTTTTCGATTTGATTCTGTTCGATTTGATTCGATTCTTTTCGATTGACACTTCGATTCCATTCGTTTCGATTCATTTCGATTGATTCAATTCGATCCTTTTCAATTCGATTCTTTTCGATTCAATTAGATTCTTTTCGATTCAATTCGATTTGATTCTTTTGATTCAATTCGATTCTTTTTGATTCGATTAGATACTTTTCGATTCAATTCTATTCTTTTCATCCTATTCGATTCAATTTGAATCTATTCGATTCAATTCATTACAATTCAATTATTTTTGATTCGATTCGATTCGATTATTTTTGATTTGATTCTTTTCGATTCACTTCGATTTGATTCTTTTCTATTCGATTTGATTCACTTCGATTCTTTTCGATTCCATTGGATTTGATTCTTTTCAATATGATTCGATTTTTTTGATTCGATTCCTCTTTATTTGATTTGTATCGATTCTTTTCGAATAGATTTGATTAGATTCTTTTCAATTCGATTCGATTCTTTTCAATTCGATTCAATTCGATTCGATCTTTTCCAATTCAATTCTATTCTTTTCGATTCGATTCAATTCTTTTCGATTCGATTTGATTCAGTTCGATTATTTTCGATTCGATTTGATTCGATTCTTTATGATACTTTTCGATTCAATTTTGATTCGATTCTTTTAGATTTGATTCAATTCGATTATTCTCGATTCGATTCAATTCTATTCGATTCGTTTTTTTCAAATCGATTCGATTCTTTTCGATCTACTCCTTTAGATTCGATTTATTTGGATTCGATTCGTTTCGATTCGATTCGATTCAATTCCTTTCGATTCGATTCTTTTTGATTTGTCGATTCGATTCTTTTCTATTTGATTCTTTTGTATTCAATTCGATTCTTTTCGATTCGATTCTTTTTGATTCGATTTGATTCGATTCGATTTTTTCAACTCGATTTGATTCCTTTCAATTCGATTCGATTCTTTTCTATTCGAACCGATTCTTTTCTATTCGATTTGATTCGATTCAATCCTTTTAGATTTGATTTGATTCTTTTCTATTCGATACAATTCGATTCGATCCTTTTCGATTCGATTCGATTTTTTTCGATTCGATTTGATTCGATTCTTATATTTGATTCGATTCTCGATTCGATTCGATTCGATTTTTTTCATTTCGATTCGATAGTTTTCTATTCGTTTCTTTTCTATTAGATTTGATTATTTTCGATTTAAGTCTTTTCGATTCGAATTTCTTTCTTTTCGAATCGATTTGATTTGATTCGATTCTTTTTGATTCGATTTGATTCGATTCTTTTTTATTCGATTCAATTCGATTCTTTTCGAGTCAATTCGAATCAATTTGTTTTTTTCGAATCAATTCGATTCTTTCGATTCGACTTGTCAATTTGATTATTTGGGATTCGATTCTTTTCGATTTGATCCTTTTCGATTCGATTCGATTCTTTTCGATTCGATTCCATTTTTTTGTTTCAATTCGTAGTTTTTGATTCGTTTATTTTTGATTCGATTCGATTCGATTTTTTTCGTTTCGGTACGATTTTTTTCGTTTTGATATGATTGTTTTCGATTCATTTCTTTTCGATTCTTTTTTTTTATTTTTATTTATTTGTGATAGTCACAGAGAGAGAGAATGAGGCAGAGACATAGGCAGAGGGAGAAGCAGGCTCCATGCCCCAGGAGCCCGACGTGGGACTCGATCCCGGGTCTCCAGGATCGCGCCCTGGGCCAAAGGCAGGCGCCAAACTGCTGCGACACCCAGGGATCCCTTCTTTTCAATTCTATTCGATTCCATTCGATTTGATTCAAATCTTTCGATTTGAGTCTTTTCAATTCAAATTCCTTTCTTTTAGAATCAATACGTTTCTATTCTTTTTGATTCGATTTGATTCGATTATTTTTTATTTGATTCCATTCGATTCATTTGTTTTTCGAATCGATTCTATTCTTTTTGATTCGACTCTTCAATTCGATTCATTTGGATTCGATTCTTTTCGATTCGATTCAATTTGACTCTTTTCGATTCGATTCTTTTCGATTTGATTCGTTTCGTTTTTTTTGAATCGATTCGATTTTTTTCGACTCGACTCTTTTCAATTCGATTCATTTGGATTCGATTATTTTCGACTCGATTCGATTCTTTTCGATTCAATTTGATTCGATTTGATCTTTTTGGATTCGATTCGATTCTTTTCGATTTGATTTAATTATTTTCTATTCGATACAATTTAATTCGATCCTTTTCTTTTTTTATTTTTTTTTAAAGATTTTATTTATTTATTCATGATAGTCACACACAGAGAGAGAGAGGCAGAGACACAGGCAGAGGGAGAAGCAGGCTCCATGCAGGGAGCCCGATGTGGGACTCGATCCCGGGTCTCCAGGATCGCGCCCTGGGCCAAAGGCAGGCGCCAAACCGCTGCGCCACCCAGGGATCCCTCAATTCGATCCTTTTCGATTTGATTCGATTCGATTCTTATGTTCGATTCGATCTTTTTCGATTCGATTCTCTTCGATCGTTTCGATTTTTTCATTTCCATTTGATAGTTTTCTATTCGTTTCTTTTCTATTTGATTCGATTCTGTTCTTTTTGATTCGATTCAATTCGATTCGAATCTTTCTATTTGAGTGTTTTTTATTTGAATTCCTTTTCGAATCGGTTCGATTCGATTCTTTTCGATTCGATTTGATTCTATTTGATTCGATTCGATTTGATTCGATTATTTTCACTTCCATTCGATTCGATTCTTTTGATTCGGTGCGATTCGATTCGATTTTTGTCGATTCGATTCGATTCTTTTCTTTTAAATATTTTTTTTTAATTTTTATTTATTTATGATAGTCACAGAGAGAGAAAGAGAGGCAGAGACACAGGCAGAGAGAAGTAGGCTCCATGCACCGGGAGCCCGACGTGGGAATCGATCCCGGGTCTCCAGGATCTCGCCCTGGGCCAAAGGCAGGCGCCAAACCGCTGTGCCACCCAGGGATCCCTGATTCGATTCTTTTCGATTCGAGTCTCTTCTATTCGAATTTCTTTCTTTTCGAATCGATTTGATTCGATTCTTTTCGATTTGATTCAATTCCATTCGATACTTTTCGAGTCGATTCGATTCGAATCAATTCGATTTTTAAAAATCAATTCGATTCTTTTCGATTTGACTCTTCGATTCGATTCTTTTCAATTCGATTCGATTCTTTTCGATTCGATCCGATTTTTTTCAATTCAATTCGATTCGATTCTTTTCTATTCTTTTCAATTCGATTCTATTCGATTATTTTCAATTCGATTCAATTCGATTCGTTTTTTTCGAATCGATTCGATTCTTTACGATTCCACTTTCGAGTCGATTTATTTGGATTCGATTCTTTTCGATTCGATTAGATTCTATTCTTTTCGATTGGATTCGATTCTTTTTGATTCGTTTCTTTTTGATTCTATTCGAATCTTTTCAATTCAATTAGATTCTTTTCGATTCAATTCGATTCAATTCGAAACTCTTTGAATGAATTCTTTGATTCGATTCGATTTGATTTGATTCGATTCTTTTCGATTCGATTCTTTTTGATTCATTTCGAATTGATTCGATCCTTTTCGAGTCGATTCGATTTTTTTCGATTCAATACGATTTTTTTCGTTTCAATATGATAGTTTTTGATTCGTTTCTTTTCGATTCTATTCGATTCTTTTGTTTCGATTCGATTTGATTCAAATCTTTCGATTCGAGTTTTATCGATTCGAATTCCTTTCTTTTAGAATCGATATGTTTCTATTCTTTTCGATTCAATTCGATTATTTTTGATTCGATTCCATTTGATTCGTTCACTTTTCGAATCGATTCTATTGTTTTTGATTCAACTGTTCGATTCGATTCATTTGGATTCGAATCTTTTCAATTCAATTGAATTCGATTCTTTTCGATTGGATTCGATTCGTTTTTTTCTAATCGATACGATGTTTTTCGATGTGACTCTTTTCAATTCGATTCATTTGGGTTCGATTCTTTTCTATTCGATTCTTTTCTATTCGATTCGATTTTTTTCTATTTGATTTGATTCTTTTCGATTCAATTCGATTCGATTCTTTTTGATTCGGTCCGATTCTTTTCTATTCGATTTGATTCAATTCGATCCTTTTCGATACGATTCGATTCTTTTCGATTTGATTTGATTCTTTTCTATTCAATACAATTCGATTCGATCCTTTTCGATTCGATTCGATTCTTTTCAATTCGATTCTTATATTCGATTTGATTTGACCTTTTTCGATTCGATTCGATTCTCTTTGATTCGATTCAATTCGATTTTTTCGTTTCCATTCGATAGTTTTCTATTCATTTCTTTTCTATTCAATTCGATTGTATTCTTTTTGATTCGATTCGATTCAATTCAAATCTTTCTATTCGACTTTGATTTGAATTCCTGTCTTTTCAAATTGATTCGATTCGATTCGTTTCGATTCTTTTTGATTAGATTCGATTCGATTATTTTCACTTCCATTCGATTCGATTCTTTTTGATTCGAGTCTCTTCGATTCGAATTTCTTTGTTTTCGAATCGATTTGATTCGATTCTTTTCGATTCGATTTGATTCTTTTCTATTTGATATGATTCTTTTCGATTCAATTCGATTCGATTCTTTTCAATTCGATTTGATTCTTTTGTATTCGATTTGATTCAATTTGATCCTTTTCGATTCGATGCGAATATTTTTGATTTGATTTTATTCTTTTCTATTCAATACAATTCGATTCGATCCTTTTCGAATCGATTCGATTCTTTTCAATTTGATTCGAATCGATTCTTTTATTCGATTCAATTCGATCTTTTTCAATTCGATTCGATTTGATTTTTTTCGTTTCCATTCGATAGTTTTCTATTCGTTTCTTTTCTATTCGATTCGATTTGATTCTTTTCGATTCGATTCAATTCGAATCTTTCTATTCGAGTGTTGTTTATTTGAATTCCTTTCCTTTTTAATCGATTCGATTTTATTCTTTTCGATTCGATTCGATTTGATTCGATTCGATTCGATTATTTTCACTTCCATTCGATTCGATTCTTTTGATTTGATGCGATTCGATTCAATTATTTTCGATTCGATTCGATTCGATTCTTTTCGCTTCAAGTCTCTTCGATTCGAATTTCTTTCTTTTCGTATCAATTTAATTCGATGCTTTTCGATTTGATTCGATTCGATTAGAATTTTTTCGATTCGATTTGATTCTTTTGATTCGATTCGATTCTTTTCGCGTCGACTCGGTTCGAATCAATTCGTTTTTTTTCAAATCAATTCGATTCTTTTTGATTTGACTCTTCGATTCTTTTCGATTCGATTCGATTCTTTTCAATTCGATCCTTTCTGATTCAATTCGAGTCTTTTTGATTCGATTCGATTCTTTTCGATTCCATTTGATGCTTTTCGGTTCGATTCGATTAGATTCTTTTCGATTCGATTCGATTCTTTCTATTCTTTTCAAATTGATTCGATTCGATTATTTTCAATTCATTTCGATTCAATTCGATTCGGTTTTTTCCAATCGATTCGATTCTTTTCGATTCCACTTCGATTCTATTCTTTTCAATTCGATTCGATTTTTTTTATTCAATTCGATTCGATTCGAAACTCTTTGATTCAATTCTTTTTGATTCGATTCGATTCGATTAGATTTTTTTCGATTCGATTCTATTCAATTCTTTTCGATTCCATTCGATTCTTTTCGATTTATTTCGACTTTTTCCATTCGATTCTTTTTATTTGATTTGTTTCGATTATTTTCAATTCGATTCGATTCTTTTCAATTCGATTCGATGCTTTTTGATTCATTTCCACTCGATTCGATCCTTTTCGATTCAATTCGATTTTTTTCCATTCGATATATGATTTTTTCATTTCGATATGATAGTTTTTGATTCGTTTCTTTTCGATTCTATTCGATTCGTTTCTTTTTGTTTCGATTCGATTTGATTCGAATCTTTTGATTCAAGTCTTTTCGATTCGAATTCCTTTCTTTTAGAATTGATTCAATTCGATTCTTTTTGATTCGATTCGGTTCGATTCTTTTTACTTCCATTCGATATGATTCTTTTGATTCGGTGCGTTTCGATTCTATTTTTTTTTATTCGATTCGATTCTTTTCGATTTGATTCGATTCTGTTCTTTTCTATTCGATTCGATTTGATTCTTTTCGATTCGCTTCGATTCTTTCCGATTCAATTCGATTCTTTTCGATTCAATTCGATTCGATTCTTTTCGTTTCAATTTAATTTGATTAGATTCTTTTCAAATTGATTCTTTTCTATTCGATTCTTTTCACTTCCATTCGATTCGATTCTTTTGATTCGGTGCAATTTGATTCGATTTTTTTCGATGCGATTCGATTCTTTTTGATTTGAGACTTTTCGATTCGAATTGCTTTCTTTTCGAGTTGATTTGATTCGATTCTATTCTTTTTGATTCCATTCGAATCAATTTTTTTCGATTTGATTCTTTTAGGTTTGATTCAATTCGATTTTTTTCGATTCGATTCTTTTTTATTCAATTCGATTCTTTTTGATTCAATTCTATTCGATTTGAATCTATTCAATTAGATTCTTTTCAATTCTATTCTTTTCTATTTGATTTAATTCGGTTCTTTTCTATTCGATTCGATTCTTTTCGATTCGATTCTATTCTTTTCGGTTCAATTTGATTTTTTTGATTCAATTCGATTCTTTTCCATTCAATACTTTTGATTCGATTCCTTTCCATTCAATTCGATATTTTTGATTCGGTTTGATTCTTTTGTATTAGATTTTTTCGATTCTTTTTTATTCGATTCGATTCTTTTCGATTTGATTTGATTCTTTTCTATTCGATACGATTCGATTCGATCCTTTTCGATTCAATTCATTTCTTTTCGACTCGATTCGATTCGATTTTTTTTGTTTCGTTTTGATAGTTTTTGATTTTTTATTTTTGATTCATTCGATTCTAATCTTTCGATTCGAGTCTTTTTGATTTGAATTCCTTTCTTTACCAAACGATTTGATTCGATTAGATTCTTTTCGATTCGATTCGATTGTTTTCCATTGCATTCGATATTTTCGATTCGATTTTTTATTAGATTTTTTCAATTCTTTTCGATTCGATTTGATTTGATTCGATTCTTATATTCAATTTGATTCGATCTTTTTTGATTCGATTCGATTCTTTTCGATTCGATTCGATTAGATTCGATTTTTCCCGTTTCCATTCGATAGTTTTCTATTCGTTTCTTTTCAATTCAATTCGATTAGATTTTTTTTGATGCGATTCGATTCGATTTTTTTCTATTCGATTCGATAGTTTTTGATTTGTTTTCAATTTGATTCGATTCGAATCTTTCTATTCGATTCGATTCAATTCTTTTTTAATTATATGACTATATTCTTTTCGATTCGATTCAATTCTTTACACTTCCATTCGATTTGATTCTTTTGATTTCGTGCGATTCGATTCGATTTTTTTCCAATCGATTCGATTCTTTTCAATTCGAGTCTTTTTGATTCGAATTCCTTTCTTTTCGAATCGATTTGATTCGATTCGATTTTTTTCTATTGGATTCAATATGATCTTTTCAATCTGATTCGATTCAATTCGATTCTTTTAGATTAGATTCGACTCGTTTTTTCAATTCAATTCGATACTTTTCAATTAGATTTGATTCGATTCTTTTCGATTCAATTCTTTTTGATTCGATTCTATTTGAATCTATTCAATTAGATTCCTATCAATTCTATTCTTCGATTTGATTCGATTCAATTCTTTTAGATTCGATTCGATTTTTTCAATTTGATTCGATTCGATTCTTTTCGATTCGAATCGATTCGATTCGATTCTTTTCAATTCGATTCAATTCTTTTCGATTTCATTCGATTCGATTCTAATCGATTCGATTCGACACTATTCGATTCGATTCGATTCTTTTTTATTTGATTTTCTCGATTCTTTTCAATTTGATTCGATTTTGATTCGTTTCTTTTATATTCGATTTGATTAGATTCAATCCTCGATTCGATTCTTTTTGATTCGATTCAATTCGATTTAAATCTATTCTATTCGGTTCTTTATAATTTGATTCTTTTCAATTCGACTCGATTCGATTCTTTTCGATTCGATTCGATTCTTTCCGATTCAATTTGATTCTTTTCGATTCAATTCGATTCGATTCTTTTCGATCAATTCGATTCGATTCGATTCTTTTCGATTCAATTCGAGTCTATTCTTTTCGATTCGAGTCGATACTTTTCTTTTCGATTCGATTCAATTTGATTATTTTTGATTCGATTCCATTCGATTCGTTCCGTTTTTCGAATCGATTCGATTCTTTTCGATTTGACTCTTTTCGATTTGATTCATTTGGATTTGTTTCTTTTCGATTCGATTCAATTCAATTTTTTCGATTCGATTTTTTTCGATTCGATTCGATTCAATTCGTTTTTTTCGAATCGATTCGATTCTTTTTGATTCGATTCTTTTTGATTCGAGTCTTTTTGATTCGATTATTTTCAATTCGATTCAATTATTTTCGATTCAAGTCTTTTCGATTCGGATTGCTTTCTTTTCGAATCGATTTGATTCGATTCTATTGTTTTTGATTCCATTCGAGTCGATTTTTTTCGATTCAATTCTTTTAGGTTCGATTGAATTCGATTTATTTCTATTCGATTTGGTTCTTTTCGATTCAATTCAATTCGATTTGAATCTATTCGATTAGATTCTTTTCAATTCAATTCTTTTCGATTTGATTCGATCGGCTCTTTTCTATTTGATCGATTTTTTCTATTCGATTGTATTCTTTCGGTTCAATTCGATTTTTTTGATTCGATTCGATTCTTTTCGATTCGATTCGATTCTTTTCGATTCGATTCAATTCCTTTCCATTCAATTTGATATTTTCGATTCGATTTGATTTGATTATTTTTTATTAGATGTTTTCGATTCTTTTCTATTCGATTCGATTCAATTCTTTTCGATTCGATTTGACTCATTTTTTTCATTTCGATTCGATAGTTTTGGATTCGATTCGATTCGAATCTTTCGATTCGAGTCTTTTCGGTTCGAATTCCTTTCTTTTCCACATGATTCAATTCAATTTGATTCTTTTCGATTCGATGCGATTGGATTTTTAAAATGCTATTCGATTCGATTCAATTCTTTTTTATTCCATTTGATTCGATTCTTTTCACTTCGATTCAATGCTTTACACTTCCATCTATTCGATTCTTTTGATTCGGTGCGATTCAATTCGATTTTTTTTTATTCAATTCGATTCGATTCTTTTCGATTCGAGTCTCTTCAATTCGAATTTCTTTTCGAATCTCTTTGATTCGATTCTTTTCAATTTGATTCGATTCGATTTGATTCTTTTCGATTCAATTTGATTTGATTATTTTCTATTCGATTCGATTTTTTTCGCTTTGCTTTGATTCTTTTCTATTCGATACACTTCGATTCGATCCTTTTCTATTCGATTCGATTCTTATATTCGATTCGATTCGATCTTTTTCGATTAGATTTGGTTCCCTTCGATTCGATTCGATTTTTTTCATTTCCATTCGATATTTTTCTACTCGTTTCTTTTCTATTTGATTCGATTCTCTTCTTTTCGATTCGATTTGAATCTTTCTATTTGAATGTTTTTAATTTGAATTCCTTTCTTTTCGAATCGATTCGATTCAATTCTTTTCGATTCGATTCGATTCTTTTTGATTCGATTCGATTTGATTCGCTTATTTTCACTTCCATTCGATTCAATTCTTTTGATCCGGTGCGATTCGATTCAATTTGATTCTTTTCGATTCGAGTCTTTTTGATTCGAATGTCTTTTCAAATCGATTTGATTCGATTCTTTTCGATTCAATTTGATTCGATTCTTTTCTATTTGATTCGATTGTTTTTGATTCGATTCGATTCGATTCTTTTGAGTTTCTTCGATTCAGTTTTTTCGAATCAATGCGATTCTTTTCGATTCGGCTATTCATTTCGATTATTTTGGATTCGATTCTTTTCGATTCGATTCGATTCTTTTCGATTCGATTCGATTCTTTTCAATTTAATTTGATTCGATTATTTTCGATTCGATTTGAATCTTTTCGATTCGATTCGATTCATTTCTTTTCTATTTTATTCAATTCGATTCGATTCGATTATTTTCTATTCGATTCAATTCATTTCAATTCGTTTTTTTTCTACACGGTTCAATTCTTTTCGATTCCACTCCTTTCGACTCGATTCATTTGGATTCGTTTCTTTTTGATTTGATTAGATTCGCTTCTTTTCGATTCGATTCAATTTGATTCTTTTTAATTCGTTACTTTTTGATTCCATTTGAATCTTTTCAGTTCGATTAGATTTTTTTCGATTCAATTCGATTCGAAACTCTTCGATTCAATTCTTTTCGATTCGATTCGACTGGATTCGATTCCATTGTTTTCGATTCGATTCGGTTCAATTCTTTTCGATTCGATTCGATTCTTTTTGATTCGATTAGATTTATTTCTATTCGATTCTTTTTTTCTATTCAATTCTTTATTTGATATGTTTTGATTATTTTCAATGCGATTCGATACGATTCTTTTCGATTCGATTTGATTCTTTTTGATTCGTTTCGAATTGATTCGATCCTTTTCGATTCGATTCGATTCGATATTTTTTGATTCGATACGATTTTTTTCTTTTCGATATGATAGTTTTCAATTAGTTTCTTTTTGATTCTATTCGATTCGATTCTTTTTGTTTCGATTCGATTTGATTCGAATCTTTCGATTCGAGTCTTTTTGATTCGAATTCCTTTCTTTTAGAATCGATTTGATTCAATTCTTTTCTATTCGATTCAATTCGATTCGTTTTTTTTTTGAAACAATTCGATTCTTTTTGATTCCACACTTTTGGATTAGATTCATTTGGATTCGATTCTTTTCGATTCGATTAGATTCGATTCTTTTTGTTTCGATTCGATTCGATTCTTTTTGATTCGTTTCTTTTTTATTCCATTCGAATCTTTTTGGTTCGATTAGATTCTTTTTAATTCAATTCGATTCGATTCGAAACTCTTCGATTTAATTCTTATGGATTCGATTTTTTCTATTCGATTCTTTTTTATTTAATTTGTTTCAATTATTTTCGATTCGATTCGGTTCTTTTCCATTCGATGCGATTCGATCCTTTTCCATTCGATTCGATTCGATTCGATTTTTTTCGTTTTGATACAATAGTTTCCGATTCATTCTTTCCGATTCTATTCGATGTGATTCTTTTTGTTTCGATTCGATTTGCATGTGGAAGTGTCAGTCCTCTACTCACGATTATCTGAGTTGAATATAGCAATTTCAAACGGCCTTCTTCAAAGAGTGTAGCTAGTTAATAACTCCCATGTATGAGTGGGTAGCAGAAATCTCCCTCCCAGTCGTACACACTGTTGAGAGTTGAGCTTATGGCCTGTACTTCCCACATCTTGCCTGCAGGTACACTTCGCTGATAACAGGCCTAGGTTCGATGCGTGACTGAAGTGTGGTGAGAGGTAAGTGGAAAGTGCCGGCACACAAGACTAGTGCCTCCAAGCTCAATCCAGCGATTTCCTAGTAATTCCTGTCATAGACAGGTGCTACATACTAAGTTCCATACGTGAGAAGCTAGCTGAACCCCGAGTCCAAAAGCATCTCTCTTCTGAGAGTTGAGCTCACACCCAGTCCCTCACAGTTCCACACTGCCTGCAAAATCAGTTTTGAACATCTTCACCAGAGATGTTTCTCAGAAGCTTGTGAGATGCAAGTGGAATAATGCAGGCCTGGAAGGTGTCTCCAGGTGCAGTAGAGTGGTATTCTTCGAACCTCCTGAGTTAGAAGACGGCTATGGTCTCACGGCCATTAGAACGCAGCTAGTTGAAAGCTGGCTTCTAGGCATGCTCTCTTGTGAGAGCTGAGCTCAGGGCAGGACCCTCCCGCATCCTGCCTTCCCATAGTCATAGCTCCTAATATCCTTATGTGAGGTGCTGGGAGAGGTTTGAGAAATGCGAGTGGAAGTGACAGGACTGTACTCACGTGTATTTGAGTTCAATACTGCGATTGCCAACGTCCTTGTTCAATGAGAGTGTAGCTCGGGTATAACTCGCCTCCATAAGTGTCTAGCAGAGATCGGCCTGCAAAGGATACACATTTCTGAGAGTTGAGCTTATGTCCTGTACCTCCACAATTCCTGACTGCCTGTACTTTCCGTTGCTCAGCATTTCGTTCTATGCGGGAGTGTAGCGGAGTGAGAACCAAGTGTCTGCTTTGTCAATTTCGCGCCTAGCGGACAGCTGCCTCCAAGGCATGCACACTCCTTTGGATTGAGCTTAGGACTTGAACCTCCCATATGCTGACCGCCTGTACACTTCGCTTCCAAAGGATTTCGTTCGATACGAGACGCAAGTTCAGTGAGAGGCAAATGTGTCTTAAATCAATCCAGCAACTTTTGAGGAATTCCTCCCTCAGATGGGAGCTACATGCTAACTTCCTAACCTGAGTACCTAGCTGAAAGCTCTCTCTCTGGGGAACTTCCCTCTCGGAGATGAGCTGAAATGTGGTCCTAACCAGTTCCACACTGCCTGCAGATACAGTTAGAAACATTTTCACTAGACATGTTTGTCAGAAGCTCATGGGACCCAAGGGGCAATCTGCAGGCTTCAAGGTTGTGTCTCCAGGTGCAGTAAAGCGGTATTCTGGAACATCCTGAATTACAAGGCTGCCATGTTCTCATGTTCATCAGAACGCAGTTGGTAGAAAGCTGGCTTCGAGGCATGCCTCCTTTTGAAAGCTGAGCTCAGGCCAGGACCCTACCACATCCTGCCTGGCCGTAGTCATAGATACTAACATCCTTATGTTAGGTGTTGGGAGAGGTTGGAGAAATGCGAGTGCAAGTGTCAGGACTGTACTCACGTGTATCTGAGTTCAATACAACTATTGCCAATGCCCTTGTTCCATTAGAGTGTAGTTCGGGTTTACCTCGCCTCGATAACTGTCTAGCAGACTTCGGCCTGCAAAGCATACACACTCCTGTGAGTTGAGCTTATGGCCTGTACCTCCCCCATCCTGACTGTACGTTCCGCTTCCACAGCATTTTGTTGTATGCGGAAGAGTAGCAGAGCGAGAACCAAGTGTCTGCCTCGGCAATTTCGCGCCTAGCCGACAGCTGCCTTCTGGCATGCACTCTCCTTTGGATTGAGCTTAGGACTTGAACCTCCCCCATGCAGACTGCCTGTACGCTTTGCTTCCAAAGGATTTCGCTCAATAAGGGACGCAAGTTTTGTGAGAGGCAAATGTGTCTTAGTTCAACCAGCAACTTCTGAGGAATTCCTTCCTCAGATGGGAGCTACATACTAACTTCCAAACTTGAGTACCTAACTGAAAGCTCTCTCTCAGGGTAATTTCCTTCTGCGAGGTGAGCTGACTCACGGTCCTTCCCAGTTCCACACTGCCTGCAGATGCAGTTACGAACATCCTCAATAGTCATGTTTGTCTCTGACAACTCATAGGACGCAAGGGCCAGCTCCAGGCTTCAGTGGTTTTGTCTCCAGGTTCAGTAGAGCGGTATTCATGGAACGTCCCCCCTTACAATGCTGCTACGTTCTCACGGCAATCAGAAAGAGCTAGTAGAAAGCTGGCTTCTAGGCATGCTCCCTTTTGAGAGCGGTGCTCAGGGCAGGACCCTCCCGCAGGCTGCCTGCCCATAATCATAGCTGCTAACATCCTTACGTTAGGTGCTGGGAGAGGTTGGAAAAATGCGAGTGGAAGTGTCAGGACTACTCACGTGTCTCTGAGTTACATAGACGTAACTGCTAATATCCTTATATTAGGTGCTGGGAGAGGACGGCAAAATGCATGTGGAAGTGTCAGGCCTGTACTCATGATTATCTGAGTTGAATACAGCGATTTCAAACGGCTTTCTTCAAAGAGTGTAGCTAGTTTATAACTCCCATGTACGGGTGTGTAGCATACATCTGCCTCCCAGGCGTACACACTTTTGAGAGTTGAGCTTATGGCCTGTACTTCCAACATCCTGTCTGCAGGTACACTTCGCTATTAAGAGGCCTAGGTTCGATGCGTGACTGAAGTGTTGTGAGAGATAAGTGGACCTCCCGGCACACAGGAATAGTACCTCCAAGCTCAATCCAGTGATTTCCTAGTAATTCCTGTCTTAGGTGCTACATACTAACTTCCATTCGTGAGAAGCTAGCTGAACCCCGAGTCCAAAAGCATCTCTCTTCCGAGAGTTGAGCTCACATCCAGTCCCTCACATTTCCACACTGCCTGCAGAATGAGTTTTGAACATCTTCACCAGAGATGTTTGTCAGAAGCTTGTGAGACGCAAGTGGAATAATGCAGGCCTGGAAGGTGTCTCCAGGTGCAGTAGAGTGGTATTCTTCGAACTTCCTGAGTTAGAAGACTGCTATGGTCTCACGGCCATTAGAACGCAGCTAGTTGAAAGCTGGCTTCTAGGCATGCTCTCTTGTGAGAGCTGAGCTCAGGGCAGGACCCTCCAGCATCCTGCCTGCCCAGAGTCATAGCTGCTAACATCCTTAAGGAAGATGCTGGGAGAGGTTTGAGAAATGTGAGTGGAAGTGACAGGTCTGTACTCACATGTGTCTGAGTTCAATACAGCGATTGCCAAAGTCCTTGTTCAATGAGAGTGTAGCTCGGGTATACCTCGCCTCCATAAGTGTCTAGCAGACATCGGCCTGCAAAGCATACACACTTCTGAGAGTTGAGCTTATGACCTGTACATCCCTCACCCTGACTGCCTGTATGTTCTGCTTTCACAACATTTCGTTGTATGCGGTAGAGTAGCAGAGTGAGAACCAAGTTTCTGCCTTGTCAATTTCGTGCTTAGCGGACAACTGCCTCCAAGGCACTCACACTCCTTTGGATTGAGCTTATTCCTTGTACGTCCCACATGCTGACCCACTGTAGGTTTCACTTCCAAAGGATTTCATTCGATACGGGATGCAAGTTTTGAGAGTGGCAAGTATCTCTTAGTTCAATCCTGCGACATCTGAGGATTTCCTCCCTCAGATGGGAGCTACCTACTAACTTCCAAACCTGAGTGCGTAGCTGAAAACTCTCTCTCTGGGAAATTCCTTCTGCGAGATGAGCTGACACGTGGTCCTTCCCACTTCCACAGTGCCTGCAGATGCAGTTAGGAAGATTCTCAGTAGACATCTTGGTCAGAAGCACATGGGATACAAGAGCCAGCTGCAGGCTTCAATGGTTGTGTCTCCAGGTGCAGTAGAGCGGTACTCATAGAAAGTCCCGCCTTACAATGCTGCTACGTTCTCACAGCCATCAGAAGGAGCTAGTAGAAAGCTGGCTTCAGGCATGCTTCCATTTGAGAGCTGAGCTCAGGGCAGGACCCTCCTGCATCCTGCCTGTCCGTAGACGTAACTGCTAATATCCTTATGTTTGGTGCTTGGAGAGGGCAGCAAAATGCATGTGGAAGTGGCAGGCCTGTACTCACGATTATCTTAGTTGAATACAGCGATTTCAAACGGCCTTCTTCAAGAGTGTAGCTAGTTTCTAAATCCCATGTATGAGTGGGTAGCATACATCTGCCTCCCAGGCGTATACACTTTTGAGAGTTCAGCTTATGGCCTGTACTTCACACATCCTGCCTGCAGGTACACTTCGCTGATAACAGGCCTAGGCTCGATGCGTGACTGAAGTGTGGTGAGAGGTAAGCGGAAAGTCCCGGCACACAAGACTAGTGCCTCCAAGCTCAATCCTGCGATTTCCTAGTAATTCCTGTCTTAGAGAGGTGCTACATACTAAGTTCCATACACGAAAAGCTAGCTGAACCCCGAGTTCAAAAGCATCTCTCTTCCGAGAGTTGAGCTCAAACCCAGTCCCTCACAGTTCCACACTGCCTGCAGAATGAGTTTTGAACATCTTCACCAGAGACGTTTGTCAGAAGCTTGTGAGATGCAAGTGGAATAATGCAGGCCTGGAAGGTGTCTCCAGGTGCAGTAGAGTGGTATTCTTCGAACCTCCTGCGTTCGAAGATTGCTATGGTCTCACGGCCATTAGAACGCAGCTAGTTGAAAGCTGGCTTCTAGGCATGCTCTCTTGTGAGAGCTGAGCTCAGGGCAGGACCCTCCCGCATCCTGCCTTCCCATAGTCATAGCTGCTAACAACCTTACGTGAAGTGCTGGGAGAGGTTGGAGAAATGCTAGTGGAAGTGTCAGGACTGTACTCACGTGTGTCTGAGTTCAATTCAGCGATTGCCAACGTCCTTGTTCAATTAGAGGGTACCTCGGGTATACCTTGCCTCGATAAGTGTCTAGCAGACATCTGCCTGCAAAGCATACACACTTCGGAGAGTTGAGCTTATGGCGTGTACCTCCCCGATCCTGACTGCCTCTATGTTCCGCTTCCACAGTATTTCGTTGTATGCGGGACAGTAGCGGAGTGAGTACCAAGAGTCTACCTTGTCAATTTCGTGCCTAGCGGACAGCTGCTTCCAAGGCATGGACACTCCTTTGGATTGAGCTTAGGACTTGAACCTCCCACATGCTGAAGGACTGTACGCTTCGCTTCCAAAGGATTTCATTCGATACGGGATGCAAGTTTTGTGAGATGCAAATGTGTCTTAGTTCAATCCAGCAACTTCTGAGGAATTCCTGTCTCTGATGGGAGCTACAAACTAACTTCCAAACCAGAGTACCTAGCTGAAAGCTCTCTCTCTGGGGAACTTCCCTCTTGAAGGTGATCTGAAACATGGTACTTCTCAGTTCCACACTGCCTGCAGATACAGTTACAAATATCCTCACTAGACATTTGTCAGCAGCTCATGGGACGCAGGGGGCAAGCTGGAGTCTTCAAGGTTGTGTCTCCAGGTGCAGTAAAGCGGTATTCATGGAACATCCTGAATTACAATGCTGCCACGTTCTCATGGCCATCAGAAAGCAGTTAGTAGAAAGCTGGCTTCGAGTCATGTCTCCTTTTGAAATCTGAGCTCAGGGCAGGACCCTCCCGCATCCTGCCTGCCCGTAGCTGCTAACATCCTAACATTAGATGTTGGGAGAGGTTGGAGAAATGTGAGTGGAAGTGACAGGTCTGTACTCACGTGTATCTGAGTTCAATACAGCGATTGCCAACGTCCTTGTTCAATTAGAGTGTAGCTCGGGTATACCTCGCCTCGATAAGTGTCTAGCAGATATCGGTCTGCAAAGCATACACACTCCTGTGAGTTGAGCTTATGGCCTGTACCTCCCCCATCCTGACTGCCTGTATGTTCCACTTCCAAAGCATTTCGTTGTATGCGGGGACAGTAGTGGTGTGAAAACCAAGTGTATGCCTTGTCAATTTTGCGCCTAGTGGATACATGCCTGCAAGGCATGCACACCACTTTGGATTGAGCTTATGGCTTGTACGTCCCACATGCTGACCGCCTGTACGCTTCACTTCCAAAGGAATTCGTTCGGTACAGGACGCAAGTTTTGCAAGTGGCAAGTGTCTCTTAGTTCAATCCTGCGACATCTTAGGATTTCCTCCCTCAGATGGGAGCTACCTACTAACTTCCAAACCTGAGTACCTAGCTCAAAGCTCTCTCTCTGGGGAATTTCCTTCTGCGAGATGAGCTGACACGCGGTCCTTCCCAGTTCCACACTGCCTGCAGATGCAGTTACGAACATCCTCACTAGACATGTTTGTCAGAAGCACATGGGACGCAAGGGCCAGCTGCAGGCTTCAATGGTTGTGTCTCCAGGTGCAGTAGAGCGGTACTCATAGAACATCCCATCTTAGAATGCTGCTACGTTCTCATGGCCATCAGAATGAGCTAGTAGAAGGCTGGCTCTAGGCATGCTTCGTTTTGAGAGCTGAGCTCAGGTCAGGACCCTCCCGCATCCTGCCTGTCCGTAGACGTAACTGCTAATATCCTTATTTTTGGTGCTGGGAGAGGGCGGCAAATTGCATGTGGAAGTGGCAGGCCTGTACTCAAGATTATCTGAGTTGAATACAGCAATTTCAAACGGCCTTCAAAGAGTGTACTAGTTTCTAACTCCCATGTCCGAGTGGGTAGCAGACATCTGTTTCCCAGGCGTACAGACTTTTGAGAGTTCAGCTTATGGCCTGTACTTCTCACATCCTGCCTGCAGGTACACTTCACTGCTAACAGGCCTAGGCTCGATGCGTGACTGAAGTATTTAAGTGGTATGTGGGAAGTCCTGGCACACAAGACTAGTGCCTCCAGGCTCAATCCAGCGATTTCCTAGTAATTTTTGTGTTGGACTGGTGGTACATACTAAGTTTCATACGTGAGGGATCCTTGGGTGGCGCAGCGGTTTGGCGCCTGCCTTTGGCCCAGGGTGCAATCCTGGAGACCCGGGATCGATTCCCACGTCGGGCTCCTGGTGCATGGAGCCTGCTTCTCCCTCTGCCTGTGTCTCTGCGCCTCACTCTCTCTGTGACTATCATAAATAAATAAAAATTAAAAAATAAATAAATAAGTTCCATACGTGATAAGGTAGCTGAACGCCTTGTCCAAAGCATCTTACTTCTGAGAGTTGAGCTCACACTCAGTTCCTCACATTTTCAAACTGCCTGCAGAGTGAGTTTCGAATGTCTTCACCAGAGACGTTTGTCAGAGGCTTCTGAGACGCAAGTGAACAATGCAGACCTGGACGGTATCTCCAGGTGCAATAGAGTGGTAATCTTGGAACCTCCTGAATTAGAATACTGCTACATTCTCACTGCCATAGGAACGAAGCTAATTGAAACCTGGCATCTAGGCATGCTTCCTTGTGAGAGCTGAGATCAGGGCAGGACCCTCCAACACCCTTACTGCCTATAAACATAGGTCCTAGCATCCTTATGTTAGGTTATGGAAGAGGTTGTGTGACAAGCATGTGGAATTGACAGGCCTGAACTCACGTGTATCTGAGTTCAAAACAGCGATTGCCAACGTCCTTGTTCAATTAGAGTGTAACTCGGTTCTAGCTCCTCTGAATAAGTGTCTAGCAGACATCTGCCTGCAAAGCATACACACTTCAGAGAGTTGAACTTATGCCCTGTACCTCCCACATGCTGACTGCAGGTACACTTCACTCTTATCAGGCCTAGGCTCGATGTGTGACAGAAGGGTTGTGAGAGGTTAGTGGAAGTTACTGGCCACACGACTAGTGTCTCCAAGCCCAATCCAGAGATATGTGAGGAACTGCTCTCTTAGATTGGTGCTATATACTAAGTTCCATACATGAGAAGCTAGTGGAACGCAATGTCCAAAGGGTACTTGCTTCTGAGATTTGAGCTCTCCCCCAGTCCCTCACAGTTCCACACGGCCTTCAGATGGAATTTTGAACATCCTCACTAGACATGTTTGTCAGAAGCTCAGGGGACACAAGGAGCTAGATGCAGGCTTCAATGCTTGTGTCTCCAGGTGCAGTAGAGCGGTATACATGGAACCTTCTGACTTGCAATGTAGCTACGTTCTCACAGCCATGAGAACGTAGCTAGTGGAAAGGTGCCTTTGAGGCACGCTTCCTTTTGAGGGTTGAGCTCAAGACAGGACCCTCCTGCGTCCTGACTGCTTATAGACCTAGCTGCTAACCTCCTTATGTTAGGTGCTGGGAGAGGTTGTGAGAAATGCTTGTGGAAGCATGAGGCCTGTACTCACGTGTATCCGAGTTGAATACAGCGATATCCAACTGCTTCTTCAATTAGAGTGTAGCTAGGTCTAACTCCCATGTACAAGTGGGTAGCAGACATCTGCCTCCCAGGCATACACACTTCTGTAGTTGAGCTTATGGCCTGTACCTCCCACATCCTGTCTGCAGGTACACCTGGCTCCTAACAGGCCTAGGCTCGATGCGTGACGGAAGTGTTGTGAGTGGTATGTGGAAAGTCCTGGCACACAAGACTAGTGCCACCAAGTTTAATCCAGTGATTTCCGAGTAATTCCTGTGTTAGACTGGTGGTACATACTAAGTTCCATACATGAGAAGGTAGCTGAATGCCTTGTCCAAAAGCATCTTACATCTGAGAGTTGAGTTCACACACAGTTCCTCACAGTTCCACACTGCCTGCAGACTGAGTTTAGAACGTCTTCACCAGAGATGTTTGTCAGAGGCTACTGAGATGCAAGTGGAACAATTCAGCCCTGGACAGTACCTCAGGTGCAGTATAGTGGTAATATTGAAACACCCTGACTTAGAATCCTGCTACGTTCTCACTGCCATAAGAATGCAGCTAGTTGAAAGCTGGCTTCTAGGCATGCTCCCTTGTGAGACTGAGGTCAGGGCAGGGACCTTCTGCATCCTGACAGCCTGTAGACATAGGTTCTAGCATACTTATGTTAGGTGCTAGAAGAGGTTGTGTGAAAAGCATGTGGAAGTGACAGGGCTGAACTCACGTGTATCTGAGTTCAAAACAGCGATTGCCAACGTCCTTGTTCAATTAGAGTGTAACTCGGTTCTAGCTCCCATGAATAAGTGTCTAGCAGACATCTGCCTGCAAAGCATACACACTCCTGAGAGTTGAGCTTATGGCCTGTACCTCCCACATCCTGACTGCCTGTGTGGTTTTCTTCCACAGCATTTCGTTCTATGCGGGACAGTAGCAGAGTGAGAACCAAGTGTCTGCCTTGTCAATTTCATGCCTAGTTGACAGCTGCCTGCAAGGCATGCACACTCCTTTGGATTGAGCTTATGGCTTGTACCTCCCACATGCTAACCGTCTGTTAGTGTAAGGTGCCGGCCCACATGACTATTGTCTCCAAGCCCAATCCAGAGATATGTGAGGAACTGCTCTCTTAGATTGGTGCTACTTACTAAGTTCCATACATGAGAAGCTAGTGGAACGCAGTGTCCAAAGGTACTTGCTTCTCTCCAGGTGCAGTAGAGTGGTATTCTTCGAACCCCCTGAGTTAGAAGACTGCTATGGTCTCACGGCCATTAGAATGCTGCTAGTTGAAAGCTGGGTTCTAGGCAAGCTCTCTTGTGAGAGCTGAGCTCAGGGCAGGACCCTCCTGCATCCTGCCTGCCCATAGTCATAGCTGCTAACATCCTTACATGAGGTGCTGGGAGAGGTTGGAGAAATGCAAGTGGAAGTGTCAGGACTGTACTCACGTGTATCTGAGTTCAATACAGCGATTGCCATCGTCCTTGTTCAATTAGAGTGTAGCTCGGCTATACCTCGCCTCGACCAGTGTCTACCAGACATTGGCCTGCAAAGCATACACACTTCTGAGAGTTGAGCTTATGGCTTGTACCTCCCCATTCTGACTGCCTGTATGTTCCACATCCACAGCATTTCGTTGTATGTGGGAGAGTAGCGGTGTCAGAACCAAGTGTCTGCCTTGTCAATTTCGCGCCTAGCGGACAGCTGCCTCCAAGGCATGCACACTACTTTGGATTGAGCTTAGGACTTGAACCTCCCTCATGGTGAACGCCTGCATGTTTCACTTCCAAAGGATTTCGTTCGATACAGGACGCAAGTTTAGCGAGAGGCGAATGTGTCTTAGTTCAATCCAGCAACTTCTGAGGAATTCCTCCCTCAGATGGGAGCTACATACTAACTTCCATACCTGAGTTACTAGCTGAAAGCTCTCTCTCTGGGGAAATTCCCTCTTGGAGATGAGCTGACACGTGGTCCTTCCCACTTCCACACTGCCTGCAGATACAGTTACGAACCTCCTCAATAGACATGTTTGTCAGAAGCTCATGCATGCTAAGGGCAAGCTGCAGGCTTCAAGGTTGTGTCTCCAGGTGCAGTAAAGCGATATTCATGGAACATCCTGAATTACAATGCTGCCACTTTCTCATGGCCATCAGAACGCAGTTAGTAGAAAGCTGCCTTCGAGGAATGCCTCCTTTTGAAAGCTGAGCTCAGGGCAGGACCGTCCCGCATCCTGACTGCCTGTAGACATAGGTCCTAGCATCCTTATGTTAGGTGCTGGAAGAGGTTGTGTGAAAACCATTTGGAAGTGACAGGCCTGTACTCACGTGTATCTGAGTTCAATACAGCGATTGCCAATGTCCTTGTTCAATTAGTGTGTAGCTCGGTTCTAGCTCCCATCAATAACTGTCTAGCAGACATCTGCCTGTAAAGCATACACACTTCTGAGACTTGAACTTATGCCCTGTAGCTCCCACATGCTGACTGCAGATACACTTCGCTCCTATCAGGCCTAGGATCAAATCGTGACAGAAGGGTTGTGAGAGGTTAGTGGAAGGTGCCGACCCACACGACTAGTTTCTCCAAGCCCAATCCAGAGATATGTGAGGAACTGCTCTCTAGGATTGGTGCTACATACTAAGTTCCATACATGAGAAGCTAGTGGAATGCAATGTCCAAAGGGTACTTTCTTCTGAGACTTGAGCTCACCCCCAGTCCCTCACAGTTCCACACGGCCTTCAGATGGAATTTTGAACATCCTCACTAGATGTGTTGGTAGAAGCTCATAGGACAAAAGGAGCTAGCTGCAGGCTTCAATGCTTGTGTCTCTAGGTGCAGTAGAGCGGTATACATGGAACCTCCTGACTTACAATGTAGCTACATTCTCACGACCATAAGAACGCAGCTAGTGGATAGGTGCATTCCAGGCATGCTGCTGAGGATCAGAGTCACACGTTCCAGGTGAGGCTCAGGTGGGGCCAGAGTCACCTGGTACAGAAGAGGCCAAAGTGAGGACCAGAGTTACCAGGTCCAGGTGAGTCCGAGTAGGGAATTGAGGAACCATGTCACGATGATGCCCAGGTAGGGACCAGAGTCACCAGGTCCAGGTGATATCCAGGTGGGGACCAGAGTCACTACGTCAGGTTGAGGCCCAGAAGGGGACGAGATTCACAGTGTCCAGGTGAGGCCCCGATGTAGAACTGAGTATCCAGGTCCCATGATGGCCATGTGAGGACCAGATTCACCAGGTCCAGGTGAGGTCCCTGTGGGAACCAGTCACCTCGCCCAGGTGAGGCCCAGGTGGTACCACAGTCACCAGGTTAGGGTGAGGTTCAGATGGTGACCAGAGTCATCAGGTCCAGGTGAGGCCCAGGTATAGAAGAGAGTAACCAGGTCCCAATGATGCCCAGGTAAGGATCAGAGTCACCAGGTCCAGGTGAAGCCCAAATATGGATCAGAGTCGTTTTGTTCCAGGTGAGGCCAGAAGGAGACCACAGGAAACAGGTCCGGGAGCCCAGTATGGGAAACAGAGTGACCAGATCCAGATGAGGTCCAGGTGTGGACCACAGTCACAAGGTCCAGGTGAGGCCCAGGTGGCAACAAGATTCACCAAGTCCAGGTGAGACCCAGGTAGTGACCAGAGTTACCAGGTCCAGGTGAGGACCAGGTAAGGACCAGATTCACCAGGTCCAAATGAAGCCCGGGGGGGACCAGAGTCGCCAGCTAAGGATGAGCCCCAGAGTGGGAAACAGAGTAACCAGTTTAGTTTGAGGCCCAGAGTGGGACCAGAGGTCCCCGGTCAAAGTGAGGCCCACGTGTTGAATAGAGTATCCAGGTCCCATGATGCCTAGGTGAGGACCAGAGTCTAGGGCCATGCAAGGTCCAGATGGGGATCAGAATCACCACGTCCTGGTGAGGCATAGAAGGAGACCACAGTCACCAGTATCAGGTGAGCCCCATGTGGGAAACAGAGCCACTGTATCCCGCTGAGTCCCAGGTCCATGTGAGGCCCACGTGAGGACCAGATTCATCAGGTCGAATTGAGGCATAGCTGGGGACAAGAGTCACCAGGTCTGGGTGAGGCCTAGGTGGGGACAAGATTCAGCAGGTCTGAGTTAGGTCAAAGTGGGGACTAGAATCACCAGGTCCAGGTGAGGCCAAACTGAGGACCAGATTCACCAGCTTCAGGTGAGGTCCATGTTGGAAAGAGAGTCACCAGGTCCAGGAGAGCTCCAGGTGGGGACCAGAGTCACCAGATCCAGGTGAAGTCCAGGTGGGGACCAGAGTCACCAGATCCAGATGAGGCCCAGGTGAGGACCAGAGTTACGAGTTACACGTGAGGCCTAGGTTGGGACCAGAGGCAACAGGACCATGTGAGGCCAGCTGGGGACCATGGTCAACAAGTCTACATGAGGCCCAGGTGTGGAACACAGTAACGAGGTCCAGGTGAGTCCCAGGTGGTGACAACAGTCAGCAAGTCCCGGTTAGGCACATTTGGGTACCAGGATCACCAGGTACAGGGGAGGCCCTTGAAAGAACCAGAGTCAACAGTTCGAGGTAAGGTACAGGTGGTAACCAGAGTCAACAGGTCCAAGTCAGGCCAAAGTGGGGTTCACAGTCACCAGGTCAGGGTAAGACCCAGAGGGGGACCAGAGTCACCTGGTCCAGGTGAGGTCCAGTTGTGGAACACAGTAACCGGGTCCCAATTATGTCCATTTGAGGACCATGGTCAACAGGGCCAGGTGAGGCCCAGATGGGTATCAGAGCCACTAGGTCCAATTGAGGCCCATGTGGGGACCACAGTCGCCAGATCCAGAGTAGTCTCAGGTGCAGACCAGAGTCACTAGGTCCAGGTGAGGTGCAGGTGGCAACCACACTCACCAGGTCCCGGTGAGGCCCTGGTGGGGACCAGAGTCACCAGGTACATAAGAAGTTAGAAACACTGCAGTCACCAGTTCCTCTTGAGGTCCATGTGGGAAGGAGAGTCACCAGTTACACGTGAGGCCCAGGTGGGGATCAGACTCACCAGGTCCAGGTGAGACCCAGGTGGGAACTATGTCACCATGTCCAGGTGTGGCCCAGGTGAAGACCAGATTTAACAGGTCCTGGTGGGTCCCTGTTCGGGAACAGTGTAACCATGTCCTGATGCTACCCAGGTGGGAACCACAGTCACCAGGTCAGGTGAGGCCATTAAGAGGACCAGAGTCACCAGTTCCAGGTGAGGCCCAGGTGGGGGCAGAGTCACCTGGTACAGAAGTTGCCAAAATGATGACCAGAGTTACCAGGTCCAGGTGAGTCCCAGTGGGGAATAGAGTAACCATGTCCTGATGATGCCCAGGTGGGGACCACAGTCGCCAGATTGAGTAGACTAAGGTGCAGACCAGAATCACCAGGTCCTGGTGAGGCATAGAAGGAGACCACAGTCACCAGTGTCAGCTGAGCCCCATGTCCGATCCAGAGCCACTATATCCAGCTGAGGCCCAGGTCCATGTGAGGCCCACGTGAGGACCAGATTCATCAGGTTGAATTGAGGCATAGCTGGGGACAAAGGTCACCAGTTCTGGGTGAGGCCTAGGTGGGGACAAGATTCGCCAGGTCTGAGTTAGGTCAAAGTGGGAACGAGAGTCACCAGGTCCAGGTGAGTCCAAACTGAGGGCCAGAATCACCAGATCCAGGTGAGGTCCATGTTGGAAAGAGAGTTACCAGGACCAGGAGAGGTCCAGGTGGGGACCAGAGTCACCAGATCCAGGTGAATTCCAGGTGGGACAGAGTCACCAGGTCCAGATGAGGCCCAGGTGAGGACCAGAGTTACCAGGTACATGCATCTTTTCGATTCAATTCGATTCGATTCTTTTCGATTTGATTTGATTCTTTTCTATTCGATACAATTCGATTCAATCCTTTTCGATTCGATTCAATTCGATTCTTTTAGATTCGATTCTATTCGATTCTATTCTTTTCGATTTGATTTGATTCAGTTCGATTATTTTCGATTCGATTAGATTCGATTCTTTACGATTGTTTTCAATTCAATTTCGATTCGATTTGATTCGATTCGATTATTCTCGATTCGATTCAATTCTATTCAATTCGTTTTTTTCCAATCAATTCGATTCTTTTCGATCGACTCTTTTTGATTCAATTTATTTGGATTCGATTCGTTTTGATTCGATGCGATTCAGTTCTTTTCGATGCATCGATTCGATTCTTTTCTATTCGATTCTTTTCTATTCGATTCGATTCTTTTCAATTTGATTCTTGTCGATTCGATTGTTTTCGATTCGGACCGATTCTTCTCTATTCGATTTGATTCGATTCGGTCCTTTTCAGTTCGATTCGATCCTTTTCGATTTGATTTGATTCTTTTCTATTCGATACAATTCGATTTGATCCTTTTCGATTCGGTTCGATTCTTTTCAATTCGATTCGATTCTTATATTCGATTCGATTCCATCTTTTCGATTCGATTCGATTCAATTCGATTTTTTTCATTTCGATTCAATAGTTTTCTATTCGTTTCTTTTCTATTCGATTCGATTCTTTTCGATTCGAGTCTTTTCAATTCGAATTTCTTTCTTTTCGAATCGATTTCATTTGATTCTTTTCGATTTGATTTGATTCTTTTCAATTCGATTCAATTCTTTTTTATTTGATTCGATTCGATTCGAATCAATTCGGTTTTTTTTAATCGATTTGATTCTTTCGATTCGACTCTTCGATTCGATTATTTTGGATTCGTTTCTTTTCGATTCGATCCTTTTCGATTTGATTCGATTCTTTTCGATTCCATTTTTTTGTTTCGATTCGTAGTTTTTTATTTGTTTCTTTTTTATTTGATTTGATTCGATTTTTTTTATTCGTTATGATTTTTTTCGTTTTGATATGATAGTTTTCAGTTCGTTTCTTTTCGATTCTGTTAGATTTTATTCTTCTTTTGATTTGATTTGATTCGAATCTTTCGATTCGAGTCTTTTCGATTCGAATTCCTTTCTTTTAGAAGCGATACTTTTCTATTCTTTTCTATTCGATTCGATTCGATTATTTTTTATTCCATTCCATTCGATTCGTTCGTTTTTCGAATTGATTCTATTCTTTTCGATTCGACTTTTTTCAATTTGATTCATTTGGATTCGATTCTTTTCAATTCGATTTGATTCTTTTCGATTCGATTCGATTCTTTTTGATTCGATTCGATTCGTTTTTTTCCGAATCGATTCGATTTTTTTCGATTCAACTCTTTTTGATTCGATTCATTTGGATTCGATTATTTTCGATTCGATTCTTTTTGATTCGATTTGATTCATTTCGATTTAATTTGATTCTTTTCGATTCAATTCGATTCGATTCTTTTCAATTCGATCCGAATCTTTTCTATTTGATTTGATTCCATTCGAACCTTTTCGATTTGATTCGATTCTTTTCGATTTCATTTGATTCTTTTCTATTCAATACAATTCAATTCGATCCTTTTCAATTCAATTAGATTCTTTTCAATATGATTCGATTCTTATATTCGATTAGATTCGATCTTTTTCGATTCGATTCGATTCTCTTAGATTCGATTCGATTTTTTTCGTTTCAATTCGATAGTTTTCTATTCGTTTCTTTTCTATTCCATTCGATTCGATTCTTTTCGATTCGATTCAATTCGATTCGAATATTTCTATTCGAGTGTTTTTGATTTGAATACCTTTCTTTTCGAATCGATTCGATTCGATTCTTTTTGATTCGATTCAATTCGATTCTTTTTGATTCGATTCGATTTGATTCGATTTTTTTCACTTCCATCCGATTCAATTCTTTTGATTCGGTGTGATTCGATTCAATTTTTTTCTATTCGATTCGATTCGATTCTTTTCGATTCGAGTGTTTTCGATTCGAATTTCTCTCTTTTCGATTTGATTCGATTCGATTCTTTTTGAGGCGATTCGTTCGAATCGATTCGGTTTTTTTCGAATCGATTCGATTCTTTTAGATTCGACTCTTCGATTCGATTATTTTGGATTCGATTCTTTTCTTTTTTTTTTTTTTTTGGAATTCTAGTGATTTTTTAATAACTCTAATGAAGAAAAGTCAACCGCACTTATTACATCCACACTTATTAAAGGATAGGTGACAACAACAAAGGGACCTACTCATATCTCTGAAGACCAAGATTTACCATGGCAAAGTGTAAAACACAGGCAAAAGTGATGAGATCCTAAATACCACTACATAAAAATAATCAATTTCTATCTTTGTGTCTTCTTTCTGCTTCATGAGGAACCAAAGAAGTCAAATAGAGAATTTTTCTGTCTGGGCCAACCATGGAATCTTAAGAACAGATAGGTATATTCCCTGTTATTCTTTCAGGGCATTATTTATACATGTTTAAAAAAAAACAACGAAAACAACTTCAAAAATAAAAATAAGATTTAGCCTTGTGAATATTCGGAAATAAAGTTTCTTGAATTTCTGTGATGAACTCTTCAAGCAATTCAACTTTTAAAACAGAGTCATCACTCAAAAGTCCCTTTGACATGGGATCTATCCCACGGTTACAAAACGGCTTCCTCCTTTGTTGAACGTGAGAGTGGCTCTTTGTTCCTTCAGGATCCCAAATCGCTCATTCAAAGTCATCCCTGTCTGTTTTCCAACACTATTTATGTCAAATTGTAGGGGGACACCTTTAGGAACTTTCTTTACATCAGATTGCTCCCGTTTTGTCAAGAATGAGGGTACAGCAGTACGAGTTAACCGTGGTTTCTGAGTTACTGGGCACTGCACTGCTCCAGGATTGTCAATAGAGACAGTCAAAATTCCTCCATTTGTGGTGGAAGTTCGCCATTGACGAGTTCTCTTTGCTACTACATCATCTAGCAGTTGTTCTGTGTTCAACTGGGCCTGAACCTTTAGGCCTCTTCTGAAAAGAAAAGTTGCCTGACGAGTATCTTTCTGATGACTTAATTTATTTCCACTCCTGGTAAAATTGGCTGGAATGTTATTTTTTCTATTTAACTGGTTAGGTCTCTTGAGAACTGCGACTGCTTTTCTCTGTACTTCGTTTTGTCTCAGAAGGTTGGCCTTCCTTTTTAATGCTGGAAAATATCGTTCTATATTCTTATCACTAAGAGGTGGTCGATTCATAGGACTAATTCCTTTTCGAATTCCAGTTGCTTTCCTAGCTGCAAGGCCAGTGATAACTCCATAAGGACGTCTCTTTCCAGGCATTACCCTTCCTCTACGGCTCAGACTATTCTTGCCAAAACCAGAATTCTGTTGGATTCCCCATCGCACTCTCATCCTGAATTGCCGGGCACTGCTTTGCTGGAGTTTTCTATTTAGTCTCGGAAAATTCTGCTTCTTTCCTTCCTTTCTATTCAATTTGATGATATCATCCAGAGACATATCGATTTTGTCCAGGTTTTCATTGCTGCGGGCTTTCGGCGGCGGCGGCGGCGGCGTGGCCGTAGCTCCCACCAACCGGGTACCAAACCGGTTCATGGCTGGGGGCGTCGCGCGGGGGCCAGCGGCGGAGAAGGCCAGACGCCGAGCCTGCCGCCTCCCACTCACGCACGCACGGATTCGATTCTTTTCTATTCGATTCTGTTCGATTCGATTCGATTCGATTCTTTTCGATTCAATTCGATTCGATTCTTTTCGATTCGATTTGATTCTTTTCGATTCGATCGATTCTTTTCGATTCAATTCAATTCTTTTCTGTTCTTTTCAATTAGATTCGATTCGATTATTTTCTATTCGATTTGATTCACTCCGATACGTTTTTTTTTAAAACGATTCGATTCTTTTCGATTCCACTCCTTTTGACTCTATTCATTTGGATTCGATTCTTTTCGATTCGATTAGATACAATTCTTTTCGATTCGATTCGATTCGATTCTTTTTGATTCGTTTCTTTTCGATTCTATTTGAATCTTTTCGATTCGATTACATTCTTTTCGATTCAATTCGATTCAATTCGATACTCTTCGATTCAATTCTTTTCAATTCGATTCTATTCGATTGTTTTCGATTCGATTCGATTCACTTCTTTTAGGTTCGATTCTATTCTTTTTGATTCAATTCTATTTTTTTCTATTCGATTCTTTATTTGATTTGTTTCGATTATTTTCGATTCGATTCGCTTCGATTTTTTTCGATTCGATATGATAGTTTTCGATTCGTTTCTTTTCGATTCTATTCGATTCTTCTTGTTTTGATTCGATTTGATTCAAATATTTCGATTCGAGTCTTTTTGATTCGAATTCCTTTCTTTAAGAATCGATTCGATTCTATTTTTTCAATTAGATTATATTCGATTCGATTCTTTTCACTTCCATTCGATTTGATTTTTTTGATTCATTGCGATTCGATTTGATTTTTTCAATTCAATTCGATTCGATTCTTTTCGATTCGAATCGATTCTTTTCAATTCGATTTGATTAGATTTTTTCGAATCGATTTGGTTCGATTCGATTCTTTTCAATTCGATTTGATTCCTTTCAATTCGATTCGATTCTTTTCGATTCTTTTCAATTCGATTCGATTCCGTTTTTTTTAATTGATTCGATAGTTTTCGATCAACTCTTTTCGATTCGATTCATTTGGATCCAATTCGTTTCGATTCGATTCTTTTCGATTTGATTCGATTCTTTTCAAATCGATTCGATTCGATTCGTTTCTTTTCGATTCGACTTTTTTGATTCGTCGATCAATCCTTTTCGATTCGATTCTTTTTTATTCGATTTCATTCTTTTCGATTCAATACGATTCTTTTCGATTTGATTCTTTTCGATTCAATTCAATTCTTTTCTATTCGATTCCATTCGATTCGATCAATTCGAATCTATTCGCTTCAATTCTTTTTGTTTCGAATCAATTCAATACGATTCTTTTCTATTTGATTTGATTCGATTTGATTTTTTTCGATTTCATTCGATTGGATTCTTTTTGATTCGATTCGATACGATTTGAATCTATTCTATTCTATTCTTTTCAATTCGATTCTTTTCTATTTGATTCGATTCAGTTCTTTTCGATTCGATTTGATTCTTTTCAATTCGATTCGATTCTTTCCGATTCAATTCGATTCTTTCCGATTCAATTCGATTAGATTCTTTTCGATTCGATTTGAGTCGATTCTTTTCAATTCGAATCGATACTTTTCTATTCTTTTCGATTTGATTCGATTCGATTATTTTCGATTTGATACCATTCGATTCGTTCCTTTTTCGAATCGATTCGATTCTTTTCGATTCGACTCTTTTCGATTTGATTCATTTGGATTTGATTCTTTTCGATTTGATTCAATTCGATTCTTTTTGATTCAATTCTTCTCGATTCAATTCGATTCGATTTTTTCATTTTGATTCTATAGTTTTCTATTCGTTTCTTTTTGATTCGATTCGATTCGATTTTTTTTTATTCAATTCGAATCTTTCTATTCGAGTCTTTTTTATTTGAGTTCCTTTCTTTTCCAATCAATTCGATTCGATTCTTTTTTATTTGATTCGATTTGATTCGATTATTTTCACTTCCATTCGATTCGATTCTTTTGATTCGGTGTGATTCGATTCGATTTTTTTCTATTCGATTCGATTCACGTCTTTTCGATTCGAGTCTTTTCGATTCGAATTTCTTCTTTTCGAATCGATTTGATTCGATTCTTTTCGATTCGATTTGATTCGACTCTTTTTGATTCAATTTGATTCTTTTAGAGGCGATTCGATTCGAATCAATTCGGTTTTTTCGAATCGATTCTATTCTTTTAGATTCGACTCTTTGATTCGATTATTTTGGATTGGATTCTTTTCGATTTGATTAGATTCATTTCGATTTGATTCTGTTCGATTCAATTCGATTCTTTTCGATTCAATTTGATTCAATTCTTTTCAATTCGATTTGATTCTTTTCTTTTCTATTCGATTCTTTTCTGTTCTTTTCAATTCGATTCGATTATTTTCTATTCGATTCGATTCAATTCGATACATTTTTTGAAACGATTCGATTCTTTTCGATTCCACTCCTTTCGACTCGATTCATTTGGATTCGATTCTTTTTGATTCGATTAGATACGATTCTTTTTTAATCGATTCAATTCAATTCTTTTTGATTCGTTTCTTTTCGATTCTATTCGAATCTTTTCGATTCAATCAGATTCTTTTCGATTAAATTCGATTCGATTCGAAACTCTTCGATTCAATTCTTTTCGATTCGATTCGATTCGATTGTTTTCAGTTCGTTTTGATTCAATTCTTTTCGATTCGATTTGATTCTTTTCGATTCGATTTGATTTTTTTCTATTCGATTCTTTTTTATTTGATTTGTTTCTATTATTTTCGATTCGATTCGATTAGATGCTCTTCGATTCAATTCGACTCTGACTCGTTGCGAGTCGATTCGATCGTTTTTGATTCGATTGATTCGATTCGATTTATTTCGATTCGATACGATGTTGTTCGTTTCGATATGATAGTTTTCGATTCTATTAGATTCGATTCTGTTTGTTTCGATTCAATTTGATTCGAATCTTTCGATTCGAGTCTTTTCGATTCGAATTCCTTTCCTTTAGAATCGATTCGATTCAATTCTTTTCGATTCGATTCGTTTTGATTCTTTTCACTTCCATTCGATTTGATTCTTTTGATTAGGTGCAATTCAGTTTGATTTTTTCGATTTGATTCGATTCAATTCTTTTCGATTCGATTCGATTCTTTTCGATTCAAATCGATTCTTTTCAATTCAATTCAATTCTATTTTTTCGAATCTATTTGATTCGATTCGATTCTTTTTGATTCAATTGGATTCCTTTCAATTTGATTCAATTCTTTTCAATTCGTTTTTTTCTAATCGATTCGATTGTTTTCGATCGACTCTTTTCGTTTCAATTCTTTTGGATTCGATTCATTTCGATTCGATTCGATTCCTTTCGATTCGATTCTTTTCGATTTGATTCCATTCTTTTCTAATCGATTCAATTCGATTCGATTTTTTTCGATTCGATTCTTTTTGATTCGATTCATTTCGATTCGATTCGATTCTTTCCAATTCAATTCGATTATTTTCATTCGATTCGATTCAATTTGAATCTATTCGATTCAATTCTTTTCGATTCAATTATTTTCAGATCGATTCGATTCGATATAATTCTTTTTTATTTCATTCGATTCGATTTGATTTTTTTCGATTTAGTTCGATTGGATTCTTTTTGATTAGATTTGATTCTATTCTATTCGATTCAATTTGATCTTTTTCGATTTCGATTTGATTCTTTTCAATTCGATTTGATTCTATTTGAATCTATTCTATTTGCGTCTTTTCGATTTGATTCTTTTCGATTCGATTTGATTCTTTTCGATTTGATTCTTTTCTAATCAATTCGATTCTTTTCGATTCAATTTGATTTGATTTGATTTGATTCTTTTCTATTCGATTCTTTTCACTTCCATTCGATTCGATTCTTTTGATTCGGTGCGATTCGATTCGATTTTTTTCGATTCGATTTGATTGTTTTTGATTCGAGTCATTTCGATTCGAATTCCTTTCTTTTCGAATCGATTTCATTCGATTCGATTCTTTTTGATTCCATTCGAATCGATTTTTCGATTCAATTCTTTTAGATTCGATTCAATTCGATTTTTTTATTCGATTCGATTGTTTTCATTTCGATTCGGTTCTTTTCGATTCGATTGAAATCGATTTGAATCTATTCGATTAGATTCTTTTCAATTTGATTCTTTTCGATTTGATTCAATTCGGTTCTTTGATTCGATTCGATTCGATTCTTTTCGGTTCAATTCGATTTTTTAATTCAATTTGATTCTTTTCGATTCAATTCGAGTTGATTCTTTTCGATTCGAATCAATACTTTTCTATTCTTTTCGATTTTTTTCGATTCGATTCGATTCGATTCTTTTCTATTCGATTCAATTCCTTTCGGTTCAATTCGTTTCGATTCTTTTCCATTCAATTCTTTTCGATTCGATTCGATTCTTTTTTATTAGATTTTTTCGATTATTTTCAATTCGATTCTTTTCGATTTGATTTGATTCATTTCAATTCGATTCGATTCGATTCTTTCGAATCAATTTGATTCGATTCGATTCTTTTCGATTCTATTCAATTCCTTTCAATTCGATTCGATTCTTTTCAATTCTTTTCAATTCGATTCGATTCGTTTTTTTTTCGAATATATTCGATTCTTTTCGATCGACTCTTTGATTCGATTCATTTGGATTCGATTCGTTTCGATTCGATTCTTTTCGAATTGATTCTATGCTTTTCAAATCGATTCGATTCAATTAGTTTCTTTTCAATTTGATTTTTTCAATTCGTCGATTTGATGCTTTTCGATTTGATTCTTTTCAATTCAATTCGATTCGATTCTTTTCAATTTGTTTCGATTCTTTTCTATTCGATTTGATTCGATTCGATCCTTTTCGATTCGATTCGATTCTTTTCGATTCGATTCGATTTTTTCCCATTCAATATTTTTCGATTCGATTCGAGTCTTTCCATTCGATTCGATATTTTCGATTCGATTCAATTGTTTTTTATTAGATTTTTTCGTCTTTTCGATTCGATTCGATTTGATTCTTTTCTATTTGATACAATTCAATTCGATCCTTTTCGATTTGTTTTTTTTTTTTTTTTTTTTTTTTTTTTTTAAAAGATTTTTAATTTATTTATTCATGAGAGAGAGAGAGAGAGAGAGAGAGGCAGAGACACAGGCAGAGGGAGAAGCAGGCTCCATGCACCGGGAGCCTGACGTGGGATTCGATCCCGGGTCTCCAGGATCGCGCCCTGGGCCAAAGGCAGGCGCTAAACCGCTGCGCCACCCAGGGATCCCGATCCTTTTCGATTTGATTCGATTCTTTTCAATTCAATTCGATTCAATTCTTTTCGATTCAATTCGATTCAATCTTTTTTGATTTGATTCGATTCGATTCGATTTTTTCGTTTCGATTCGATAGTTTTCTATTCGTTTCTTTTAGATTCGATTTGATTCTTTTCGATTCGATTAGAATCTTTCTTTTTGTTTTTGATTTGAATTCCTTTCATTTTGAATCCATTCGATTCGATTCTTTTCGATTTGATTCGATTCTTTTTCATTTGATTCAATTCGATTCGATTATTTTCACTTCCATCCGATTCGATTCTTTTGATTCGGTGCATTTCGATTCGATTTTTTTTTATTCCATTCGATTCGAGTCTTTTCGATTCGAGTCTTTTCGATTCGAATTTCTTTCTTTTCAAATCGATTCGATTAGATTCTTTTCTATTCGATTTGATCCTTGTCGATTCGATTCGATTCTCTTCGATTCAATTTTTCTATTCTTTTAATTCGATTCAAATCGATTATTTTCGGTTCGATTCGATTCAATTCGATTCGTTTTTTTCTAAACGATTTGATTCTTTTCGATTCCACTCCTTTTGACTCGATTCATTTGGGTTTGATTCTTTTCGTTTCGATTAAATATGATTCTTTTCTATTCAATTCAATTCGATTTGAAACTCTTCAATTCAATTATTTTCAATTCGATTCGATTCGATTCGATTTTCGGTTCAATTCGATTCAATTCTTTTTGATTCGATTTGATTCTTTTCGACTCGATTCGATTTTTTTCTTTTCGATTCTTTTTTATTTGATTTGTATCGATTATTTTCGATTCGATTCGATTCGGTTTGATTCTTTTCCATTAGATTCGACTCTTTTTGATTCATTTCGAATCAATTCGATCCCTTTCGATTCGATTCGATTTATTTCGATTTGATATGATTTTTTTCGTTTCGATATATTAGTTTTCGATTCATTTCTTTTCGATTCGATTCGATTCTTTTCATTTCGATTTGATTTGATTCGAATCTTTTGATTCGAGTGTTTTCAATTCGAATTCCTTTCTTTTCAAATCATTTTGATTCTATTCGATTCTATTTGATTCCATTCAAATCGATTTTTTTAATTCGATTCTTTTAGATTCGATTCAATTCGATTTTTTCCATTCAAATCGATTCTGTTCGATTCAATTCGATTCTTTTTGATTCGATTCAATTCGATTTGAATCTATTCGATTAGATTGATTTCAATTCAATTCTTTCCGATTTGATTTGATTCGGTTCTTTTAGATTCTATTTTATTCTTTTCGGTTCAATTCGATTTTTTTTATTCAATTCGATTCTTTTGGATTCGATTCGATTCGATTCAATTCGATTCTTTTCCATTCAATTCTTTTCGATTCGATTCGATTCTTTTCCATTCGCTTCGATATTTTAATTCAATTCAATTCTTTTTTATTAGATTTTATTCTTTTCGATTTGATTTGATTCTTTTTGATTTGATTTGATTCTTTTCTATTCAATACGATTCGATTCGATCCTTTTCGATTCGATTCGATTCGATTCTTTTCGATTCGATTATTTTCGTTTTGATTCGATGGTTTTTGATTCGTTTCTTTTTGTTTTTTTGTTTTTTTTTTTATTTTTTTATTGGTGTTCAATTTACTAACATACAGAATAACACCCAGTGCCCGTCACCCATTCACTCCCACCCCCCGCCCTCCTCCCCTTCTACCACCCCTAGTTCGTTTCCCAGAGTTAGCAGTCTTTACGTTCTGTCTCCCTTTCTGATATTTCCCACACATTTCTTCTCCCTTCCCTTATTTTCCCTTTCATTATTATTTATATTCCCCAAATGAATGAGAACATATAATGTTTGTCCTTCTCCGACTGACTTACTTCACTCAGCATAATACCCTCCAGTTCCATCCACATTGAAGCAAATGGTGGGTATTTGTCATTTCTAATAGCTGAGTAATATTCCATTGTATACATAAACCACATCTTCTTTATCCATTCATCTTTCGTTGGACACCGAGGCTCCTTCCACAGTTTGGCTATCGTGGCCATTGCTGCTAGAAACATCGGGGTGCAGGTGTCCCGGCGTTTCATTGCATTTGTATCTTTGGGGTAAATCCCCAACAGTGCAATAGCTGGGTCGTAGGGCAGGTATATTTTTAACTGTTTGAGGAACCTCCACACAGTTTTCCAGAGTGGCTGCACCAGTTCACATTCCCACCAACAGTGTAAGAGGGTTCCCTTTTCTCCGCATCCTCTCCAACATTTGTTGTTTCCTGCCTTGTTAATTTTCCCCATTCTCACTGGTGTGAGGTGGTATCTCATTGTAGTTTTGATTTGTATTTCCCTGATGGCAAGCGATGCAGAGCATTTTCTCATATGCATGTTGGCCATGTCTATGTCTTCCTCTGTGAGATTTCTGTTCATGTCTTTTGCCCATTTCATGATTGGATTGTTTGTTTCTTTGGTGTTGAGTTTAAGAAGTTCTTTATAGATCTTGGAAACTAGCCCTTTATCTGATATGTCATTTGCAAATATCTTCTCCCATTCTGTAGGTTGTCTTTGAGTTTTGTTGACTGTATCCTTTGCTGTGCAAAAGCTTCTTATCTTGATGAAGTCCCAATAGTTCATTTTTGCTTTTGTTTCTTTTGCCTTCGTGGATGTATCTTGCAAGAAGTTACTATGGCCGAGTTCAAAAAGGGTGTTGCCTGTGTTCTTCTCTAGGATTTTGATGGAATCTTGTCTCACATTTAGATCTTTCATCCATTTTGAGTTTATCTTTGTGTATGGTGAAAGAGAGTGGTCTAGTTTCATTCTTCTGCATGTGGATGTCCAATTTTCCCAGCACCATTTATTGAAGAGACTGTCTTTCTTCCAATGGATAGTCTTTCCTCCTTTATCGAATATTAGTTGCCCATAAAGTTGAGGGTCCACTTCTGGATTCTCTATTCTGTTCCACTGATCTATGTGTCTGTTTTTGTGCCAGTACCACACTGTCTTGATGACCACAGCTTTGTAGTACAACCTGAAATCTGGCATTGTGATGCCCCCAGATATGGTTTTCTTTTTTAAAATTCCCCTGGCTATTCGGGGTCTTTTCTGATTCCACACAAATCTTAAAATAATTTGTTCTAACTCTCTGAAGAAAGTCCATGGTATTTTGATAGGGATTGCATTAAACGTGTATATTGCCCTGGGTAACATTGACATTTTCACAATATTAATTCTGCCAATCCATGAGCATGGAATATTTTTCCATCTCTTTGTGTCTTCCTCAATTTCTTTCAGAAGTGTTCTATAGTTTTGAGGGTTTAGATCCTTTACCTCTTTGGTTAGGTTTATTCCTAGGTATCTTATGCTTTTGGGTGCAATTGTAAATGGGGTTGACTCCTTAGTTTCTCTTTCTTCAGCCTCATTGTTAGTTTATAGAAATGCCATTGATTTCTGGGCATTGATTTTGTATCCTGCCACGATACCAAATTGCTGTATGAGTTCTAGCAATCTTGGGGTGGAAGCTTTTGGGTTTTCTACATAGAGTATCATGTCATTGGCGAAGAGGGAGAGTTTGACTTCTTCTTTGCCAATTTGAATGCCTTTAATGTCTTTTTGTTGTCTGATTGCTGAGGCTAGGACTTCCAATACTATGTTGAATAGCAGTGGTGAGAGTGGACATCCGTCTTGTTCCTGATCTTAGGGGAAAGGCTCCCAGTGCTTCCCCGTAGAGAATGATATTTGCTGTGGTCTTTTCGTAGATGGCTTTTAAGATGTCGAGGAAAGTTCCCTCTATCCCTACACTCTGAAGAGTTTTGATCAGGAATGGATGCTGTATTTTCTCAAATGCTTTCTCTGCATCCAATGAGAGGATCATATGGTTCTTGGTTTTACTCTTACTGATATGATTAATCACATTGATTGTTTTATGAGTGTTGAACCAGCCTTGTGTCCCGGGGATAAATTCTACTTGGTCAAGGTGAATAATTTTCTTAATGTACTGTTGGATCCTATCAGCCAGTATCTTGTTGAGAATTTTTGCATCCATGTTCATCAGGGATATTGGTCTGTAATTCTCCTTTTTGGTGGGGTCTTTGTCTGGTTTTTGAATTAAGGTGATGCTGGCCTCATAGAACAAATTTGGAAGTACTCCATCTCTTTCTATCTTTCCAAACAGCTTTAGTAGGATAGGTATGGTTTCTTCTTTAAACGTTTGATAGAATTTCCCCTGGGAAGCCATCTGGCCCTGGACTCTTGTGTCTTGGGAGGTTTTTGATGACTGCTTCAATTTCCTCCCTGGTTATTGGCCTGTTCAGGTTTTCTATTTCTTCCTGTTCCAGTTTTGGTAGTTTGTGGCTTTCCAGGAATGCGTCCATTTCTTCTAGATTGCCTCATTTATTGGCGTATAGCAGTTCATAATATGTTTTTTAAATCGTTTGTATTTCCTTGGTGTTGGTAGTGATCTCTCCTTTCTCATTCATGATTTTATTAATTTGAGTCTCCTCTCTCTTCTTTTTAATAAGGGTGGCTAATGGTTTATCTATCTTATTAATTCTTTCAAAGAAGCAACTCCTGGTTCTGTTGATCTGTTCCACAGTTCTTCTGGTCTCGATTTCGTTGAGGTCTGCTCGAATTTTAATTAACTATCTTCTTCTGCTGGGCGTGGGGTCAATCTGCTGAATATTCTCTAGCTCCTTTATGTGTAAGGTTAGCTTTTGTATTTGAGTTCTTTCCAGTTTTTGAATGGATGCTTGTATTGCGATGTATTTCCCCCTCAGGACTGCTTTTGCTACATCCCAAAGATTTTGAATGGTTGTATCTTCATTCTCATTAGTTTCCATGAATCTTTTTAATTCTTCCTTAATTTCCTGGGTGACCCTTTCATCTTTTAGCAGGATGGTCCTTAACCTCCACGTGTTTGAGGTCCTTCCAAACTTCTTGTTGTGATTTAGTTCTAATTTCAAGGCATTATGGTCTGAGAATATGCAGGGGATGATCCCAATCTTTTGGTATAGGTTCAGACCCGATTTGTGACCTAGTATGTGGTCTATTCTGGAGAAAGTTCCATGTGCACTTGAGAAGAATGTGTATTCAGTTGAGTTTGGATGTAAAGTTCTGTAGATATCTGTGAAATCCATCTGGTCCAGTGTATCATTTAAAGCTCTCGTTTCTTTGGAGATGTTGTGCTTAGAAGACCTATCGAGGGTAGAAAGAGCTAGATTGAAGTCACCAAGTATAAGTGTATTATTATCTAAGTATTTCTTCACTTTGATTATTAATTGTTTTAAATATTTGGCAGCTCCCACATTCGGGGCATATATATTGAGGATTGTTAAGTCCTCTTGTTGGATAGATCCTTTAAGTATGAGATAGTGGCCCTCTTCATCTCTCACTACAGTCTTCGGGGTAAATTTTAGTTTATCTGATATAAGGATGGCTACCCCTGCTTTCTTTTGAGGACCATTTGAATGGTAAATGGTTCTCCAACCTTTTATTTTCAGGCTGTAGGTGTCCTTCTGTCTAAAATGAGTCTCTTGTAGACAGCAAATAGATGCGTCCTGCTTTTTTATCCAGTCTGAAACTCTGCGCCTTTTGATGGGGTCATTAAGCCCGTTCAGTTTCAGAGTTACTATCGAAAGATATGAGTTTAGGGTCATCATGATATCTATTCAGTCCTAGTTTTTGTGGATTGTTCCACTGAACTTCTTCTTAAAGGGGAATTTTAAGAGTCCCCCTTAAAATTTCTTGCAGAGCTGGTTTGGAGGTTACATATTCTTTCAGTTCCTGCCTGTCTTGGAAGCTCTTTATCTCTCCTTCCATTTTGAATGACAGCCTTGCTGGATAAAGTATTATTGGTTGCATGTTCTTCTCATTTAGGACCCTGAATATATCCTGCCAGCCCTTTCTGGCCTGCCAGGTCTCTGTGGAGAGGTCTGCTGTTACCCTAATACTCCTCCCCATAAAAGTCAGGGATTTCTTGTCTCTTGCTGCTTTAAGGATCTTCTCTTTATCTTTGGAATTTCCAAGCTTTACTATTAGATGTCGAGGTGTTGAATGGTTTTTATTGATTTTAGGGGGGAATCTCTCTATTTCCTGGATCTGAATGCCTGTTTCCCTTACCAGATTAGGAAAGTTTTCAGCTATGATTTGGTCAAATACATATTCTGGCTCTCTGGCCCTTTCGGCGCCCTCGGGAACCCCAATTAAACGTAGGTTTTGCTTCCTCAGGCTGTCGTTTATTTCCCTTAATCTAACCTCATGGTCTTTTAATTGTCTCTTTTTTGATCAGTTTTCCTCTTTGCCATCAACTTGTCTTCTGTGTCACTCACTCGTTCTTCCACCTCGTTAACCCTCGTCGTTAGGACTTCTAGTTTGGATTGCATCTCATTCAATTGATTTTTAATTTCTGCCTGATTGGATCTAAATTCTGCAGTCATGAAGTCTCTTGAGTCCTTTATGCTTTTTTCTAGAGCCACCAGGAGCTGTATAATAGTGCTTCTGAATTGGCTTTCTGACATTGAATTGTAATCCAGATTTTGGAACTGTGTGGGAGAGAGGACTGTTTCTGATTCTTTCTTTTGAGGTGAGGTTTTCCTTCTAGTCATTTTGCTCAGTGCAGAATGGCCAAAAACAAGTTGTATTGGGAAAAGGAGAAAAAGAGAAAAAGAAAAAAGGAAGAAAAAAAGGAAAAAAAGAGAAGAAAAAGAGAAAGAAAAAGAGTGAAAAGGAAAAAAGGGTGGGGGAAGCAAACAGAAATCAAAAAGCAAAAAAAAAAAAAAAAAAAAAAAACCACGGGGCAGTATCTTCTGATTCTGTATACTTTAAGTCCCTTGACTTCCCCTGGAACTTGTCCGTCTAGCTGGTATTCTGGGGGAGGGGCCTGTTGTGCTGATTTTCAGGTGTTAGCACTTGGGGGAGCTGCTCTGCCCCCTGCCTGGTGCAGGGCTCAGTGGGGGTTGTTTAACCCGTGAGGCCCCAGGAGGAACAACCCCAGTGGCGGCAGCAGGTCTGGAGCCCTGGATTCAGCTCCCACAGTAACTACTGAGCTCTCCGTCTGCAGGGCCTGGAGGCTCCGGGGCGGGGCCGCTGATCTGCTCAGCTCCGGGCAGGAGTGTCCTTGCTGTCCTGGGCCCTTCCGGCCTCTGCCTGTCCCGGGGGAGGCCGGATCCTGGGCTGTGTCCTGGCGCCCTGTGCTCCGGGGCCTGCGCTGTTGGATTCGCGCTCCCAGTCGTGCAGCCCCCTCCGTGAAGCCGCCCCCGAGCCCCTCCGAACTGCTCCGGGTCCAGCCGTGCGCGTCTTTTAGGGAGCTCGGCCGCGGGGTATGGCGCACTCTCCTGGGCGTGCAGGTGTCTGTTAGTGTCCCAGGGAGCCCGAGGGCATCCCCGCGCTCCTGGGGTCCTGCTCTAACTCCCTGCAAGGCCTTTCCGCCAGGGAAGGTTGGTGCAGCTCCTGCTTCTCAGGGACGGGGCTCTCCTGTCCTGGGGACACTCGCCCGGGCCTCAGCCCGGCTCCTCTTGGGGCCCCTCCCCTTGGATGCCTTTTGTTTCTTTATTTCTTTTTCCCCCGTCTTCCTACCTTGATAGAAGCGCGAACTTTTCTCACTGTAGCATTCCAGCTGGTCTCTCTTTAAATCTCAGGCCGAATTCGTAGATTTTCAGGATGATTTTAAGGTTATCTAGGTAATTTGTTGGGGACAGGTGACTTGGGGACCCTACTCTTCCGCCATCTTGCCCCTCCCTCCACTTTCCTATTTCAAAGGATGTCACAGAGACACAGGAGAAAGCAGTGTGGTTCTCGGGCCCCGGCTGGCTCCGTTGGTTATCATCCGACTCCTGACCTCACCCCTGGTCTTTATCTCGGGGTCATGAGTTCTAGCCCTGTGCTGAACTGTGGACGAGGCATGGAGCCTACTTAAACAAACCAAACCCACAGGGCTGTGGTTCTGGCATAAGCTGAAAGAGCAGAATAGAGAGCCTGGAAGAAAATGCACTCCGATACAGTCAACTGATTTTTTAAACTTAATATAATTTAAACCCAATTAATTAACAGTATAGTGTATTATACATTCAGAGGTAGAATTCAGGGATTCACCAGTTGGAGATAACACCAGGGCTCATGACATCATGTGCCCTCCTTCATGCCCCTCTACCATTTACCCTGTCCCTCCACTCCCCTCCCCTCCAGCGACCCTCAGTTTGTTTCCTGTGATAGAGTCTCTTTTTCCTCCATCTCTGTTTTCATCTTATTTGTTTTTCCTTCCCTTCACAGATGCCCATCTGCTTTGCTTCTTTAATTTCACCTATGAATGACACCACACGGTCATTTTCTTTCCTGACTGACTTATTTCACTTAACATGATCCCTCTAGTTCTATCCACGTCATTGCAAATGGCAAGATTTCCTTCTCTTTGATAGCTGAGTACCATTCCTATCATCTAACTATCTATCATCTAGGACCATCATCTATCTCCCATCCTCTTTATCCATCATCTGCCTGAGGGCACCGAGGCTCCTCCCACAGTGTGGCTACTGTGGACCCGGCTGCTGTGGACATTGGGGTGCAGGTGTCCCGAGTCTCACTGCATCTGTATCTTTGGAGTGAGCTCCAGGCCGTGCACCTGCTGGTTGCAGGGCGGTTCTATTTGTAACTTCCTGAGGAGCCTCAACACTGTTTCCAGGGCGGCTGCACCAGCCCCCGGTCCCACCCACAGTGGAAGAGGATTGAGTGCTTTTGCAGGACGTGGTAAAAGTCTGGTCCACATTTCATTTTGCGTCCTGTCGGCTCCATTCATTGTCCTTAAGTATTTCTGGGGAAGCCGGGTGTTGGGCCCTGTTTCAGTGAGACGTTTCCGAAGCTCACAGGCCTTAGCTGGAGCCTGGAAGGAGGCAGGTGCGGCCGGGGCGCGGGGTCGCCACCTCCTGCATGGCCTCCTGCAGTGCCTGAGCGTCCCGCAGGGGGCGCCCGAGCCCAGGCCCCGCCCAGGGGGCGCGCATGTGCAGTAGGCCTCGTCCGCCTGCACTAACAGGAGCCCGTCTGCGCTGGGGAGGCCTGAGGAGGACGAGGGGCCGCGTCCACTCAGGCAGGAGCCCCAGGCCCCTCCCGCGTCCACTCTGGTAGGAGCTCCCGGGCCCCAGGAGCTCCCAGACCCCTCAGGACATAAGTGGAGGCTTCTGGAAGCTGGGGGCCGCATCCACGGTGACAGGAGCCCCGGCCTCCTCAGAACCCGCGGTGACGCTTCGGGGCGACGTGGTGCGACGCTCACACAACAGGACGCTGACTTCCTCAGGACCCCCGGGGTAGACTTCGGGAAATATGGGGATGCGTCCATGCGGACAGAAGACCCCAGCTTTGTCAGGGCCTGTGGTGAGGCCTAAGAAAAATGTGGGTGCCGCATCCACACTGACAGGAGTCCCGGGCCTCCTCAGGACCCACTGTGAAGGTTTGGGAAGATTTGGGGCCACGTCCATGCTGACAGGATCCCACAGCCTCCTCAGGACCTGCGGTGAGTTTTCAGGGGCACGTGGGGCCATGTCCAGGCTGACAGGAGCCCCCCGCCTCCTGAGGACCTGCTGTGAGGCTTCCGGAGGATGTGAGGCATAGTCCACGGTGACAGGAGACCCGGCGTCCTCAGGACCCGCTGACTATGACTCTGGAACACGTGAGGCCACGTCCACACTCACAGGAGCCCGGCTCTCTCAGGACCCCCTGGAGGACTCTGGAGGCGCCGTTGGGGGCCACGTCCATGTCAGAAGGGACTCCTCAGAACCACAGGGTAAGTGAATGGGTAGAATGAATGGGGTCCCCTCAGGGGAGGGGAGGCAGTTGGTGGTTAGGCTTAGGTTAGATGTTAGGGGTTAGTGACTATGCTTATGGTTACGGATTAGAGGTTAGGGTGAGGGATAAGGGTAAGGGTCAGTGGTTAGGAGTTAGGATGGGGGTTTGGGATAGGGACAGGAGTTAGAGTTAGTGTTAGGGTTTAGAGTTTAGGGATTAGGGCAGGAGGTTAGGAGTTGGGGTTTGGGTTATGGTTAGAGTTAGGATTGGGCTAGGTTTGCAGTTAGGGTTAGGGGTTAGGGTGTGAGTTAGGGTTAGGGGTTAGGGTTAGGGGTTAGGGTTAAAGTTAGGGCTAGTTTTAGGGTTAGGGCGAGGGTTAGGGTTAGGATAGCGGTTAGGGCTAGGCTTAGGGTTAGTGTTTGGTTAGGGGTTAGGATTAGGGTCAGGTCAGGGTCAGGGTACGGTTTTGGAAAAGGGTAAGAGATAGGGTTAGGGAGTGGGTTAGGGGTTAGTTTTAGGGTACGGGTTAGGATACAGTTTGGGGTATGAAATAGGATTAGTATTAGAGGGTTAGGGTTAGGGTACAGGTTAAGGTTAGGAATAGGCTTTGAGTACATTAAGTTAAGGTTAGGGTTAGGGTTAGATTTAAGGTAGGGGTCAGGGTTAAGGGTTTAGAATAGGTTTAGGAGTTAGGGTGAGGGTTGGCAGGAAGGTTCAGTGAATGTGTTTAGGTCTTGGGGTTTGTGTTTGGTTTTCGATTAGTGATAGGTCTTGTTTAAGGTTTAGGTTAACATTAGGCTTAAGTGTAGGGTTAGGGTTATGTCTGTGTATGGTTAGAGTTTGGGTCTTGGCATGTGCCTGCACTGGGACTCCTAGTATATTCGGCAGTTTAGTTTTATGCACTCTATTTAGGTTTTGGGTTCAAAGATAGCCTGACTCCACCAAGTCAGTGGCCTCCTCAGAGAATCAAAATCCAGGCTTCTGCTGGGGTGAGAATAGACATGGCAGGCTTTTCCTGGGCTGAGCTAAGGAGGGGATTTGTGGCTCTAAATACTCTTTATTTGGATTTTCAGTTGCCTTTCTGATTTTATCTCTTGTGTGCACATGTTTCATCAATACTACTAATTATTATTTTAAAGTTTTACTTGAATTCCTGTTTGTAAACACAGTATGATACAGTTTCAGGTTTACCACATAGTGATTCAACCCTTGGATACAACGCCTGGTACTGGTCACAGGTGCCCTCCACTATCCACATCGCCTGGCTCCCCATCCCCCCCACCTTCCTCTGGTATTTATTAGTTTATTCTCTGTGGTTAAGAGTGTGTTTCTTGGTTTGCTTCTCTCATCCCCCCCCCTCCGCCCCTTTGCCAGTTTGTTTGGTTTCTTACAATTCACATGTGAATGCAATTGTATGGTATTTGGTATCTGTCTTTCTCTGACTGACTGAGTTCATTTAGCATAAGTCCTTTCCACTTCTCCCACGTCATTTTCAATGGCTTCATTTCATCCCTTCTGATGACCGAGTGATGTTGCAGTGTGTATATTTACCACATCATCTCTGCCCATTTATCTGTCGATGGACATCTGGGCTGTATCCACATTTGGCTGTTGTTGGTAATGCTGCTACCAACACCGGGCTGCGTGTCCCTCTTCGAATCTACTAAACTACTTTTATATCCTCGGGGTAAATACCTAGCTGTGCAATTTTGGAATCGTAGGGTAGCTCTACTTTTAACTTCTTGAGGACCCTCCACACTGTTTTCCACAGTGGCTGCACCTGTTCGCATGCCCACCAGGAGTTTAAGGGGGCTCCCCCTTCTCCATAGCCTCACCAACACCTGTTGTTTCTTGTGTTGTTAATTTTAGCCATTCTGACAGCTGTCAGGTGACATCTCATTGTGGTTTTGGTTTGCATTTCCCAGATGATGGGTGACGCTGAATGTCTTTCCGTGTGTCTGGCGGCCATCTGGATGTCTTGTCAGAGACAAAGTCCATTCATGTCTTCTGCCCATCTGCAGTTGGATAATTTGTGTTTAGGATGCTGAGATTTATATTTGCTTTATGTATTTTGGATACTAACTATTGGATGTGTTGTTTACAAATATCTCCTCTCATTTTGTATGTTGCCTTTGAGCTTTGGTTGTTTCCTTCATTTTGCAGAAGCTTTTCAATTTGATGAAGTCCCAATAGTATTTTTGCTTTTGTTTCCCTCGCCTCAGAGGCATACCTAGAAAGAAGGTCCAATGGCCAATGTCAAAGACGTTGCTGCCTATCTTTTCTTCTTTTTATGGTTTCAAGTCTCACATTTAGGTCTTTAATCCATTTTGAATTTATTTTTTATATATATGTTGTAAGAAAGTGGTCCAGTTTCATTCTTCTGCATGTGGCTGCCTGGTTTTCCCAACACCATTTCTTCTTATCCTGGAGAAATATTTGCAAATGACGTATCAGATAAAGGGCTAGTTTCCAAGATCTATAAAGAACTGATTAAACTCAACACCAAAGAAACAAACAATCCAATCATGAAATGGGCAAAAGACATGAACAGAAATCTCACAGACGAAGACATAGACATGGCCAACAAGCACATGAGAAAATGCTCCACATTACTTGCCATCAGGGAAATACAAATCAAAACCAAAATGAGATACCACCTCACACCAGTGAGAATGGGGAAAATTAACAAGGCAGGAAACAAGAAATGTTGGAGAGGATGCGGAGAAAAGGGAACCCTCTTGCACTGTTGGTGGGAATGTGAACTGGTGCAGCCACTGGAAAAATGTGTGGAGGTTCCTCAAAGAGTTAAAAATAGATCTGCCCTACGACCCAGCAATTGCACTGTTGGGGATTTACCCCAAAGATTCAGATGCAATGAAACGCCGGGACACCTGCACCCCGATGTTCATAGCAGCAATGTCCACAACAGCCAGACTGTGGAAGGAGCCTCGGTGTCCAACGAAAGATGAATGGATAAAGAAGATGTGGTTTATGTATACAAGGGAATATTACTCAGCCATTAGAAACGACAAATACCCACCATTTGCTTCAACGGGGATGGAACTGGAGGGTATTATGCTGAGTGAAGTAAGTCAATTGGAGAAGGACAAACATTGTATGTTCTCATTCATTTGGGGAATATAAATAATAGTGAAAGGGAATATAAGGGAAGGGAGAAGAAATGTGTGGGAAATATCAGAAAGGGAGACAGAACATAAAGACTCGTAACTCTGGGAAATGAACTAGGGGTGGTGGAAGGGGAGGAGGGTGGGGGGTGGGGGTAAATGGGTGACAGGCACTGAGGGGGGCACTTGACAGGATGAGCACTGGGTTTTATTCTCTATGTTGGTAAATTGAACACCAATAAAAAATAAATGTATTATTTAAAAAAAATAATAAAAAAATAAAGGTTTAAAAAAATGAAATAGGAACGTCCTGCATCCAGCTCTGTCCTGCTTCTCCTATACTGATTTGCTGTCCAGGGTCATTTGTGGGGACGGACGAATGTTACGAGTGCTTTTTCTATTTCTAAAATCGGCCACCATGATTTTGATAGGAATGACATTGGAACTGCGGGTGGCTTCTGGAACTGTGGACATTTTAACAAGATGAAGGCTCCAACCCCACAAGCCCAGGATGTCCTCCCAAAGTCTTGTAATTTTCAGTGTACAAGTCTTGCACTCCCTTGGTTCAGTCTAATTATTTTGTTCTTTTGGATGCTCCTGATAAGGGAGTATGTCCTTAATTTCCTTTCTGAGTGCTCATTGTCGGGACACAGCAAGGCTACTGAGCTCTGTTCATTTTGTGTCCCACAACTTGACTGAATTCACTCATTAGTTCTAACAGTTTTTGGTGGAGTCTCTCGGGTTTCCTGTTTCTAATGCCACATCTTCAGCAAATAGGGACAGTTTGACGCCCCCCATACAGGTGTGGAATCTTTTCTGTTTCCTGTCTGTTGACTACGGTAGGACTTCCTTGGCTTGTTCCTGCTCTTAGGGGAGACGATTTCAAGTTTTCACTCTTGAGGATGATGTCAGCTGCGGGCCTTCCTACACAGCCTTTATTCTGTTGATATACGTTTCCTCAAAACCCACTATGCCAAAAAAAAAAAAAATTAAAAAACCCGCTATGCTTTTTATGTTGTATTTTGTCAAATGCTTTTTCTGCAACTCTTGAGAGGATTGTATGCCTTTGTCCTTTCTCTTGTTTTTGTTTTTAAGATTTTATTTATTTACCCATGAGAGACAGAGAGCGAGAGAGCAAGAGAGAGAGAGACAGAGAGACAGAGGCAGAGACACAGTCAGAGACATAGACAGAGGGAGAAGCAGGCTCCAAGTAGGGAACCCGACATGGGACTCAATCCTAGGAATCCAGGATCACGCCCTGGGCCAAAGGCAGGCGCTAAACCGCTGAGCTCCCCAGGGCTGCTCCATGTCCTTTCTCTCGTTAATGTGATGGATCATGGTGACTGATAGCCAGAGGGGACGCCGGTGGAAGATGGGCAAAATAGATGAAGAATATTAAGAGCGGGATCCCTGGGTGGCCTGGGATCAAATCCCACGTCAGGCTCCCAGTGCATGTAGCCTGTTTCTCCCTCTGCCTGTGTCTCTGCCTCTCTCTCTCCCTGTGTGACTATCATAAATAAATAATTTTTTAAAAAAAAGAACATTAAGAGCTATAAGCATCTGGTTCTCAAATAAATAAGTCACAGATATTGAGAAAGTACAGCCTAGGCAATAGAGTCAGTACTACTGTGACAACTTTGTATGGGGACAGATGGTGATGACACTTCTCATGGGGAGATCTGAGTATGCACAGAATTGTCAAATCACTAAGCCATAGCCCTGAAACTACTGTAACATTGTGTGTTGACTGTACTTCAATAATATCAAAGAAAAGGGGTTTCGGATGGGACTCACGGTGGGTCCATGAAAGGCATTAAAATGGACATTACACATATGAAGGCACCTCTGAAGAGGGGATAAAGATGCTACATGTCTTGATGTTAATTTTCAGAAGATTTACTTGAGATAGGGTGCAGTGGGGAGGGGTAGATGGAGAGGGTGAATCTGGAGCAGACTCCTCACATACCAGTCACCAGGTCTGGGTGAGGACCAAGTGAGGACCACAGTCAGCAGGTACAGGTGAGCCCCATGTGGGACCCAGAGCCACCAGGACCAGATGAGGCTCAGGTGGGGACCAAAAAGACCAGGTCCAGGTTGAGGCCCAGGTGGAGCCCAGAGGCACCAGGTCCAGGTGAGACCCAGGTGGCAACCAGATTCACCAGGTCCAGGTGAATTCCAGGTGGGGACCAGATTCGCCAACTCCAGGTAAGGCCCAGGTTTGGACCAAAGTCACAAGGTCTGGGTGAGGCCCAGGTGGGGACACAATCTCCAGGTCCAGGTGAGGCAAAACTGAGGACCAGAGTCAACAGGTCCAGCGGAGGCACAAGAGGGGACCAGAGTCACCAAGTACAGGTGAGGCCCAGATGAGGATCAGAGTCACCAGGTCCAGGTGAGGCCTAGAAGGAGACCACAGGACCCAGGTCCAGGTGAGCCCCATGTGGGAACCAGAGCCACCAGGTCCATTTGCGGCCCAGGTGGGGACCACAGTCACCAGGTCCAGGTGAAGCCCAGGTGGGGACCAGATTCACCAAGACCAGGTGAGGCACAAGTGGTGACCAGAGTCACCAGGTCTGGGTAAGGAACAGGTAAGGACCAGATTCACCAGGTCCAGGGGAGGCCCCGGTGGGGACCAGAGTCGCCAGGTCCGGGTGAGACCCAGGTGGCAACCACACTCAGCAGGTCCAGGTGAGGCCAAGCTGAGGACCAGTGTCACCAGGGCCAGGTGAGGCCCAGATGGGGACCAGAGTCACCATGTCCAGGTGAGGCCAGAAGGACACCACAGGTACCAGCTCCAGGTGAGGTCCATGTGCAAACCAGAGTCACCCAGTCCAGGTGAGGCCCAGGAGGGGACCAGAGTCACCAGGTCAAGGAGTGGCCCAGAAGGGGACCAGAATCCCCTGGTCCAGGTGAGGCCCAGGTGTCGTACAGATTAACTAGGTCCCAATGACACCCAGGTGAGGACCAGAGTGACCAAGTCAAGGTGGGGCCCAGATGGTGATCAGAGTCACCGGGTTCAGGTGAGGCCAAGAAGGGGACCACAGTCACCATGTCCAGGTGAACCTGATGTGGGAACTAGAGCCACCAGATCCAGGTGAGGCCCAGTGGGGAATAGAGTAAACATGTCCCGATGATGCCCAGGTAGGGACCAGAGTCACCAGGTCCAGATGAGGCCCAGGTGGGGAGCATATTCACTAGGTCCAGGTGAGGCCCAGTTGAGGACCAGAGTCACCAGGTCTGGTTGAGGCCCAGAGGGGTACCAGAATCACCTGGTCCAGGTGACATCCAGAGGGGTTCCAGAGTCATCATGTCCAGGTTAGGCTCAGGTGTGGAACAGAGTAACCAGGTCCCAATGATGCCCAGGTGAGGACCAGAGTCACCAGTTCCAGGTGAGGCCAAGAAGGAGTCCACAGCAATCAGGTCCAGGTGAGGCCCAGATGGGGACCAGATTCACCAGGTCCAGGTGAGGCCCAGGTGGTGACCAGAGTCACCAGGTCCGGGTGAGGACCAGGTAAGGACCAGATTCACCAGGTCCAAGTGAGGCCCATGTTGGGACCTAAGTCACCAGATACGGGTGAGGCCCAGGTGGCAACCACACTCACCAGGTCCAGGTGAGGCCAACCTGCAGGCCAGAGTCACCAGATCCAGGTGAGGCCCTGGTGGGGACCAGAGTCACCAGGGAAATGTGAGGCTAGAAGGACACCACAGTCACCAGGTCCAGGTGTGGTTCATGTGGGAACGAGAGTCACCAGGTACAGGTGAGGCCCAGGTGGGGACCACAGTCATGAGGTCCAGGTAGTGACAAGATTCACCAAGTCCAGGGGAGACCCAGGTGATGACCAGAGTCACCAGGTCAGGGTGAGGACCAGGTAAGGACCAGATTCAGCAGGTCCAAGTGAAGCCCAGGTGGGGACCAGAGTCACCAGGTAAGGGTGAGGCCCCGAGTGGGAACAGAGGTCCCCGGTCAAAGTGAGGCCCAGGTGTGGAATAGAGGATCCAGGTCCCAATGATGCCTAGGTGAGGACCAGAGTCACTAGGGCCATGCGAGGCCCAGATGGGGATCAGAATCACCAGGTCCTGGTGAGGCATAGAAAGAGACCACAGTCACCAGTATCAGGTGAGCCCCATGTGGGAACCAGAGCCACTATATCCAGCTGAGTCCCAGGTCCATGTGAGGCCCACGTGAGGACCAGATTCATCAGGTTGAGTTGAGGCATAGCTGGGAACAAGAGTCACCAGGTCTGGGTGAGGCCTAGGTGGGGACGAGATTCACCAGGTCCAGGTGAGGCCAAACTGAGGACCTGAGTCACCAGATCCAGGTGAGGTCCATGTTGGAAAGAGAGTCACCAGGTCCAGGAGAGGTCCAGAGTCTCTGGACCAGAGTTATCAGGTCCAGGTGAGGCCCAGGTGAGGACCAGAGTTACCAGGTACACATGAGGCCCAGGTGGGGACCTGAGGCAACAGGTCCGAGTGAGGCCGGCTGGGGACCATGGTCACCAGGTCTACGTGAGGCCCAGGTCTGGAACACAGTAACCAGGTCCAGGTGAGTCCCAGGTGGTGACAACAGTCACCACGTCCAGGTGAGGCCCAGGTGGGGATCAGAATCACCATGTACAGGTGAGGCCCTTGAAAGAATCAGAGTCAACAGTTCGAGGTGAGGCACAGGTGGCAACCAGAGTCAGCAGGTCCAAATCAGGCCAAAGTGGGGTTCATAGTCACCAGGTCACAGTGAGACACAGAGGGGGACCAGAGTCACCTGGTTCAGGAGAGGCCCAGTTGTGGAACACAGTAACCGGGTCCCAATTATGCCCAGTTGAGGACCAGAGTCAACAGGGCCAGGTGAGGCCCAGGTGGGGACCACAATCACCAGATCCAGGTGAGTCTCAGGTGTAGACCAGAATCACCAGGTCCAGGTGAGGCCCAGTGAAGGACCAGAGTTACCAGGTCGAGGTGAGTCGCAGGTGGGGAACAGAATAACCTTGTCCCAGTGATGCTCACCTCGGGACCAGAGTCACCAGGTCCACTTGAGGACCAAGTGGGGACCACAGTCACCAGGTCCAGGTGAGGCCCAGGTGGAGACCATAATTACCAGTTAAAGGTGAGTCTAGAAGGACAACATGGTCACCAGGTCTAGGTGTGATCCATGTGAGAACCAGATCACCAGGTACAGGAGAGGCCCAGGTGGGAACCAGAGTCAGCAGGTCTGGGTGAGGCCCAGGTGGGGACCACAGTCACCAGGTCCAGGTGAAACCAAGCTGAGGACCAGAGTCACCAAATCCAGGTGAGGCCCGGGGGAAGGCGGGGGACTGGAGCCACCAGGTACAGGTGAGGCTAGAAGAACAGCAGAGACACAAGTTCCAGTTGAGGTTCATGTGGGAACCAGAGTCACCAGGTACAGGTGAGGACCAAAGTTAAATGTTCCAGAGTCTCACTTGGGAAACAGAGTAACCCTATCCCGATGATGCCCAGGTGGGTACAAGAGTCACCAGGTCCAGGTGAGGTGCACATGAGGACCAGAGTCACCAGGTCCAGGTGATACCCAGGAGGGGACCAGATTCACCAGGTGCAGGTGAGGCCCAGGTGGAACAGAGTCACCTGGTCTGGGTGAGGCCCAGGTGGGGACAAAAGTCATAAGACCAGTTGAGGCCCAGGTGGGAACACAGTCACCTGGTCCAGGTGAGGCCAAGCTAAGTACCAGAGGAACCAGGTCCAGCTGAGGCCCAGTTGGGGACTGGAGCGACCAAGTATAGGTTAGGTTAGAAGGACACCACAGTCATAAGAACGCAGCTAGTAGAAAGCTGGCTTCTAGGGATGCCTCCTTGTGAGAGCTGAGCTCAGGGCAGGACCCTCCCGCATCCTGACTGCCTGTAGACATAGCTCCTATCATCCTTAAGCGAGGTGCTGGAAGAGGTTGTGTGAAAAGCCTGTGGAAGTGTCAGGCCTGTACTCCCGTGTATCTGAGTCCAATACAGCGATTTCCAACAGCCTTGTTCAATTAGAGTGTAGCTAGGTTCTAACTCCCATAAATGAGTGGCGAGCAGACATCTGCCCCCAAGGCAAACACACTTCTGAGAGTTGAGCTTATAGCCTGTACCTGCCACATCCTGACTGCATGTCTTCGCTCCTAAGAGGCCTAGGGTCGATGCGTGACAGAAGTAGTGTGAGAGGTAAGTGGAAGGTGCAGACCCACAAGACTACTGTCTCTAAGCTCAATCCAGCGATTTCTGAGGAATTCCTCTCATAATTGGTGCTACATACGAACTTCCATACATGAGAAGTAAGTGGAACGCAGTGTCCAAGGGAACTTCCCTCTGAGAGGTGTGTCGGGTAGACTTGGACCCAAGCTCGAGTTTGTAAATCAACCCTCCTGTGTTTGAATCGGTGTTGGCTCCTTAGTGGTTTCTCGGATTCGCAATCTTGGGCGCAACACCCCCATGTCCCCTCCCCACCTGGGCTGACCCCCCTGTCCCCTCCCACCCAGGCTGACCCTCAGTCACCTCCCCTCCCACAACAGCTGGGCACAGGCCCTCACACATGTCCCATGGGCATGGTGGGCACTCCCACCGTCCCCGGCCTCCCAGGGGAAGGAAGGAGGTTTCAGCAGGACACACTCCCATGGTGACCCCAGGGCTCCCTGCCCAGGATGACAGCTGGTGACAGGTCGGGGTCTGTGTCAGATGCCGGCTCCTCCTCCCTGGGTTTCCCGGTGGAAATGAAGGAGGAGGCCCTGGTCTCCTCCAGGGACATCACGCAGGTAGACCTGGACATCAACAGGACGTTCGGCAGCCACACCATGTTTTGGGACTGCTACGGAGTCGGGTGAGGCTGCTGGGCCAGGGGGGTTCGGGGCCCCGCGGGAGGCCTGGGGGCTTCTGGGTAGGGAACACAGGGCTTCCGAGGCCAGGGGGAGCAACAGCAGTCAACAACACACCGCTGCCTGGTAGGGTGCTGGGGATGACCCCCGTACCCCCACCCCCGGGGTCTCGGGGATGAGGAGGTCACTAGGATGGGGCCTCCAGGGTTTGCCATGTGAGCTGAACCCCAAAGGGGTGAGGGACAGCCCCCTGAGAAGCAGGGGGCTGGGGTGGGGGTCATGGGGGGCAGTAAGGGGACCTGGGGGCCAGGTGGCATGGCCGTGGCTGGAGCAGGACACACATCGATCCGATGAAGGTCGGACGGGTCAGGGTGACACCCACACACTTTATTTATATATTTATATATTTATATACTTATATATTTCTAAATTCTATGCATTGTATTTGAGACAATTTGCAATTTGTAAACATACATAGTATGATGACCCCCAGATAATGCCCCCGGTCCAGCCAGGGCCCTGCACTGACCACACAGGGCCCCAGGGGCAGGTGTCACAGCAAACCCCAGACTGGGGTCGCCTTTGTCTGTAGACGTCTCCATGTGCATCTTAGAGAAAGGTGATGCCCTGTGTCCGCAGGCCCCCCATGCCATCCCCCTCATTCCCCACACCCACACCATCCCCCTACATCATCATCCCCCATGGCATCGCCTCCATACCATCCCCCTACACCATCCCCCTCACACCCCCACACAATCCCACCCACACTATACCCCTACACCATCCCCCCTACACCATCCCCCACACTCCACCACCATCATACCTCTGCCCCCACACCATCCGCCCCACCCCCCCACTCCCACACCATCGGCCCCCAGCAAGGACACGGTGCAGCTGCCCCCTGTGGGACATGCTCAGCGTCCCCGGGGTTCTCTGGACAGCCTGCTCCCATCAGAAGCCCTGGTGTCCCATAGAGTACCCAGGGGTTGCAGGGATGAGGGAAGGCAGGGAGCCCATGACAGGGTGGGTGCAGGTGGGTGGAGCAGAGGACACACTGTGCCCTGCCTCCTCCCACTGTCCCTCCTGGAGGGCGGCACACCCTGCACAGGGCACCAGCCCCTAACCCAGAGGGACCTGGGCTGGCCTGGCCGTGGGCTCTGTGGGGGCTGGGGGGATTTGAGCCCCCCCCAGGCCCAACGCAAAGACTAATGGGATCCAGCCCCCCATGGCCCTGGCCAGGCCTGGATTCCAGCCCTGGGCTGAGCCAGCCCTCTCACAGCTGGATGTGGCCTCCTGGGCCCTGGGCGTGCCCCACAGATCCAGGTCGCTGACCTAGGGCAGCCCTGCGGATCCCGGGACACCCCAGGGAGGGGAGAGCAGGGGAGGCTGGTGGGCCCCACCAACACCCACAGCAGGAGGCAGGCTCCTCCAGGTGCTGGGGCCCCAGGGGGCCCGAGATCGGGGTCCAGCTGCCCTGCGGGGACCCAGCGCTGGAGCCCATGAGCTGCAGGTCCAGGTCAGCTCTGCGTCCTCAGAACCGTCTCTCAGGCTGAAACCTCAGGACACACGCCCCCACACGGAGTCCACACATGCTCCCAGGTGGAGACTCCAGCCCCCGCCCCCCCACCCCATGTGATTCTTGCCCTCCCCTAAAGGACAGAAAGGTCTCCCTCCCCAGGGGAAGGCGCGCCCCTCTCAGCTCTGAGCCCGTTTGCTGTAGAAAGTCAATAAAGTGTTGTGATGCGAAAATGCACAGCCAGCCCATTTCTGTGTCTCCCAGAACTCTGTGCATGGGGCGTGGAGAAACCCCCAGAGAGGAGGAGGGGGCACCGCCCAGGCCCCAACCAGCCCCTGCAGGGGCGCCGCCAGGCACACACAGCTGACATCCCCACGTGCCTTCCAGGGGCGGCCACATGCCAGGGTCAGGACCCCGCAGACTTTACTGGGACTAACCCTGTGCCCCGCGGGCCAGGAGGTGCTGGGACAGAGTGACAGCCAGGGAGCCTCAGGTCACCAGGGTCTGTGCAAAGCGACCTGGGAGGTCTGTGCTCCCTCTGTTCAGGGGGCCGGGGCTGGCCCGGTTCCGGGGCACTTCCTCCCCTCCCCGCATCCACATGCCTGTGTGCTTGGGGCACAGAGGGCCTGCTGGGCGGTCAGCGTGACCCTGGAAGGGAGGTCAGGACAGCAGGCCCTTGTGTTGTGCCCAAGATTGCGAATCCGAGAAACCACCGAGGAGCCGACACCAATGCAAACACACGAGGGTTGATTTACAAACTCGAGCTTGGGTCCAAGTGCACCCGACACAGCGGAGCAGGGACTTGGACCCCAACACTAAGTGCCTGCGGATTTAGTTGGTATCCTCCTCCCGTATGATGTTTTCAAAAGATCGTGAGAGGCAAGAGGCAAGCTGCTGGCCTGACAAGTGCGTGTCTCTGGGTAGAGTACCGTGCTATTCATGGATCCTGCTCTCCTAGAATGGTGATAGGTTGTAACTCCAATGAGAACGAAGCTCGTTGAAAACAGGCTTAAAGGCACCCTTACGCGTGAGCGCTGAGCTCATGGCAGGACCCTCCCGCATCCTGACTGTAGGCGCAGCCTCCAAAATCTCTATGTTAGATGCTGGCAGATGTGATGTGAAAAGCATGTGTAATGGCTGGCCCTATCCTCAGGATTATCCGACTTCAAAACAGCGATTTGCTAGTGACATTCAATGAGCATGGAACTGCTCCAAACACATGAAGGTTAAGGACCATCTTGCTAAAAGATGAAAGGGTCAACCAGGAAATTAAGGAAGAATTAAAAAGATTCATGGAAACTAATGAGAATGAAGATACAGGAGGAGCAAGATGGCGGAAGAGCAGGGTCCCCAAATCACCTGTCTCCACCAAACCACCTAGAAAACCTTCAAATTATCCTGAAAATCTATGAATTCGGCCTGAGATTTAAAGAGAGACCAGCTGGAATGCTACAGTGAGAAGAGTTCGCGCTTCTATCAAGGTAGGAGGACGGGGAAAAAGAAATAAAGAAACAAAGGCCTCCAAGGGGGAGGGGCCCCGCGAGGAGCCGGGCTGAGGCCGGGGCGAGTGTCCCCAGGACAGGAGAGCCCCGTCCCGGAGGAGCAGGAGCTGCACCGACCTTCCCGGGCGGAAAGGGGCTCGCAGGGAGTTGGAGCAGGACCCGGGAGGGCGGGGATGCCCTCGGGCTCCCGGGGACAGTAACAGCAACTGCGCGCCCAGGAGAGTGCGCCGAGCTCCCTAAGGGCTGCAGCGCGCACGGCGGGACCCGGCGGGACCCGGAGCAGCTCGGAGGGGCTCGGGCGGCGGCTCCGCGGAGGGGGCTGCGCGGCCCCGGGAGCAGCTCGGAGGGGCTCGGGCAGAGGAAGAGGCTCCGTGCGGAGGGGGCTGCGCGGGTCCAGGAGCAGCTCGGAGGGGCTCGGGCGGCAGCTCCACGGAGGGGGTTGCAGGGCCCAGGAGCGCGAATCCACCAGCGCAGGCTCCGGAGCACAGAGCGCCGGGACACAGCCCAGGATCCGGCCTCCCCCCGGGACAGGCAGAGGCCGGGAGGGCCCAGGACAGCAAGGACGCTCCTGCCCCAGCTGAGCACATCAGCAGCCCCGCCCCGGAGCCTCCAGGCCCTGCAGACGGAGTTCCTGCCGGAGCTGAATCCAGGTTTCCAGAGCTGCCCCGCCACTGGGGCTGTTCCTCCTGCGGCCTCAGGGGGTAAACAACCCCCACCGAGCCCTGCACCAGGCAGGGGCACAGCAGCTCCCCCAACTGCTAACACCTGAAAATCAGCACAACAGGCCCCTCCCCCAGAACACCAGCTAGACTGACAACTTCCAGGAGAAGCCAAGGGACTTAAAGTACACAGAATCAGAAGATACTCCCCGGTGGTTCTTTTTTGTTTGTTTGTTTGTTTTTGTTTTTGTTTTTGTTTTGTTTTGCTTTTTGATTTGTTTCCTTCCCCCACCCCCTTTTTTTCTCCTTTCTTTTTCTTTCTCTTTTCTTTTTTTTTTTTTTTTTCATTTTTTTTCTTTTTCTTCCCTTTTTTTTTCTTTTTTTTTCTCTTTCTCTTTTCTTTCCTTCTTTCTCTCCTCTCTTTTTCTCTTTTTCCCAATACAACTTGCTTTTGGCCACTCTGCACTGAGCAAAATGACTAGAAGGAAAACCTCACCTCAAAAGAAAGAATCAGAAACAGTCCTCTCTCCCACAGAGTTACAAAATCTGGATTACAATTCAATGTCAGAAAGCCAATTCAGAAGCACTATTATACAGCTACTGGTGGCTCTAGAAAAAAGTATAAAGGACTCAAGAGACTTCATGACTGCAGAATTTAGAGCTAATCAGGCAGAAATTAAAAATCAATTGAATGAGATGCAATCCAAACTAGAAGTCCTAACGACGAGGGTTAACGAGGTGGAAGAACGAGTGAGTGACCTAGAAGACAAGTTGATAGCAAAGAGGGAAACTGAGGAAAAAAGAGACAAACAATTAAAAGACCATGAAGATAGATTAAGGGAAATAAACGACAGCCTGAGGAAGAAAAACCTACGTTTAATTGGGGTTCCCGAGGGCGCCGAAAGGGACAGAGGGCCAGAATATGTATTTGAACAAATTCTAGCTGAAAACTTTCCTAATCTGGGAAGGGAAACAGGCATTCAGATCCAGGAAATAGAGAGATCCCCCCCTAAAATCAATAAAAACCGTTCAACACCTCGACATTTAATTGTGAAGCTTGCAAATTCCAAAGATAAGGAGAAGATCCTTAAAGCAGCAAGAGACAAGAAATCCCTGACTTTTATGGGGAGGAGTATTAGGGTAACAGCAGACCTCTCCACAGAGACCTGGCAGGCCAGAAAGGGCTGGCAGGATATATTCAGGGTCCTAAATGAGAAGAACATGCAGCCAAGAATACTTTATCCAGCAAGGCTCTCATTCAAAATGGAAGGAGAGATAAAGAGCTTCCAAGACAGGCAGCAACTAAAAGAATATGTGACCTCCAAACCAGCTCTGCAAGAAATTTTAAGGGGGCCTCTTAAAATTCCCCTTTAAGAAGAAGTTCAGTGGAACAGTCCACAAAAACAAAGACTGAATAGATATCATGATGACACTAAACTCATATCTCTCAATAGTAACTCTGAATGTGAACGGGCTTAATGACCCCATCAAAAGGCGCAGGGTTTCAGACTGGATAAAAAAGCAGGACCCATCTATTTGCTGTCTACAAGAGACTCATTTTAGACAGAAGGACACCTACAGCCTGAAAATAAAAGGTTGGAAAACCATTTACCATTCGAATGGTCCTCAAAAGAAAGCAGGGGTAGCCATCCTTATATCAGATAAACTAAAATTTACCCCAAAGACTGTAGTGAGAGATGAAGAGGGACACTATATCATACTTAAAGGATCTATTCAACAAGAGGACTTAACAATCCTCAATATATATGCTCCGAATGTGGGAGCTGCCAAATATATAAATCAATTATTAAGCAAAGTGAAGAAATACTTAGATAATAATACACTTATACTTGGTGACTTCAATCTAGCTCTTTCTATACTCGATAGGTCTTCTAAGCAAAACATCTCCAAAGAAACGAGAGCTTTAAATGATACACTGGACCAGATGGATTTCACAGATATCTACAGAACTTTACATCCAAACTCAACTGAATACACGTTCTTCTCAAGCGCACATGGAACTTTCTCCAGAATAGACCACATATTGGGTCACAAATCAGGTCTGAACCGATACCAAAAGATTGGGATTGTCCCCTGCATATTCTCGGAACATAATGCCTTGAAATTAGAACTAAATCACAACAAGAAGTTTGGAAGGACCTCAAACACATGGAGGTTAAGGACCATCCTGCTAAAAGATAAAAGGGTCAACCAGGAAATTAAGGAAGAATTAAAAAGATTCATGGAAACTAATGAGAATGAAGATACAACTGTTCAAAATCTTTGGGATGCAGCAAAAGCAGTCCTAAGGGGGAAATACATCGCAATACAAGCATCCATTCAAAAACTGGAAAGAACTCAAATACAAAAGCTAACCTTACACATAAAGGAGCTAGAGAAAAAACAGCAAATAGATCCTACACCCAAGAGAAGAAGGGAGTTAATAAAGATTCGAGCAGAACTCAACGAAATCGAGACCAGAAGAACTGTGGAACAGATCAACAGAACCAGGAGTTGGTTCTTTGAAAGAATTAATAAGATAGATAAACCATTAGCCAGCCTTATTAAAAAGAAGAGAGAGAAGACTCAAATTAATAAAATCATGAATGAGAAAGGAGAGATCACTACCAACACCAAGGAAATACAAACGATTTTAAAAACATATTATGAACAGCTATACGCCAATAAATTAGGCAATCTAGAAGAAATGGACGCATTCCTGGAAAGCCACAAACTACCAAAACTGGAACAGGAAGAAATAGAAAACCTGAACAGGCCAATAACCAGGGAGGAAATTGAAGCAGTCATCAAAAACCTCCCAACACACAAGAGTCCAGGGCCAGATGGCTTCCCAGGAGAATTTTATCAAACGTTTAAAGAAGAAATCATACCTATTCTCCTAAAGCTGTTTGGAAAGATAGAAAGAGATGGAGTACTTCCAAATTCGTTCTATGAAGCCAGCATCACCTTAATTCCAAAGCCAGACAAAGACCCCGCCAAAAAGGAGAATTACAGACCAATATCCCTGATGAACATGGATGCAAAAATTCTCAACAAGATACTGGCCAATAGGATCCAACAGTACATTAAGAAAATTATTCACCATGACCAAGTAGGATTTATCCCTGGGACACAAGGCTGGTTCAACACCCGTAAAACAATCAATGTGATTCATCATATCAGCAAGAGAAAAACCAAGAACCATATGATCCTCTCATTGGATGCAGAGAAAGCATTTGACAAAATACAGCATCCATTCCTGATTAAAACTCTTCAGAGTGTAGGGATAGAGGGAACATTCCTCGACATCTTAAAAGCCATCTATGAAAAGCCCACAGCAAATATCATTCTCAATGGGGAAGCACTGGGAGCCTTTCCCCTAAGATCAGGAACAAGACAGGGATGTCCACTCTCACCACTGCTATTCAACATAGTACTGGAAGTCCTAGCCTCAGCAATCAGACAACAAAAAGACATTAAAGGCATTCAAATTGGCAAAGAAGAAGTCAAACTCTCTCTCTTCGCCGATGACATGATACTCTACATAGAAAACCCAAAAGTCTCCACCCCAAGATTGCTAGAACTTATACAGCAATTCGGTAGCGTGGCAGGATACAAAATCAATGCCCAGAAGTCAGTGGCATTTCTATACACTAACAATGAGACTGAAGAAAGAGAAATTAAGGAGTCAATCCCATTTACAATTGCACCCAAAAGCATAAGATACCTAGGAATAAACCTCACCAAAGATGTAAAGGATCTATACCCTCAAAACTATAGAACACTTCTGAAAGAAATTGAGGAAGACACAAAGAGATGGAAAAATATTCCATGCTCATGGATTGGCAGAATTAATATTGTGAAAATGTCAATGTTACCCAGGGCAATATACACGTTTAATGCAATCCCTATCAAAATACCATGGACTTTCTTCAGAGAGTTAGAACAAATTATTTTAAGATTTGTGTGGAATCAGAAAAGACCCCGAATAGCCAGGGGAATTTTAAAAAAGAAAACCATATCTGGGGGCATCACAATGCCAGATTTCAGGTTGTACTACAAAGCTGTGGTCATCAAGACAGTGTGGTACTGGCACAAAAACAGACACATAGATCAGTGGAACAGAATAGAGAATCCAGAAGTGGACCCTGAACTTTATGGGCAACTAATATTCGATAAAGGAGGAAAGACTATCCATTGGAAGAAAGACAGTCTCTTCAATAAATGGTGCTGGGAAAATTGGACATCCACATGCAGAAGAATGAAACTAGACCACTCTCTTGCACCATACACAAAGATAAACTCAAAATGGATGAAAGATCTAAATGTGAGACAAGATTCCATCAAAATCCTAGAGAAGAACACAGGCAACACCCTTTTTGAACTCGGCCATAGTAACTTCTTGCAAGATACATCCACAAAGGCAAAAGAAACAAAAGCAAAAATGAACTATTGGGACTTCATCAAGATAAGAAGCTTTTGCACAGCAAAGGATACAGTCAACAAAACTCAAAGACAACCTACAGAATGGGAGAAGATATTTGCAAATGACATATCAGATAAAGGGCTAGTTTCCAAGATCTATAAAGAACTTATTAAACTCAACACCAAAGAAACAAACAATCCAATCATGAAATGGGCAAAAGACATGAACAGAAATCTCACAGAGGAAGACATAGACATGGCCAACATGCATATGAGAAAATGCTCTGCATCTCTTGCCATCAGGGAAATACAAATCAAAACTACAATGAGATACCACCTCACACCAGTGAGAATGGGGAAAATTAACAAGGCAGGAAACAACAAATGTTGGAGAGGATGCGGAGAAAAGGGAACCCTCTTACACTGTTGGTGGGAATGTGAACTGGTGCAGCCACTCTGGAAAACTGTGTGGAGGTTCCTCAAACAGTTAAAAATATACCTGCCCTACGACCCAGCAATTGCACTGTTGGGGATTTACCCCAAAGATACAAATGCAATGAAACGCCGGGACACCTGCACCCCGATGTTTCTAGCAGCAATGGCCACTATAGCCAAACTGTGGAAGGAGCCTCGGTGTCCAACGAAAGATGAATGGATAAAGAAGATGTGGTTTATGTATACAATGGAATATTACTCAGCTATTAGAAATGACAAATACCCACCATTTGCTTCAACGTGGATGGAACTGGAGGGTGTTATGCTGAGTGAAGTAAGTCAGTCGGAGAAGGACAAACATTATATGTTCTCATTCATTTGGGGAATATAAATAATAGTGAAAAGGAAAATAAGGGAAGGGAGAAGAAATGTGTGGGAAATATCAGAAAGGGAGACAGAACGTAAAGACTGCTAACTCTGGGAAACGAACTAGGGGTGGTAGAAGGGGAGGAGGGCGGGGGGTGGGAGTGAATGGGTGACGGGCACTGGGTATTATTCTGTATGTTAGTAAATTGAACACCAATAAAAAAAAAAAAAAAAAAAAAAAGAGAATGAAGATACAACCATTCAAAATCTTTGGGATGCAGCAAAAGCAGTCATAAGGGGGAAATACATCGCAATACAAGCATCCATCCAAAAACTGTAAAGAACTCAAATACAAAAGCTAACCTTCCACCTAAAGGAGCTAGAGAAAAAACAGCAAATAGATCCTACACCCAGCAGAAGAAGAGAGTTAATAAAGATTCGAGCAGAACTCAATGAAATCAAGACCAGAAGAACTGTGGAACAGATCAACAAAACCAGGAGTTGGTTCTTTGAAAAAATTAAAACATAGATAAACCATTAGCCAGCCTTATTAAACAGAAGACAGAGAAGACTCAAATTAATAAAATCATGAATGAGAAAGGAGAGATCACTACCAACACCAAGGAAATACAAACGATTTTAAAAACATTATGAACAGCTATACGCCAATATATTAGGCAATCTAGAAGAAATGGACACATTCCTGGAAAGCCACAAACTACCAAAACTGGAGCAGGAAGAAATAGAAAACCTGAACAGGCCAATAACCGGACACCTGCACCCTGATGTTTCTAGCAGCAATGGCCACAATAGCCAATCTGTGGAAGGAGCCTTGGTGTCCATCGAAAGATGAATGGATAAAGAAGATGTGGTTTATGTATACAATGGGATATTACTCAGCCATTAGAAAAGACAAATACCCACCATTTGCTTCAACGTGGATGGAACTGGAGGGTACTACGCTGAGTGAAATGAGTCAGTCGGAGAAGGAGAAACATTATATGTTCTCATTCATTTGGGGAATATAAATAATAGTGAAAGGGAATAGAAGGGAAGGGAGAAGAAATGAGTAGGAAATATCAGAAACGGAGACAGAACATGAAGACACCTAACTCTGGGAAAAGAACTAGGGGTGGTGGAAGGGGAAGAGGGCAGGGGGTGGGGGTGAATGGGTGACGGGCACTGACGGGGGCACTTGACGGGATGAGCACTGGGTGTTATTCTGTATGTTGGCAAATTGAACACCAATAAAAAAATAATTTATATTAAAATAATAAATAAATAAATAAATAAATAAATAAGGGTGCAGGTGTCCTGCGTTTCATTGCATCTGTATCTTTGGGGTAAATCCCCAACAGTGCAATTGCTGGGTCGTAGGGCAGGTCTATTTTTAACTCTTTGAGGAACCTCTGCACAGTTTTCCAGAGTGGCTGCAGCATTTCACATTAACAAAATATTTAAAAAGAAAAAAAATTGATATAATCTCAAAAGAGAAAAACAAGAATCAGAAATGTAGAAGATAAAAAAATCTAATTTATCTGATAAGAGGATTGCCACCCAACTTTCTTTTGAGGACAATTTATATGGTAAGTAGTTCTCCACCCCCTCATTTTCAGTCTTAAGTTGTCTTTCAGTCTAAAATGAGTCTCTTGTAGAAAGCATATAGATGGGTCTTGCTTTGTTATCCTGTCTGTTACCTTGTGCCTATTGACTGGAGCATTCAGCCCTTTCAGGTTCAGAGTAACTATTGAAAGAAATTAATTTAGTGCTATTGTATTTCCTGAACATCTAATTTTATCTAATATTATGTTTATCTAATATTTCTTCCTCTGTATGTTAGGAATATCTTGTCTCTTTCAGGATTTTCTTTTTTTCTCTGAAATTTGTAAGCTTTACTATTATATGTCAGAGTGTTGCTCTATTTTTATTGATTTTGGGAGGGGTCCTCTCTACCTCTTGAATATGAATGCCTACTTGCTTCCCCAGACTAGGGAAGTTCTCAGCTATGATTTGCTGAAGTATACCTCTGGCCCTCTGTCTCTCTCTCTCTCTGCACTCTCATAAATTCCAATAATTCAGATTTTTTTCATACCATCAATTATCTCTCAGAGCCTCTCCTCATGGGTTATTGTTTTTCTCTCTTTTCCTCAGTTTACTTCCTTTCCATCAACTTGTCTTCTATGTCACTTATTCTCTCTTCTTCTCATTTACCCTGTTAGAGCATTCATTTTAGACTGCATCTCAGAGTATATTTAATCTCAGTATGATTAGATCTCATTTCTGGGTGAAAAGATTCTCTACAGTCTTTTATGATTTTTTCTTTTTTGTATGTTTTTTATTGGAGTTCATTTTGCCAACATATAGTATAACACCCAGTGCTCTTCTCGTTAAGTGTTTTATAATTTTTTTTTCTTTTTTAAAAGATTTTATTTTATTATTTATTCATGAGAGAAACAGAGAGAGAGAGAGGCAGAGACACAGGCAGAGGGAGAAGCAGGCTCCACGCAGGGAGCCTGACTTGGGACTTGATCCTGGGACTCCAGGATCATGCCCTGGGCCGAAGGCAGGCGCCAAACCACTGAGCTACCCAGGGATCCCCCTATGATTTTTTTTCAAGCCCAACCTGTAACTAAAATTGTTATGAACTCCTTCTCCGACATTTTACTCAACTCCATATCCATTAGGTCTGATTCTTTCTTTTGTTGTCTAGTCATTTTGTCTAATGAAGAAGGACTGTATGAGTGAACAGAATAAAAAATATCAACCACACCCTAAGCAAAATGCACACTAGATAAATCTGAAGAGGTAAGGAACAGGAAAATAAAAAAGACAAAGACAAAGATAAAACAAAAAAGAAGAAGAAGAAGAAGAAGAAGAAGAAGAAGAAGAATAGAAGAAGAGAATAAGAAGAAAGAAACTAAGACTCAGAATACGATAGAAGAATACTAACCGAAGAATACGCACATAGAAATCAGACGCCACGCCCCCATACCCCTCATCATCTCCTCTACCTCCGCCTCCTCACCCCCGCCTCCTCATCCCCTCACTCCTCCCCTCATCCGCCTCCTCTCCTCCCTCCTCCTCCTCCGCCCCTCCTCCTCCGCTCTCCTCCTCCTCCTCCTCCTCGCTCCTCCTCCGACCTCCTCCTCCATCCCTCAGAGTCAGAAGAAACTGCACAGGGCAGGATATAATCTCACAGAATGGACAAAACAGGGTGATCCAGTTGGTCCTGAATATATTTTGGTCTCTGTGTTAGAAGATACTAAAATTCAAAATTATAAAGGAAGCAAAAAACTGTATATATACAAAAATAAAATTGAATACAGTGAAAGGGAGGGGGGCACTTGGCGGGATGAGCCCTGGGGGTTATGCTGTATGTTGGCAAATTGAACTCCAATAAAAAATTTTTTTAAATGAATACAGTGAAAGGAAGCCAAAAACGAAGAATATATCCATAACATGTAGTTGTAAAATATGAAAGTTTTTTAAAAAAAAAACTTAAAAACAAAAAGTTGATAAGAAACTAGTTGAAAAGGGAAAAGAAAGTGGAATATTTTTAACTGAAAGGTAAACAAATTATAAGAAAAAAACTCAAGTTCTATATACTATTTCCCCCTAGCCCTGGAGTTTTACAGTCCTTTTTGGTCAGTAAACTTGCTTTGCATCTATTCTTCCAGCTGGTTCTCTGGGGGAGGGGCCTGCTGCACTGATTCTCAGGTGTGTGTGCCTGGGTAGAGTTGCACCACTACTTGCCAGGGGGCCGGGCTCAGTGTTTTGTGTGTGTGTGTGTGTGTGTGTGTGTGTGTATGGCTTTTGTCCCCTGAAGGCTTTCTGTGCCTCTTTAGAGGGTGAAAATAAAAATAGCTGCACCCGATCTAGACTCAGAACTACAAGATTGGAGTGTGTGCCAGACTCTGCAGATTCCTGTTGGCCACCCACCAAGATCCTACCTGAAAGAAGGCAGAGGAACACTGATTTGTGCAATTTGCAGGGCTCTGGTAAGGAGAGCTTTTGCCCCCTTGTGCAAACACCCACTCAGCCCCTCCTTGAGGAAGCAGAGGGTCATCTCCTTTCTGTCCATTGCAGGGCCCTGGCACTAAGAGCATTCATCCGATGAAGTGTGTACAACTCCAACACTCCTGGAAAAGGCAGAGTGTTGATGCACTGCAGTCCTTTGGAGGGACCCAACACTGAGAGTGGTCACTCAATCCCCTACATAACAGTTTGTGATTTATGGAAAAACATGCTGAGAGCCCCCTCCCAGCTAGCTAACCTAAACTCATTTCCTGCTCCAGTGTTTGGGAACTATGCTGGATCAGGCACCCCTGTTCTTTCTGTGGCTCCTGGGATATTGAGACCCCATTGTCCCACCTGCAATTCTGCCCCACTTCACCACTGCACACCTTTCAGGCAGGGAAATCTCTCACAGGAGATTTCTATAGGTCCTGATTTTGAGCTCCAGGGCTGCATCACTTTTCTGTGGCAGCTTACAAAGGCTCTCTCTCCCCTTTCTCTTCTCAGTCCTACCTTACAAAAAGTGGGCACTTCTCTATTTGTAGAGTTCCAGCCATTCTTTCCTTACATCTCAAGTTGAATTCATATGTGTTCAAGATAGCTTGATAGTCATCTAGCTAAATTGAGGGAACTAGCTGAAATGAGGACCCCTACTCTTCCACCATCTTGGCTCTTCCTCATGTTAACTGGAATTTAAATAAAAACTTGGGAAAGAAGAAGCCTAGGAGCACCTGGATGGTTCAGTTGGTTAAGCATCTGACTCTTATTCTAAGCTTAGCTCTTGATCTCAGTGTTAGGAGTTCAAGCCCCATGGTGGTCTCCATTGCTGGGCATGGAGCCTACTTTAAGAAAAAAGACGCCCAAAAGTAACTGATGTTAATCAGCATCAATTTAGCAGTATCTATTACTATTTTTAGATACTCATGTCCTTTTTTTAAAGATTTGTATTTATTTATTCATTCATGAGAGACACAGGGAGAAAGAGAGAGAGAGAGAGGCAGAGACACAGGCAGAGGGAGAAGCAGGCTCCATGCAGGGAGCCTGACATGGGACTCAATCCCACCAGGATCAGGCCCTGGGCTGAAGGCGGCGCTAAACCGCTGAGCCACGCGGGCTGCCCTAGATACTCATGTCCTTGACCTAAATAATTTCACTTCTCAGTACCCACAGAAATATTTATACATGCACAAAAAATATGTCTAAAGGTGGTCATTTATTCTGCATTTTTTAAATACTAAAGAAATTGAAATGCCCTTAACATTCACCAATAGATGGGAATCTAAAAATATAATACTCTATCTATGGAATAAAACACAACTTTTGCAAGAGGATTTTCTAGGGCACTGTTAAATGAATAATTTATTATGTAAAAATCATATAAGTGATATATGTATGCAAATGCATAGAAAACAGCCTGTTGACATACACACCTTGTACTGCATTATATAGTGTCTCACAAAAATTCATGTCTTTCTGGAACTCTAAAATGTGAACTTATATGGAAACAGAGTCTTCACAGATATAATCAGCTAAGTAAAAATGAGGTCACAGTGGATTAGGGTGGGCCCTCAATGCAATGATTGGTATACAAAGGTCATATGAAGACATACAGGAAAAAGGCCATGTGAAGATGGAGACATGGTGTGACATTAGATACCAGTCAATGAATGACAAGGCCTACTGGCAACCACCAGAAATTAGGAGAGAAGCATGGAACCTCCCTCAGAGGTGCCGGAAGGAACCAACTTTGCCAATACTTTACTTTGAACTTCTAGCTTTCTGAACTGTAAGAGAGAAAAAATCCTGTGGTTTTAAGCCACTCATTTTGTGATAACTTGTTATGGTAGTTCTAGGAAGCTAATTATATACCTGTTTAACAATGGTTTGCTCTAAGGAAGAGATTCTATGTATTTCTATATGCTTGAACATTTTACATTGAGAGTTTATTATTGCATTGCTAACTTTTTGCCAATAAAAATAAATTATCCACATTTTATGTTGGAAGTTTTGACTCTGCCATTTATCAAGTATGAAATCTTGAGCAAGTCATTAAACATCTGAATGTTTCAATTTCTTCTTTTGTAAAATGGGGATAGTAATGTCTACCCTCCTCACCTTCCTGGTTGGTACTGGAGTCCTGCCTGGGCCCTTTTTCTCTTGCTGTCCACATACATTCTTTCTTCAAAATGGCTCTAGTGACTATGAACACCTTTCCATTCACAGTACCATCTCTGTCTCTAATTCATGTCACCAGCCCCCAACAGCCAAAAGCACCATATGTTCCTTTCCTCTTTGAACCCCTTCAACACTTCTTCATTACCTATTAAATTAGATCCAAACTTCTTACTTAAGACCTTCTCCATTCTGAGCGCTACCTACCCACCAGCCTTATCAGTCTCCACTGTTTCCTTGGTAGAGGGAAGCCAGGTTTGTGGGTAATCTTTGAATCTTGAACCTTGCCTTTTTAAGCTATGCCATTGAGTATGCTTACTCGTGTGAACAGATTATCCTCCATCCTATCTCTCTTTCCATCCACAATAGAAATATTTTACTGTCCTTTGAATTTCTGTAGCATTTTCTGTCTTTAAATTCTGTAGACCTTAAGTTTTTTGATGTATTTAATCACACTCCCCCCTCATTAAACTGCAAACTCCTTCTGAGAAAAAGACCTTTATTCACTCTGGTGCCTAGCACACCATCTTATGGAGAGCAGGTGATCAATACATATTTGTCAAATAAATGAATAACAATTAAAAAACACTTGACTTTCACAGAACTGATATGGGTTCTAAAATTGTTTTAAATCATAAACAAATGTAATATCCTGCCAGTACATACCAGGACAGTCACGCTAGCTGTAAAATACAGAAATACATCCCTACCACTGCCCCTTGCCACCTGAGAGCCTCCCACTACCACTTTTGGCCTGGTTTCTCCTCCTCCAGGGGCGTGTGGACTCTTGCACTCCCCTAACTAAAGAACTGATGCCTTCCACAGCAGGCAGCATTCAGGCCCCTGCTCCAGCCATATGACTGGGGTCCACAGGTGGAAGTCTCCATTCTGGCCAATCAAGACCCATGCAAAGTCACTGTCGAATATTTGATAATTACCCCTGATTATATGTAAAGTTTACACAATTTGAAAATGATATTTCTTCTCACTGCAAAATCTCAAAAGAGTCAGCAAATCCAGGGATAGAAAGGAAAATGAAACTTTGTCAGTCTCTGAAGGTCTAGGGTACATCCATTAGGACTCAATCTTCATGTAAACCAGAAGGTAAGCAGTTTCCCGCCTAGAAAGAAAAAAAAATGCATCAGCATAACAGAGATGAATCATTTATAGTCAATGGATCCATTTATTAATTCATGATGGCACAAGCATCAGAAAAGTTTCTGGTTGTTGGATCAAGTCTTCATCTATCCAATACCTCAGAGGGGGAAAATGGATAACTTGAAAAAATAGCCACTAATCTCCTACTAGGTGACATCTCTGTCAGGGGTTGACAAACCAACAGCCCACTAGCCAAACATCACCATGTTTCTGTGAATGAATTTAGCTGTAACACAGCCACACCCATTCACTGAGGTATTGTCTGTGGCTGCTTCTTGCTACAGGTTAGAGTTGAGGACTTGCAACAGAGACTTTATGGCCCATACAGCCTTATTTACTCTCTGGCCATTTACAGAAAAAGTTTGCCAAACACTGATCTAAATAAAGGGAGAATTGATCACAGATAACCAGAAAGTGACAGAGAATGGGCATCTAAGGAAGATGTTCAGAAGAAAGAAAAGATAAAAACCAGAAGACTATAAAAGGATTTCAAAAACAAATTTCATCTACATCATTATTTTTCACATAATCAGGCCTACTCCTGCTCCTGAAATCATTTCAAATATCACCTCTGGTATACAATGTCACTGCTAACCCAGAAACTCAACTTAAAAAAAAACTTACAAAGTCTCCCTGTTTTAACCTCATCCAGGAGGAGAGAGGTAAGATGGCGGAGGAATAGGGGACCCTAATTTTGCCTGGTCCCTGGAATTCATCTAGATAGCTATCAAATCACTATGAACATCTGCAAATTCAACTGGAGATCTAAGAAAAGAATTGCTGCAAATGTACAAATACAAAAATGACCACTCTTTGCAAGGTAGGAGGTGTAGAGAAGTGAATCTGAGGTGATATATCAGAAGATAAATCCTGTAAGACAATACTGGAGAGTGATAATAGCAGCAGAGTGCAAAATTGGAACCTTTAGAAGTCTGCTCTGGTGAGGGACGTCCCTGCCTGCAAGGTGCTCAGGTGGCGAAGGAGGGCAGAATCCTAGGTGGAACAGTGTGTCTCAGGATCCCCAGGGCCACAAAAAGAATGGGGGTGGCTGAGCGCAAAAGAGTTCCCAAGCATTGGATCAGGGAACCCAGCTGCCAACAGTGAGCCCAAGGAGTGGGTTTTCTGTTTGGTGTTGCCATAAATCATGAAGTGTTGCACGGTTGGGTGACTACTCTCCAAGGAGGGGCCCAGCAAGAGGCAGAACAGCAGCAAGACCACCCTCCATGACATGGGAGAGGCAGTGCGGGTGCATGCCACCGCAAGAGTTTGTAAAGTTGGAGACTCAAAACAAGGTCTCATGCCTGAGATAAAAATGTTCCATCACAGGCTGGGTGAGCTTGGAGTGTGGAAGGAAACCAGGGAGACAAGAGTGATTAACTGTTTTTCCCTGAGGGCACACTGAGGAGTGGGGGACATGAGCTTTCAGCTCCAAGGCTGGAGATTTGGGCACCAGCATTTTTATTTTCATCCCTCAAATTGGTGCTCAAAGCCTTCAGGGAACAAAAGCCACAGAGAGCAATTGAGAGCTGATTATACTGAGCATGGTTCCCTTGGCAAAGGGAGCGCAATACTGCCCAAGCAAAGATACATGAGAATCAATGCAACAGGCTCTAGAATATTGGTAAGAACATCTGGATAATACCAAGTTTACTGATCATAGAGAACTGCAGAATTCCAGCACTAAGCATGTTTCTTTCTCATGATTTAGTTTTTCATTTAAATTTTTTTCCATTCCAACTGATTTCTTATTTTAGCAACTCCTTTTTTAATTTATGTTTTATATATCTATTTTTAATTTTTGGCTTCCTTTCACTGTATTCAATTTTATTTTTGTATACACATAAGTTTTTCTTTCTTTACAATTCTGGGATTTAGTTTTTCTAATAGATCAAAATACATGCAGGATCTAATTTATTGCTCTGTTTTGTTCACCTTCTGTGTGATTTTATTCCTTTTTTTCTTCTTTTCTGTAGCTTCTTAGTTGATCTCTTCTTAGCTGTTTAGTGTATATATTTCTGGATTGTTGCCATTTTTATCCTTTGTGCTGTCTTTCATCTATTCTTCTCCGGACACAATGACAAAAGAAGGACTCAACCAAAAAAAAAAAAAGAGAGAGAGAGAGAGAGAGAACAAGAGCTAGGGACTTATTCAGTATGGATATAAGTAAGATGTCAGAACTAGAATTCAAGACAATGACTACAAAAATACTAGCAGGACTTGAAAAAAGCATAGAAGACAATGGAGAACCCCTTTCTGGAGAAACAAAAAAACTAAATATTAATCAGGTTGAAATAAAAAAGATATAACTGAGATGTGATTTTTTTAAAATGGAGGCTCTAACTGCTAGGATAAAGGAGGCAGAAGAGAAAGTCACTGATACAGAACAAAATGATGGAAAATTTAATAAATGAGAAAAAGAGAGAGAAATAACTACTGGATCATGAAGGAGAGAATTCAAGAGATAAGTAACACCACAAAGTGAAATAATATGAGAATATTTGGCATGCCAGAGAAAGAAGAAAGAGGGAGGGCAGACAGTTTATTTGAGCAAAATTATAGCTGAGAACTTCTCTAATCTAGAGAAGGAAACAAGTATTCTGCAGGAGACACAGAGAACCAAAATCAATAAAAACAGATCAACACCTCGAAATACAATACTGAAGCTTGAATATTTCAAAGACAAACGGAAACTCTTGAAAGCAGCTCAGGACAAAACGTCCTTAATCTACAAGGATAGAAACATAAGGCTGACAGCAGACTTATCCACAGAGACCTGGCAAGCCAGAAAGGACTGGCATGATAAATTCAACTTGTTAAATGGGAAAAATATGCAGCTGAGAATACTTTATCCAGCAAGGCTGTCATTCAGAATACAAGGAGAGATAAAGATTTTGCAGGACAAACGTATGCTAAAAGAATTTGGATCACTAAACCAGTCTTGCAAGAAATATTAAAGGGGATCCTTTCAGAAAGAGAGAGCCTAAAAGTAACACAGATAAGAAAGGAACAGAAACAATCTACAGAAGCAGCAATTTTACAGGTAATACAATGGCACTAAATTGTGGAAGGAGCCTTGGTGTCCATTGAAAGATGAATGGATAAAGAGATGTGGTCTATGTATACAATGGAATATTACTCAGCCATTAGAAATGACAAATACCCACCATTTGCTTCGACATGGATGGAACTGGAGGGTTATACTAAGTGAAATATGTCAATCGGAGAAAGACAAACATATGGTCTCATTCATTTGGGGGAATATAAAAAATAGCTAAAGGGAATAAAGGGGAAAGGAGAGAAAATGAATGGGAAATATTAGAGAGGGAGACCGAATATGAGAGACTCCTAACTCTGGGAAACGAACAAGGGGTGGTGGAAAGGGAGGTGGGCGGGGGGTGGGGGTGAGTGGGTGATGGGCACTGAGCGGGATACTTGATGGGATGAGCACTGGGTGTTATGCTATATGTTGGCAAATTGAACTCCAATAAAATGAAATTTAAAAAACCATGGCACGAAATTTATGTCTTTCAGTAATTAATCTAAATAGAAGTGGACTAAATGCTCCACCAAAAGACATAGGATATCAGATTGGGTTAAAAAAATAAAACAAGCAAGATCCATTCATATGCTGTGTGTAAGAGACACATTTTAGATCCAAAGGCACCTCCGGGAGTAGGTGGCAAGATGGCGGAAAAGTAGGATTCCCCAAGTCACCTGTCCCCACCAAATTACCTAGACAACTTTCAAATCATTCTGAAAACCTATGAATTCGACCTGAGATCTAAAGAGAGAACAGCTGGAATGCTACAGTGAGAAGAGTTTGCCCTTCTATCAAGTACAACTTGTTTTTGGCCACTCTGCACTGAGCAAAATGACTACAAAGAAAAATTCACCTCAAAAGAAAGAATCAGAAACAGTCCTTTCTCCAACAGAGTTACAAAATTTGGATTACAATTCAATGTCAGAAAGCCAATTCAGAAGAACTATTATAAAGCGACTGGTGGCTCTAGAAAAAAGCATAAGGATTCAAGAGACTACAAGATTGCAGAATTTAGATCTAATCAGGCAGAAATTAAAAATCAATTAAATGAGATGCAATCCAGGGATCCCTGGGTGGCGCAGCGGTATAGCACCTGCCTTTGGCTCAGGGCGCGATCCTGGAGACCCGGGATCGAATCCCACGTCGGGCTCCCAGTGCATGGAGCCTGCTTCTCCCTCTGCCTATGTCTCTGCCTCTCTCTCTCTTTCTCTCTCTGTATGACAATAGTAAATAAATAAATAAAAATTTTAAATGACATGCAATCCAAACTAGAAGTCCTAATGACGAGGGTTAACGAGGTAGAACAACGAGTGAGTGACACAGAGGACAAGTTGATGTCAAGGAGGGAAACTGAGGAAAAAAGAAAAACAATGAAAAGATAGCCTCAGAAGGAAAAATCTACTTTTAATTGAGGTTCCGCTGGCACAAAAACAGACACATAGATCAATGGAACAGAATAGAGAACCCAGAAGTGGACCCTCAACTTTATGGTCAACTAATATTCGATAAAGGAGGAAAGACTATCCACTGGAAGAAAGACAGTCTCTTCAATAAATGGTACTGGGAAAATTGGACATCCACATGCAGAAGAATGAAATGAGACCACTCTCTTTCACCATACACAAAGATAAACTCAAAATGGATGAAAGATCTAAATGTGAGACAAGATTCCATCAAAATCCTAGAGGAGAACATAGGCAACACCCTTTTTGAACTCAGCCACAGTAACTTCTTGCAAGATTCATCCACGAATGCAAAAGAAACAAAAGCAAAAATGAACTATTGGGAATTCATCAAGATAAGAAGCTTTTGTACAGCAAAGGGTACAGTCAACAAAACTAAAAGACAACCTACAGAATGGGAGAAGATATTTGCAAATGACGTATCAGATAAAGGGCTAGTTTCCAAGATCTATAAAGAACTGATTAAACTCAACACCAAAGAAACAAACAATCCAATCATGAAATGGGCAAAAGACATGAAGAGAAATCTCACAGAGGAAGACATCAACATGGCCAACATGCACATAGAAAATGCTCTGCATCACTTGCCATCAGGGAAATACAAATCCAAACCACAATGAGATACCACCTCACACCAGTGAGAATGGGGAAAATTAACAATGCAGGAAACCACAAATGTTGGAGAGGATGTGGAAAAAGGGGAACCCTCTTGCACTCTTGGTGGGAATGTGAACTGGTGCAGCCACTCTGGAAAACTGTGTGGAGGTTCCTCAAAGAGTCAAAAATAGATCTGCCCTACGACCCAGCAATTGCACTGTTGGGGATTTACCCCAATTATTCAGATGCAATGAAACGCCGGGACACCTGCACCCCGATGTTCAGAGCAGCAATGGCCACAATAGCCAAACTGTGGAAGGAGCCTCGGTGTCCATCGAAGGATGAATGGATAAAGAGGATGTGGTTTATGTATACAAGGGAATATTCCTCAGCCATTAGAATCGACAAATACCCACCATTTGCTTCAACGTGGATGGAACTGGAGGGTATTATGCTGAGTGAAGTAAGTCAATCAGAGAAGGACAGTGTATGTTCTCATTCATTTGGGGAATATAAATAATAGTGAAAGGGAATAGAAGGGAAGGGAGAAGAAATGTGTGGAAATATCAGAAAGGGAGACAGAACATAAAGACTCCTAACTCTGGGAAATGAACTAGGGGTGGTGGAAGGGGAGGAGGGCGGGGGATGGGGGTGAATGGGTGATGGGCACTGAGGGGGGCACTTGACGGGATGAGCACTGGGTGTTATTCTGTATGTTGTTAAATTGAACACCAATAAAAAAATAATTTATTTAAAAAAGTAATAATAATTCGGGTTCCCGAGGGTGCTGAAATGGACAGAAGTCCAGAATATGTATTTTAACAAATCAGAGCTCACAACTTCCCTAATTTAGAGAGGAAACAGGCATTCATATCCAGGAAATAGAGCGATCCCCCCCTAAAATCAATAAAAACCACTAAAAACCTCGACATTTAATAGTGAAACTTGCAAATTCAAAAGAAAAAGGGAAGATCCTTAAAGCAGCAAGAGACAAGAAATATCTAAATTTTATGGGGAGAAATATTAGATTAACAGCAGACCTCCCCACAGAGACCTGGTAGGCCAGAAAGGGCTGGCAAAATATATTCAGGGTCCTTAATGAGAAAAACCTGCAGCCAAGGATACTTTATCTAGCAAGGCTCTCATTCAGAATAGAAGGAGAGATAAAGAGCTTCCAAGATAGGCAGAAACTGAAAGAATATGTGACCACGAAGCCAGCTGTGCAAGAAATACTAAGGGGGATTCTGTAATAGAAAGAGGAAGTCCAATGGAACAATCCACAAAAACAGGGACTGAATAGATATCATGATAACACTAAACTCATATCTTTCAATAGTAACTCTGAGCGTAAACGTGCTTAATGACCCCATCATTGGCGCAGGGTAACAGACTGGATAAAAAAGCAGGACCCATCTATTTGCTGTCTACAAGAGACTCATTTTAGACAGAAGGACACCTACAGCCTGAAAATAAAAGGTTGGAGAACCATTTACCATTCAAATGGTCCTCAAAAGAAAGCAGGGGTAGCCATCCTTATATCAGATAAACTAAAATTTACCCCGAAGATTGTAGTGAGAGATGAAGAGGGACACTATCTCATACTTAAAGGATCTATCCAACAAGAGGACTTAACAATCCTCAATATATATGCCCCGAATGTGGGAGCTGCCAAATATATCAATCAATTAATAACCAAAGTTAAGACATACTTAGATAATAATACACTAATAGTAGGAGACTTCAATCTAGTGCTTTCTACCCTCGATAGGTCTTCTAAGCACAATGTCTCCAAGAAACAGGAGCTTTAAATGATACACTGGATCAGGTGGATTTCACAGATATCTATAGAACTTTACATCCAAACGCAACTGAATACACATTCTTCTCAAGTGCACATGGAACTTTCCCCAGAATAGACAACATACTGGGTCACAAATCAGATCTGAACCAATACCAAAAGATTGGGATCTTCCCCTGCATATTCTCAGACCGACCATAACACCTTGAAATTAGAACTAAATCACAACAAGAAGTTTGGAAGGATTTCAAACACGTGGAGGTTAAGGACCATCTTGCTAAAAGATGAAAGAGTCAACCAGGAAAATAAGGAAGAATTAAAAAGATTCATGGAAACTATTGAGAATGAAGATACAACCATTGAAAATCTTTGGGATACAGCAAAAGCAGTCCTGAGGGGGAAATACATCGCAATACAAGCATCCATTCAAAAACTGGAAAGAACTCAAATACAAAAGCTAACCTTACACCTAAAGGAGCTAAAGAAAAAACAGCAAATAGATCCTACACCCAGCAGAAAAACAGAGTTAATAAAGATTTGAGCAGAACTCAATGAAATAGAGACCAGAAAAACTGTGGAACAGATCAACAAAACCAGGAATTAGTTCTTTGAAAGAATTAATAAGATAGATAAACCATTAGCCAGCCTTATTAAACAGAAGACAGAGAAGACTCAAATTAACAAAATCATGAATGAGAAAGGAGAGTTCACTACCAACATGAAGGAATACAAACGATTTTAAAAACACATTATGAACAGCTATGCACCAATAAATTAGACAATCTAGAGATATGGACACATTTCTGGAAAGCCACAAACTACCAAAACTGGAACTGGAAGAAATAGAAAACCTGAACATGCCAATAACCAGGGAGGAAATTGAAGCAGTCATCAAAAAGCTCCCAAGACACAAAAGTCCAGGGCCAGATGACTTCCCTGGGGAATTCTATCAAATGTTTAAAGAAGAAACCATACCTATTCTACTAACGCTGTTTGGAAAGATAGAAAGAGATGGAATACTTCCAAACTAGTCCTATGAGGCCAGCATCACCTTAATTCCAAAACCAGACAAAGATCCCACCAAAAAGGAGAATTATAGACCAATATCCCTGATGAACATGGATGCAAAAATTCTCAACAAGATACTAGCCAATAGGATACAACATACATTAAGAAGATTATTCACCATGACCAAGTAGGATTCATCCCCGGGACGCAAGGCTACTAGTTCAACATTCCTAAAACAATCAATGTGATTCATCATATCAGCAAGAGAAAAACCAAAAACCATATGATCCTCTCAATTGATGCAGAGAAAGCATTTGACAAAATGCAGCATCCATTCCTGATCAAAACTCTTGAGAGTGTAGGGATAGAAGGAACATTCCTCAACATCTTAAAAGCCATCTACGTAAAGCCCACAGCAAATATCATTCTCAATGGGGAAGCACTGGGAGCCTTTCCCCTAAGATCAGGAACAAGACAGGGATGTCCACTCTCACCACTGCTATTCAACATAGTACTACAAGTCCTAGCCTCAGCAATCAGGTAACAAAAAGACATTAAAGGCATTCAAATGGGCAAAGAAGAAGTCAAACTCTCCCTCTTCACCGATGACATGATACTCTACATAGAAAATCCAAAAGACTCCACCCCAAGATTGCTAGAACTCATACAGCAATTTGGCAGTGTGGCAGGATACAAAATCAATGCCCAGAAGTCAGTGGCATTTCTAAACACTAACAATGAGACTGAAGAAAGAGAAATTAAGGAGTCAATCCCATTTACAATTGCACCCAAAAGCATAAGATACCTAGGAATAAACCTCACCAAAGAGGTAAAGGATCTATACCCTCAAAACTATAGAACACTTCTGAAAGAAATTGAGGAAGACACAAAGAGATGGAAAAATATTCCATGCTCATGGACTGGCAGAATTAATACTGTGAAAATGTCAATGTTACCCAGGGAAATTTACACGTTTAATGCAATCCCTATCAAAATACCATGGACTTGGGATCCCTGGGTGGTGCAGGGGTTTGGCGCCTGCCTTTGGCCCAGTGCGCGATCCTGGAGACCCGGGATCAAATCTCACGTCAGGCTCCCAGTGCATGGAGCCTGCTTCTCCCTCTGCCTGTGTCTCTGCCTCTCTCTCCCTGTGTGTGACTATCATAAATAAATAAAAATTTTAAAAAATACCATGGACTTTCTTCAGAGAGTTAGAACAAATTATTTCAAGATTTGTGTGGAATCAGAAAAGACCCTGAATAACCAGGGGAATTTTAAAAAAGAAAACTATAGGCAACAGACATGAACAGAAATCTCACAGAGGAAGACATAGACATGGCCAACATGCACATGAGAAAATGCTCTGCATCACTTGCCATCAGGGAAATACAAATCAAAACCACAATGAGATACCACCTCACACCAGTGAGAATGGGGAAAATTAACAAGGCAGGAAACAACAAATGTTGGAGAGGATGTGGAGAAAAGGGAACCCTCATACACTGTTGGTGGGAATGTGAACTGGTGCAGCCACTCTGGAAAACTGTGTGGAGGTTCCTCAAACAGTTAAAAATATACCTGCCCTAGGACCCAGCAATTGCACTGCTGGGGATTTACCCCAAAGATACAGATGCAGTGAAACGCCGGGACACCTGCACCCCGATGTTTATAGCAGCAATGGCTACGATAGCCAAACTGTGGAAGGAACCTCGGTGTCCAACGAAAGATGAATGGATAAAGAAGATGTGGTTTATGTATACAATGGAATATTACTCAGCGATTAGAAATGACAAATACCCACCATTTGCTTCAACGTGGATGGAACTGGAGGGTATTATGCTGAGTGAAGTAAGCCAGTCGGAGAAGGACAAACATTATATGTTCTCATTCATTTGGGGAATATAAATAATAGTGAAAGGGAATATAAGGGAAGGGGGAAGAAATGTTTGGGAAATATCAGAAAGGGAGACAGAACGTAAAGACTGCTAACTCTGGGAAACGAACTAGGGGTGTTGGAAGGGGAGGAGGGCGGGGGGTGGGAGTGAATGGGTGACGGGCACTGGGGGTTATTCTGTATGTTAGTAAATTGAACACCAATAAAAAAAAAAGAAAAAAAAGAAAACTATAGCTGGGGGCATCACAATGCCAGATTTCAGGTTGTACTACAAAGCTGTGGTCATCAAGACAGTGTGGTACTGGCACAAAAAAAGACACATAGATCAATGGAACAGAATAGAGAATCCAGAAGTGGACCATCAATTTTATGGTCAACTAATATTCGACAAAGGAGGAAAGACTATCCACTGGAAGAAAGACAGTCTCTTCAATAAATGGTGCTGGGAAAATTGAACATCCACATGCAGAAGAATGAAACTAGACCACTCTCTTGCACCATACACAAAGATAATCTCAAAATTGATGAAAGATCTAAATGTGAGACAAGATTCCATCAAAATCCTAGAGGAGAACACAGGCAACACCCTTTTTGAACTCAGCCACAGTAACTTCTTGCAAGATACATCCACGAAGGCAAAAGAAACAAAAGCAAAATGAACTATTGGGACTTCATCAAGATAAGAAGCTTTTGCACAGCAAAGGATACAGTCAACAAAACTAAAAGACAACCTACAGAATGGGAGAAGATATTTCCAAATGACATATCAGATAAAGGGCTAGTTTCCAAGATCTATAAAGAACTGATTAAACTCAACACCAAAGAAACAAACAATCCAATCATGAAATGGGCAAAAGACATGAACAGAAATCTCCCAGAGGAAGACATAGACATGGCCAACACGCACATGAGAAAATGCTCCGCATCCCTTGCCATCAGGGAAATACAAATCCAAACCACAATGAGATACCACCTCACACCAGTGAGAATGGGGAAAATTAACAAGGCAGGAAACCACAAATGTTGGAGAGGATGTGGAAAAAGGGGAACCCTCTTGCACTCTTGGTGGGAATGTGAACTGGTGCAGCCACTCTGGAAAACTGTGTGGAGGTTCCTCAAAGAGTCAAAAATAGACCTGCCCTACGACCCAGCAATTGCACTGTTGGGGATTTACCCCAATGATTCAGATGCAATGAAACGCCGGGACACCTGCACCCCGATGTTCAGAGCAGCATGGCCACAACAGCCAAACTGTGGAAGGAGCCTCGGTGTCCATCGAAGGATGAATGGATAAAGAGGATGTGGTTTATGTATACAATGGGATATTACTCAGCCATTAGAAACGACAAATACCCACCATTTGCTTCAACGTGGATGGAACTGGAGGGTATTATGCTGAGTGAAGTAAGTCAATCGGAGAAGGACAAACAGTGTATGTTCTCATGCATTTGGGGAATATAAATAGTAGTGAAAGGGAATATAAAGGAAGGGAGAAGAAATGTGTGGGAAATATCAGAAAGGGAGACAGAACATAAAGACTCCTAACTCTGGGAAATGAACTAGGGGTGGTGGAAGGGGAGGAGGGCAGGTGGTGGGGATTAATGGGTGATGGGTACTGAGGGGGGCACTTGACAGGATGAGCACTGGGTGTTATTCTGTATGTTGGTAAATTGAACACCAATAAAAATTAATTTATTAAAAAAAAGGAAATATCAGAAAGGAGACAGAACATAGAAGACTCCTAAATCTGGGAAACGAACTAGGGGTGGTGGAAGGGGAGGAGGGCGGGGGTTGGGGGTGAATGGTGACGGGCACTGATGGGGGCACTTGACGGGATGAGCACTGGGTGTTATTCTGTATGTTGGCAAATTGAACACCAATAAAAAATAAATTTATTATTATAAAAAAAGATATGAAGAAGAACACTATATCATAATAAAAGGGCCTATCCAACAAGAGGATCTAACAATTGTAAATATTTATCCCGTAACTTGGGAGTAGCCACATATATAAATCAATTCATAACAAATTTAAAGAAGCATATTGGTAATAATGCATTAATAGCCGAGGACTTTAACATCTCACTCACAGCAATGGGGATATCATCTAAGGAGATCAAAAGGAAACAAGGGCTTTGAATAACACACTGTACCAGATAAACTTCACAGGTACGTTCAGAGCATTCCATCCTAAAGCAACAGAATATATATTCTTCTCCAGTGCACATGGAATATTCTCCATAATAAATCACAAATTGGGTCACAAATCAGGTCTCAACCAGTACCAAATATTGGGATTATTCCCTGCATATTTTCAGACCACAATGCTTTATAATTTGAACTCAATCACAAGAGAAAATTTGAAAGAAAACAAATGCCTGGAGATTAAAGAGCATCTTACAAAAGATTAGGAATGGGTTGACCAAGAAATTAAAGAATATTTTTTTAACGCATGGAAACAAGGAAATGAAAACCTTTTTGATGCAGCAAAGGTGGTCCTAGAGGGAAGTATATAGCAATAGAAGCATTTCTCAAGAAACAAGAAAGGTCTCAAATATACAACCTAACCTTACATCTAAAGGAGCTGGATAAATAACAGCAAATAAAGCCTACATCAAGCATAAGAGAAATAATAAAGATTAGAACAGAAATCAGTGATATAGAAACCAAAAGAAAAATAGAACAGATCAATGAAAGTAAGAGCTGGTTCTTTGACAGATTTAACAAGATGGATAAACCCCTAGCCAGACTTATCAAAAAACAAAGAGAGAAAGGCCCCAAATCAATAAAATCATGAATGAAAGAAGAGAGATCACAACAACCACCAAAGAAATACAAACAATTATACGAACATATTGTGAGCAACTATACACCAACAAATTAGGCAATCTGGAAGAAATGGATGCATTGCTGGAAACCTACAAATTATCAAAACTGAAACAGGAAAAAATAGAAAACCTGAACAGACCAATAACCATCAAGGAATTTGAAGCAATCATCAAACCCCTACCAAGAAACAAGAGTCCAGGGACAGATGGCTTCCCAGGGGAATTCTACCAAACATTTAAAGAACAGCTAATACCTATTATTCTGAAGTTGTTTCAAAAAATAGAAATGGAAAACAATTTCCAAACTCATTCTATGAGGCCAGCATTACCTTGACCCCAAAACCAGACACAAAGACCCTATCAAAAAGGAGAATTACAGACCAATATGTCTGACAAACATTAATGTCAAAATACTTACCAAGATACTAGCCAATAAATGTATATTAAAAGGATTATTCACCAGAACAAATGGAATTTATTCCTAGGATACAAGGATGGTTCAACATCTGCAAATCAATCAATGTGATACACCACATTAATAAAAGAAAGGACAATAACCATATTATCCTCTCAATAGATGCAGAAAAAACAATTGACAATTGTTTCAAAGTGTTTCAAAGAAAAAAACAATTTCTTTATTAAAACTCTCCACATTGTTAGGGTAGAGGGAACATACCTCAATATCATAAAAGCCATTTATGAAAAGCCCACAGTGAATATAATTCTCAATGTGGAAAAACTAAGAGCTTTTCCACTAAGGTCAGGAATACAACAGAGATGCCCACTCCCACCATTTTTGTTGAACATAGTACTGGAAGCCCTAGCCTCAGAAATCAGATTAAAAAAATAAAGAAAAGGCATTCAAATTGGAAAAGAAAAAGTCAAATTCCACTCTTTGCAGATGACATGATACTCTATGTAGAAAACCCAAAAGACAGCATCCAAAATTGCTAGAACTCATACAGCAATTCAACAATGGGGAAGGATATAAAATCAATGCACAGAAATCAGTTGCATTTCTTCTATACACTAACAATGAGGCAGAAGAAAGAGAAATCAAGGAATCTATCCCATTTTCAAATGCATCAAAACCCACAAGATACCTAGAAAAAAAACCTAACCAATGAGGGAAAGGATCTTACTCCAAAAACTATAGAATATTCATGAAAGAAATTGATAAAGACACAAAGACATGGAAAAATATTCCACACTCATGGGTTGGAAGAACAAATATTGTTAAAATGTCTATGCTACACAAAACAATCTACATGTTCAATGAAATCCCTATCAAAACACCATCAACATTTTTCAGAGCTGGAACAAATAATTCTAAAATTTGTATTACTCAGCCATTAGAAACAACAAATACCCACCATTTACTTCAACATGGATGGAACTAGAGGGTATTATGCTGAGTGCAGTAAGTAAATCGGAGAAGGATAAACATTATATGGTTTCGTTGATACGGGGAATATAAAAAATAGTGAAAGGGATTATAGTGGAAAGGAGAGAAAATGAGTGGGAAATATCAGAGAGGGAGACAAAACATGAGAGACTCCTAACTCTGGGAAATGAACAAGGGGTTGTGGAAGGGGAGGTGGGTAGGGGGATGGGGTGACTGGGTGATGGGCACTGAGGGGGGCACTTGACGGGGTGAGCACTGGGTGTTATACTATATGTTGGCAAATCAAACTCCAATAAAAAATATACAATATATATTTTTTTAAGAATTTAAAAAATAATAATAAAATAAAATAAAATAAAAATAAAATTTGTGTGGTACCAGAAATGACCCCAAATAGCTAAAGGAATGTTGAAAAAGACTAAAGCTAGTAGCATCACTATTCTGGACTTCAAGCTGTATTACAAAGCTGTAATCATCAAGACAGTATAGTACCTACCCAAAAACAGACACATACACCAATGAAACAGGACAGAGAATCCAGAGTGGACTCTCAACTGAATGTTCAACTAATCATTGACAAAGCAGAGAAGAATATCCAATGGAAAAAAGACAATATCTTCACCAAATGGTGTTGAGAAAATTGGACAGCCACATGCAGAGGAATGAAACTGGACAGTTGTCTTTTGTTTTTCTTGTCTTTGGTGTGTAGGTGGGGTGGTAAATTGAGGGAGGGGGGAGGGCTGGGGAGCTTGAAGAAGGAATGGGATGACTGGTCTCTGCTTTCTTCTTCTTTCTTCATTTTCTTTATTTCTTATGTTCTTTATCTCTTTCGTTTTTTCTCTCTCTCTCCTCTCTCTCCGGTCTCTCTCTCTTTCTTTCTTTCTTTCTTTATAGTCACAGAGAGAGAGAGAGAGGCAGAGACACAGGCAGAGGGAGAAGCAGGCTCCATGCACCGGGAGCCCGACGTGGGATTCGATCCCGGGTCTCCAGGATCGCGCCCTGGACCAAAGGCAGGTGCCAAACCGCTGCGCCACCCAGGGACCCCTGGACCATTTTCTTATACTACACATAAAAATAAACTCAAACTGGATGAAAGACCTGAATGTGAGACAGGAATCCACCAAAATCCTAAGGAGAACACAGGCAACAACCTCTTTGACTTTGGCCACAGCAACTTCTTGCTAGACTCCTCTCCAAAGACAAGGGAAACAGGCAAAAATGAGCCACTGGAATTTCAAGATAAAAAGCTTCTGCACAGCAAAGTAAAGAGTAGACAAAAGCAACAGACAACCTACTGAATAGTTGGAAGATAGGAGAAGATATTTGCAAATGACGTATCAGATAAAAGACTAGCATCCAAGATCTATAAAGAACTTCTCAAACTCAACACCCAAAGAACAAATAATCCAGTCAAGAAATGGGTAGAAGACATGAACAGACATTTCTCTAACGAAGACCTACACATGGCCAACAGACACATGAAAATAATACTCAGCATTACTCAGCATCGGGGAAATACAAATCAAAACCACAAAGAGAAACCACTTCACACCAGTGAGAATGGCTAAAATTAACAAGTCATAAAACAACAGATGTTGGTGAAAATGCAGAGAAAAGAGAACCCTCTTACACTGTTGGTGAGAATGCAAGCTAGTGCAGCCACTTTGGAAAACCGTGTGAAGGTTCCTCAAGAAGTTAAAAACAGAGCTACTCTATGACCCAACAATTGTAGTACTGGGTATTTAGCCAAAGGACACAAATATAGTGATTTGAAGGGGCACCTGCACCCCAATGTTTAAAGCACAATGTCCACAATAACCAAACTATACAAAAAGCCCAGATGTCTTTTGACAGGTGAATGGATAAGGAGGATGTGATAAATATATAGGTAGATAGACACAGATATAGATATATAATGCAATAGTACTCTTCCATAAAAAAAAAAACTGAAATCTTTTGCAATGGCATGTATAGAACCAGAGGGTATTATGGTAAGCAAAATGGTAAGAAAAAGATAAATACCATATGATTTCACTCATATGTGGAATTTAAGAAACAAAATAGTATCTAGAGGAAGGGAGAGAAAAATAAAACAAGACGAAATCAGAGAGGGAGACAAACCATAAGTCTAAATCTAAGAAACAAACTGAGAGTTGCTGGAGGGGAGGTGGGTCGGGGAATCGGGTAACTGGTGACAGATAGGCTATAAGGAGGGCACATGATGTAATGAGCACATGTTATATACAACGGATGAATCACTGAACTCTACCTCTGGATATAATAATACACTATTTAAATTAATGAATTTAAATAAAAATTTTAAAAGACCTTCATCCAGCTTTTTTTCTCTACCTGCCCTCTGCAGTTGTTGATTTTTTAAAAAAATTTTTTAAAATTTTTATTTATTAAAAAAAAAAATAAAATAAAATAAAATAAAATAAAATTTTTATTTATTTATGATAGTCACACAGAGAGAGAGAGAGAGAGAGAGGCAGAGACATAGGCAGAGGGAGAAGCAGGCTCCATGCACCAGGAGCCCGACGTGGGATTCGATCCTGGGTCTCCAGGATCGCGCCCTGGGCCAAAGGCAGGCGCTAAACCGCTGCGCCACCCAGGGATCCCAGTTGTTGATTTTTAAAGATGTACTTATAGCTACTTACTAAATGCAAGCCACTGTACCAGGCAAAGAAAAAGAAAAGAATGACCCTTGCTCCCAAATACATGGCCTGTTATAAAAGTTATATAAACAATTACAAACAGGGTGGTCCTTGCTATAAAGGAAGTATGCTTAAAGTGCAGGGCAAGCATATGAAAAGCCCCTAAAAATCTTCTGGAGTCAATCGACAAAGGCTCTACAGAGTAGGAGAAGCCATCAACAGAGATATAGCATGAGTGGGAGTTTGCTTCAATAATAAATTAGGAGAGGGCAAAACAGAGTAGGAACTGCATGTGAAAGCCATAGACGACATGACATTTGAAGCACTACTTATACTTTAGTATTATTGGAATCTAAATTGTGAAAAATGCATGGTTTGGTGAGATATGTAATGAGAGAGGAGGCTAAGCAGTCACTGGGGAGTTTTCCAAATATAAGTGGCAGCTGAATCCATGAGAGTTTCATACAGCAATAAGAACCTTGTGTACAGGATGCCTGGGTGGCTCAGCAGTTGAGCATCTGCCTTTGGCTCAGGGTGTGATCCCGGCTCCCAGTGGAGAGCCTACTTCTCCCTCTGCCTATGTCTCTGCTTCTCTCTGTGTGTGTCTCTCGTGAATAAATAAATAAAATCTTTAAAAAAAAGAACCCTGTGTGAACTCATTGGGCTTCCATCACACAAACACTTCTCTTACCAGCGGTAGTTATGATTTCCATAAGTACACTGGATGTCTTCCCAGGATACCTGGAAGTACACAAATAGATGAAGTGAAGCATCCAGCTGACATATGTTAAGCACCCAGAGAGTACAGGGTGCTACCATTTACCCTTCCTCAGTCACCCAAACAACCCCACCCCTAGTACCTCCCAAGACCTGGATCATCCAGTGTCAGGATGCCATGTTTATAAAGCTGCTTTTAATATCCTTGGTCTCTCCATTTAAACTTGATTGTGCTTGGTTTTTGCATATATCTAACTCTTCTTTCTTTCCCACAGAGCATGAAGCTAGAACACCAAAAACCTGGATACTGTGCTACGTGGACTCTCACAGGGCTATATGCTAGATGGGGACTTCATGCCGAAAAGGACTTTAAGCAGAATCATACCTATAAATATAACAAACCAACGGTTGCCAGAAGGGTGGGGAGTGGGGATGGGAAAAATGTGAAGGGGATTGGAAGATACAGGCTTCCCGTTATGGAATGAGTAAGTCACAGGAATAAAAGGCACAGCATAGGGCACCTGCATTGCTCAGTCAGTTGAGCATTCAACCTGATTTTGGCTCAGGTCATGAACTCAGGGTCATAAGATTGAGACCATGTCAGGGCTCTGCACTGAGCATGGAACCTGCTTGGGATTCTCTCCCTCTGCCCCTCTCTCACCCCCACTTACTCGCATTCGCTCTCTCTCTCTCTCATAAAGAAAAAGGCACAGCGTAAGGAATGTAGTCAGTGATGCTGTGATAGCATTGTATGGGAACAGATGGTAGCTATACCTCCAGTGAGCACAGCATAATGTATGAACTTGTTGAATCATTATATTGTACACCTGGAACGAATGTAATATTGTGCCAACTATGCTTTAGTTTAAAAAGCTTTTCATAAAGAAAAGGACTTGTTTTTAAAGGCCCCATGCACAGAAATAACTGGCTCACAATGGGGCCTGACCTTGAGAACACATCTAGTCCTGGGCTCAGAATTTATTAGAGGTGGCTAACCCAGGAAAAAATGAAATTTTGGACAACATTCTCACCCAAGAAACATTGGAATCATTGAAGCAGAACCATTTTCCATCCACAGAATTCTGGATATAGGCACAGTAATGACCAAAGTCAGCTGCTCCCACATGGGCAACCACAGCAAAGAGTTCATATTGTCTTCCAAGCTGGAAGGACATAAGGCACAGTATTATGCACCATCATCCCTCCTTTTCTAACCGTAGTCTAGAATAAAGAAACATTATTTCATCACATATTTATTTAATACCTACTCTGTACCAGGCACTGGTACTTCAAGGGTGCTAGAAAATAGTCCTTGAACTCAAGAATTTCACAATTAATTAAGCCACAATTCTATTGCCATGCCCCCGAAAAGGAGAAGGAACAATCACCTGGGGAAAGCTCCCCAGAGAAGATATGCTTGAATTGATCCCAAAGGATGAACAAGGCTAGCAGACAAATTATAGATACGAGGGATACTCAAATGGACCTAAAAATTGCAAAGACTTGGCAGCATGGCAAAACACAGCATGCTGAGAAAGTGGAAGTCAGAGGTGGTGTTGGGAACTCACAGGAGATGAAGCTACAAACGTCAAGTCAATAATTGGAACTTTATTTTTTTGTAGTTTCATTTTTTTAAATTCCAGTTAGTTAACATAGAGTGTAATATTAGTTTCAGGAATAGAATTTAGTGACTTTTGAATGAGAATTAGAGTGACTGAGTGTTATCAGATGGGTTTAAGCAGAGAAGGAACATCATCAGATGTGTGCTTGAGGAAAACACCAGAATAACATGGCTTGAAAAATGGAATGAAAAGTCATGTGAGACAAATGAGGTAAGTTAGAGCACTGCAACAGTTCAGAGAAGAAATGGTGATAGCCTAGATACTTACCATCAGTAGTAATCATTAAATAATAATAATCGTTCTTAACCTCATCATTATTAGCCAACTCTTGGCATTCACTATGCATTTAGCTACGTCTTTATATGAATTACTTCATTCAGTATTCACAACAATCATGTAAGATGGGTGCTAATATAAATCTTATTTTACAAAGGTGAAATCTAAGCTCAGGGAGATAAAGTAAATTACACAAAGGTCATAGCTTATAAATAGAAGAGGTGGGATTCCAGCCTGGGCCTGACTTCAAAGTCCAAGCTCTTAATCCTCACTCTATACTAAGAAAACGAGAATAAAGGTGGAGATGAAGGGACAAATTTGTGTAAAACTAGGGATAAATAACCAAAAATACTTTGTAAATGAATGGATATTGGGCAGAGGGCAAGTAGGAGGCATCACTGGCTTAAAAATTAGGAACATATTGGTGCTGTAAAGTTAAATTGGAACAGAGCTATTTAGGAGTGAACATAATGAACTTGGGGACTATATGACAACATTTGGTAGGAGGTGAATACATTGGTCTGGAGCTCAAGTGTAATACCTGGACAAGAGATACAGATTTGGAAGTCTTCAGTTTGAAATGACTGTTGAAACCACAAGAATTAATGAGATGAAAATTTGGACAATGGAAAACAGAAAGAATGATTTTTTTTGTTTTTTATATAAATTTATTTTTTATTGGTATTCAATTTGCCAACATATAGAATAACACCCAGTGCTCATCCCATCAAATGCCTCCCTCAGGGCCATCACCCAGTCACCCCCACCTGCCACCCACCTGCCCTTCCACCACCCCTACTTCATTTCCCACAGTTAGGAGTCTCTCATGTTCTGTCTCCCCAGAAAGAATGAAAGTAAAACTAATTACCACTTTTGGAATCTGGGAAGGGAAACAGGCATTCAGATCCAGGAAATAGAGAGATCTCTCCCTAAAATCAATAAAAACCGTTCAGCACCTCAACATTTAATAGCTAAGCTTGCAAATTCCAAAGATAAAGAGAAGATCCTTAAAGCAGCAAGAGACAAGAAAACCTAACTTATATGGGGAGGAGTACTAGGTTAACAGCGGACCTCTCCACAGAGACCTGGCAGGCCAGAAAGGGCTGAATATATTCAGGGTCCTAAATGAGAAAAACATGCAGCAAAGAATATTTTATCCAGCAAGGCTCTCATTCAGAATAGAAGGAGAGATAAAGAGCTTCCAAGACAGGCAGGAACTAAATAATATGTGACCTCCAAACCAGCTCTGCAAGAAGGGGTACTCTTAAAATTCCCCTTTAAGTAGAAGTCCAATGGAACAATCCACAAAAACAGGGACTGAACAGATATCATGATGACCCTAAACTCATATCTTTCAATAGTAACTCTGAGCATGAATGGGCTTAATGACCCCATCAAAAGGCGCAGGGTGTCAGACTGGATAAAAAAGCAGGATCCATCTATTTGCTGTCTACAAGAGACTCATTTTAGACAGAAGGACACCTACAGCCTGAAAATAAAAGGTTGGAGAACCATTTACCATTCAAATGGTCCTCAAAAGAAAGCAGGGGTAGCCATCCTTATATCAGATAAACTAAAATTTACCCCGAACTGTAGTGAGAGATGAAGAGGGACACTATCTCATACTTAAAGGATCTATCCAACAAGAGGACTTAACAATCATCAATATATATGCCCGGAATGTGGGAGCTGCCAAATAAATCAATCAATTAATAACCAAAATTAAGACATACTTAGATAATAATACACTTACACTTGGTGACTTCAATCTAGTGCTTTCTACCCTCGATAGGTCTTCTAAGCACAACATCTCCAAAGAAACGAGAGCTTTAAATGATACACTGGACCAGACGGATTTCATAGATATCTATACAAATTTACATCCAAACTCAACTGAATTCACATTCTTCTCAAGTGCACATGGAACTTTCTCCAGAATAGACCACATACTAGGTCACAAATCGGGTCTGAACCTATACCAAAAGATTGGGATCGTCCCCTGCATATTCTCAGACCATAATGCCTTGAAATTAGAACTAAATCACAACAAGAAGTTTGGAAGGACCTCAAACACGTGGAGGTTAAGGATCATCCTGCTAAAAGATGAAAGGGTCACCCAGGAAATTAAGGAAGAATTAAAGATTCATGGAAACTAATGAGAACGAAGATACAACCGTTCAAAATCTTTGGGATGCAGCAAAAGCAGTCCTAAGGGGGAAATACATCGCAATACAAGCATCCATCCAAAAACTGGAAAGAACTCAAATACAAAAGCTAACCTTACACATAAAGGAGCTAGAGAATAAACAGCAGATTGACCCCACACCCAGCAGAAGAAGAGAGTTAATTAAAATTCGAGCAGACCTCAACGAAATCGAGACCAGAAGAACTGTGGAACAGATCAACAGAACCAGGAGTTGCTTCTTTGAAAGAATTAATAAGATAGATAAACCATTAGCCACCCTTATTAAAAGAAGAGAGAGGAGACTCAAATTAATAAAATCATGAATGAGAAAGGAGAGATCACTACCAACACCAAGGAAATAAAAAACGATTTAAAAAACATATTATGAACAGCTATGCACCAATAAATCAGGCAATCTAGAAGACATGGACGCATTCCTGGAAAGCCACAAACTACCAAAACTGGAACAGGAAGAAATAGAAAACCTGAACAGGCCAATAACCAGGGAGGAAATTGAAGCAGTCATCAAAAACCTCCCAAGACACAAAAGTCCAGGGCCAGATGACTTCCCTGGGGAATTCTATCAAACGTTTAAAGAAGAAACCATACTTATTCTACTAAAGCTGTTTGGAAAGATAGAAAGAGATGGAGTACTTCCAAATTCATTCTATGAGGCCAGCATCACCTTAATTCGAAAACCAGACAAAGACCCCACCAAAAAGGAGAATTATAGACCAACATCCCTGATGAACATGGATGCAAAAATTCTCAACAAGATACTAGCCAATAGGATCCAACAGTATATTAAGAAGATTATTCACGATGACCAAGTAGGATTTATTCCTGGGACACAAGGCTGGTTCAACACTCGTAAAACAATCAATGTGATTCATCATATCAGCAAGAGAAAAACCAAGAACCATATGATCCTCTCAATTGATGCAGAGAAAGCATTTGACAAAATACAGCATCCATTCCTGATCAAACTCTTGAGAGTATAGGGATAGAGGGAACGTTCCTCAACATCTTAAAAGCCATCTATGAAAAGCCCACAGCAAATATCATTCTCTATGGGGAAGCACTGGGAGCCTTTCCCCTAATATCAGGAATAAGACTGTGATGTCCACTCTCACCACCGCTATTCAACATAGTATTGGAAGTCCTAGCCTCAGCAATCAGGCAACAAAAAGACATTAAAAGGCATTCAAATGGGCAAAGAAGAAGTGTTCTGCTAGAACAGAAGTCTCACAGAGGAAGACATAGACATGGCAACAAGCACATGAGAAAATGCTCTATATCACTTGCCATCAGGGAAATACAAATCAAAACCACAATGAGATACCACCTCACACCAGTGAGAATGGGGAAAATTAACAAGGCAGGAAACCACAAATGGAGAGGATGCGGAGAAAAGGGAACCCTCTTGCACTGTTGGTGAGAATGTGAACTGGTGCAGCCAATCTGGAAGGCTGTGTGGAGGTTCCTCAAAGAGTTAAAAATACATCTGCCCTACGACCCAGCAATTGCACTGCTGGGGATTTACCCCAAAGATACAGATGTAGTGAAACACCGGGACACCTGCACCCGGATGTTTCTAGCAGCAATGTCCACAACAGCCAAACTGTGGAAGGAGCCTCGGTGTCCATCGAAAGATGAATGGATACAGAAGATGTGGTTTATGTATACAATGGAATATTACTCAGCCATTAGAAATGACAAATACCCACCATTTGCTTCGACGTGGACGGAACTAGAGGGTATTATGCTGAGTGAAGTAAGTCAATCGGAGAAGGACAAACATTATATGTTCTCATTCATTTGGGGAATATAAATGATAGTGAAATGGAATAGAGGGGAAGGGAGAAGAAATGGGTAGGAAATATCAGAAAAGGAGACAGAACATGGAAGACTCCTAACTCTGGGAAACGAACTAGGGGTGGTGGAAGGGGAGGAGGGCGGGCGGTGGGGGTGAATGGGTGGCAGGCACTTAGGGGGGCACTTGACTGGATGAGCACTAGGTGTTATTCTGTATGTTGGCAAATTGAACACCTTTAAAAAATAAGTTTATTATTTAAAAAAAATAAAAATAAAAATAAATACTATGGGCAGCCTGGGTGGCTCAGTGGTTTAGCACTGCCTTCAGCTCAGGGCCTGATCCTGGAGACCCGGGATTGAGTCCCATGTCAGGCTCCCTGCATGGAGCCTGTTTCGCCCTCTGCCTGTGTGTGTGTGTGTGTGTGTGTGTGTGTGTGTGTGTGTCTCTGTGTGCGTCTCTCATGAGTGGATAAATACAATTTTTTTAAAAAACTAAATACCGGGACCCCTGGTGGCTCAGTGGTTGGGTCAGCTGCCTTTGGTTCAGGTCATGGTCCCGGGACCCGGGATCGAGTTCTGCCTATGTCTCTGCCTCTCTCACTCTCTCTCATAAATAAAAAAAACTAAATACCAATAAAAGGATGGGCAGGAGGGATCCCTGGGTGGCGCAGCGGTTTGGCGCCTGCCTTTGGCCCAGGGCGCGATCCTGGAGACCTGGGATCGAATCCCACGTCGGGCTCCCGGTGCATGGAACCTGCTTCTCCCTCTGCCTGTGTCTCTGCGCCTCTCTCTCTCTCTCTGTGGCTATCATAAATAAATAAAAAATTAAAAAAAAATATTAAAAAGGATGGGCAGGAAAGGATCCAGCAATGTAGTAAGAAACCCTAAGAGGAAACCCTAGAGTAGATTTTGAAGGAAAGTAGGATCAATAACAGAATATTACAAAAAGATCAAGTAAAGAAAGTATCCGTTAAATTTGGCAGTAAGTCATTCTACTTCCTCAAATTTCAGATGGGAGAGAATTTTCTGTGAAAAGGGAATAGTGGTAGGAGAGACAGAGTTTTGACTGATTGTTAGCAGGATCTCCACATTAGTCAGGAATACTTTATTCTTCTATCTGAACATAGTCAAATATTGTCCCTAACCTGCGACTTTGAAATGCAATCAGTGAGGGAGACAGGGGTTGGTGAGTGTAGTGCAAATGAAGCTAAGTTACCCAAAAAGGAGAGCTCAAATTATCCTCTATTTTCACTTGGGAACTTTATGCTAGATTTTTTTAATGCAGGGCAATATCTAGATCTGTTTACAAGAAATACAAGGATAAAGGTACATGTTAAATAACACCAGTCAGCAAATTCTGGATATATATAAAAACCTTCAACCAAATAAATTGCAAGGGCAAGAAAAGGAAGGGAGAGAAACTTAAGGTAAAAGAAGAAGAAAGAAAAGCAGGTATGAAGAGAGGAAAGGAGGGAAAGAGAAGAGGAAGAAAGGATGGAAACAAACAAATGCAAGTGTAGCCCTTGTTGGGATCTATATTTAAACAAACCAATCTATTGGGCACAGAAATCTAAATATTGACTGGGCATCAATGATATTAAGGAAGTAGGACATGCACTGTTGGTGGGAGTGAAAACTGGTACAGCCACTGTGGAAAAACAGTATGGAGGTCTCCCAAAAGGCTAAAAATGGAACTATTCTATGATCCAGTCATCACATTACTGGGTACTCACCCCCAAAAATACACAAACACTAATTCAATGGGATATATGCACCCCAATGTTTATAGCAACATTATTTACAATGGCCAAGATATAGAAGCAGCCCTAGGATCCATCCTTTGATGAATGGTAAAGATGTGGTGTACACACACACACACACACACACACACACACACACACACTGTGAGTATTCCTCAGCCATAAAAAGGAATGAAATCTTGCCATTTGCAACAATATATATAGAGCCAGAGAGTATAACGCCAAGTGAAATAAGTCAGTCAGAGAAAGAAAAATGCTGTATGATTTCACTTATGTGTCGAATTTAAGAAACAAAACAAATAAGGAGAAAAGAGGAGAGACAAACCAAGAAATACACTCTTAACTATAGAGAACAAACATATGGTCACCAGCGGGAGAGGTGGGTGAGTGGGGACGGGTGAAATAGGTAATGGGGATTAAGAGTACACTTATTACAATGAGCCCTGAGTAATGTACAGAATTGTTAGATCACTATATCATACATCATAAATTAATATATCACTACGTTAACTACACTGGAATTAAAAATTAAAAACTTGATAAAAAATTATATGATAGAATTGGTTACATTTAGAAAAAAGAAATCTCATTCTTTAGAAATACATGATGAAATACTTCAAATGAAAGAGCACAGTGACCAGGACTTGGTTCAAAATAATCCAATAGGGGGTTGGAGAAAGAGGATGAGGATGTTGGCAAGAGAGATTGGCAATGGGTTTTGATAATGGTTTAAGCTGCTTGATGGACATGGGAATTCATTGTAGAATTCCTCACAACTTTGATATATATTCAAATTGTCTATAACCATGTTTTTTTAAGTGGAAAAAAATTTAGGATATTATTTCATCTGTTTTTTAAATTCCACATATGAGTGAAATCATATGGCATTTGTTTTTCTCTGACTGATTTATTTTGGTTGGTTAGCATAATACACTCTAGTTACATCCAGAAGAACAGAGGGGAAGGGAAGGAAAAATAAAATAAGATAAAAATAAGCAGGCAAATCATAAGAGACACCTAATTCCAGGAAACAAACTGAGGTTTTCTGGAGGGAAGATGGGTGAGGGGATGGGATAATTGGGTGAGGGCATTAGAAGGACATGTGATGTAATGAGCACTGGGTGTTAAATGCAACTCATGAATCACTAAATTCTACCCCGAAAGTAATAATATACTATGTTAACTACACTGAATTTATATTTAAATAATTTAATTGGAATTTAAAGAATTTTTAAAAGATTATTTCATTAAGATATACTTCACAGTGCAGAAGTAGAAATAAGAAAAACTCAAAGGACAGATATGCACTGAATAGGTGAAGAAACTGTGTCATATAGGAACATATTATTAGGTCTCAATTTTTACTGTTTATTTTATTTTCTTAATTTGAGTTCATTTAATTAACATATAATCTGTTATTACACTATATGTTTCAGATGTAGAGTTCAGTTGCATATAATACCCAGTGCTCATTACATCATGTGCCCTCCTTACTGCCCATCACCCAGTTACCCCATCACCCTCACACCCACCTCCCCTCCAGCAGCCCTCTGTTTCCTAGATTTAACACTCTCTATGGTTTGTCTCCTTCTCTAATTATGTTTTGTTTTTCCCTCCTTTCTGTGCTCCTCTGCTTTCTTTTTTAAATTTATTAATTAATTTACTTTTCTATATATTTTTTATTGGAGTTCAATTTGCTAACATATATCATAACACCCAGTGCTCATCCTGTCAAGTGCCCCCCTCAATGCCCATCACCTAGTCACCCTCCACCCACCTCCCTTTCCACTACCCCTTGTTCGTTTCCCAGAGTTAGGTGTCTCTCATGTTCTGTTACCCTCACTGATATTTTGTTTCTTAAATTCCACATTATGAGTGATATCATATTAGCACCACGCTCTAACCAACTGAGCTAACCGGCCACCTGGTTATGAGTGATATCATATGATAATTGTTCTTTCTCTCATTGACTTATTTTGCTTAGTATAGTACCCTCTAGTTCCATCCATGTCATTGCAAATGGCAAGATTTCAATTTTTTTGATGGCTGAGTAATATTCCATTGCGTGGATATACATACATCCCATCTCTTTATCCATTCATCTGTTGGTGGACATCTGGGCTCTTTCCATTGTTTGGCTATTGTGGACATTGCGGCTATAAACATTGAGGTGCAAGTATCCCTTTGGATCACTATGTTTGTGTCCTTTGGCTAAATACCAGCAGTGCAATTGCTGGGTCATAGGGTAGCTCTATTTTTAACTTTCTGAGGAAACTCCATACTTCCATACTGTTTCCTAGAATGGCTGCCCAGGTTGCATTCCCACCAACAGTGTAAGAAGGTTCCCTTTCCTCTTATCCTCACCAATATCTGTTGTTTCCTGACTTTATCATTTTAGCCATTCTGACTGGTGTGAAGTGGTATGTCATTGTGGTTTTGACTTATATCTCCCTGATGCTAAGTGATGCTGAGCATTTTTCATGTATGTTGTAGGCCTCATTTTAAAAATACTATGGTTCTAGAGCATGAATACTGTGTGTGTGTGTGTGTGTATATATATATATATATGCTAAATGCTACATTTAGTAAATTCTGTATTAATGTATTAACTAAATTCTGTATTTATATACATGTATATATATACAGAATATATATTAATATATAATTAATATACATAAATACATAATTTAAATACATTAATACAGAATTTACTAAATGTAGCATTTCAAACCTAAGAAAATATATTTATGTCATATTTTTTCTCAGAATTTCCCAGTAAGTTATTAGCTCAGGACAACTAAATTCAACTTTATTTTGATTGAATTTGACCTAGTGAACTGGCTCTTTTGTTACGATCCTCAAAGTGGGCATCAGCTGTTTTAAGAAGAAAGTTAGGTTGGTACTGTGTTTAGAACCCAAGATGTTGTGCTTACTTATGTATATATACATATTATATGTCTTATTTAAGCTGAAGGTCCTGAATTATGGGCTCCTTCCCTTCCTCAGTGCTGTGAGGGATATGAATAAAACCCAATATTTAGAAATAAGGTTTTTTGATTTTTAATTTAAATTAAATTAATTAACATATAGTGTATTATTATTAGTTTCAGAGGTAGAAATTTAGTGATTCATCAGTTGCATATAACACCCAGGTTCATCACATCACATGCCTCCTTCATGCTTGTCACCCAGTTATCCCATACCCCTACCCACCTCCCCTCCAGCAACCCTCACTTTGTTTCCTAGAGTTAAGAGTCTCTTATGGTTTGTCTCCCTCTCTGATTTCATCTTACTTTCTTTCTCTCTCCCTTCCTCCATGATCCTCTGTTTTGTTTCTTAAATTCTACATATGATTGAGATTATATAATTATCTTTCTCTGATTGACTTATTTCACTTAGCATAATACCCTCTAGTTCCATCCGCATCGTTGCAAATGGCAAGATCTCTCTCTCTCTTTTTTTTTTTTTTTTTGGTGGCTGAGTAATATCGCATTGTATATATACCACATCTTCTTTATCCATTCATCTGGCACCTGCACCCCAGTGTTTATAGCAGTAATGTCCACAATAGCCAAACTGTGGAAAGGGCCCAGATGTCCATTAACCAAAGCCTTTTGGATCTTTTTTAAAAAATATTTTATTTATTTATTCATGAGAGACAGAGAGAGAGAGGCAGAGACACAGGCAGAGGGAGAAGCAGGCTCCATGCAGAGAGCCCAACGTGGGACTTGATCCCAGGACTCTAGGATCATGCCCTGGGCCGAAGGCAGGCACCAAACTGGTGAGCCACCCAGGCATCCCGGCCTTTTGAATCTTAAAAGAAAAGCAGCTGCAAACAGCAAATGTTGGTGATAGTAGTATGGTGATAACAACCCATCACTGTTATTCAAGAAAACATAGATTTCCATCATTAAAATACTGTTTAAAAAAATAAATGTTTCTTGAGCATATGAATATGTTTTATGAATCACACCAAGCAGCTGCTGGTGAGTTTTCCTCCCTGTATGTACCCCAAGCACAGCCAATAGAGGCCATGATTTATGAGATGCTATAATAACACAGATGAGATGTCCAAAAGTGCTCTGTTGAGCAGGTGACTTCAAGTACCTTAGGGGAAGAGAGGCAAAATCAAGCAAAGGATCTGAAGAGATGGAGGATAGAGGGGAATTAAGGAGTTTCTCACCTGTTCCTCAGCATCATAGAGGTCTTCCTCCATCAGAAGGACCTGACTTAAATCCAAGCTCTGTGGGAAATAGAGCGAGTGGCAGATTTTTTCTGTCCGTGAATTCCTGATGGAGAACCGCAAGAGGTGGATTGTCAAGGTCTGGGGTAAATGGGTCAGCTTCAAGACCTGAAAAAGCAAAATTACTGTGGAGATGAAACCCTAAGGCACTTGAAATAGGTAGGTTTAGAGAAATATCAGGGCCAATGGTGTGTTCTTCTTCCCCAAAAAGGATCGGAATGATATAATACAGAGTTAAGGGCCCCCTTCTGCTGAATCTGTTGAGCTCTCCCACAGAAGGCATGAGTAGCCCTAGTGTTCTGCACAGGAACCAGAGCCCAGGGGAACCACAGAGTCTGCTCTAGAGAGTCAGTCTAACCTTGCATGTAAAACTCTGCCTCCTCATCTTGGACCTTCTCTTATCTTTTAAAACGCTCTGCCCCTCTCAGTGATGGGCCTCTGAAAGTCAGAGGCCCCAGATTCCAGATATTAGCCTGATACATACTTCCTCCCTCAACCAACACATGGGACCCTCAAGGCCTCTGAAGACTCTATCATGAAATCCACTTAAGGCAACCCCAGATTAGGGAAGCTTCTGGTTTCAGACAGTGAGTACCTGTTTCCCACAAGTCTTCTTCCCACATTTCTCACAGAAGCATTTGCTTTTGTCTGATAACTCCCTGGGCTGGAAGAAACATCGAAGGGCATCCTCCTGTCCCAAGAGATCAAAGAAAAAGCAGAGAGGATATTTACCATCTAGAGTACATCCCCTCACCCTACAGATAAAAATTTAAGTTTTCTTTCTGGTTCTTTCCATGTACCCTCTTAACACCTGGCCCAGTGTAGTGCATGTGGCAGGATCCCCCAAAGTACCTACTGATTGGAAGGAAAAATAGAAGGGAGCACTTGCTAAGGTAGCAGTATGAGGAAAGGAAGTAAAAGGAAACAAATTTTATTTCCACCAAATCAAAGGAGAAACTTAGAACTGTGCAAAGGAAATAGAAATTACTTTTTAAAAGGCAACAGTGATTAAAGAAGCAAGGGCACATTGGCAGCACTGGGTGTATGGAAACAGCAAATTAACCAAGAAAAATCCCTCACCAGTGTTTTCAGAGGTTTTGAGTCCATATCAAAAAGAGGAAGGGGGAGGGTCAGCATGCTACTGTTTCTGCTCCTCTCCACAGTACATTCAAGGCAAACCAAGGACTCCTTCACCCGAATTGTATACAGAGCCTTCAGCCTCTCTACCTGTTAAAAGAGAGGAGGTGAGAGGAAAGAAGGGTACAGAGCCATAAACAAACCAGGTCAGGTCAATTTCCAGAAATGGTAGCCAGCAGACAGAAGCTCCAAAAATGGCAGCCACTGATGTTCTTTGCTCTTTGAAAAGGAGCAAAGTAATAACAGTAATAGTAATATAGAATTGTGATAAGCATTTTATGTGGATTTCTCTTTTAATCCTCTCTATACATTATATTAATGATTGCTGAATGAGCTAAATGAACAGCATCTTAAACTTCTGAGTTCTCTGATTCTAGTATCTCACCAAGTCCACATCTGTGATTTGGTCCTTAATTAGGTTCCAAACTGTGAGGTAGAGTTGAGCAGCATCATGCTGGACAAACACTGGCCAAAGAGAAAAATAACAGCCCGATCAGTGAGATCACCAGGGACATTTTTCATGCATACCCTTGTGCCATAGCTACCTAGATGTACATGAACACTCATCACTTTGTCCTCTCCTAGCCATCCCTGCTTTAGTTAGGCACTAAAAATGAAAAATAAGCTTGTTATTTATTTTTTAGAACTCCTGTTAAAACTTAAAATCCAGTCCAACTGCATCACAGAAGTTTCCTTTCCACTGACTGGTGACCCATGCCTACTGGCCTCTACTGGGGGACCTAGCCAGATAAAAACAACATTCAGTAGTGGATTCTCTCCTATTCCAAGCCAAGCTGGCACTCTAATTGGACTCTAGTGGCCACTTGTTTCTCTGTACCTTTATTTAATCTCTTTTTAATTCCCCAGAAATTGAGCAGTTCCCCAAAACTCATATCTGACCCAGGTCTTCCTCAAAGGTATCTAGGAGAACAGGAAAGGAAAGAACCATCTCAGTGTTGATGCTGGCTAAGAGGAAACAGGAAGCAAGCAGTGAATTCTCCATATGTTATATAAATAAATGTAAGCCCAAAAGACAGATGTAAATGAATTTCTGTCATTGAAAAGAAACATAGGACGACAAAGAACATGAAAAACACACTGAGGACTATTTTACAAAAAGATGGATGTCTGCCAACATGCAAAGATATTGCAAGAAAAGGTAGTTCCTGTAAATGTATTAAATATTCATATCATCTATCTCAACACCATTTTATTACTTCCTTCATGATACCACAGTTTGTACTTAATGCTTTTGGATTTCATTTTGCTTTATTTTACTCTTGTTTTGGCCTTTCTCTTCGCTAAACTAAAGCTTCATTGATACAAAGACTCTATCATCAGCCTTATACCCTTATCTACAGAACCAGCACGATACCTGGCACATAATAAATATGAGCTGAATGAATTAATTAATTCATATTTATTTTTTTAAAGGTTTTATTTATCTATTCATAGAGATGCAGAGAGAGAGAGAGAGAGGCAGAGACACAGGCAGAGGGAGAAGCAGGCTCCATGCAGAGAGCCCGACGTGGGACGCGATCCAGGGTCTCCAGATCATGCCGTGGGCTGCAGGCGGCGCTAAACCGCTGAGCTACCGGGGCTGCCCAATTAATTCATATTTAAAGGTAACAATCCCAAAACCTAAAGACAAACAGAGTGGAACTAGGATTGAACTATGCTGTCTCCAGGAATTATTTGCAGAAGGCTACCTACCACAGAGCCAACACTGAACATAAAGTAAGTTAGATCACCTTGTCATATGAAGACATTTTGCCTCATCTGACCATACCAGAGCCAAGAGTCCTGATTCATCTAAAAAATAAAGGGTGTTATTCTGTATGTTGGCAAATTGAACACCAATAAAAAATAAATTTATTATTAAAAAAAATAAATGGATGGCGCACCTGGGTGGCTCAGTGGTTGGGCATCTGCTTTCAGTTCAGGTCATGATCCCAGAGTTCTGGGATCGAATCCCATATCAGGCTCCCCACAGAGAGCCTGCTTCTCTCTCTACCTATGTCTCTGCTTCTCTCTGTGTGTCTTTCATGAATAAGTAAATAAAATCTTTTTTAAAAATAAAAAAATAAAAAATATAGGGATATTTGCCCAACCCATAATTTACTTAACACCTGCTATGTGCAAGGCATTGCAATTGCTAGAGAAAGTCACTGTCCCCAAGAAACCTATATTCTAGGTTCATGTTCTAGTGGACAAGTATCCATTAAGTCTTAATTCAAAGAATAAGAAAAATTCCCTAAGGTATATAAACTATTATGAAAAGTTATGTAAAAGCGAGAATACAACTGGAATGGTGGAGTGAGTGAGGATCTCTATAAATCTACTCCTCCAAAAAAGCAATGAAAATGCTGGCAAAAAAAATGTCAAAATCAATTTTTCAGAACTCTGAAAATTACCTAAAGGTTTACAAAAATCCTAGGAATATTTATTCAACAAACACTGCAGAACCTAAGTAAGAAGAACAGGATTTGAGGCTTTTCAACCTGGCCAATTTCCATTTCCTTCTTCCCAGCTCTGTAGTAGCCTTGAAAACAAGAAAACTTGCCATCATGAAAACTGTTAACCAGAAGCCTTGTGACCAGAAAAATGAGTAGACTGGGGCTGCAGTTCCTCAAAAAGCCCCATACTGAAAACATTTTTATTATTTGACCTGTCTTGCAGCTTCATGGAAAAGCCCCATTTGAAGAAGTTTGTCATTATTTGACCCAACTCAAAGCTTTGAGCCCTATCCCCAGAGTATTTGTGGAAAAAAGTCAATGATAATTAATATTGTGACTGCCTAAGGCTGTAATACCAGTTGGGACAAAAAAAGAATCTGGCTGAAACTTAAAAGATGGTTGTGGGAACTGAGATGTCCATAGGGAACTTCTAGAAGTTCTGACATATTTCTGGTGATCTAGAAGGCCTTTTGCATGCCTCAGTAAGACCTGAGAAGGTCTAAGTCTCTCATATTTGGCTAATATTGACGCCCTATGCAAGCAAGAAAGGCAGGCTAAAAGTGTCACAAACAGCCTGAGCTTTGAAGGTAAGCCCCACTAGACACACAGTTCCTCATCAAAGACTGGAAGACTCACTAGTTCAAAGCATTTTTAAAAAATCTCTGACCAATCATTAGGTGACATTAAGCTAACCAGACAAAATCTTTAGTGGCCACACACTATAGGGAACATAACCTTTACAAAATTAGTCCAGGAGAGTCACTAAACAATAGCAATGACAAAAATAATAGCAACTACTCCATCGTGGGGGTTTCTGATTTCCACTGTTGCCACTGTTGTCCAAAATGTTTAGTTTTTAACAGAAAATTACAAGACACAATAAAACAAAAAAGTATGGTCCCCCCCACACACACAGGAAACAATCAGTAGAAACTGTCATTGAGAAGACCCAGATGTTAGTCTCACTAGACTTTAGATTATCATTATATGTTCAAAAGAACTAAATAAAACCATATCAAAATAACTAAAGTATGAAACAATGTCTCACCAAATGCAGAATATCAATAAAGAAAAAAAATTATTTAAAAGAATCAAAATAGAAATTCTTGAGCTGAAGAATACAATGACAGAAATGAAGAGTTTGCAAGAGGTGGTCAATAGCAGATTTGAGCTGATGAAAAAAGAATTATCAAACTTTGAAAACAAGTCAACTGAAACCATACAGTCTGAAGAATAAAAATAAAAATGAATGAGGACAAATAAACAGAGCATCCAACGGGCTCAGTAATTAATTCTACCAAACATTTATGGAACAAATTATACCAGTTCTCAAATATATATATAAATGAAATATATATATATTTATGAAATATATATATGTATATATAGACCAATATATAAAGGTTAATCACTTTCCTATATTATCAGCAATGAACAGAGGAATTTTCAATTAAAAGCACAATATTGGAAGGGGAATAAAGGGAAAGGAGATAAAATGAGTGAAAATATCAGTGAGGGTGACAAAACATGAGAGACATCTAACTCTGGGAAATGAACAAGGGGTAGTGGAAAGGGAGGTGGTGGCAATTTGGGGTGACTGGGTGATGGGCACTGAGGGAGGCACTTGGTGGGATGAGCATTGGGTGTTATGGTATATGTTGGCAAATTGAACTCCAATAAAAAAAAAACATTAAAAAAGGCACAATATTGTTAACATTAGAACCCATGAAAATGAAATACTGAGTTATAAATCTAACCAAATGTGTACAAGATCTATATATGAAAAACTACAAACTCTAATGACAGAAATCAGAAGAATTACATAAAAGGAGAGATTTCCCATGTTCATGGATAAGAGAACTCAATATTGTCAAGATGCCAGTTCTTTCCAACTTGATCTATGCACTCAATGCAATTCCAATCAAGATCCCAGCAAGTTATTCTGTGGATATTAACAAAGTGATTATAAAGTTTATTTGGAGAGGCAATCACAGAATAGAAGACACAATATTGAAGGAAAAAACAAAGTCAAAGAACTAATTCTGAACTTAGAATAAAGTGTCAGTAACTAAAACAATGTGGGATCAAAGGAATAAAACAGAGATCCCAGGAATACACCAACATAAACAACATTCACTGCTCTTTGACAAAGTAGCAAAGGCAATACAATAGAACAAAGATAGTTTTTCACCAAATGGTGCTGCAATCCTGAATATCTACATGCAAACAAATGAATCTATACACAGACTTTACATCCTTCAAGAACACAAATTCAAAATGTATAATAGACTTAAATGTAAAATGCAAAACTACAAAAGTCCTAATATAATACAGGAGAAAAATCTAGAAGACCTTCTGTTTTGTGATTACATTTTAGATACTTTTTGGCTAAAACTCCAATGTACAAGCAATAAAAGAAAGAAGCGATATACTGGGATCCCTGGGTGGCGCAGCGGTTTAGCGCCTGCCTTTGGCCCAGGGCGCGATCCTGGAGATCCGGGATCGAGTCCCACGTCGGGCTTCTGGTGCATGGAGCCTGCTTCTCCCTCTGCCTGTGTCTCTGCCTCTCTCTCTCTCTCTGTGACTATCATAAATAAATAAAAATTAAAAAAAAAGAAGCGATATACTGAACTTCATTAAAATTAAACATTTCTGCTCTGTGAAGGATACTGTCAAGAACATGAGAAGACAAGTCACGGACTGAGAAGAAATATTTGTAAAAGGCCTGATAGAACATAAAGACTCCTAACTTTGGGAAACGAACTAGGGGTGGTGGAAGGGGAGGAGGGCGGGGGGTGGGGATGAATGGGTGACAGGCACTGAGGGGGGCACTTGACGGGATGAGCACTGGGTGTTATTCTGTATGTTGGCAAATTGAACACCAATAAAAAATAAATTTATTATTTAAAAAAAGCCTGATAAAGGATTGTTATCCAAATATACAAAAAACCTCTTCAAATTCAACAATAAAACATAAAAACCAACCTAATTATAAAATGGATAAGAAACCTGAATAGACACTTCACCAAAAAAGATATATACAAATGGAAAATAAGCATAAGAAGCAGGGCTTGGCATACGTCAATGACAAATCACAAGTTAAAATAATGAGACACCTCTACAAACCTATCAGAATGGCCAACATTTAAAACATCAACATAATATTAAAAGTCCAAGCCTCAGCAATCAGACAACAAAAAGAAGGAAAAGGCAAATTGGCAAAGAAAAAGTCAAACTCTCACTCTTCACAGATGACATGATACTGTATGTGGAAAACCCAAAAGTCTCCACCCCAAAATTGCTAGAATTCATACAGCAATTCAGCAACATGGCAGGATACAAAATCAATGCACTGAAATCAGTGGCATTTCTGTATACTAACAATGAGGCTGAAGAAAGAGAAATTAAGGAATTGATCCCATTTTCAACTGCACCAAAATCCATAAGACACCTAGGAATAAACCTAACCAAAGAGGTAAAGGATTTATACTCTAAAAACTACGAAATCTTATGAAAGAAATTGAGGAAGATACAAAGAAATGGAAAACATTTCATGCTCATGGATTGGAAGACTAAATATTGTGGAAATGTCTATGCTACCCAGGGCAAGTTACAGGTTCAATGCAATCCCTATCAAAATACCATGGTCTTTCTTTACAGAGTTGGAACAAATAATCTTTAAGGTTTGTATGGAATCAGAAAAGACTGAATAGTCAGAGGAATATTGAAAAAGAAAACCGATGCCAAGGGCATCGCAATGCCAGATTTCAAGCTGTATTACAAAGCTGTGATGGTCAAGGCAGTGTGGTACTGGCACAAAACAGACATATAGATCAATGGAACAGAATAGAGAATCTAGAAATGGATCCTCAACTCTGTGGTCAAATAATCTCTGACAAAGCAGGAAAGAATATTCAATGGAAAAAAGTCTGTTAAGCAAATGGTGTTGGGAAGACTGGACAGCCTCATGCAGAAGAATGAAACTGGACCATTCTCTTACACAAAGATAACACCGACACAAAGATAAGCTCAAAATGATGAAAGACGTAATGTGAGACAAGAATAAAACCTAGAAGAGAATAAAGGCAGGGACTTCTTTGACCTCAGCCACAGCAACTTCTTGCTAGACTCATCTCTAAAAGCAAGGGAAACAAAGGCATAAAGGAACTATTTGAACTCATCAAGATAAAGAGCTTCTGCACAGCAAAGGAAAGAGTAGACAAAACCAAAAGAGAACCTACAGAATGGGAGAAGATATTTGCAAATGGCATATCAGATAAAGGGCTAGTATCCAAGATCTATAAAGAACTTATCAAACTTAACACCCAAAACACAAAAAATCTGGCAAGGAAATCAGAAGACATGAACATACATTTCTCCAAAGTAGACACAAATGGCCAAGAGACATGTCAAAGAATGTTCAGCATCATTCAGCATCAGGGAATACAAGTCAAAACCAAATGAGATACCACTTCACACCAGTCAGAATGGCTAAAATTAACAAATCAGGAAACAACAAACATTGGTGAGGATGTGGAGAAAGGGGAACCCTCTTGCACTGTTGGTGGGAATGCAAGCTGGTGCAGCCACTCTGGGAAACAGTATGGAGGTCCCTCAAAGAGTTAAAAATAGAGCTACCCTATGACCCAGCAATTGCACTACTAGGTATTTACCCAAAGAACACAAACATAGGGATCCAAAGGGGCACCTGCACCTCAATGTTTATAGCAGGAATGTCTACAATAGCCAAACTACGGAAAGAGCCTAGGTGTCCATCGGCAGATGAATGGATATATATGGAATGGAATATTACTCAGCCATCAAAAAATGAAATCATGCCATTTGCAATGACATGGACACAACTAGAGAATATCATGCTAATAGAAATAAGTCAACCAGAGAAAGACAAATATATGATCTCACTCATATTTGGAATTTAAGAAACAGAGGAGCATAGGGGAAGGGAGGGGAAAAAAAACAAGACAAAATCAGAGGGCAACAAACCATAAGAGAGTCTTAAATCTAGGAAATAAACTGAGGGTTGCTGGAGGGGAGGTGGGTGGGGAGATTGGGTAACTGGGTGATGGGTTATAAGGAGGGCACATGATGTAATGAGCACTACATGTTATATACAACTGATGAATCACTGAACTCTACCTCTGAAAATAATAATATACTATATGTTAATTAATTTAATGTAAATAAAATTTTAAAAGGAAAGAAAGAAAAAGGAAGGAAGGAAAGAAAAAGGAAGGAAGGAAGGAAGGAAGGAAGGAAGGAAGGCAGGCCGGCCTTGGTATCTCCCAAATTTGGGGAGAGATTTAGACATCAAAGTTCTTGAAGCATGTCCACAATAGCCAAACTGTAGAAGGAGCCTCGGTGTCCATCAAAAGATGAATGGATAAAGAAGATGTGGTTTATGTATACAATGGAATATTAGCCAATAGAAACGACAAATACCCACCATTTGCTTCGACGTGGATGGAACTGGAGGGTATTATGCTGAGTGAAATACGTCAATTAGAAAAGGACAAACATTATATGGTCTCATTCATTTGGGGAATATAAAAAATAGTGAAAGGGAATAAAGGGGAAAGGAGAAAAATGAGTGGGAAGTATCAGAAAGGGAAACAGGACATCAGAGACTCCTAACTCTGGGAAACGAACTACGGGTGGTGGAAGGGGAGGGGGGCGGGAGGTGGGGGTGACTGGGTGATGGGCACTGAGTGGGGCACTTGATGGGATGAGCACTGGGTGTTATTCTATATGTTGGCAAATTGAACACCAATAAAAAATAAATTTATAAAAAAAAAAGTTCATGAAGCTCTTAGTTCCCTAAACATATTCAACTCAAATGAGTATTCTCCAAGACACATCAATAGTAAAGCTTTTAAAATCAAAGACAAAGAGAAATCTTAAAATCAGTAAGAGAAAGGGAGTTTATCACTTACAAGGGAACTCCCCTCCCATAAGGCAATCTGTGTATTTCTCAGCACAAACCTGACAGTCCAGGAGACAATGGAATGCCATATTCAAAATGATAAAAGAAAAAACTGCCAATCTAGAAAACTTTACTTCAGAAATGAAAAATACATAAGGCTTTTCCAGACAACTGCTGAGGGAGTTCATCACTGCTACACTTGCCTCATAAGAAATTGCCTAAGGAGTTCAGTTTTTCAACTAACTGCAAAAAGGAAATTTGTCATTTTGAAACATCCTACAAAGAAAAGCCCAGGTCCAGGGGTCTTATTTTTTTTTAATAATAAATTTATTTTTATTGGTGTTCAGGGGTCTTAATTCTACCAAATATTTAAGGAATTAATACCTACCCCTTCACAAACCTCTCCAAAACAAAGAAGAGGAGGGAACAGCTCCTGACCTATTCTTTGAGGCACTCCCTCTCCCCCTGTTCCCTCTCCCCAGCCTCCTCCCTCTCCCTGTCTCTCAGAACTGAGAGGGCTGTCTTACTTGGAACATTGTACTTCTGGAGACAGTAGGCAAGCTCCATAGGTTGCACTGCTTTCTGACGGCTGTCCTGCATCCTCTCCAGTAGCAAGAGCAATTGGAAGGGGACACTTCTCCTCTGCTCTTCTGTTCCTCTTGGTACCGTTATCCTGCCAAATAAGCACATCCATGAACCTCCTTATTCCCAGAGTTCTCAATGTGAGCTGCATACTGGAATCACTTGGGAGAACTTTCGAAACTCTCCATGCCCAGGCCACTCTGCAGACAAACTAAATCAGAATTTTTTTTAAATCAAAATTTCCAATGGTAGGGCCCAGTTATCAGAATATTTAAGTTTACCAGATGATTTAAATGTATAGATAAGGGGCACTTTGGTGGCTGAGTTGGTTAAGTTTCTGCCTTCGGCTCAAGTTAAGATCCCAGAGTCCTGGAATCAAGCCCCACATCAGGCTCCCTGCTCAGTGGGGAGTCTGCTTCTTCTTCTACCCCTCACCCCCTCATGCTCTCTCTCTCTCTTTCACTCTCAAGTCAAAAATAAATAAATAAATAAATAAATAAATAAATAAATAAAGTTGAGAGGCACCATATTAGCAAATTGGCTATACAGAATATCCTCTCAAGAGGAGAATCAGACAACTGTTACCTCACCCCTCTCCCTACTCTGCCCAACAATCACACTTAAATGAAGGGCAGATAAGAAGTCCTAGGTCCACAGCAAAGTGGCCATACCACTAAATGTCCAGGCTGAAGTACTCCAAAGTGAAAAGGCAAATACTGATCTAGGCTCTGGCAATAAAAGAAAACATGAAGTAATGTCAGTTTATTTTGAAAATGATTTGCCCAATAATAGGCATCTCTCAGTTGCCCGTGCAATTCAAAGGGAGAACACAATTAGGAACACAACTAGATAACTATTGGATCATCTCAAAATCTGACCTGAAGACAGAACAAACTCCATAACTAAAGGTAGAAAAGAATACAGGAAGTGCAGAGATGCGATTTTGGAGAGAAACAGACTGCAGGTGCTGCAGAGGGGATGGGGAAGGGGAGAAATAGAGAGGAACACACAGGAGAACACACAAAGAGAACATTTCCCCAAAGCTATTGGCTTAGAAAAGGAGAGGAGCAGAATTTCATGAGTTCTTGCAATCAGCAGGACTTAAAGCTTGAAATTTTAAAAATCAGAGGGTTTGGCTGGGCTAGAGCCTGGAATTCACTATGCTGTTCCTGGAAAGAAGGCAGGAAACAACCTGGTGGAAGACAGCATTGAAACAGTGACCTAATGGGGCATACAGTGGGAAGAGGAAGAGTATTTGCTCTTCTCAAAGCACGTCCCTGAGAGACAGCATGCACAGAGACACCATCCAGGAATGAAAGAGCCAGGTGGCACCATTTCACTCCCCTGCCCCTCAGCATAAACACACAGCCACCTGTGGGAAGCAGCACAGTGACAACACTGGCTGCCTAACTTACCTACAATAAGCCCCATATTCCGTCACTCCAGTCATACTTGCCTGTATCCCAATGTGGTGATCCCCTCACCCAAAAGACCAGTACAAATCCCATACCACACTTCCCAACTAGAGAGTCCTGCAGGACCTCAGTTGTGGGGGAGGTGGTGACAGGTCTCATTTCACAAGCAGACCAGGGCACACCTAGTTTGAATTCACAATCTATTAAAATTCAGGCCAGGGACAAAACACTGCCTACAGCAGGCAAAGAGACCTCTTCAAACAACTGGCCTGAAGGACATATCAGCCAAAACACAACAGAAGAGAACATGCAGCACACATAGGAGACACTCCCTGAAGCAGCATGCCTTGACACTATCTGACATCCCTTCTTTAGGCCATTACTTCCAGGAAGAGGAGACACAGCTGGATTTTCTAACATAAAGAAGCAGGCAGAGACTTAGACACAATGGGAAGGCAGGGGAATTTATCCCAAATGCAGAACATGATAAGGCCATGCCAGAGATCTAAGTGAAACAGACATAAGTAACACACCTGAGGGAAAATGTAAAGTAACAATTATAAGGATACTCACTGGGCTTGAGAGAAGAATGAAAGACAACAGTGAGATCCTTACCACAGAGACAAGAGTTTAAAAAGAACAATCAGGTCTGGGGGAAAGATGGTGGAATAGGGGCTTCACCTCACCTGGCCCAAACTCACCTAGATAACTTCCAAACCATCCTGGACACCTAGGAATTCAACCTGAGATTTAGAGAGAGAATAGTCGAATGCTACAGAGAGAAGGGTTTTCGCTCCTAACAAGGTAGGAAGGCGGGGAAAAAAAGAAAATAAAAAAGAATCAAGTGGGAGAGGGGCCCCGCGAGAACCTTCGGGACAGGAAAGCCCAGCCCCAGAGAAGTGGAAACTTTAAAAATCCGCACGGGATTCTTCCCTGACAGAAAAGCTCAGCAGGGAAATTGGGCAGAACCACAGGAGGAGGAAGTGAAGCCTCCAGTCTCCTGGAGCCACTACTAGAGGAAGTGCGCCCAAGGAAAGCACGGGCCAATCTCAGTAAAGGGCTGGGCATGCACCCAGCGGGGCATCAGGAAGAAGCCAGTCGGTCAGGTGGGGGCTCCAGACCGAGGGGTCTGCACCCTGTTGCTTTCAGGAGCCACAGCCCCGGAGCGCGATTCCAGCAGCGCAGGCCCCGGATCCCAGGGCTCCAGGGGACAAAGCTCACCATCCTGAGCTCCCCACGTACAGGTGGAGGTGGGGAGGGCACAAAACAGCGAGGACTCTCCTGCTGCCAGGTGCCCCAAGATGTACAGGTCAGTGCCCCCACCCTGGGAGCATCTAGGCCAGTGTGGACTGGGAGACTGCGGGTGGTTACTGGGGAAGCTGACCCCAGAGTTGGAGTCAGTGTTGGCCGCCGCCAGTGTTGTTGTTCCTCCTGGTGTCACCTGGTGCCTGGGAGGGGCGGAGGCCCAGGGAACAGAGGCCTCACAGGGTAAACAGCTCCCACTGAGCCCAGCATCCAGCAGGTGGTGGGGGCATCTCCCCAGGTACACACGCCTGAGAGTCAGCACAGCAGACCCACCCCCAGAAGACCAGCTGGAGGGACAGGGGAAGAACAAATTCTTGACCAAGCAGCGCTGGAAAGCTCCAGGGGAATTCGAGGTATTTATAGTATATAGAACCAAAGGGTACCCCCTCCTTTTTAAAAAATTTTTAAAAATATTTTCCTTTTTTCCATCACATCTCATTTTTATATCAGACTAAAAGTTTCCAATATTTTTTTCTCTTTTCCCACCTTAACTACAATATTTCACCACTTCTTCATTTTTAAGTTTCTTCCTTTTTGACTTCCATATTTCTACAATTACAGGTCTTAGATATATTTTACACTTCTAAATTCCCTTCACCATAATCAACTTATTTTGGGGAGGATATAAAGATAAGTTTTGTTTTGTTTTGTTTTTTGTTTCCTCTGCCTCATTTTGTTCTACAATGGAAGAAGTTAATACCTTCTAAAACATGACCAGCATGCACCCAGTCCAAGTGGAATACCATGCTGGTTCATTCTGTGAGACTATATTCTCTCTTCATTCCCATCCTGCCCTCTTCTTTTATCTCATTTATGTTTTGGTGGTCAATGTTGGGGCTTTCTACAAGTATTGCTGGTTTACATAAATTTGGGACTGAGCATCTTCCAACATACAGAAATTAACATACTCAGAACCAAAGGATCACCATCTAGGACCCCTCAGGTAGATTATATTCTCCCTCCACTACAACTTCGTCACCACCACCATCTCCCAGTCCCCCACCCTTTTTCTTCCTTCTCCTTTCTTTTTCCTCTTTTTTCTCTTTACTTTTGCTTATTTCTCTTCTTTTTTTCTTTTCTTTTTTTCTTCTTCTTTGGGATTCTTGGCCTTTTATTACTTACTACTTTAAAATTGTTTTAAAATTTGTTTTTTGCTTTAGTGGTCCTTTTGTTTAATTTTGTTCTGATCTTTGTTTTCAATTTCTGGTCTCTGACCTCATCAAAATCATCAAGGGTGAAAATTTACTTAGGTCATGGTTGATACTCTGGAGTCAGCCCACTCATACTCAGCACTGAGCAAAATGACTAGAAGTAAGAACTCGCCACAAAAGAAAGAATTAGAAACAGCACTCTCTGCAACAGAGTTATAGAACTTGGATTAAAAGTCGATGTCAGAAAACCAATTCAAAAACACAATTATAAAGCTCCTGGTAGCTCTGGAAAAAAAACATAAAGGATTCAAGAGACTTCATGACTGCAGAATTTAGATCTAATCAGGCCAAAGTTAAAAATGAATTAAATGAGATGCAATCCAAGCTGGATGTCCTACTAATGACGAGGGTTAATGAGGTAGAAGAAAGAGTGAGTGACATAGAAGATAAGTTGATGGCAAGGAAGGAAGCTGAGATTAAAAAAAAAAGAAAAACAAAAGACCATGAGGAAAGGTTAAGGGAAATAAATGATAGCCTCAGAAGGAAGAATTTATGTATAATTGCTGTTCCAGAGAGCGCCAAAAGGCCCAGAGGCCCAGAAAGCATATTTGAACGAATCATAGCTCAAACTTCCCTAATTTGGGAAAGGAAACAGGCATTCAGACCCAGGAGATAGAGAGGTACTCCCACACACCGAAAATCAATAAAAACCATTCAACACCTCAACATTTAATAGTGACACTTGCAAATTCCAAAGATAAAGAGAATATCCTTAAGGCAGCAAGAGACAAGAGATCCCTAACTTGTATGGGGAGATATATTAGATTAACAGCAGACCTCTCCACAGAGACCGGGCAGGCCAGAAGGGCTGGCAGGATATATTCAGGGTCCTAAATGAGAAGAACATGCATCCAAGAATACTCTGTCCAGCAAGGCTCTCATTCAGAATAGAAGGAGAGATAAAGAGCTTCCAAGATAGGCAGAAACTGAAAGAATATGTGACCACTAAACCAGCTCTGCAAGAAATATTAAGGGGGACTCTGTAAAAGAAAGAGGAAGTCCAAAGAAATAATCCACAAAAACAGGGAATGAATAGGTATTATGATGGCACCAAATTCATATCTTTCAATATTTACTCTGAACGTAAATGAGCTAAATGATCTCATCAAAAGACTCAGGGTTTCGGACTGGAAGAAAGAGCAAGATCCATCCATTTGCTGTCTACAAGACACTCATTTTAGACAGAAGGACACCTACAGCCTGAAAACGAAAGATTGGAGAACCATTTACCATTCAAATGGTCCTCAAAGAAAGCAGAGGTAGCAATCCTCTATCAGATAAACTAAAGTTTATCCCAAAGACTGTAGTAAGAGATGAAGAGGGACACTATATCATACTTAATGGGTTATCCAACAAGAACCTAACATTCATGAATATTTATGCCTCTAATGTGGGAGCTAACAAGTATATCAATCAATTAATAACCAAAGTAAAGACATACTTAGACTACTTACTACATAAGTAGTCTCCTACATACGTACACAAATAGTAGGAGACTTCAAAATGGCACTTTCTGGAAATGACAGATCTTCTAAGCTCAATATCACCAAAGAAACTTTAAATGATACACCAGACCAGATGGATTTCAGAGCTATATAAAGAACTTTCCATCCAAATGAAACTGAATACACATTCTTCTCAAGTGCACATGGAAAAACTTTATCCAGAATAGACCACATACTGGGTCACATATCAGGTCTAAACCAATACCAAAAGAGTGGGATTGTCCCCTGCATATTTTCAGACCACAATGCTTTGAAACTAGAACTCAATCACAAGAAGAAATTTGGAAGAAACTCAAACACGTGAAGGGGACAGGGCATCCTACTAAAAGATGAAAGGGTCAACCAGGAAATTAGAGAAGAATTAAAAAGATTCATAGAAACTAATGAAAATGAAGATACAACTGTTCAAAATCCTTGGGATACAGCAAGAGCAGGCCTAAGAGGGAAATACATGGCAATACAAGCTCCCCTCAAAAAATTGGAAAGAACTCAAATACAGAGCTAACCTCTCACTTAAAGGAACTGGAGAAAGAAGAGCAACTAAAATCTACACCAAGCAGAAGAAGACAGATAATAAAGATTCAAGCAGAACTCAATTAAATAGAGACCAGAAGAACTGCAGAAAAGATGAACAAAACCAGGACTTGGTTCCTTGAAAAAATTAACAAGATAGATGAACCATTAGCCAGCCTTATTAAAAAGAAAAGGGAAAGACTCAAATTAATAAAACCATGAATGAAATAGAGAGATCAAAACCAATACCAAGGAAATACAACCGATTTTAAACACAAAATATGAGCAGCTAAACACCAATAAATTAGGCAATCTAGAAGTGGATGTATTTCTGGTAAACCACAAACTACCAAAACTGGAAAAGGAAGAAACAGAAAACCTGAACATGCCAATAACCAGGGAGGATATTGGGGCAGTCAGCAAAAACCTCCCAAGACACAAAAGTCCAGAGCAGGATGACTTCCCAGGGCAATACAATCAAACATTTAATAGGAAACAATACCTATTCTACTAAAGCTGTTCTGAAAGATAGAAAGAGATGGAATACTTCCAAGCTCGTTTAATGAGGCCAGCATCACCTTATCCAAACTAGACAAAGACCCCACCAAAAAGGAGAATTCTAGACCATGATGAACATGGATGCAAAAATTATCAACAAGATAGGATCCAACAGTACGTTAAGAAGATTATTCACCATGACCAAGTGGGATTTATCCCTGGGATGCTAAGACAGTTCAACACTCGTAAAACATTCAATGTGATGGATTATATCAGCAAGAGAAAAAACAAGAACCATATGATCCTCTCAAAAGATGCAGAAAAAGCATTTGACAAAATACAGCATCCATTCCCAATCAAAACTCTTGGGAGTGTAGGGATAGAGGGAACACTCCTCAGCATCTTAAAAGCTATCTACGAAAAGCCCACAGCAAATATTCTCAAAGGGAAAAAACTGAGAGCCTTTCCCCTAAGAACAGGAGCATGCCAGGGATGTCCACTCTCACCACTGCTATTCAACAGAGTACTAGAAGTCCTAGCCTCAGCAATCAGACAGAAAAGAAATAAAAGGCATTCAAAAAGGCAAAGAAGAAGTCAAACTCTCCCTCTTCACCAATGACATGATACTGTACATAGAAAACCCAAAAGACTCCGCCTCAAGATTGCTAGAACTCATACAGCAATGTGGCAGTGTGGCAGGATACAAAATCAATGCCCAGAAATCAGTGGAATTTCTATACACTAACAATGAGACTGAAGAAAGAGAAATTAAGGAGTCAATCCCATTTACAACTGCACCCAAAAGCATAAGATACCTAGAAATAAACCTAACCAAAGAGGTTAGGATCTATACCCTAAAAACTATATAACACTTCTGAAAGAAATTGAGGAAGACACACAGAGATGGAAAAATATTCCATGTTCATGGATTGGCAGAATTAATATTGTGAAAATGTCAATGTTACCCAGGGCAATTTACACATTTAATGCAAGTCCTATCAAAATACCATGGACTTTCTCTCTTCAGAGAGTTGGACAAATCATCTAAGATTTGTGTGGAAGCAAAAAAGACCCGAATAGCCAGGGGAATATTAAAAAAGAAAACAGCTGAGGGCATTACAATGCCAGATTTCAGGTTGTACTACAAAGCTGTGGTCATCAAGACAGTGTGGTACTGGCACAAAAAAAGACACATAGATCAATGGAACAGAATAGAGAACCCAGAAGTGGACCCTCAACTTTACGGTCAACTAATATTCGACAAAGGAGGAAAGACTATCCACTGGAAGAAAGACAGTCTCTTCAATAAATGGTGCTGGGAAAATTGAACATCCACATGCAGAAGAATGAAACTAGACCACTCTCTTGCACCATACACAAAGATAATCTCAAAATGGATGAAAGATCTAAATGTGAGACAAGATGCCATCAAAATCCTAGAGGAGAACACAGGCAACACCCTTTTTGAACTCGGCCACAGTAACTTCTTGCAAGATACATCCACAAATACAAAAGAAACAAAAGCAAAAATGAACTATTGGGACTTCATCAAGATAAGAAGCTTTTGTACAGCAAAGGATACAGTCAACAAAACTCAAAGACAACCTACAGAATGGGAGAAGATATTTCCAAATGACCGATCAGATAAAGGGCTAGTTTCCAAAATCTATAAAGAACTGATTAAACTCAACACCAAAGAAACAAACAATCCAATCATGAAATGGGCAAAAGACATGAACAGAAATCTCCCAGAGGAAGACATAGACATGGCCAACACGCACATGAGAAAATGCTCCGCATCCCTTGCCATCAGGGAAATACAAATCCAAACCACAATGAGATACCACCTCACACCAGTGAGAATGGGGCAAATTAACAAGGCAGGAAACCACAAATGTTGGAGAGGATGTGGAGAAAGGGGAACCCTCTTGCACTGTTGCTGGGAATGTGAACTGGGGCAGCCACTCTGGAAAACTGTGTGGAGGTTCCTCAAAGAGTCAAAAATAGATCTGCCCTACGACCCAGCAATTGCACTGTTGGGGATTTACCCCAAAGATACAGATGCAAAGAAACGCCAGGACACCTGCACCCCGATGTTTATAGCAGCAATGTCCACAACAGCCAAACTGTGGAAGGAGCCTCGGTGTCCATCTAAAGATGAATGGATAAAGAAGATGTGGTTTATGTATACAATGGAATATTACTCAGCCATTAGAAATGACAAATACCCACCATTTGCTTCAACGTGGATGGAACTGGAGGGTATTATGCTGAGTGAAATAAGTCAATCGGAGAAGGACAAACATTATATGGTCTATTCATTTGGGGAATATAAAAAATAGTGAAAGGGAATAAAGGGGAAAGGAGAAAAATTAGTGGGAAATATCAGAAAGGGAGACAGAACATGAGAGACTCCTAACTCTGGGAAACGAACTAGGGGTGGTAGAAGGGGAGGTGGGGGTGGCGTGGGGGTGACTGGGTGGCGGGCACTGAGGGGGGCACTTGATGGGATGAGCACTGGGTATTATTCTGTATGTTGGAAAATTAAACACCAAAAAAATAAATTTATATAAAAAAAGTACAAGTCACTGCGAAAGATTATATATGTGGGGGATCCCTGGGTGACTCAGCGATTTAGCACCTGCCTTAGGTTTAGGGTGTGATCCTGGAGACCCAGGATCGAGTCCCACATCAGGCTCCCTGCATGGAGCTTGCTTCTCTCACTGCCTATGTCTCTGCCTCTCTCTCTCTCTCTCTCTGTGTCTCTCATGAATAAATAAAATCTCTTAAAAATTATATATGTGAAAATGTACAGTAATATATATGCTTATCAGCCTGAATAATAGTCTTACCTCTTCAATATCTTGGTGAATCCCACATTCATAATTAATATCTGAATCAAGGAGTTAAGACAGCAGGTCTGTCCAATGTTGTGTAAACCAACAGGGCCTATATAGAAAAGAGAAAAAAATACTGAGGACAAGATCAAGCTAAGCAATTTAACAAAAATCAAATGTCTTTCTAAGATCTAACAAGGACATGAAATCCCACAAAATTCTCTCAGAGGTACAAAGACTTCACTAAAGAGCTTGCAACCAAATTGGAGAGGAGGGATAAAGCATGGGACTCTGAAAAGCAAACTAGTAGTAAAACTTTTGATAGTTCATTAGGAAAAGAGAGCTGTCACAAGAAAGTATTATGCAATGTCAAATGAATAGTACAAGCAATTGTTATAAAAGCAAAGAGAAAGAAAGAAACTACAGAAAGTATAACTGGGAGCATTATGAGTTCCTCCCACTCAAGCTGTTCCTTATAGAGTTGAGTCAGAATGGGCATATATGACTCTAGTCTGAACTAGAGTTCAGACTCCAGTGAACAGGATCCTACCTAGTCCCCACCAGTTGAAAAATATCAGGGGAAGAAAACTCTGGGAGAGATTCACTAATCTAAGCTCACCTCCAGAGGCTGGAAGCCAAAAGGAATTTATGAAGATGTGAGAAAACCAAAAGATAGCATTTCTCTGAAGTCTCCTTTCCCAACCCAACTTGGGGTCATCTGACCTCACAAAGTGAGTAATTTAAGAGGGAGGTAAAACCACTAAACTCAGAGTTCCTGAGGAAAGGATTTTTGTGTATATGAGATAGGGTATTAAGATAAAAAAAAATCCAGGGACAGTAAATATTCACAGATTTTGGCTCCTGAATCAGCAGAAGAACCTCTAGACACACTAGCACACAGGTGCAACAGTAAAGGCAGGAACTAATGCTGAGTGCCACTATATGCCAAGCATTAATTTGAGGCACTTTCCACAGATTATTTCATTTACCCCTCCCAACAACCTTATGTACTCAGTACTAGGATTATGCCCACTTTACAGATGCAGAAATGGAGGCACATGAAATCAGGAGTCATTAACCACAAAGCTCTACTGGTTCAGAATACAGTAGGTGAGCAAAGTATTTCTATACAGCCAAAAAGAGAAAAATGTGAGGGATCTAATGACCATGAGGACAGTCCCAGGCGCTGAGGCACTCCCTTCGCTGCTCCTTCTTCCTCTTCATATTGTTCTCTTCCTTATTTTCAGTGGGTTCTGCTGAGAAATGCTGAGACTCAGCCAGGATGCACTGGCAAGTTACCTCAGGAACCCCAACACCTGACCCATTAGTGATCACTCCAAAATCCCCAGGCTACTGGCTGCCCGGCTTGTCTTCAGGACTGCACACTTCCAGGAAGAGTTCACCTGAGTCAGCTTTGGTGGGAGCTCTGTGAAAACACACCACAGCTAGGTAAGAATAAGGGAGAAGGAAAGCATATCCATGTGATCAGTTCTGATTCCAAAGAGACAAGTCACGTGGATGGAGGCAAAACATATTATGCTAAGTGAAATAAGTCATTCAGAGAAAGACAAAAATGTATGATCTCACTCGTGTGGAATTTAAGAAAGAAAATAGATGAACATATGGGAAGGGGACAGAGGGAAAAAAAGGAGAGAGGGGAACAAGCCATAAGTGACTCTTACCAATAAAGAACAAACTGAGGGTCTATTGACTAATATATGTAGTTAGAACTTGACTTTCTGGGAATCTGCTGAAAATCAATGAATGAATGAACGAACAAGCAAACAGCCAGCCAGCCAGCCAGCCAGCCAAACCAACCAACCAACCAACCAACCAACCAACCAACCAACACCTCAGAAGGTTTCAAGACACGTGCCTACAAAGGATCATGGATCATTACAAAACTGAAAACATCAGTATCTGCTTCGCCAAGTTGGCCCTAGGAGATTCTACAGGATATTATAGAGTTGTCACCAAATGTAGCTCCTTTACTATTGAGAAGTTCTCACTCTCTTACGTAGATAAAGACCAGATAAAAATGAATATAAAAACCTTGCTGTTCTGGGCAGGTAAAGGAATAAAAATATTGTCTTTTCTTCTCTGCTCACAATCTCTTCTCAAGAGTAGACTACCAATGCAAGAAAACTTTGGCATTTTAAGAGAGAAGAGCTAAATCTCAATGTTATACCAGTGTACTTGTAAAACTCACTTCTCCCAATCTCAGTCTGTCCAGACAATGCATAAAATTCCATTTCAAAAAGTCTCCTTCAGGGACACCTGGGTGGCTCAGCGGTTGAGCATCTCTGCCTTTACCTCGGGGCATCATCCCAGGGTCCTGGGATCAGGTCCCACATCGGGTTTCCTGCGGGGAGCCTGCTTCTCCCTCTGCCTATGTCTCTGCCTCTCTCTCTCTCTCTCTCTCTGTCTCTCATGAATACATAAGTAAAATCTTTTTAAAAAAAAGGATCAATCTGAGGGTTGATGGAGGGAGGTTTGTGGAGGATGGGCTAGATGGGGGGATAGGCATTAAACAAGGCACTTACCTGCAATGCCGTGGATGGAACTAGAGGGTTTTATCTGTCCGATAAAGACAAATATGTATCATATGTGGAATTTAAGAAACAAAACATAGGGGAAGGGAAGGAAAAATAAGTTAGAAACAGAAAGGGCAAACATAAAAGATTCTTAACTACAGGAAACACATTGAAGGTTGCTGGAGGGGAGGGGGTTAAGGAGATGGGGTAACTGGGTGATAAGCATGAAGGAAGCACGTGATGGAATGAGCACTGGGAGGATGACAGAACATGAGAGACTCCTAACTCTGGGAAATGACCAAAGGGTAGTGGAAAGGGAGGTGGGCGGGGGGGTTGGGGTGACTGGGTGACAGGCACTGAGGGGAGCACTTGAAAGGATGAGCACTGGGTGATATGCTATATGCTGGCAAATTGAACTCCAATTAAAAAATAATAAAATAATAAAAATAAATAAAAATTACAAAAAGAATGAGCACTGGGTGTTATATGCAACTGATGAATCACTGAATTCTACTCTGAAACTAATAATATACTATATGTTAAGTATATTGAATTTAAATAAAAATAAATTAAATTGAATTTAAGTAAAAATTTAAAAATAAATAAATAGGGCACTTGTGATGAGCACTGGGTGTTATATGTAAGTGATGAATCACTGAATTCTATTCCAAGAAACCAATATTGCACTGTATGTTAACCAATAAAATTAAAAAACAAAAAGATAAATCTTAAAGGGAAAGAAATGTTCGGCTTATAAAACTCTAGGGTTAAAACTGAAAACTAAACTATACATTCCTTACCTCTCCCACATGTTTCCGTTTTTTTTCTTCTTCAGAGCAGACAGCCATATGCTTTTTCCCGTAGGTTCTCTACTCTGGCAAATAGCACAACATTCACCAAGGGGGTCCAGACCAGAAACCTGGGTATCTCTTTTCTTCTCACCCCCAGGCCCAATCATTAAGGACTGTCAATTCTACCACTTAAAGGTTTGCTCACAGGCATTCTCCTTGCTAACCATACCCTTGACTTCCTGGGAAACCTGTCCTGGCTCCTCAGCTGAGCCTCCACATTGTCTATGTGTCCGTGCACTTTGTACTCAGAGCTCTTCAAATAATTGGTTTGCCATATTCTACTGTGGGGAACAGCTATGTCTCCATAGCTGGAGGAGTACTGGAGAGTGGTGCACCACTCAGACTCTTCCTGCAGGGCAGACATGATTTCTCAGGCAGCACTGGTTGACAGCTCCCCACTGAATCCCTGTCCAGTAATTTACCCTTGAGAAGAAATGTATCCCTATCCTGTGACTGGACAATAGAGAGTATAAAAGTCTTATCACCTTGCCTCAAGGTGATATAGCTCTGAGGGGCCATCCAGCCCCTTAAGATCAGCTAAGGCCTCTGATGCAAGTATCTGCCAGGACAACTCCTCCCTCTGCCCATCCCTGCTTTTCTCACCTCTCCAAATTGTTGTTCCCAAGGGTACTCCCCAGTAAACCTCCTGCATACACATCTCAGAGTTTCAGCATCTGACCTGAGACCCTAAACTGTGAACATCTGGAAGGCAGGGAATGTGTATCTTCAATTGCTACCATTACACTTTGCACAGAGCATAGTGGGAATTCAATAAATAACCACTGAATGAGTGAATGAATAATGAACGAATGAACACATACATGAATAAGGATCTATATGGAACAAAGAACTGTTTTCAAATATCGAAAATACTATCATGTGGAAGAGACACGATTAGATTTAATTATATTTCTTGTCTTTGGGGCATGAGGGTGGGGGAGGTCAAATGACCTGATGTATGAAAACTATTAAGAAATAGATTTCAGGGATCCCTGGGTGGCGCAGAGGTTTAGCGCCTGCCTTTGGCCCAGGGCGCGATCCTGGAGACCCGGGATTGAAACCCACGTCGGGCTCCCAGTGCATGGAGCCTGCTTCTCCCTCTGCCTGTGTCTCTGCCTCTCTCTCTCTCTCTCACTGTGTGCCTATCATAAATAAATAAAATAAAATAAAATAAAAAATTTTAAAAAAAGAAATAGATTTCATTTCAAAATAAAGAACTTTCTCACAGCTGGCAAGCCAACTCCAGAAGCAGTAATTTGTATGTAAGCAGAGGCTAGGCAAGCCCTTGAAAGAGAGTGTAGAAAAGAACTGAATGATGGGTGGAGGCTGAGATCTGTTGTTTACCTTCCAAACCCGAAGCTTCTGATCCCCTCTAGATACTCATTTTAATTCAAGTGGAAGCATTCAAATGTGTCCCACTGAATTATGTATTCTGGAGAATTACCATGGCAGCTGCAGAGAGAAATCACTGTTGTTCCTAGAGAAGACAGTCCCCTTATACATATATAAGGTTTTCCACCAAGGAAAGAAATATACATATATATATATTAATTTTTATTACAATTTTTAAGGTTGTTATTTTTCAGATAATGCTAACTTATAAAGAATATTTGTAAAATTCAGAAACATAAAATGAAGAAAACTTACATCATTCATTATCCTAGGATCTGAGGATAACTACTACTTGGTATGCACCAAGTCTTTTTTCTTATGTATTTTTGTGTGTGTGTGTGAGAGAGAGAACAGGTGAGGAATACAGGGAGAGGGAGACAGAATCCCAAGCAGGCTCCACATTCAGCACAGAATCCCACTCGGGGCTTGATCTCATGACACTGAGACTGTGACCTGAGCCGAAATCAAGAGTTGGATGTTTAACCAACTGAGCCCCCTAGGTGTCCTTTTTCCTAAATATGTTTTACATGGCTGATATTTTACTTTTTTTCTCATTTCACATTATAACATGAATTTTCCCAAGCTCTTCATAAATACCTTTTGATGACTGATACAACAATAAAACATTGTGGAGTATTCTGGTTCTTTTTCAATATTTTACAATTATAACAAATACACTTTGGTGAACATTTTTAGGCATGAAACTTTTTTCTACCTATTTGATGTTTTTTCATGCAAACTAACACAACAAAACTTAGCTATAAATGAGGTCATATTAACCACGTAACCCAAATTCCCCCCTACTCTTTTACTTTCTCCTGACAACACAGACTTCAACCACCCATAAATGCTCCCAGGCATATTTTGGAATCTTAAGAGGAGTCTCTTATGTGTTTTGGAACAAGGTGACAACCACTGTACCCTACCTCTGCCCACTCCCGAATTTCCACTATACCTGCAAGGCAATGCAAGGTAAAACAATCAGTGAATTAAGGTTCCTTCCTATTTCCAAGTAGGGGCTTGATGTGGAAGTGGGATACATGCCCAGGTCCTCCCACTGCCCTGTGCCCTTCGATTTCACCAAATTCCTTCTGAAAGGGCTTCACCCTCTGCCTGCAGCTGCTCTCTGTCCAGAGCTTTCAGTTCTGTGCCCAGGTCTAAGTTGGGAAGCATAAACTATCCTGTCTTCTCTACGTGTCTACCCAGGGGCATACATGCAAGATTTCCTTATTTGTTCCCCTCTTTCCATGCAAGTAAATCTGCAGCCCTCTAACTATTCTGATCATCAGAAACAACCAGACATTTTATCAAGGTTTAGGACAGATGCTTAGAAATGTAATTATAGGGGATTCCTGGGTGGCTCAGCCGTTTGGCACCTGCCTTTGGCCCGAGGTGTGATCTTGGAGTCCCAGGATCGAGTCCCACATTGGGCTCCCTACATGGAGCCTGCTTCTCACTCTGCCTGTGTCTCTGCCTCTTTCTGTCTCTCATGAATAAATAAATAAAAATCTTTAGAAATTTAATTACAATAGGATAATTGGGTAATGGGTATTAACCCTCAAGGGCATGTGTGTGATGAGCACTGGGTGTTATACACAACTAATAAATTATTGAACACTACATCTGAAACTAATGATAATTGAATTTAAATTTTAAAAAGCAATGTAATTACAAGGTTGAAGTATACAATGTTTGAGATTCTTAATATATGTTGCTAAATACCTTGTACCAGTTTATACACCAACCAGTGGGTGTGAGCAACCCATCAGAACCCAAGGGTTAAATGAAATAACCTAAGTTCACCGATGTTTACAAGGACAGGCTTTCTGGAAAAAAGTGAGTCTTGAATTAGGTTTATTAAAGAAGAAAGGGTATAGTTTGAAATAAGGGGCATCCTGAGGCAAAGCAGGTGATATACAAAGATCAGTGGTTGGAGAAGAGAATATGGGGAAAAGTGTACAAAGGATCATATAAGCAGATTTGCATAAGTAAATCCAAACCAGGATTAGAATAAAATGTAAAAATTCCAAAATTTTAATTTTTATAAAAAGTAACTGGCCACTAGTAGTCAGGGAAACGCAAATCACGACCACAATGAGATACCATTTTATACTATTCAATTGGCAACAATGAAGAATTCTGACTGAACCAAGTGTTGGAGAGGATGTGAATAAATAGGATCGTTTATATACTATCAGGGAAGGCATGCAAAATGGTACAATCACGTGGGAAAACAATTTGGTATCATCTTCTAAGGTTAAACATTCACTTAACTTCAACCAAAAAATTCCAAAAGAAATTCTTACATGAAAAAAATAAATAAAAAATAAAAATAAAAAAAATAAATTCTTACATGTCCCTGCAGACATATAAAAGAAAGTTCTTAGCAGTACTGTTTATAATAGCAAAAACATGGGGGAGGGCAGCCCTGGTGGCTCAGCGGTTTAGCACTGCCTTCAGCCCAGGGCCTGATCCTAGAGACCTGGGATCGAGTCCCACGTCAGGCTCCCTGCATGGAGCCCACTTCTCCCTCTGCCTATGTCTCTGCCTCTCTCTCTCTCTTCCTCATGAATAAATAAATATTTTTTAAAAACATGGGGGGAAAAATCCAAGCTTTCAATTCAATGCTGTAATAAAGTTATACAATGAAATAATATTCATCAGTTGCATATGAATGAACTACAGTACATGTCATAATATGGTGACTCTTAGAAACATAATAAGTCAAAATATATTCAAATTCAAGGAGTCAAAATATATTCAAACTCAAAATATATTCAAACTATGTTGTTTAGGAATCAATGTATATGTGTATGATAAAGTTTTTTAGATAAATAATGAAAACTGCAAGGATCAGATGTGACTGTCCTGTGATGGGGAGGAAGACAGATGAGACCAGTGGAGAGCATGTTATTGCTAGCAACAGTCTTGTTTGGGGGTGAGGAGGCTTCCTAAAGGTTTTATTATTAATTAAGTAATTAATTGGAACTTGGAGTCAAGGCTAATGGTCTGAGGAAGACATGGTCTAACACAGGCCTGAAAGAATCATTCCCTCTGCACAGAATTTATACCACAGCTCAAGCAGTTAAGGCAGAATTAACACAACTGATGACAAATCTGAACTTATGACAAGTCACTTTGTGTACTTTCCCCAACAACACTGAGTTTTAGTTGATTATGATGAGGAGTCCTGAAAGGCAGATGTGCTGTTCACAAAGCTCTTAATGTAGTGTGTTCTAGTGGAAAAAATTAAGCCAAACTAAGTTTGGGTATGTAGGCACTGTCCCCTAGTGGAATATGTAAAGAATATCCAGGTGGAAATGAGGTGAAGAAAGACTGCCAAGCAGTATACCAAGTAAATAAAAGTGAGCACACATTAAACAACATATAATAGAGAGGAGCCAAGATGGTGGAATTGTAGGGGTCCTCATTTCAGCTAGTCCCCTCAATTTAGCTAGATAACTATCAAGCCATCATGAACACATGAATTCAACCTGAGATATAAGAAAAGAATGGCTGAAACTTTACAAATATAAAAGTGCCCACTTTTTGCAAGGTAGGACTGAGGAGAAGAGAAATGGAGGGGATATATCAGAAGACAAACGGTGGGGGAGGGAGCCATTGTAAGCCGCCACAGAAAAATGATGCAGCCCTGGAGCTCAAAATCAGGACCTGTAGAAATCTGCTCCTGTGAGTTATCTCCCTGCCTGAAAGGTGCTCAGTGGTGAAGTGGGGCAGAATTGCAGGTTGGACAGGGTGGGTCTCAATATCCCTGGAGCCACAGAAAGAACAGGGGTGCCTGAGCCAGCAGAGTTCCCAAGCACTGGAGCAGGAAATGGGTTTAGGTCAGTAAGTCTGGGAGAAGGCTCAGCTTCTTGTGCCATAAACCACTAACTGCCAAGGGATCAGGTGACCACTCTCTGTGCTGGATCCCTACAAAGGACTGGAACACAGCACCTTTCTCTGGGAGAGGCAGAGCCGGCACACACTGTAGGGGTAAACACTTTCCATCCAAGAGCCCTGCAATGGACAGAAGCAGGGTGATCCTCCACTTTCGCTGGGAGGGGTGGGAAAGGTGTGCATACAAGCAGGCAAAAGCCCCACTAGGGCTCTGCAAATTGCACAAATCAGTGTCCCCCGCCTGCCCCCTCCCCCAGGATCTGAGTGGGTGGACACGATAGGAGTCTATAGTTTGGCACATGGCATTTTTTTTCTTTTTCCTTTCACTTTCAAAAGAGGCCCAAAAGAAACGAACTAGGGGTGGTGGAAGGGGAGGAGGGTGGGGGGTGGGGGTGACTGGGTGACGGGCACTGAGGGGGGCACTTGACGGGATGAGCACTGGGTGTTATTCTGTATGTTGGCAAATTGAACACCAATAAAAAATAAATTTATTATTTAAAAAAAAAGAGGTCCAAAAGACTCCAGGAACAAAGACCTCACATGGCAAACTGCATACACTGAGCCCAGCCACTTAGCAAGGGGCAGGGGCATCTCCACCCAGGCACAGACACCTGAGAATCAGCCCAGTAAGCCCCTCCCCCAGAAGACCAGCTGGAAGAACAGGCAAACAACAAGTTTACTGACAAAGCCTCGCTGGAAAACTCCAGGACTGAGGGAAAATAGTATGTAGAAATCAAGGTTTCTCTCTTATGATGTGTTTATATTTCAGGTTAAAATTTTCCAATATTTTTTTCTTTTCTCTCATCTCAGTTTAGTGTATTATCAATTCTTCAGTTTTAAGTTTTCTTCTTTTTTAACTTTGATATTTCACAATTACATGTTATACATAGATTCATTTCTTTTTTTTTTAATTTTTATTTATTTGTGATAGTCACAGAGAGAGAGAGAGAATGAGGCAGAGACACAAGCAGAGGGAGAAGCAGGCTCCACGTACCAGGAGCCCGACGTGGGACTCGATCCCGGGTCTCCAGGATCGCGCCCTGGGCCAAAGGCAGGCGCCAAACCGCTGCGCCACCCAGGGATCCCCCATAGATTCATTTCTGGCTAACTTTTCACCATATTCAATTTTAATTTTATATATATATATATGTATATATTGCTTTTTTAATATAATTTTGGAATTTAGTACTTTCTAACAAACAGACTAAAATACACTCAGAACCAATTGGATCATTTTGGTCCACTCTGTGAGATTATATTCTCTCTCTCCACACTTCCCTGCATTTTTCTCTTTCTTTTCTTTTTTGTGGTGTTGTCTTTCTATATAAGTTTTGGTTTTTTTTATAATTTTGGAATTTAGTACCTTCTAACAAATGGACCAAAATACACTCAATCAAGGGGATCACTGTTTTGGTCCACTCTGTGACATTATATTCTCTCCCCCACTATTTCCCCCATTTTTATTTGTTTTTCTTTTTACTTGTATTTTTTTTTTTTACTTGTATTTTTTTATTTTATTTTCTGGTCCTTACCATCTTCAGAACTGTCTAGTGTGCATTTTGCTTGGGTGATGGTTGATATTTTTGACTCTGCTCACTTGTACATCATTCTGCACTGGAGAAAATGACTAGAAGGTAGAATTCACCACAATTTTAAGAAAAAACCAGAGGTAATACTCTCTTCCACAAATCTAATGGATATGAAACCAAGTAAAATGTTGGATATGGAATCAGGATTACAATTATAAAGTTACCAGTTGGGCTTGAAAATAATCATATAAGACTCTAGAGAATGTCTTAGTGCAGAAATGAGATCTAATCAGGCTGAAATATTTTTAAAAACCTATGAAATGCAATCTAAGCTAGATGCTCTAACAGCTAGGGTAAATGAAGCAGAAGAGAGAATAAGTGACTTAGAGGACAAGTTGATGAAAAGGAAGGAAACTGAGAAAAATAACTAAGAGTCCATGAAGAGAGGCTCCAAGAAATGTGTTAGTTAGAAAAACAATAATAATTCCATATTATTGGAATTCCTGAGGCTGCAGAGAGAAAGAGGACCAGAAGGTATATTTGAGCAAATCACAGATGAGAACTTCCCCAATCTGGAGAAGGAAACAGGCATTCACTTCCAAGAGCTAGAGAGGACATCTCCCAAAACCAACAAAAATTGATCAACACCCAGACATAATAGTGAAGCTTGCAAATTTCAGATAAAGAGAAAATCCTGAAAGCAACTCAAGACAAGAGACTCTTAATATACGAGGAAAAATATTAGATTGACAGAAGACCTATCCTCACAGACCTGTCAGGACAGAAAGGGCTGGCATGATATATTCAGGGCACTAAATGAGAAAAATATGGAGCAAAGAATACTTTAACCAGCAAGTTTGTCATTCCTAGTGGAAGGAGAGAAAAGAGCTTTCAGGACAGACAGAAACCGAAAGAATATGTGACTACCAACCCAGCTCTGTAAGAAATATGAAGGGGGATCCTGTAAGTGAAGAGGGAGCCCAAAGAAACAGAGACAGTCTGCAGAAACAGGGACTGTACAGGTAATACAATGGCTCTAAATTCCTATCTTTCAATAGTTACAATAAATTTGAATGGGCCAAATGCTCCGGTCAAAAGACACAGGATATCAGATTGGATGAAAAAGCAAGACTCATCTTTATGGTATCTCAAAAAACTCATTTTAGACCTCAAGACACCTTCAGACTGAAAATGAGGGAGTGGAGAACCATTTACCATGCAAATGGACCTCAAAAGAAAGCTGAGGTAGTAATCCTCACATCAGATAAATTAGTTTTTATTTTATTTTATTTTTTTAAAGATTTTATTTATTTATTCATGAGAGACAGAGAGAGAGAGAGAGAGAGAGAGAGAGAGAGAGAGAGAGGCAGAGACACAGGCATTGGGAGAAGCGGGCTCCATGCAGGGAGCTCGATGTGGGACTTGATCCTGGGACTTCAGGATCACACCCTGAGCCGAAGGCAGGTGCTAAACCACCGAGCTATCCAGGGATCCCTAAATTAGTTTTTAAATCAAAGACTGTAGTAATAGATGAAGAAGGATACTATATCATACTTACAGGGTCTATCCAACAAGAACACCTAACAATTATAAAGATTTACGCTCCTAATATGGGAGCAGCCAATCATATCAGCCAATTAATAACCAAAGTAAAGAAACACATAAATAATAATACATTATTGGGGGATCCCTGGGTGGCGCAGCAAATAAAGCCTCAACCAAGCAGAAGAAGAGAGATAATAAAGATTGAGCAGAACTCAAGGAAATAGAGACCAGAAGAACAGTAGAACAGATCAATGAAAGTAGGAGCTGGTTCACTGAAAGAATTAATTAGATAGATAAACCCCTACCCAGACTTATTAAAGAGAAAAAAAGACTCAAATTAATAAAATCACGAATGAAAGAGGAGAGATCACAACCAACACCAAGGAAATACAAAAATTTTTTAAACGTATTATGAGTAACTATATGCCAACAAATTAGGCAGGAATGGGAAGAAATGGATGCATTCTTGGAAACCTACAAATTACCAAAACTGAAACAGGAAGAAATAGACAACCTGAACAGACCAATAACCATCAAGGAAATTGAAGCAGTCATCAAAAACCTCCCAAGAAACAAGAGTCCAGGGCCAGATAGCTTCCCAAAGGAATTCCACCAAACATTTAAAGAACAACTAATACCTATTCTATGGAGGCTATTTCAAAATATAGAAATGGAAAGAAAACTTCCAAACTTGTTCTTTGAGGCCAGTGTTACTCTGGCCTCAAAACCAAACAAAGACCCTACCAAAAAGGAGGTCCACCACAGCTTTTGCAGTGGGAGATGGTGGCCACTAGAGCCCGAGAGGGGAATTTTCCTCTGCCAGGATGGCTTCTAGAAGGTAAACTTTGAGCTTCAGTGAAAGGCATCAGAAATCAGTAGATATAAATCACTGCAAACAATTGTAATCACTAAGAAAGATATAGAATAATGTCAGGGGCCAGGTGATGCAGAATGAAAATAATGACTGCGTGGAGCACAAAGATTCCTCAGATTATTACAGAATGAACAATTTGAGTTGGATATGGAAGAGGCCATTCAAAAGGCAGAAGAAAACAAAAGACTGAGGAACTCCAGCTTGAACAAGAAGAAAAATTGGCTATGAAATTGGCAAAACTAAAACATGATAGTCTAACAGATAAAAAGATGAGGCGACAAGTAAGAGAAAACAGTATTAAGCTCAGAGAATTGAAGAAAAAATTAAAAGCAGCTTACATGAATAAAGAAAGGGCAGCTCAGATTGCAGAGAAGGATACCATTAAATATGAGCAAATGAAACAGTGTGCTGAAATAGCCAAAACCATGATGGAATAACATAAGAGAACAATAAAGGAAGAGACTGCTGCAGAGGACAAAAGAAATAAAGTAAAAACACGGTATTATCTGGCCTTAGAGAAACAACTTGAAGAACAAGAAAAGAGAAAGCAGGAAGTGTATGAGCAGTTCCTGAAAGAGACACTCATGATTGATGAAATTGTTTGGAAAATCTATGAAGAAGATCAATTGGAAAGACAACAAAAGTTAGACAAAATGAATGTAACTCAAAGGTACATAGAAGAGTTTCAGAAAGAAGAAGGAAGAAGTGTGATGAGATGGAAGAAAAAAACAGAAAAATCATAGAATTTGCCAACATGCAGCAACAAAGTGAAGAAGATCGGATGGGCAGCCCGGGTGGCTCAGCCCGGGTGGCTCAGCGGTTTAGCGCTGCTTTCAGCCCACGGCCTGATCCTGGAGACCTGGGATCAAGTCCCATATTGGGCTCCCTGCATGGGGCCCGCTTCTCCCTCTGCCTGTGTCTCTGCCTCTCTCTCCCTATGTCTGTCTCTCATGAATTAATAAATAAAATCTAAAAAAAATAAAAAAATAAAAAAAAAAGAGGGATCCCTGGATGGCGCCGCGGTTTAGCGCCTGCCTTTGGCCCAGGGCGCGGTCCTGGAGACCCGGGATCAAATCCCACGTCGGGCTCCCGGTGCATGGAGCCTGCTTCTCCCTCTGCCTGTGTCTCTGCCTCTCTCTGTGTATGACTATCATAAATAAACAAGAATTAAAAAAATAAAAATAAATAAAAATAAATTAAAAAAAGAAAGAAAGAAGATTGGATGGCAAAAGTTCAAGAAAACGAGGGAAAAAGGCTACAGCTTCAGAATATGCTGACTCAGAAACTGGAAGACATGCTGTGGCAACGTGAAGATTTGGAACAAGTGAGACAAGAATTATACCAGAAAGAACAAGCTGAAATACATAAGATGAAACTAAAAGAGAAAGCAGAAGAGAAATTGAGAAAGCAAAAGAAGTTGAAGCAAAATTTTATAGAATAAATGGCCATGAAGGAACTAGTTCTCCAGGCTGCCAAAAAGGAAGAGTAAACTTTTTGAAAGGCTATGCTTGCTAAGCTTGCTGAGGATGATCAGATAGAACTGATGAATGCTCAGAAATAAAGAATGAAGCAACTAGAACATAGGAGGTCTGTGAAAAAACTCACTGAAGAACGTCACAACCAGTCCCTTACAAACAACATGAACTGGAAGAATTGCAGTTGTAGCAAAGAAGACAAGGATGCATTAATGGAATTATTAAAGAAGACTAAAACTTCTTAGAGAACATGCTACAAAATTACTAGGATATCTCCCTTCAGGGGTATTTAAAAAAGAGAATGAAAAAAAAATAAATAAAATAAATAAAAATAAAAAAGAGAATGATATCAATATGCTTGGTGAAGAATTTAGAAAAAGGAATGGAATTTGTGAAGACAAGTGATACCATCAAGATTTGGTGGCAGCCTGGGTAGCTCAGCAATTTAGCCCCGCCTTTGGCCCAGGGCATGATCCTGGAGACCCGGGATCGAGTCCCACGTCAGGTTCCCTGCACTGAGCGGGGCACTTGACGGGATGAGCACTGGGTGTTATGCTATATGTTGGCAAATCGAACTCCAATAAAAAAACACACAAAAAATTGGTAAAACATGGATTGTTTTTACCGCTAGATGTCACTATAACTTTCGTTTTATGGATTCACTATCACTGAAATGTAATCTATTTGGATTTTCTAAAAGCATCTCTGTAATTCATGATTTGTAAACAATTATAAGAAAATATTTGCTTTCTGATTTTAAAAATTACAGAATATTTTTAGCTGCAAAATTGATTTTAGTCAAACTCTTGTACTGATAATTTGAAGATCTGAGTTCCATACCACATCACAACCTCCATATATAAAAATACATTATGGACCAAACCCAGGAAACTAATTTCTCCATACAACTTGTGCTGCTTAGAGCTTCTCCTGCATCTTCATTCAGACTATAGCTCCATAAGTATTTGTGTTTTAGGAACCTTACTCCTGGAATAAAGGGGAAAGGAGAGAAAATGAGTGGGAAATATCAGAGAGGGTAACAGAACATGAGAGACACCTAACTCTGGGAAATGAACTAGGGGTGGTAGAAAGGGAGGTGGGCGGGGGGTGGGGGTGACTGGGTGATGGGCACTGGGGGGGGACACTTGGTGGGATGAGCACTGGGTGTTATGCTATATGTTGGCAAATCAAACTCCAATAAAAAAATATACAAAAAAAAAAAAAAAGAAAAGAAACTCAACATGCTAAAAAAAAAAAAAAAAAAAAAGGAACCTTACTTCCCATATTTGGCCAAAGTATCTTTTTCTTTATACTATAAAGAAAGAGAATGTTAAGACTGAGGAATTTCAAAGGGCTTTATTGTCAATAAGAACTTAACAGAATTTCTATCACACAAACTATCATTTATGAACTAAAGCTGAATATCTAGAACATAAAGGGCAGGTGGGTCACAAGAAAGAACCAAAAGTAAATTCTTATTATTTTACAAAATATTTCCTTTAATAATTACATGTCAATTCTGTATCCCCTAAATCTAAACAGGGATTTCTCCAGAGTTGCTTTGATTTCATTTGCTTTTCACCAACTATCTTCCTTACTTATAAAGAGTAAAAATAAATCATTATAACTTTAAATAAAATGTATATGGGTCACATAGTTATACAGACCTTAGTCTGTATACTTTTTTTTAAGATTTTATTTATTTATTCATGAGAGAGAGAGAGAGGCAGAGACACAGGCAGAGGCAGAAGCAGGCTCCATGCAAGGAGCCCGACATGGGACTCGATCCCAGGTCTCCAGGATCATGCCCTGGGCTAAAGGCGGCGCTACATCGCTGAGCCACCTGGGCTGCCCAGACCTTAGTCTGTATACTTTAATTATAAAGTAGATCATTTATGAATTTCCCCATTCAAGTGTCTTGATAAATTCCTCTTCAGTGAAAGACACCATCTTGGCAGCTTCAATATGTATCTGCGTCTATAACAGATCAATATTGTTTTAGTATTAAGAGTAGACCACAGAACAATAGGAAATTGATAAAGGTGTGTGTATAAATATGCTATCAAATTATAAGCTCTGTTGAAATGTGTACTCGAATTCCAACAAACATATTTGAAATAATTTTTTAAAAGACCCTATCAAAACGAACTAGGGGTGGTGGAAGGGGAGGTTGGCGGGGGTGGGGGTGACTGGGTGACAGACACTGAGGTGGGCGCCTGACGGGATGAACACTGGGTGTTATTCTATATGTTGGCAAATTGAACACCAATAAAAAATACATTTATAAAAAAAAATAAAATAAAAGCAAAGCCAACTTAAAAATAATAAATAAATAAATAAATAAATAAATAAATAAATAAATAAACCCTATCAAAGGCAGCCTTGGTGACTCAGCGGTTTAGTGTCGCCACCTTTGGCCCAGGGTGGGATCCTGGGGACCCAGGATCAAGTCCCATTTCGGGCTCCCTGCAGGGAGTCTGCTTCTCCCTCTGCCTGTGTCTCTGCCTCTCTCTCTATGTCTCTCATGAATAAATAAATTTTTTAAAAGACCCTATCAAAAAGGAAAATTAGATACCAATGTCCCTGATTAACATGGATGTCAAAATACTCACCAAGAAGAGGATGCGGAGAAAAGGGAACCCTCTTACACTGTTGGTGGGAATGTGAAATGGTGCAGCCACTCTGGAAAACTGTGTGGAGGTTCCTCAAAATGTTAAAAATAGACCTGCTCTACGACCCAGCAATTGCACTGTTGGGGATTTACCCCAAAGATACAGATGTAATGAAACGCCAGGACACCTGCACCCCGATGTTCATAGCAGCAATGTCCACAATAACCAAACTGGAAGGAGCCTCGGTGTCCATCGAAAGAAAAATGGATAAAGAAGATGTGGTTTATGTATACAATGGAATACTACTCAGCCATTAGAAATGACAAATACCCACCATTTGCTTCAACGTGGATGGAACTGGGGGGTATTATGCTGAGTGAAATAAGTCAATCGGAGAAGGACAAACATTATATGGTCTCATTCATTTGGGGAATATAAATAATAGTGAAAGGGAATAGAAGGGAAGGGAGAAGAAATGGGTAGGAAATATCAGAAAGGAAGACAGAACATAAAGACTCCTAACTCTGGGAAACAAACTAGGGGTGGTGGATGGGGAGGAGGTGGGGGGTGGGGGTGAATGGGTGACGGGCACTGAGGGGGGCACTTGACGGAATGAGCACTGGGTGTTATTCTGTATGTTGACAAACTGAACACCAATAAAAAAATAAATTTATTATTAAAAAAATATATATATATACTCACCAAGATATTAGCCAATAGGATCCAACAGTACATTAAAAGGATTATTCACCAAGACCAAGTGGGATTTATTTCTGGATTGCAAAAGTGGTTCAAAATTCACAAATCAATCAATATGATAGATCACATTAATAGAAGACAAGAACCATATAATCCTCTCGATGCAGAAAAAGCATTTGACAAATATAGCATCCATTCCTGATGAAAAACTCTTCAAAGTGTAGGGATAGAGAGAACATACCTCAATACCTTAAAAGCCATATGAAAAGCCCACAGCGAGTATCATTCTCAATAGGGAAAAACTGAGACCTTTTTCCCTAAGGTCAGGAACACAACAGGGATGTGCACTCTCACCACTGTTGTTCAACATAGTACTAGAAGTCCTTCCTCAGCGTCAGACAACAAAAAGCAATAAACGGTATGTCCAAATGGCAAAGAAGAAGTTAAACTCTGACTCTTCAGAGGTGACAAGATGCTGTGTATGGAGAACCCAAAAGACTCTACCCTAAAATTGCTAGAACTCTTACAGCAATTCAGCAATGTGGCAGGATATAAAATCAAAGCACAGAAATCAATTGCATTTCTGTACACTAACAATGAGGCTAAAGAAAGAGAAATTAAGGAATCGATCCCATTTTCAATTGTGCCAAAATCTGTAAGACACCCAGGAATAAACCTAACCAAAGAGGTAAAGGATCTATACTCTAAAAACTACAAAAAGCTTATGAAATAAATTGAAGATACAAAGAAATGGAAAACACTTTATGCTCACGGATTGGAAGAATAAATATTGTGAAAATGTCTATGCTACCCAGAGCAATTTACACATTCAATGCAATCCCTATCAAAATACCATGAGCTTCAGCGGTTTAGCGCCTGCCTTTGGCCCAGGGCGCGATCCTGGAGTCCCAGGATCGAGTCCTGCATCGGGCTCCCAGCATGGAGCCTGCTTCTCCCTCCTCCTGTGTCTCTGCCTCTCTCTCTCTCTCTATGTCTATCATAAATAAATAAATAAATAAATAAATAAATAAATAAATCTTTAAAAAAAATACCATGAGCTTCCTTCACAAATAATCTTAAGATTTGTTTAGAACCAGAAAAGATTCCAAATAGCCAGAGCGATGGTGAGAAAGAATACCAAACCTGGGTATCACAATGTTCTCATATCACATCATATCATATCATAATATAGCTACTTTACAAGGCTGTGGTCATCAAGACAGTGTGGTACTGGCACAAACACATACACATAGATCAATGAAACAGAATAGAGAACCCAGAAATGGACCCTCAACTCTATAGTCAAGTAATATTCAACAGAGAAGGAAAGAATGTCCAATGGAAAAAAAGTCTCTTCAACTAATGGTGTTGGGAAAAGTGGACGGCAACATGCAGAAGAATGAAACTGGACCACTTTCTTACACCATACACAAAAATAAACTTAAAATGGATGAAAGATCTAAATGTAAAATAGAAATCCATCAAAATCGTACAGGAGAACACAGGAAACAACCTTTTTGACCTCAGCTGCAGCAACTTTTTGGAAGATGTGTCTAAAGGCAAGAAAAACAAAAGGAAAAATGAACTATTGGGACTTCGTCAAGATAAAAAGCTTCAGCACAACAAAGGAAACAGGTGAAAAAACTAAAAGGCAACCTACAGAATGGGAGAAGATATTTGCAAGTGACAAATCAGACAAAGGGCTAGTATCCAAAATCTATAAAGAACTTATCAAACTCAACACCCAAAAAACAAAAATTACAGTCAAGAAATGGGCAGAAGACCTGGACAGATATTTCTCCAGAGCAGACCTACACATGGCCAACAGACACATGAAAAATGCTCCGTATCACTTCCCATCAGAGAAATACATATCAAAACCACAGTGAGATACCCCTCAGGCCTCTCAGAACAGCTAAAGTGAACAACTCTGGAAACAACAGATGTTGGTAAGGATGTGAAGGGGAACCGTCTTACACTGTTGGTGAGAATGCAAACTGGTGCAGCCACTCTGGAAAAACAGTGTGGAGGTTCCTCAAAAAGTTAAAAATAGAGCTACCCTCTGACCCAGCAATTGTACTACTGGGTATTTATCCAAAGGATACAAACATTGATTTGAAGGTGCATATGCACCACAATGTTTATAGCAACAATGTCTACAATGGCCAAACTATGGGAAGAGCTGAAATATCCATCAACAGATGACTGGAAAAAGAAGAAGTGAGATAGATGATATAGAAATAGAAATAGAAATAGATATATAGATATATAATGGAATATTACTCAGCCACTAAAAATGAATACTTACCATTTACATCAACATGGATAGAACTAGAGGGTATTATGCTAAGCAAAATAAGTCAGTCAGAGAAAGACAAATACCATCTGATTTCACTCATATGTGGAATTTAAGAAATAGAACAAATGAACATTGGGGAAGGGAAGGAAAAATAAGATAAAAACAGAAAGGGAAAAAAAACATGAGAGACTCTTAACTATAGGAAACAAACTGAGGGCTGCTGGAGGGGAGGTGGGGGAGGATGGGGTAATTGGGTCATAGGCATTAGGAGGGCACTTAATGTAATGAACATTGGATGTTATAAGCAACTGATGAATCACTAACCTCTACCACTGAAACTAATTATATAGTATTTGTTAACTAAATTGAATTCATTTTTTAAAGATTTTTTATTTATCTATTTATTCATGAGAGACAGAGAGAGAGAGAGAGAGAGAGAGAGACAGAAACACAGGCAAAGGGAGAAGCAGGCTCCATGCAGGGAGCCCAATGTGGGACTCCAGGATCACGCCCTGGGCCGAAGGCAGGCACCAAACTGCCAAGCCACCCAGGGATTCCCCTAAATTGAATTTAAATTAAAATTTTTTTAAAGAGAAAAGAAAAGCAGGTCTCCGGACCAGCAACATCAGCATTTTCTGGCAGTCTATTAAAAAGCATTTGTTAGTCCCCACTCAGGCCTATGGAATTGAATCTGCAGTTCGACAAGATTTCTGGCTATGTACATATGCCTTAAAGCTTTAGAAAATGTTCTAGACAGCAAGTACTAAAGAAGCTTAGGATGTCAAGGGTTGACCAGTGACATACAGGATTCAATGCCAGATGACAACCTTTTAATTAGTTACATGAAAATTGTTCTGTGTTAGTTTCTCTAAAAGTGCATGATTTCCTGGTTGTTTTACTTGCATTTAAGGAAGTCATTAGTGAAAACCTCATGTTGCTTATTTGTAAAGATATGGAAGATACAAAGCTTTTGGATGCAGGTCTAGCGGTACCAACCAACTTTCCATACTTACCCATTTTACAAGTATTCCACACTCTGCCATTGGGAGTAAAAGCTGCTACAGCCAGCCTTGACACAAATTTGGCAACATGTATTACAACCTCAACAATGATCAGTCAACACCTGTCATTTCTGCCAGCCCACTGCCCCGCCTTTAGGTAGCAAAATCACCTTTTCTTTTAAAAAAAAAAAAGATGAATGGATAAAGAAGATGTGGTTTATGTATACAATGGAATATTCCTCAGCCATTAGAAACGACAAATACCCACCATTTGCTTCAACGTGGATGGAACTGGAGGGTATTATGCTGAGTGAAGTAAGTCAATCGGAGAAGGACAAACATTATATGTTCTCATTCATTTGGGGAATATAAATAATAGTGAAAAGGAATATAAGGGAAGGGAGAAGAAATGTGTGGGAAATATCCAAAAGGGAGACAGAACATAAAGACTCCTAACTCTGGGAAACGAACTAGGGGTGGTGGAAGGGGAGGAGGGTGGGGGGTGGGGGTGAATGGGTGATGGGCACTGAGGGGGGCACTTGAGGGGATGAGCACTGGGTGTTATTCTGTATGTGGGCAAACTGAACACCAATAAAAAATACATTTATCATATAAAAAAATAAAAATAAAAATAAAAAATATCTCCATTTTCATACTTTGATGATTAGGTAGAGCTCATCCCAACTGCTCACACCCACTCTCTGGCTCAAATATGATCCAGGTCTGCCCTCATGGTGTCCTGAGTGGCTGTTTTAGCAATGGTCATGTGATCTAATCAGAGCTGATCATCATCAACCCTTAGACTTGTCAGATGGCATTCTGAGCTGGGAAAACATAAATCAGATCATCCTTCCTACAAAAGAAAGAAAATCCACCAGCCAAAGAAGAGCCACTAACAGGAAACAGAACCAAGAGATGGGAAAGAATCTGAGACAGAATTCTGAGGCCAAGAGAAGCCCTCAAGCTGCCCCCCCACCAAATTTCTCCACTCAGGCTCTCTGCTGATTTGGTTTTTGTTTTGTTAACATTTTATTCATTCATTAATTCATTCATTAATTCATTCATTTGAGAGAAAGAACACTTCAACACAAGCAGGGGGAGGGCCAAAGGGAGAAGAAGCAGCAGACTCCCCACTGAGCAAGGAGCCTGACCCAGGACTCGATCTCAGGACCCCAGGGTCATGATTTGAGCTGAAGGCAAACACTTAACTGACTCAGCCACCAGGTGCCCCTCCTCAGCTGTTTTTAAAATTGCTTTGCGGGAAGCCTGGGCAGCTCAGTGGTTGCCTTCAGCCCAGAGAATAATCCTGTAGTCTTGGGATAGAGTTCCACATCGGGCTCCCTGGAGTGTGCTTCTCTCTTGGCCTATGTTCTGCCTCTGTCTCTCATGAATAAATAAACAAAAACTTTAAAAATAAAATAAAATTACTTTGAAAAAGCTTTCTGGGGCACCGGGGTGGCTCAGTGGTTGAGCGTCTGCTTTTGGCTCTGGACGTGATCCCAGAGTCCCAGGACTGAGACCTACATCAGACTTCCTGCGGGGAGCCTGCTTCTCCCTCCGCCTATATCTCTGCCTTTCTCTGTCTCTCATGAACATATATAAATAAACTCTTAAAAAAATAAAAGGAAGAAAGGAAAAGCTTCCTGTTACTTGTAGCTGAAAGAGTACCAATTAATACTGATTAAGAAAATAGTTGATGGGTGGAATAGGTGATGGGGATTAAGGAGTGCACTTGTTTGTGATGAGCAGTGGATGATGTATGGAATTACTGAATCACTATATTGTACACCTGAAAGTAATATAAAACACTATGTCAATTATACTGGAATTAAAATAAAAACTTAATAAATAAAAAATAATCAGAGATACATATAAAGATCTATTTAAGAGATTCATTTTTATGGCCTATTTTCCTTACGCGTTTTACAAATAAAATGAAACACTGATGAGGAAAAGCAGCATTTAGGAGAGTGAAATCACTCTATTACCATTTTGTCTGTTCTTTTAAATATCTTTTTGTTCCTCCTTAATTAACATTAGATGATATTTCAAAGGGGGATTTTTTTGTTGTTGTCAACTGACAAAAAAAATAAAAGGATGCTTTCAAATCTAAGAGCTAAAGCACTACTTACATTGGCCAAAAGAAAAAAAAAATTCAACAATAAAAGTTAAGTAAATTATGACACACTAATAAAATGAAATACTATAGTGACATTAAAATCATTTTAGACTAAGAAAGATGGGAAAATGACTAATATTTCACTGAATAAAAAAGAAATTATTAAAAAAATCACATGGTATTAACTTAATTTTTTAAACATAAATAGAACTAAGAGAGAGAGGAAAGCCTGGATGAAATATGCCAAAAATGTCATTAAAAGTGATTCTCACTGGTGGGATTACAAATCATTTTTAAAAAATTATTTCTCTTAATTTCCAAACTTCTTGTAATTAATTAATATGCAATTTTAAAATAAGCAATAATTCATTTAGGGGACAGATTTAATATCTCTTAAAGGAACTTTTTGGCAATAGTGTTCCTATTCCAAATTCCAAAAAATTAACAAGTTAAGAATGAGAAGAATTGTTAGAATTTCTTTTTCTTAATTCTTTTACAAAATGTAAAGCAAACGTGAAAATCTGAAATTGGAAAACACCTAAACATATAATTGGCATATATTAATAAATCAAGTTAAATGACCCAGATTATGACCTCTTTTACTTGGCATTTATTTTCAACAGTCATAAGCAGTCTTAATAGTCTCTTCACCTGGCTGGCTCAGTCAGTAGAGCATGGGACTCCTGACCTTGGGGTTGTAAATTCAAGCCTCATGTTGGGTGCAGAGATTACTCAAAACAAAAAAAAAATTAAAGGGACGCCTAGGTGGCTCAATGGTTGAGCATCTGCCTCCAGCTCAGGATGTAGCCCCGAAGTCCTGGGATCAAATTCCGCATTGGGCTCCCCACAGGGAGCCTGCTTCCCCCTCTGCCTGTGTCTCTGCCTCTGTGTCTGTGTGTGTGTGTCTCGTGAATAAATAAAATCTTTTAAAAAAATAAAAAATATTAAAAAATAAATAGTCCCTTAATAAATTAAATAAATAAAAAATAGTCTCATAGTCTTATAAGGCTCATCCTGAAGGGTTTAAACTAAGAAAGAAATGATGGCAGCTGGCAATTCCTTGAGCAAGAAATAGGATTCTAAGACCACACTGAGGGAAATCTGATGAAACAGAGTAGAACAGGACCAGCCTGTGTTTTCCAGAGACATTGTTCTATACTCCACTAAGCCCTCAAAACTATTTATGTCAGCCCAATATAGCAGTAAAACCCAGTGAAGAGTATCATTTGGGTAAGCTGGCAGGTCAGATTCCAAAAGGGCAATCGTCAGAGCTGATCATAGAGGGGAAACAGGTAGGTGTGGCTACAAAAGGAAGGAAAATGAAACCTAGAGGTCTAAGAAGGTTGGAGAAAGGCAGAGTGATCAGAGAACATGCGGTTGAACTAAGAAGGTGGCAAGAAGCATCAACCAGAGAAAAAAAGATGGTTTTATTTCAAGGAAACTGAATTTTTAAACTCAAGCCCTGACTCAAAAAGTTTGCTCCAACATAGGATTTTTAGGGCAGTGAAATTATTCTGTATGATACTATAATGGTAGATACTCGTCATTATACATTTGTCAAAACCCATATGACACCAAGAGTGAACCATGTTGTAAAGTATGAACTTTTGGTGATAATGATGGTGTCACCGTAGGCTCATTAATTGCAGCAAATGTATCACTCTGGTGCCAGGTGTTAATAATGGTCTCGATGTGGCAGAGGGAGGGAATGATCTGTGGGAACTCTGTACCTCCCAACTTTGTTCAACTTTGCTGTGAACCTCAAATTGCTCTAAATACAGTCCATTATTTTTTAAATGCTTTTTGGTTTCAAAGAACTAAACTAATTTGGCCCCCAACCTCCCTCAAATTTTTATCCTTAAAATAAGTAGGAGATGTGAATGATAGAAGCAGGTCTAAGTCCACCATCACTGTGGCCACAGAATCAATCAGTCTTCCAAGAAACATCAAAAAAATGTGATGCAGGAAAACTGAGTGGTCTGGGTCTCTACCTGGGCTGGGCTCTTCACCACAACTAGGCTCTCCAGTCAGGAAAACTGACTGTCTTTAAATGGCCTAAAAGGAACAAAATTAACATGCCTATGACATGATACAAACCATATCACAGTCTTCCAAATCCAAATCATCATGGCAACAACAAATTTAGGCCTTATCCTTAATCATGTGTTTTGCTTCTTGAGTAGTGGTGATGTGCTGTGTACACCGCTTAGAGCACACCAGATGAAATCCCAAATAAGACGGAATGAATCTTGAGACTACTCTCTCCAAAAGAATCAACTCATGTGGAAGGCATTAGGATTTATCTTCTTTGAGGCTGTGTACATGTTAAGTATTTCCCCTTTGCAAGCCCATCATTGTGTAAAAGTGCCAAAAGCACAACATTATTAATAGTGAAAAAAGGAAAAAAAAAAACTTTTTTTAAAGTTCTTTGATAGTGCTCCATAAATCAAGATGGAACTGCTCTCCTACTCCCTCCTACTTATTTTGTTCCTATGAACACATTAGATAGCCTAGGTATCTAGATCTAAACCTCCTCCCCACCTCACTCTGCCACCACATAACACTATAAAGAAATGTTTTTAAACATTTGTCTTATTTAAGGGGCACCCAGGTGGCTCAGTTGGTTAAGCCTCTGAGTCTTGATCTTGGCTCAGGTCAGGATTGCAGGGTCCTGAGATTGAGCCCCCCCCCCCCCTTGGGCTCTGCACTCAGGGTGGAGCCCGCTTAAGATTTTCTCTCTCTCTTCCAATGCCCCTTCCCCCCTCTAAAAATTTTAAATAAAATACTAAGAAAATAACTGCTTTGTTTTTCTGGAGTAATTTCAAAGTATAACTACCTCACTGCTATAAAATATGCAGTTAAAGCTACTGCTTTAATTTTCCAACACTCTGAAACCCATATTTTCAAGAGTTATGGAATGAAGTTTTATGTTTCAATAGATCTAAATTTAGTTCTCTTCCAGGAAAAAAAAGGCAAAGAGGTTGGAGGAAGATCAAGATTAAAATACTCTGATTTGCACATTTTGACAAAATCTTTCAAATTTCTCAATATATACACCCGCTGACTGAGCAATTCCACCTCTAGGAATTTTTCACAAATATATTTGTATATTCACATGAATGTGTACATAAAATGATATCCACTGCTGCATCATCTATACCAATAAAAACTGGAAACAACCTAATGTCTATGAATTGTTTAAATAAGTATCATGTACCAATTTTTCTAAATGAGGTTGATGTATCTATGTTTTGCTATGAAAAGAGGTCCATCGTATACTGTTGAGAGGGAAAAGGCAAATTACAGAACAATTTTAACGACTTGTCTGGATGAGAATTTAGCGCCCAACTTGCCTCAAGTTCCACGAGACAGCCAAACGTCCGCTGCGAAGTTCGATGCTAGGGAGCCTCGAAAAAGCCTTCTCTGCTCTTGCCTGCAGCGAGCTCGCCAAGACGCCGCTGGGAGCGCACGGCCGGACGGCGCCCTGCGTTCCCGGCGCAGCTCGAGCCCGCGCCCGCGCCCCCGCCCGCCCCGCCCCGCCCCGCCCCCTGCGGCCGCGCAGCTTTCGTTTCCCGCAGAACCGAAAGCGAAACTCAGCGAGAGGCGGGCTGCGCAGGCGGCCTCCGCGTGTGGGGCACGTCGCGCCCGGGACGCCCCGCCCTCCCCGGGGGCTCGGGGACCCGGCGACCGCCGTCCTGGGGGGCTGCTGAGGCGACCCCGGGAGCCACACGTGTGCCCTTGGGAAGATGTGCTGCTGTTGGTGGGACCGTGACCTGGGGCAGCCACTCTGGGAAGCTGAGGGTCCTCGAAGAGCTAGAGATAGACCTGCCCTGCGACCCAGCGGTTGCCCTGCTGGGGATTTACCCCAGAGATGCAGATGCAGTGAAACGCCGGGACACCTGCCCCCCGATGTTTCTAGCAGCAATGGCCACAACAGCCAGACTGTGGAAGGAGCCTCGGTGTCCATCGAAAGATGATGGATAAAGAGGATGTGGTCTATGTATACAATGGGATATTCCTCAGCCATTAGAAACGACCAATACCCACCATTTGCTTCGACGTGGATGGACCTGGAGGGTATTATGCTGAGTGAAGTAAGTCAGTCGGAGAAGGACAAACATTATATGGTCTCATTCATTTGGGGAATATAGATAATAGTGAAAGGGAATAGAGGGGAAGGGAGGAGAAATGTGTGGGAAATATCAGAAAGGGAGACAGAACATAAAGACCCCTAACTCTGGGAAATGAACTAGGGGTGGTGGAAGGGGAGGAGGGCGGGGGTGGGGGGACTGGGTGATGGGCGCTGAGGGGGGCACTTGACGGGATGAGCACTGGGTGTTATTCTGTATGCTGGCAAATTGAACACCAATAAAAAATAAATTTATAAAAATAAAAAAATAAAAAATAAATAAAGATCTGTGCTGTGCTTGCGGTCCTTGCGGTCCTTGCCCTTTGCCTGAAAGTCCAAGAATACAGGGGTCTTTTTTTTTTTTTTTTTGACACTTTAGGATCCTGGTAATTAGGATGCGCCTTACAGTCGTTTGTCACATTTTGTCTTTCATTATCACAAAATCGTGCATCGTGAACTCAATGGCTGTAGGTTCACTGAGATGTGGCGCCCAGGACGACGTCTTTGTGCTGTGTCCTGCTGCCACTCTGAGGAGCCAGCAGAGGACAGACATGGGACAGTGGGAAAAGGGGGAAAGAAGTCAACTATTTACTCCTCCTTAGAACTTAGGGTGGTGAGATCTAACAAGATGGTGCTCTTTGAACGCACTGGTTGACATTTCTCAAAACTAGGCAAGAAAGAGGGTTTTTTTTTTTTTCATTTTTTTTTATTGAAGTTTGATTTGCCAACGTATAATATAACACCCAGGGCTCATCCCATCAAGTGCTCTCCTCAGTGCCCATCACCCATTACCCCATCCCCCACCCACCTCACCTTCCACAACCCTTTGTTTGTTTCCCAGAGTTAGGAGTCTCTCGTGGTTTGTCTCCCTCTAATTTTTCCCACTTAGTTACTCTCCTTCCCTTATAATCTCTTTCACTATTTCTTATATTCCCCGTATGAGTGAAACCATATGATTGACCTTCTCCCACTGACTTACTTCACTCAGCATAATACCTTCCAGTTCTATCCATTTTGAAGCAAATGATGGGTATTCATCTCTTCTGATGGCTGAGTAATATTCCATTGTATACATAGACCACGTCTTTTTATCTATTCATCTGTGGAAGGACATGGAGGCTTCTTCCACAGTTTGGCTATTGTGGACATTGCTGCAATGAACTTTGGGGTGCAGGTGTCCCCGTGTTTCACCACATCTGTATCTTTGGGGTAAATACTGCAAGAAAGAGTTTAAATTGAACCTGAGTAATAATGGTTTCAAAATAAAGTTTGGGCCCTGAGAAGTATTTTCTGTAGCTTGCACAGTGTCACTGAAAATTGCTAATGGATTTCGTTCTCTTTTCCCTTTTTAATTTAAAGTGCAAGACAAAAAGCCACACCTAAGTGCTAAAATTGAAATTCTGCCTAAAAATTTGGTCAGAGAGGAAGAAGCTTGGCTGACTTTATGGGATTATCTAGTTATTCTCCTTAGAGAAAAGTTAATTGTCAAAAATGATGAACAATTTATAGAACCTGATGCTAATTTTTGTTCTAGGAAAAGGACGGACTTTTTGCATGGGATAGGGGCAAGTGGTGTTTTAAGAAAAAGGAAAAATGGGCAGCCCAGGTGGCTCAGCAGTTTAGCGCCGCCTTCAACCCAGGGTCTGATCCTGGAGATCCGGGATCCAGTCCCACTTCAGGCTCCCTGCATGGAGCTTGCTTCTCCCTCTGCCTGTGTCTCTGCCTCTCTCTCTCTCTCTCTCTCTCTCTCTCTCTGTGTGTGTCTCATGAATAAATTTTTTAAAAAAAGAAAAAGGAAAAAAATCAATGACTAATAAAGTACATAATTGGTAGTTCTTTCCATAGCTCATTTGTCCACAAACACATCTATTTTCAGGTGACCGGTTTGCTCTTTTTCTCTCCACAACTTGTCTATTTTCCTCTGCATTTTATCAAGATGTGCTTTTTTATTTTAAATTTTATTTTATTTTGCATGGTTCCTAAAACAAATTATACATTTGCTTTTCAGGTATATAGATTGAATCTCTCTCATAGAATTCCTTTGGGTAAACAAACATATTCTCTTAAGAAGAAGTGAGTGGAGATAAATTGAAGCTGTCAACAGAACTCTTAAGTTTCAATTTCCTGGCATGGATGACAGGGTGGAACTAAAACAGTACTGGTTAGCATCTATTACCTTTCCTAAATTATTCTGTATCCTCTGGCAATTTATTGCCTTAATGGAGGACTCTTTAAATCAAATATTTTATATTTGGAAAATAAACAGAGAAGTTACAAAAATATTACAATACCCCATATACTCTTTACTTAGTATTAACATTGCAGTACAGTTGCTTTTCCCTCTTGTGTACACACACGCACACACACACACCCTGTATATATTTTACATCAGTGTTGTTTTGTTTGCTGAACTATTTGAGAGGAAATTGCATATCAAGATTCACCACCCCTAGATAATCCAAAGTATTTCCTAAGATCAAAGAAATTTTCTTACATAAAGCAAGGGCAATTGTCAAAATCTGGAAATTTAATATTGATACAATACAATTTTCTAATGTATACAGTAAATATTTAAATGTTGCCAATTATCCCAACTTGTCCTTTATATTAACTCTTTTTTACCTGTAGAGAATCCAAGCCATAATATTATTCATTTGGGTTTTTTATTATTAAATGTTATATTTTGAGATAATTGTAGAGTCACAGTACATGTAGAAATACAGCAGAGAAATTTCACTTTTCTCATCCTGTAAAACTATGGCATACATCAAAACCACAGTATTGACACCCATGCAGTCAATGTCAGTACAGGATGTTTCCATCAACACAAGAATCCCTCATGTTGGGACACCTGGGTGGCTCAGTGGTTGAGCATCTGCTTTCGGCTCAGGGCATGATTCTGGGGTGCTGGGATTGAGTCCCACATCGGGCTCCCTGCAGGGAGCCTGCTTCTCCTTCTGCCTGTGTCTCTGCCTCTCTCTCTCTCATGAATAAATAAATAAAATCTTTTTAAAAATTCCTCATGTTGCACTTTTATACCCACACCTAATTCCTTCCTGCCCTGCCTTCTCCTCATCTGGTATTACTCATCTGTTCCCCTTTTCACTACTTTGTCATGTATTTGGAATCACACAGTATGTAAACTTTGGAATAGTTCTTTTTTCACACAGTAATTCTCTGAAGACATATCCAGATTATTGAGTATATCAACACTTTGTTCCTTTTTATTGCTGAGTAGTATTCCATGGTACCACAATTTGTTTAATGATCCATATGTTGAAGAATATCTAGATTATATCCAGAATTTTTATAGGTTTCAGAGGTAGAATTCAGTGATTCATCAGTTGCATATAACACCCAGTGCTCATTTCATCAAGTGACCTGCTTAATGCCCATCACCCAGTTACCCAATCCCCCCACCAACCACCCCTCAGTTTGTTCCCTAGAATTAAGAATCTCTTATGGTTTACTTCCCTCTCTGTTTTTTTTTCCCCTCTCTGTTTTTATCTTATTTTATTTTTCCTTCCCTTCCCCTATGTTCATCTGTTTTGTTCCTTAAATTCCACATGAATGAGATCAGAAGTTAGGTGTCTTTCTCTGACTTATTTTGCTTAGCATAACACCCTCTAGTTGCATCCACATCCTTGCAAATAGCAAGATTTCATTCTTTTGGATGGCTGAGTCATATTCCTTTGTGTTTATATACACCAGTTCTTCTTTATCCAGTCATCTCTCCATGAACAACTGGGCCCTTTCCATACTTTGGCCATTGTAGATATTGCTGCTACAAACATTGAGATGCAGTGCCCCTTCCAATCACTATGCTGTATCCTTTGGAAAAAATACCTATAGTGCAATTGTTGGGTCATAGGGTAGCTCTATTTTTAATCTTTTGAGAAACTTCCATACTATTTTCCAGAGTGGCTGCACCAGTTTGCATTCCCACCAACAGTGCAAGAGGGTTCCCCTTTCTCCACATTCTCCTCAACATTTGTTGTTTCTTGTCTTGTTAATTTTAGCCATTCTCAGCAGTATGAACTGGCATCTGATTGCAGTTTTAATTTGTATTTCCCTGATGCTAAGTGATGTGGAGCAGTTTTTCATGTGCTTGTTGGCCATGTGTAGGTCTTCATTGGAGAAATATCTATTCATGTCTTCTGCCCATTTCTTTTTTTTTTTTTCTTTATGATAGGCACACAGTGAGAGTGAGAGAGAGAGAGAGAGAGAGAGAGAGAAAGGCAGAGACACAGGCAGAGGGAGAAGCAGGCTCCATGCACCGGGAGCCCGACGTGGGATTCGATCCCGGGTCTCCAGGATCGCACCCTGGGCCAAAGGCAGGCGCCAAACCGCTGCGCCACCCAGGGATCCCTCTTCTGCCCATTTCTTGACTGGAATTTTTTTTTGGGGGGGTGGAGGGTGTTGAGTTTGGTAAGTTCCTTACAGATCTTGGGTACTAGCCCTTTACTGATAAGTCATTTGCAATTATCTTCTCCCATTCTGTAGGTTTTCTTTTGGTTTTGTCTACTCTTTCCTTTGCTGTGCTGAAGCTTTTTATCTTTTTTTTTTAAATATTTTTAATTTATTTATTTGAGACACAGAGAATGAGAGAGAGAGAGAGAGAGAGAGAGGCAGAGACACAGGCAGAGGGAGAAGCAGGCTCCATGCACTGGGAGCCCGACGTGGGATTCGATCCCGGGTCTCCAGGATCGTGCCCTGGGCCAAAGGCAGGCGCTAAACCGCTGCGCCACCCAGGGATCCCTGAAGCTTTTTATCTTAATGAAATCCTAATAGTTCATTTTTGCTTTTGTTTCCTTTGCCTCTGGAGATGTGTCTTACAAGAAGTTGCTGCACCTAAGGTCAAAAAGTTTGTTGCCTGTGTTCTTCTCTAAGATTTTGATGATTCCCTGTCTCACATTTAGATCTTTCATCCATTTTGAGTGTCTCTTTGTGTGTGGTGTAAGAGAATGGTCCAGTTTCATTCTTTTCATCCATTTTGAGTGTATCTTTGTGTGTGGTGTAAGAGAATGGTCCAGTTTCATACTTCTGCATGTGGCTGTCCAATATTCCCAACATCATTTATGGAAGAGACTGTCCTTTTCCCATTGGATATTCTTTCCTGCTTTGTTGACTATTAGTTGCCTATAGAGTTGAAGTCCATTTCTGGGTTCTCTATCCTGTTCCATTGATCTATGTGTCTGTTTTTGTGCCAGGACCACACTTGATGGTGCCCAAGAAATAGGCACATCTTGATCACAGCTTTGTCATACAGCTCGAAGTCCAGCATTGTGATGCCCCTGGCATTGGTTTTCTCTTTCAACATCCCTTTGGCTATTCGGGGTCTTTTCTAGTTCCATAAAAAATTTAGGATTATTTGATCCAGGTCTGTGAAAAATCCTACGTGGTCCTGGTAAACAATACTTTAATGTACTGTTGGATCCTCTTGGCTAGTATCTTGGTGAGAATTTTTGCATCCATGTTCATCAGGGATATTGGTCCCTGATATTCCCCTTTTTGGTGGGGTCTTAGCCTGGTTTTGGGACAAGGGTGATGCTGGCCTCATAGAATGAGTTTAGAAGTTGTCCTTCCATTTCTATATTTTGAAAGTTTCATAAAAATAGGTATTAATTCTTCTGTTAAGTCCGTCCTGTCCAGTATGTCATTCAAAGCCCTTGTGTCCTTGTTGATCCTCTGCTTAGATCATCTGTCCATTGCTGTGAGCAGGGTGCTAAAATCCCCTACTATTATTACATTATTACCTATGAGTTTCTTTAATTTTGTTATTAATTGGTTTATATGATTGGCTGCTGCCAAGTGAGGGGCATAAATATTTACAATTACTAGATCTTGTTGGACAGGCCCTTTTATTATGATATAGTGTTCTTCTTCATGTCTCATTACAGTCTTTGGTTTAAAATCTATTTTATCTGACATAAGGATGGCTACTCCAGCTTTCTTTGGATGTCCATTGTCATGATAAATTGTTCTCCACCCCCTCACTTTCAATCTGGAAGTGTCTTTGGGTCAAAATGGGTCTCTGGGCAGCCTGGTGGCTCAGCGGTTTAGCGTTGCCTCCAGTCCAGGGTGTGATCCTGGAGATCCTGGATCAAGTCCCACGTCAGGCTCCCTGCATGGAGCTTGCTTCTCCCTCTGCCTGTGTCTCTGTCTCTGTCTATGTCTCTCTCTCGCTCTCGCTCTGTCTCTCTCATGAATAAAAAAATAAAAAATCTTATAAAATGAGTCTCTTGTAAGCAGCATCACCATGGGTCTTGTGTTTTTATCCATTCTGATACCCTATGTCTTTTGATTGGAGTATTTAATCCATTTACATCCAGAGTAATTATTGAAAGATATGAAGTTAGTGCCATTGTATTACCTGTAAAGTTGCTGTTTCTCTAGATTATCTCTGTTCCTTTCTGGTCTTTGTTACTTTTGGGCTCTCTATTCACTCAAAGAATTCCCCTTCAATAATTCTTGTAGGGCTGGTTTAGTGTTCACAAATTCCTCTAGTTCTTGTTTGTCCTGGAAACTCTTTATCCACTCTGTATTCTGAATGACAGTCATGTTGGATAAAGTATTCTTGGCTGCATATTTTTTGCATTTAGCATGTTGACTGTATCATGCCAGTCCTTTTTGTCTCGCTGGATCTCTGTGGATAGGTCTGCTGCCAACCTTCTGTTTCTACCCTTGTGGGTTAAGGACCTGTTGTCCTGAGCTGCTTTCAGGGTTTTCTCCCCATCTTTGAAATTTGCAAGCTTCACTCTTATATGTCGATGTTGATCTATTTTTATTGATTTTGAGGGGGGTTCTCTCCTGGATTTGAATGCCTATTTCCTTCCCCAGATTAGGGAAGTTCTCCATTATAATTTGTTCAAATAAAACTTCTGTCCCACTCATTCTCTCTTCCTTCTCTCCTCCTTCTCTTCTGGGACCCCTATTATTTGAATATTATTTCACTTTATGGAATCCTGAGTTCTCAAATCCTGCCTTCATGATCTGGTAGTTGTTTTCCTCTCTTTTTCTCAGATTCTTCATTCTCCATCATTTTGTCATCTATATTCCTGACTCTCTCTTCTGCTTCCTTTATCCTAACCGTTAGAGCATCTCTGTAATAGCATTTTTATTTTTGGCCTGATTAGAGACTTTTATTTCTGCATTAAGGAATTCTTTACTCTCCTATATGCTTTTATCAAGCCCAGCTACATCTTTATAACCATTGTTGTGAATTCTAGTTCTGACATCTTATTTATACCCATATTGATTAAATCCCTGGCAGTGGGTACTCCCTCCTGTTTTCTTTTGGGGTTTCTCCATCCTGCTATTATGTCTAGAAAAATAGAAGAAAGAAAGAGAAAAAGACAACAGTAACAACAACAACAATGGAAAAAGAACAAAACAAACCAGAAAAAGGAAAAAGAAAAATCAAACAAAAAACAAAGCAGAACAAAACAAAAAACTAGATCCTAGGTGTATTTGGTCTACTTGTTAATAGAAACTAGATCCCAAAATAGGAAAGAAAGAAAAACTTACATATGTACAAAAAGAAAATAAAATGTAATGAAAGGAAACCAAAAATAATATGTATATAACACATATATAAAAATTAAAATTAAAAATTGATAAAATAAGAAAATAGCTGAAAAAAATAATACTGGAAGACTAAAGAATTTTAAAACCACAGTTGCTATATACTGTTTTCCCCAAGAGCTGAAGCTTTGCAGTTTCTTTAAAAAGTCAACTTGGTACTAAACAGTTGTTCCTGCTGGTCCTTTAGGGATCTCACAGGTGTCCTCATCCTGGTGGTAATGGGCCTCCGTTGCCAGAGAGCTGGGCTCAGTGTAAAGGGCTCTGAATTGCACTATATGGTGCTGTTTTGCTCTCTGAAGCCTTTCAGCACCAATGGACAGGATTACAGGTCATCCACCTGAGATCTCATCCTAGAATTGAAAGTTCGCACTACTCACTCTTCAGTGAGCCCTCACAGAAAAGCAGTCAGTCACTCATCAACCTGGTTTCTGTCCTAACTCTGTATTCACCCAACCTGTGATCGAGCATTTTTATCTCAGGCACATGACTGAGTTTCAGGACTCCAAATTTTGTGTACTCCTACATCTTGAACCTGTGCCATTCCTCCCTGGAGAGTGAAGGAGGTTTTGCCCTGCTTCTGTCTTTTGCTGGGCCCTCCTAGAAAGCAGTCATCTGACCAGCAGTGGCTTACTATGGCAACACTAAGTGGAAATCCAACACCTAGACTCACTGCTTCCAGCCAGATTCCCTGCACCAATGCTTGGGAACTCAGGCATCCTCATTCTTTTTGTGACCCTGGGATCCTGAGATCATACTGTCCCACTTGGGATTCCACCCTACTTCACCACTTGTGCACCTTTAACCCAGGGACAGACCCAACTTTTAGACTTTTAGATGGTTCAATATTCAAAAGTCAATGTAATCCACCATATTAGCAGGCTGAAGAAGAAAATCACATGATCATATCAACCCCATATATAGCATTTCAAAGTAACAAAACTATGGAGATGGGAAACAAATTAGTGATTTCCAATGGTTAAAGGTTAATGGAGGAGGATGAGTAGGAATACAAGGGGGTAGCAGGAGAGAGGTCTTTGTGGTGAGGGAACAGTTCCTTATCTTGACTGGAGTGGTAATTACACAAATCTACGTATGTGACAAAGTGACATAGAGATATGCCCAAAAATGGTGTCAACATCAATTTCCCAAATTTGATATTATGTAAAATACAATTGATGGAGGAAACTGGGTAAACCTCTCTGTACCATTTTTGCAACTTCTTGTGAATCTCTCTCACAATAAAGATTTTTTTTAAAGAAAAAAATACTTTTTAAGAAAAAGCAATGGGCATTTTTATTGCATTACGTTAAATTTATAAATTAACTCAAGGAGAATAATGTGTTACTATCCAATAATAAGAAATATATTTAAATTTGCTTGTCTATTTTTGCATCTTTGAATTTAAAGTTTTCTCATAAAACCTTCTGTTTCTAGTTAACTTGTTATTTCTAAGTATTTTTTTGTTTCTGCTGTTAATGGAGGAGTCCAGTAACCAATTATTGTATTTGCTAAATCAAGCCTATTAATTCTTGGAAGTTAATTTAATACTCTGCTACCATACTGACATATTTGAAGTTAGTCTTAGAGAATAGGGCTTTCCAAATGTACCATCATATCATCTACAAATAGAAATAGTTTTACTTCTTCGTTTCCAACTATTATTCTTCTATTTTCCCTCATTTAAATGTATTAGCAAATACTCCCAGTACAATTTAAATAGTAGCAGAGATCCTAGGCATTCTGTATCTCTGCCTTATTCTTGATCTTAGTGAAATGCCTTATTATTTCCCCACTAAGATGCAAGCTTTAAGACTGATGGAATTCCTAATATTGAACTATGGTTGAATTCCTAGAATAAATCCCACTTTGTTATGCTATATTTTTCAATGTATGAATTCTATTTGATAGTATTTTACTAATGATTTTTGCATTGGCATTTATAAGGAAGACCATTTTATGTTTTTATTTCTTCCCCTCCCACTGTAAAATAATGGAACCTGCTTAGAGAGTCTATGTTTTCAGAGGGGGGGGGCATCTGGGTGGAGTAGTCAGTTAAGCATCTGACTCTTGGTTTTTGCTCAGGTTGTGATCTCAGGATTGTGAGATGGAGCCCTGCATTGAGCTCCACACTCAGAGTGGAGTCTCCCAGAGATTCTTTCTCCCTCTTCCTCTACCCCTCCCAATTGTGCACTCTCTCTCTCTAAAATAAATAATTAAATCCTTATAAAAAATAAAAAGAAAGAACATGGGGATCCCTGGGTGGCTCAGCGGTTTAGCACCTGCCTTGGTTCTGTTCTGATCAGGGCGTGATCTTGGAGTCCTGGGATCAAGTCCCACATTGGGCTCCCTGCGTGGGGTCTGCTCTCCCTCTGCCTGTGTCTCTGCCTCTCTCTCTTTCTCTCTCTCTGTGCCTCTCATGAATAAATAAATAAAATCTTTAAAAATAATAAAATAAAATAAATAAAAAATTTAAAAAAGAACAGTAAAGCAGAGTCAGAAAGGTTAAAAGTATAATTGGAAGTGTTTGAAGGTATTAGCACTTGGGGAAGGTGGTAAAAGTGATTGTATTAGACTATATTAAGTAAGAGACTCATAATCTATTTATTCATGAGAGACGCAGAGAGAGAGACACAGGAAGAGGGAGAAGCAGGCTATTCACAGAGAGCCCAATGCAGGACTCCATCCCAGGACCCTGGGATCACACCCTGAGCCCAAGGCAGACACTCAACTACTGAGCCACCTAGGCATCCCATGGAAGAAAGAAAGAAAGAGAAAGAGAGAGAGAAAGAGAGAAAGAAAGAAAGAAAGAAAGAAAGAAAGAAAGAAAGAAAGAAAGAAGAAAGAAAAAGAAAGAAAGGAAGAAAGGAAGAAGAAAAAGAAGAAGAAAGAAGAAAGAAAGAAAGAAAGAAAGAAAGAAAGAAGAAAGAAAGAAAAAGAAAAAGAGAAAAGAAAGAAGAAAGGAAGGAAGGAAGAAAGGAAGAAGAAAGAAAGAAATCAGGGCAGAAAACTAATGAGAATTTCACTAGAAATTCTTTGGAATTTCTTTGGACCTTTCTAAATTCCTGGGATAAAGTATTTAAAAAGTAATTTTAAAAATGCCTTTTTTTTTCTTTTGGTAAATGAGATTGACTTAGAAACCCCTTAGAGCTGGTGTGAGGATTCAAGAGCCTGGATAATCCAGACTCAGTGAACTAAACAAGCAACCAGCGAAAGGCTGTTGTACAATTGTCTTATCTGCATCTGCCAAATTTGTTTTACAATCTTAAGAAGCCTCTTCCTAATCCCCTGCTAGAGAAAGAATTATGAGGATGCCTATCTCAGGGAATGGTACAGAATCAGCCACTTTCCTATTTACCCTCTTTGAAGGGATACTTAACTCCAGTTCTAAAATTAAATAATCCTACTTCATGACCAGAGTCATAAAAGTTGAGTGGGGCTGGAGGTACCCATGATTGGACAGACTTAACCAAATGAAGAAAAATAGAAAAGAAATGAGAAAATACATCCAAAGGCTTTGTATATCATCCCTCAAACTTTCCTGCAGCCCTATCCTCCTTTATTCATATCTCTTAAACATCACTTCTGTGACTTTGCCATTCCTGTTAATTTAACCTAATTCACATAAATCTAGAGGAAAGGAATACATCATAAGTGATTTACCACAGCCCTAAACCCTGGCCTTGAGAGTGTGTTATTTTCTCCCTAATTAGGTCATATATACCAAGGAATTCCTTTGAGGCTTATCTGAAATCATAGGCAGATCTCTCAACTTCCATCAAGAGAGAATATGCCCCTTCCTGATCTCTTGACCTTAATTCTCTAATACAATTTTCTAATAAATTTGTCTATGCATATACTTATGGGACTTGATACAGGAATGATCCTCAGAGTGTTATATGTAACTGATAAATTATTGAACAATACATCTGAAACTAACAACATGTTGGCTAATTGAGATTGAATCTTTACAAAAAGGAATGATCCTCAGGCAAGGGAGGTCATAATGGACAGCAGATCTGGACTTCCTTTTTTTTCTTTTTAGCACCATGATCACTTTCATGGAAGAGCAAAAAAGTATGGTCTAGCTAAAAACAATCCTCTAGAAGTGATTAGCATTACTTCTTACCTAACCTTCCTTTTCTTGGAGCATTTTATTCTGTTTTTCTCAGGGCTTAGAAAAATATACAATAAAAATTAGGGAAAATCAACAATTAACAAGATGTACATTTAATACTCAAGGACCTACTATGGTCCCAATCCTGGGTATCTTAACAATAATAGTTACTTAAGAACAGCTTTTTTGTTTTCTAAAATCCTACCAGAGCTGACTACTTCAGGAAAGAGATGCATTAACTCATCTTCTCTTTTGTAAATGTTATGGACTTTTGCTTCTCCCCCATCCATCATCTTGTGAAGCAACAGTTGGAACTGGGGCACAGATACCAAGGCATAGAAGTGGTGTAGGGTAGACAATAGATCTGGTAGTCCCTGCTATCTGAGTTCTCTTACTTTGTGCAACATATTAACTCTGCTTGTAGTTTCTTCTATAAAATGAGCAGAATATCCATTTTGAGATTGTTGGGAAGATTAGAGATAAGGTATACATGTATATAAAGTATAGTATATTAGGGCAGCCCTGGTGGCTCAGTGGTTTAGCGCCACCTTCCGCTGGGGGTGTGATCCTGGGGACCCGGAATCGAGTCCCGTGTCGGACTCCCTGCGTGGAGCCTGCTTCTCCTGCTGCTTGTGTCTTTGTCTCTGTCTCTGTCTCTCTCTGTGCCTCTCATGAGTAAATAAATAAAATCTTTAAAAAAATAGTATAGTATATCGTACTTAAAACCTTCCAAATATTTCACATAGAGAAAAACCTAAACTCCTTACCGTGGTCTACATAGGCTAAATATGCTCTGGGCCCAGGTTGGCTCTTAGATCTCATCCCCATCTCACACCATCTTCCAGGCACATTGACTTCCTTTATGTTCTTCATACAATCTAAGCTTGTCCTCATATCTGTGTTTTGCTCTATATCCAGCATCCTCTAACTCCAGAACTCCACGCGATGCCTTTCTCCTGTCATTCAGATCTCTGTGAGGCGTTTTCTGATCACCCAATCTAGAGGAGCACTCCCCTGGAAACTTTCTCTCATCACAGCTTTTTTTTTTCTTTTTACTTCATATCAGTTAACACTACCTGAATTATCTCACTCATTTATTTGTGTTTTTACAAGGGCAGAAAATGTGTGTGTCTTGTTTCTCATTCTCTAACAGTACCAATCTCTTCCTGGAATCTTCCCAATGCCCAGATCTTTCCTTTCTGAGTGTTTTACCATTCCACAGCCAGTAAGCTGCATTTTGGAGTAGGCCCAGACTAACCTAGAATTTAAAATCCTGATTAGTCTCATTCATTTGGGGAATATAACTAATAGTGAAAGGGAATAGAGGGGAAGGGAGAATAAATGGGTAGGAAATATCAGAAAGGGAGACAGAACATAAAAGACTCCTAACTCTGGGAAACGAACTAGGGGTGGTGGAATGGGAGGAGGGCGGGGGGTGGGGGTGAATGGGTGGCAGGCACTGAGGGGGGCACTCGACGGGATGAGCACTGGGTGTTATTCTGTATGTTGGCAAATTGAACACCAATAAAAAATAAATTTATTATTAAAAAAATAAATAACAATAAAATAAAATCCTGATTAGTCCTCTTCGCAACATGTAACCTGGCCTCATCCTAACCTAGAGACAGTGACTCTCAATTTTTTTTAATGACACAAAGCTGCTTTTACCCAAGGGAGGGTCTGAACAGTTCAGCATCCATTTTTGGCCCAGTTACCCACAGGCACTGGTGTCAGATACCTCTTCCAAATGGAAGACAGAAATTAGGCAGGGCTTGGGAGTGTAGTCCGTTATTCTTGGAATATTTGAATGTGCTTTGAGTGGAGCAGTATAAATAAAGAGACATAGCCAAGGAGAAAGTGTTATATTTAAAACTCCTCCCCTTCATTTTCTTCTTCAAATGAATCAGTCCCCACTTCTTCATAATCCTTCTCCAGTGCAGCCAGGTCCTCCCTGGCCTCAGAAAATTCTCCTTCTTCCATTCCCTCTCCAACATACCAATGCACAAAGGCCCGCTTGGCATACATGAGATCAAACTTGTGGTCCAGGCGGGCCCAGGCCTCTGCAATTGCTGTGGTGTTGCTGAGCATGCAAACAGCCCTCTGGACTTTGGCCAGGTCCCCTCCTGGTACCACAGTGGGGGGCTGATAGTTGATGCCCACCTGAGGAACAGAAAAAGAAGAGGAGTAGCAAAAGAAAATGCAGAGCAGTCAAAGGATAACTCAAGATGGGGTTATCTTGGTAACATGGTGTGGTAGCAAGACACAGTCATGGGTTGGGAATGGGAGCAGGCCTGGATGTGAAAAGAGGGAATAAAGAGGTTGGAGAAACAGACAGGTAAAGAGAGGTAAGTGGTGAAGAGAAATTAAAAGTGGGTGGAACGAGGTGCAGGCAAATTCAAGAGAAGGGCTATAAAATCTAAAGACTGCAAAATACTAGGTGGAATTTAAATTAAAAGTTGGAAGCAAAAACTGCAAAAGAAAAGGGTGAAAGAGCTGGTATAGGTAGAAATGTTAGTGGAGGGATTCAAGCAGACAAATGAGAGTAATGAATGAGATTATTGTTAGGAAGGGTATACAATATATGTTTATCTTGAAAAGGGAAATAGGTCCCCTTTAGAAGCAAATTAATTTCTAGACTTGGTTTATTGTTTTATGCATGGTCATCTAAAGTTTCTCTTAGTTATACGGTCAGCAAATTTAGGTAAGTTTCTCTACCAACAGTAAAGGGCTGTTTAAAAGATCATAGAGATAATGCAGAGTGATAAATTTAAAAATCTAAAAGGTCCTAGAGATGGTGTTAGTGTTAAAACCAGGCCCCATATTTCAGGGGAGGAAGGCTTGTTAGAAGAAAAACAAGGACTTCAGTCAAAGAAAGTTAATTAAAACTCTTGCCTGAACAAGCCAACTTCCCAAGATCTGGTAGCATAGCAGGGTCCTCTAAGCTAACCCTAACCCCATCTGATGTTAGGGATCTAAGAAATCTCCCTTCTGCTCATACACATATCACAAACCAAAGCCAATCCCAGAAACTGTAGAAATTTGGAAGAACTCTAAGGTGACAAATTGTGATAATATTTATGGGACTCTGAGAATCACAATTCTACCCAAAAAATACCCCTCCTACCCAGGTCATCATGCCTTGCCAGCCTCTCAATTTTATAGCATTAAAATGTATGTCCTCTTGAGAGATGTAGTTGGGAGTTGCAACAGGCTATATAGCCAAGGTGGGTAGCCCATGAAATGACTTTGCAATTATCTATCATTCCTCGTAGACAAAAGTAGCATCTTGGTGGTGGAAGTGATGCTGAGCCAGGGGCAAAGGACCAAAACTGAGAAGAGGAAGGGCAATGAATATAAACTTTGCTGCATCACATATTTTGCTAGATCTGACCCTGACCAGCAAAAAACTTTGTGCCTGGAGCCAACTCTTCTCTCTCGAACAGTAATTATCCCTTCAACTGTCAAGTAGGGACAAACTCCTTTGAGGAGGTTATGAGAGGATGAAGTTCAATAGCATGTGCCTTTCTGAAAAGCAGCTAAAGATGCTAGTACTACCTATCTTTCTGGACATAATCCCCAAACTTCAGCTTAAAATAACAGAGTCAGAGTAAGAGGCATCTCCTTTTTGTTTACTTCCCCACCACCCTCACATCTCATTTCTTTTATCCTATTCATTTTCCTACTAGCTCATTTTGTTGTTTGTTACCATTTTAAAAATTTAAAAAGAACTCCATATTTTGGAAGATCTTGACAGTTTTCACAAGAATGACCAAAACTTACCCATAAATATTGGTGTAGTCTAGAGGGAAAAGATTGTGTATATAGGTAGGAGTACAGCAGTGAGGAAAAATCCTACAAAAGGAGATCAGCTACTAGGGTCAACGCTCCATATGCAAATAGGTCAGTCAAGAGAGTGGCACATGGTACCTTGTTTTGATAAGTCCCATCAAGGAAAAATAGAAATGCTCATCTCCGTATCTGTAGCAGCTGGTATAATACCCCTAGTGCTGAGTGAGCCTCTTAAATTATTAAAAGCATGACTGGGGGTTACTAATTAATGTAAATGATGGTAGTTATTTATTTTTTTTTTATGGTAGTTATTTTGATAGTAGAATCTCATTAAAGACCATGGGGGGAGGGTAGCCCCAGTAGCTCAGCAGTTTAGCGCTGCCTTCAGCCCAGGGCGTGAGCCTGCAGACCAGGAATCGAGTCCCACATCAGGCTCCCTGCATGGAGCCTGCTTCTCCCTCTGCCTGTGTCTCTGCCTCTCTCCCTCCGTCTCTCCCTCCCTCTCTCTCTCTCTCTCTCTCTGGCTCTCATGAATAAATAAATAAAATCTTAAAAAAAAAAAAAAAGACCATGGAGGGGCACCTGGATGGCTCAGTTGGTTAAGCGTCTGCCTTCAGCTCAGATCATGATCCCAGAGTCCTGGGATGGAGCCCTGCATTGGGCTCCTTGCTCAGCCGGGAGCCTTCTTCTCCCTCTCCCTCTGCCTGCTGCTTGTGCTCTGTGTCAAATAAATAAGTAAAATCTTAAAAAAAAAAAAACAAAAAGACCATGGGAAAACAGGACAAAGTGGTCAAGCAGTTCACATGCACAGAGCATTACCTTGTGCTTTCAGCTGCATTACCTTGCCAGGGCAACTCAAAGGAGTGGTTTCTAACATTCAACATTTACTAGTCCTAAGATCCATGGTTTTTCTCAGGCTATTATATCTACCCACTGACCCTCAGAGTCTGAGGCATTTTCTAGATTGCAGACACCTGCTCTACAACAGGCTTCCTCAGCTTCTGCTTATTCCTGGTTAACGGAAAATGTTGGGGCTTCACAAAATAAGTGATTCACAATCCTATAGTACACATATAATTTCTTATCCTCACTTTAAGTTAATTAAGACTTACAGGAAAAATATTTAATTTTTCAAAATAAATTGGAGAGGAACACATCTTTTGTTAAAGGAGGGAATTATACCTCTTTGGTAATTTGAATCATTTGGTTAACTCCATTCTCTAATCTATTGTCAGATAACAACTACCTCTGCTCATTCATCCTGAACATCCCACTTGCCTGCAAGGGTTCTTTCTAGCCTGTTCACTCCCCCTCTTAGAGAAAAGCCCTTCTCTACCTGACCTTTGGGATGCTTGCAGATATTAGGGTAGGAACAGTTGGCACTTTCTCCCTCTGTTGTATTGTCCCTCTGAGTATTGCAATTGTTCTCCTCCCCTTCTCTCAATTATCCTTTCAAATAGTCTCTTCCTTACCTAAAATGAATGAATTAATGATATCATGGTTATATTTGTATTAAGCCTTCTTCCCATGTCATCCCGTGAAGCCTGAAGCTCCCATGGAATTTTATGTCTAACATCCTGGAATTTACATGTATTTCTCCCCCATCTCCTTCTGCTTCTCTAATTGTCTATCTTCTCCCTAAGTCAAGTCATCAGCTCTCACCTTGAAGCCTGTAGGACACCAATCTACAAATTGAATAGTCCTCTTGGTCTTGATGGCGGCAATAGCGACATTCACATCCTTAGGCACCACATCCCCCCGGTAGAGCATGCAGCAGGCCATGTACTTCCCATGTCTTGGGTCACACTTCACCATCTGGCTGTTGGGCTCAAAGCAGGAGCTGGTTATCTCAGCCACGGAGAGTTGTTCATGATAGGCTTTCTCAGCAGATATGATGGGTGCATAAGTGACCAGTGGGAAGTGGATGCGGGGGTAGGGCACCAGGTTGGTCTGGAACTCAGTGAGGTCCACATTAAGGGCCCCATCAAAGCGGAGAGAGGCAGTGATGGAGGACACAATCTGACTGATGAGGCGGTTGAGGTTGGTATAGGTGGGGCGCTCAATGTCTAGGTTCCTGCGACAGATGTCATAGATGGCTTCATTATCCACCATAAAAGCACAATCTGAATGTTCCAGTGTGGTGTGGGTGGTCAGAATGGAGTTGTAGGGCTCTACCACTGCAGTGGAGACCTGAGGAGCTGGGTAAATAGCAAACTCTAACTTGGATTTCTTGCCATAATCCAAGGAGAGGCGTTCCATCAACAGAGAAGTGAAGCCAGAGCCAGTGCCCCCACCAAAACTGTGGAAGATGAGGAAGCCCTGCAAGCCAGAGCAGGCATCTGTCTGGGGAGAGTAGAGCATGAGAAAAAACCATGGAGACAAGTTTATGAAAATATCTTTATGTGAACAAAGACAGGCAATCCTCTCTATCTGCCCCACTCCATTCCTCAACATTTTTATGTAGGTAAAATAAAAACAGCCTTGAAGTAGTAAAATAAAAAGGAATTGAGTTGATCTGGAGAGAACTAGCTAAAATATATTGGGTGGCAAACTGTACAAGTACATGCCACTAGGTACGTATACGGTTCCAGCCCAGTGACTTGGTTGAATCAGGAATAAGAGTGTCAGAACCACAATGGTTAACAACTTTGCCCTTTGAGAACCCCAAATCCTTGCCCATTTTTCCTGCCCTTGTCATTGGTTTTGTGGGAACTTGTGACTATACATCTCAGCCCAGCCTTGAAATGTGGCTCAGGGTATCAATTTCAGACATATATATGGAGTTAGAGAACCTGAGTTTTAATATCAATTTTGTCATTTCCCAGCTGTAAAAACTTGAGCAAATTATTGAACCTCTCCAGATTTCTGTTTCTTCCTGACTGGGCAATAAAAAAATACTCATCTCACAAGGTTATCGTGATTATCAAATGAGATAGCATGATATGCTGAGCAAGTACTTGACATGTAGTTAAGCACTCAATGTTAGCTCTTATCAGAACTAAGAGAATCCATAACAGTCACAAATTTTCCCATTGGGTATGATCTATGATATTGGTTCTGAACTTTTGGGGCCCACAGACAGCTTTGAGACAGATAATTCCTACGAGCTCTCCACTAAGCAGAAAAAGTGAACAAAGGGACGCCTGGGTGGCTCAGCAGTTTGGTGCCTGCCTTCAGTCCAGGGCGTGATCCTGGAGTCCTGGGATCGAGTCCCACATCAGGCTCCCTCTATGGAACCTGCTTCTCCCTCTGCCTTTCTCTCTCTCTCTGTGTGTCTCTCATGAATAAATAAATAAAATCTTGAAAGAAAGAAAGAAAGAAAGAAAGAAAGAAAGAAAGAAAGAAAGAAAGAAAGAAAGAAAGAGTGAACATATACAAAAATTTGGCATCCTTAGCTCCCAAGAACCACTGACCAAGTCCAACCATTTCCATTGTAAAGATAAGGAAATGAAAGTTCAAAGAGATAAACTGGCCCACCCTATAACTCAGAGCTTTTTAATCATACAACCAGATTCAAATCCCAACTCTACCACTTTCTAATTGTGTGACTGAAGCTAAATAATTGAGCCACACTGGCCCTCAATTTCTTCACCTGTAAAGTACAGGAAAATGACTTTCTCTGTATCATCGTTATGGGAATTAAGTGAAGGAATGTATTTAATTGACATTTGTAATGGTATTTTTTTAAGTTCTCAAATGTATCAACAATCTCTTCCTCTTCTCTTCCAAGTTAAATTCTTTGTTACCTTATGCTTTCAACAAGCAAAGAGCTAGCTTTCCTTATATCTAGAATTTCCCCCAGATACTACCATAGAGTATCAATAAGAATTGGTAGGGCATCAACCTGTAGTTCATAATGTCCAGGGGAAGAAAGGGGCATCATTCCTATGAATGCTTCTTATAGTACATAAGCAAAAATTCTCAAATCTTAAGAGCTCTATTCTGTAGCTAGGTGTCGTGTGCCTTCACTAATTCTGTTCAGACTTAGCCTATCCATTTTAGCCTAACTCATCAATTCCCCACCCTTGTTAATACTTACCAGCTTCCGTATACGATCCAGCACCAGGTCGATGCTCTCCTTGCCCACTGTGTAGTGGCCCCGGGCATAGTTGTTAGCTGCATCCTCCTTCCCTGTGATCAACTGTTCTGGATGGAAGAGCTGGCGGTAGGTTCCTGCTCGAACCTCATCTACCAAGGGACAGAAACCATCAGGTCTTTTTACCTTGTTTCTAGAGAAGTGTCCCTCATTAAATATCATATAATACTTTTCTGGGTCTCCATTTCCTCTGCCTATAAAACTCCACTGAGGTAGAACCAGACAACCCTATAATAAATCTGCAAAAATGGGCAGCCCAGGTGGCTCAGCGGTTTAGTGCCACCTTCAGCCCAGGGCCTGATCCTGGAGACCCGAATCGAGTCCCACGTTGGGCTCCTTGCATGGAGCCTGCTTCTCCCTCTGCCTGTGTCTCGGCCTCTGTGTGTGTGTGTGTGTGTGTGTGTGTGATGAATAAATAAATAAAATCATTAAAATAAAAAAAAATAAATCTGCAAAAGGTTAAGAGAATTCCAGGGTAACATAGGCACTAATTGAATCAGAAGCCTGTGACTCAAATAGGCAAAGAGAAGCCAGCTGCTCTGCTGGCAGGAACTTTTAAAAGCATCAGGTTCACAAAGTTCACCAAACATCAAAGCTAAGTGCCCTGGCTTCCTTCTACTTTGACCCCTCAAGTCTTCCTTTTTTTTTTTTCATGCTGCAAGGTTACCCAAAACTTTAACCCAATTTCACTTGCACTAAAATGTTCTAGGTACACAGATAAAAATTCCAAGTAATCTGCTCTCTGAGGAATTGTTCTATCCCTAACCAAATAAATGTCAGGCATTAGAGATATTTTAGGATGATCTTAAAGCAGAACCATGCTCCAGGTTCTAGAAGAGCAGGAGCCCTAGAGAGGGTGGCTATTCAGCTCACCTCCAAGAGTCCACACAAAATAGATATATGGCTGACCAAGATGTATCAAGCCCCAGCTACATGTCCTCTTTTCTTCAGAGTTATTCTAATCTCCCCACCCCAAGGAAATCAGTCATTTACACAGTTGTCTGGGGGGAGTAATCTGTACATTTTGTATTTATACAATGTATCCAAGGGCTGTGTACCTATAGTCTGCTGTCCCTGGAAATTAGTGTTCAGGCATTACAGACCTTAGCCTAGATATCTCTGTGAAACTTACCCATTCCTTGTTTGGTGAACCAGCCTTGAGGCTGAGGAAATCCTGATGTTGAGCTGAGGACTGACCCAGGAGTCCAGGGAAGTGATGTAGGGGGTGAGGGGGACCTCAGGGGAAAGGTGAAGCACTAAGAACCTGTACCAACACAAGTCAGAATTCCTGTTTTCTAGGATCCAGAAGAGGTTCATTCTAGAGCTACAGCAACTTCTGGCTGTAAGACAATGTGTCTGCTCTTACTCCATTTTGTATAAGGTAATACAAGGTTATATCAGACCCATGGGAAAAGACTGCAATTATTATGAAATCAGAAACCCTATGCTTTGGAAAATTGACTATTTGGAGATCTCTTACAATTCTTAAAACTATTTTTTTATTTTTTTACTCTTAGTATCTAGTAAAGAATCTTGACTAAAAATTTAAAAAATTTTTTTTTTAATTTTTATTTATTTATGATAGTCACACCACAGAGAGAGAGAGAGAGAGGCAGAGACACAGGCAGAGGGAGAAGCAGGCTCCATGCACCAGGAGCCCGACGTGGGATTCGATCCCGGATCTCCAGGATCGCGCCCTGGGCCAAAGGCAGGCACCGAACCGCTGCGCCACCCAGGGATCCCTTGACTAAAAATTTAAATCTTTCTTAGCAGGTTAAGGAGTTTAAGTATAGGTTCTTTCGTTCTGCATAGGTTACAGCTAAAATGGGGGAGCAGAGATCTGTGATTTCTATCGTATCTGGAGACTCCAAAAGACTGGAGATTTCAAGGAGCTAACAGAAGTAAATGTGGGGTGGGGAGGTTCTAGTTGAGCCACTCCCACCCTCCAATTAGAGATTCTGCTTCCTTAGCTATCATGGACCAAAGCCTCTGCAGCTTTATGTTGTTTTCTGTGGAAAGGATCCTAGCGCATACTCACCTACAACCCATACTCACCTACTACAGTAGGCTCCAGATCTACCATGACAGCCCGAGGCACATGTTTCCCATTACCAGTCTCACTGAAAAAGGTGGTGAATGAGTCATCATCATTGACCTTGCTGCCTTGGACACCAAAGGTGCCATCTGCCTGGATGCCATGTTCCAGACAGAAGAGCTCCCAGCAGGCATTGCCAATCTGAACTCCTGCTTGACCCACGTGGACTGATATGCACTCCCGCTGTGAGGAAAATGCAGAATCAAGGTCAAAGAGTCCTACACTTGGTCATGCCTTTATGCTATATCCTGCACATCTGAAGACTTGTCTATCTCTGGCATCCAACTCTCAGGATATCCATCCCTCCAACCATGCCATTTAGAACCAGGTGGGGTCTGACGTGTCAGGTGTCTGGGTACCAATGCATTTGGACTGAGACTTGGCTCAACAGGGGGTTAATTCAAAACCATGAATTCTTGTACTGATGAAGGAGGTCAAAGGATAAACAAATGATAACAGCAGAAACTGTCCATAAATTCACTACCATACACAGTGACAGCATTTGTATTCATGCCTAGGCCTTCCTAAACAACATCACCTCTCCTGTCCCCTTTCTCTCTCTTTCCTTCCATTCATCTCTCTTCCTCTCCCCTCTCTCCCTCTTTTTCTCTCTCATGCGCGTGCGCACACACACACACACACACACACACAAACTAACACACAAAGTCTCAGAATATCATAGAGCAGGTAAACACTAATGAATATACTTTGTAAATAGGTATCATGGGTGTCTTTAGTGTTCTGGTTACAAATGTAGAAGAAGAAAGGATTTACATCAGCAAAGGAAAATTGGGAGTATATAAATGAGCTCTTCTTAAACTCTGATAAGTTGGAAAACTTATTTATAGCCACCATAACCTGCTCCCTTGCCTATGTCAGGCCAAGCATTAAAGGGGACCTTTAGAAGGTCCTTACCTCTTTGTTACTCTGGTGTGAAGTCATGATTACCTGATTGATCCCAGTGCTAATAGTTGAGGATAAGGATGGGTGTCTGTGTGTGTGAGAGAGAGAGAGAGAAAGAGAGAGAGTATGAATGTGTGTGTTTGAACAGAAGCTGGGGTTTTACCAGGAAGTATGGCCTCATCACCTCCACATATCCCACCTGTGAGGAAGCATGGCCAGCACAAAGTGGCCCTGTGCACATGATGCCCAGCTGGGAAGCATGTGCTTGGTCCGTGGGTTTCTGTTCTTATCCATGACGTGACCTGGCATTTTCCAGCACTAGGTAACCCAGGCCAGAGCAGAGCCTCTAGAGGATTTGGCTGGTAACTGAAACACATGGAGTCAGAGGGAACTTGGACGTTCTTTGGCCATGGGAACAGGGCAGCTGCTCTGAGTAATAACTCAAAGAGTCAGAGATTCCAGGACTCATTACCTCCTAATTTGATTTTAGAACTGAGACCTACCCTACACCTGTCTTTATGACCTTGCCTTGGGGACCACAGAGCACAGGTGTTCACAGCAACCAGTATGAAACATATCTCTTTCTGGAAATACAACCCAGCTATATTTCTGTGAGTCTGATGGCCAGGGAAAGGCTTCACTCACAAAGTTGTCCACACCCCAGGGTTTAAATTGCACCTTCTCAATTTACTTATGCTGTGTGACCTTGGCTGAGTTACTTAACTTCCTCTCATCTGGAAATTAAAAGTTAGCCATGATTATTGTTGTTTTTGCCTTTACCATTATCATTTTCATTATGATACTACCTTGTAGCTTTATTCTGCACCCAGAAGAAACAGGAGTGGAAAGTTAGAGACCCCAGGTTCCCATTCCACTCACCCCTACTCTGAGGTCTATTTTCTGCCTTCACCTTATGTCTTAATTCAGAATTTTAAAAAAGTGTCCTATACTTTGATGCCCCTTTAATCTCACACACACCAATAGAGATGCCAGTCTTCAAAGACCCATTCCCTCTCTCTCTCTCTCTCTCTCTCTCACACACACACACACACACACACCCCTTAGAAAGAGCTATTTTCTCTGTTAAACTCGCTTAAAGAGACTCAGAAATAACTGATATGTTCATAGGTGCTTCCAAAACCCAAAAGTGGCTACATCAATCAAGAGAAAAGGAAGGTCCCTCAATACCATTGCCACTAACAGGAACCAGGGCTCCTGGAAGAAATGAAGAGTTCTAGGATTGAGATAAGGAATATACAAGATGATCCTGGAACATGTTATGGTGCCTGAAAGCACAGAAGCTATCACAGACTGGAATGATGTTAAAAGAGCTCAGAAAGCTCCCACTGCCAAAGATGAGTCAGTATGAGCATGAAAAAGAAGGAGGATGGTACTTGATTGAAAATAGGATATATAGGGCAGCCCGGGTGGCTCAGCGGTTTAGCGCCACCTTCAGCCCAGGACCTGATCCTGGAGACCCGGGATCCAGTCCCACGTCCGGCTCTCTGCATGGAGCCTGCTTCTCCCTCTGCCTGTGTCTCTGCCTCTCTCTCTCCATGTATCTCATGAATATATAAATAAAATCTTCAAAAAAAAAAGAAAGAAAAAAAAAAAGAAATAGGATGTATATAAAAATCCATACTCCTTTGTGTTGTTAAGAAAGGAAAATAAGGGATCCCTGGGTGGCGCAGCGGTTTAGCGCCTGCCTTTGGCCCAGGGATCGAATCCCACATCGGGCTCCCGGTGCATGGAGCCTGCTTCTCCCTCTGCCTATGTCTCTGCCTCTCTCTCTCTCTCTGTATGACTATCATAAATAAAAAAAAAAAGGAAAATAAATAAAACTGATTTGTCCCCATTCAAACAGTACTCTTTATGAGGGAAAGCTCTTTTTTTTTAACTGAAGAATGTCAGCTAATCAATGTACAAGGAATAATATATTAATAAATGTTGCCATATGATAGTTCCTAATTACATAAGAAATAGATATTCAGATAGTGCCAAAGAATCAGTTACTTACAGGTTACAATGAGAAAAAATAACTACAGCAGTTACTACCCTAACACTGGGATCAATTTTAACAGTACTGATAGTGAGAAAACCAGACATTAAGGACCTCCTGATGTGATGCAATATGACATACACAACACCACCCATGCAGGAATTCTTGTACTTAGTTTTGGGGTCCTGGGGTGGCTCAGTCCGTTAAGTGTCCAACTCTTCATTTTGGCTCTGGTCATGATCTCAGGGTCATGAGATTGAGCCTGTGTCGAGCTCCTCACTGGAGGATGACTGGAGCTCCAGATGGAGCCTGCCTAAGATTCCCTCTCCTTCTGCCCCTCTACCCCCACCTGCTCACATTCTCATGGGCATGCTTTCTCTAAAAAAAAAAAAAAAAAAAAAAAAAAAAAAAAGCTCAGCCTTAAACTATGAAACACTTTAAATTTAGTTTTCACATTATAGAAAACACAAGAATCAGAGTAATAAATGACATGAGAAAACAGTAAAATAAATCCAGAAAGTGAAACATTCTACAGGACAATTGATATATTTTTAGTTTATGGAAAATAAAGATGATAGGAGAGATTGTTCCATATCAAAAGAAACTTAAGAAACATAATGCCCACATGTAGTATGTGCACTTGGCCTAAATTCTGGCTTGAACAAATCAAAATTATTTGGGGGACAAATAGAGACATTGATTAGTTTTATTAAACATGATAATGAAAGTATAGTTAAGTATGACAATGACCTTATTTTTTAGAGTCACTTCTAAAGCATTTGGGGAAAAATACTAAAACATCTGTATTTTACTTTAAAATACTTCAACAAATACAGCAGATAAAGTAAATATGGCAGAAAAATAATAATTATTAAATCTAGATCATAGATGAATGAGTGGCATTATAGTACTATTCCAGGGATTTAAATTTTTCCAAACTAAAAAGAATAAAAAAAAAAAACTAAAGAAAAAAATTTTTAAAGTATCTTATTCTGCAGGGTCCAGGCTCTTCCTGTCCCATTTCACTTAGTCATTGATTAAGCTGGCAATACTAAGAACTAATTTGCCAAGGCACTGAGCTAGCCTTCTCCAGCCATTGCCTCATCACTGTCCCCATCTTCCTGCCTGGAAGTTCTACATAGATAAACATAGAGCAGACACAGTGCTGTTGGCCTTGTGAGGCCACCCCTCATCCATCTGGCCTAAGCAGGGATGTTATGTCAACTGCAAACATTTAGGATACTAGAACTGGACTGGCTTTATGGATCACCAAATATGATTCCCTCCCCATTTTACAATGAAAAATCTGATGCTCAGAAAGGTAAAGGAACAGATTCAAGATTTTACAACTCTGTAGCAAGAGCCCAGACTGGAATCCAGGTCTTCTCTGACCTCAGCTTGAGTTCTTTCCTTTACACCACACAACCTCCTGGCTCATTGCACTCTGAACTTCCAGGGCCCTGGGGTGTGCCCATATCTACATCAATGCAAGCCTGAGAGTATATAACAAGGCCAAACTCTTATAGCAAAACTCCAAACAGAAAAAAGCTCCAATGCAGAGAGAAACTGAGAATGGCTTATGGTCTCTTTGAAAATGGGTCATCCTTCTCTGATAGAACCAGGAATCTGTTTCTCAGGGCTGGTGTGTGTACAAGGAGAAGGAGGAGCTGAAGTGCAGAGGAAGCTGACCCAGCAGAGGATATTAATGTCCTAAATTTACTCCAAACTCAGATTTCAAGATTCCCCTCTCTAGCCAATCAGAGCTCAGGCTTTCTCTCTCGCACTATTTCTCTCTTTCAGTTCCATTTTGTTTTTTGTTTTTGTTTTTTTAATTTTTTGTTTTTATTTATTTAGGATAGTCACAGAGAGAGAGAGAGAGACAGAGACATAGGCAGAGGGAGAAGCAGGCTCCATGCACCGGGAGCCCAACGTGGGATTCGATCCCGAGTCTCCAGGATCAACCCCTGGGCCAAAGGCAGGCGCCAAACCGCTGCGCCACCCAGGGATCCCCCTTCAGTTCCATTTTGAATCTGAGTTTATACAGCTCAGACCACTTCTGTGCTCCAGGGATGTTGTGGGGTGAAGGGGGTCCCGTGTATGCTGCTGGACCTCTCTGCCCAGCAATCCAGGGAGTGAAGATGAGGGAGAGGGGAGAGACCTAATAAAGTAATTTCGTTTCCTCAAGAAAAGTATGACATATCCTTACACAGACCTAGTGCCAGGATAACTACAAAAGTTACTCACTGTCTTCATTTCTACAACAAATATTTATTGTGTTATTATGTGTGAGGAAGTGTCAAAAGATACTAGGCTAACTCCTACCCATCCTATTCATTAAATGTCACTTCCTACAGGAAGTCTGGAAAACCACTAACTAGCATAGGGCCCCTACTATGTGCTCCCATAATCCTCTTCTTTCCTATCATGGTATTTATCACACCATATTATAGTTGCTTGTTCAATTTTCTGATTTTCCTAGCAGAGAGAATAAGGGTTTTTTTTAATTTTTTTTTATGATAGTCACAGAGAGAGAGAGAGAGAGAGAGAGAGAGGCAGAGACACAGGCAGAGGGAGAAGCAGGCTCCATGCACTGGGAGCCCGACGTGGGATTCGATCCCGGGTCTCCAGGATCCTGCCCTGGGCCAAAGGCAGGCACCAAACCGCTGCGCCACCCAGGGATCCCGAGAATAAGTTTTATGAAGGCAAGAAACCCTTATTTACTTACTGCATCCCCAGCATCAAGCACAGTGCTTGAATGTAGTGGGTGCTCAATAAATACATGGACGATTAGAATGAAAACTCTGCCCAGAGAGGTCTTATAATCTATTTAACCAGAGTAACCAGTGCCTAAGAGACAATGGGAGTTCAAAGGAGAAAAAGAACAACCCTGGCTTGGTTTCCTGGAACAGGAATATCTGCAGTGACCTTGACGAATTTAGACATGCCAAAATGATCATTTTAGTTGGGCTTGGGAACAATATGAACAAGAGGCAGGAACGTTTAGGGCAGGTCCCACAAATGGCACAGTTTGCCTGACATGTAGGCTCATGAAAGGCAGAGCAGATGAGGCATCTATGCCACCTACCTCCATCTTCCATGGGGAGAGAAGCCTACATTTTGCAGAACATCAAAAGGAAATTCTAGAATTTTACAGCCCTTTTATAAATCCACCCTAAGAAACCTTTTCTTATATAAATCTTATTTCTATTTTAATATTAGTCATTCCCATTCATTTTGTTCTCAGAGGACTAAGATCAGCTAGTTAGGATCCTCTGTAGAAGGAGGCTTTGTAGCTTCAAATATCATTTTGAAGTATCATAAAATAGTAAAACTGGCATATTACCTAGGAAAGGAACTGACATGGACCAGTGGTATATGGCATGTAAAAACCTGAGACCAGTTCACATCCCCTAAGCACCAATGTAATCAAATGCCACACAGGTGCTTTCAGGGAGCATATTATTATATCAAATTATGTCTAGATGCCAGGCTGGGCTAATAACTCACCTATATTTTAGGATCTAGGTCAAAGATGGCAAATAAAAAGTAGATCCACAGTGTCATGGAGGAATAACTAAAGTAAGAAAAAATGTGATTCATAAAAGATTGTTTGAATTATCCCTGTTCAAAACCCTTCAATTACAGCATATTTGGAATCAGAACAAAAAATAGATAGCAAGCCAGAAACAGCAAGAACAAAAACTTGACCTAAATTAACATCAGTGAGTGAAAGTAGCTCAAGAGAGGGGGCTCAGTTCAAAGACATTGCATTTAGGGCAGCAATAGGGATGACATAGACCAACTTTAGGAGTGGCAGGGGTATGTCCCAGCATGAGGGACCCATTGGTGTCAGAAGGCCCATCAGCTTTAGCTGACATTGGGGGCAAGTGTGAGAGACAGTTAAGGAGTTTTAAACTGGTGTACACTGCCCACTCCATTTTCCCATTCTCTTCCTACAGATAAAGATCTGGGAGAAATTCTAATAGGAAGACACAGACAGGGAAATGTCTACCACAAAGGCCACAGATAGCATTACTGGTCCATTGGTGGCCAGAGGGAAAAGGAGCAGTTGGTCCACTTCTGCCCTCAAAGAAAGAGTAGTGAAGTACACCCACCTCCTATCACTAGTCCTGAATTCACCAGCTATTGTTCCTCAGAAGGTATTTCTTTTTTTTTTTTTTAGATTTATTTATTTATTTATTCACAAGATTGAGAGAGAGAGAGAGGCAGAGACACAGGCAGAGGGAGAAACAGGCTCCATGCAGGGAGCCCGACGTGGGACTTGATCCTGGGTCTCCAGGATCACGCCCAGGGCCGAAAGTGGTGCTGAACCCCTGGGCCACTGTGGCTGCCCAGAAGTTATTTCTAACTTTTCATCTTCCTCTCAAGGTCACTCAAGAGCCCCCTCAGAAAGGACACTCTGCAACAGCATTGGCCCTTTAGCTCTGCATGGACCTGACCTGATCCTGGAAGCTTCCTATGAAAACGCCTCATTTAATCAGCACCTTTGCCCTAGCCACTGCCAAGGGAAATTCTGTTCATCAGGCTCCTCTGCTGCTCCGAGGCATATAACCCTCCACCAATGTCTGGGGGAATCTGCCCTTAGTAGCCAGAAGAGCAGACCAGCAGTGGTCTGAAGTCAGAAAATAAGTGTGGACCCTGCAGAGATCAGCCATGCCTGACTACATGGAGGCAATTTGCAGAGGACTGCAGACACAAAGGCAGTCCATCTCACCCCCAAAACAGTCTCCCCTCCTCTCTGTTTTTTGGGGTTTTGGTTTTGTTTTGTTTCGTTTTTGAGAAACAGGCTTTTTGTTGCCATTTCATGCCTATTCCCATCTGAACTGGTGCTCCACAGTTCAGGAGGAATGCAGTAAGGAGGCTGAGTTGCAGATGTTTTCACCTCTCCATAAACCCAAGCGGTTTCTCTGTGCCTGAGATCATAGACATGGGCTTGACTTGGGGCACCTGGCCAGAAGTCTCCAACCACTTTCCCCAAAGGTGTCCTAGCCTCAGTTCCCAAAAGAACTGCTTACTGGAGGGACACTGGGAGCAGATGGGAATGCTCAATTATAGGATTAGTTAACACATTTCTTACTCATAACATACAGAAATGCTGAACCTAATTCTTTTTAACACAGCAGAATTCTTCCTCCAACCCCCAAGAGGGAAGGAAATCCTAGAGAATGGCTGCCTGAAGGAAATGAAGTCCTTTCTGCATGGGTAGGATTCTTTGGGTCTATGTTTATTAGATATGTCATTTTAGCCTTTCAGGAACAAGTCAAGAGGTTTTTAAAAAGAGGTTCCAGGGATCCCTGGGTGGCGCAGCGGTTTGGCGCCTGCCTTTGGCCCAGGGCGCGATCCTGGAGACCCGGGATCGAATCCCACGTCGGGCTCCTGGTGCATGGAGCCTGCTTCTCCCTCTGCCTGTGTCTCTGCCTCTCTCTCTCTCTCTCTCTGTGACTATCATAAATAAATAAAAATTTATTAAAAAAAAAAAAATAAAAAATAAAAAGAGGTTCCATGAGTGAAAAATGGTCAATTAAATATGTTTTCCCATTAAGACAATGCTGCCAAATACCCACCATTTGCTTCAACATGGATGGAACTGGAGGGTATTATGCTGAGTGAAATAAGTCAATCGGAGAAGGACAAACATTATATGGTCTCATTCATTTGGGGAATATAAAAAATAGTGAAAGGGATAAAGGGGAAAGGAGAAAAAATGAGTGGGAAATATCAGAAAGGGAGACAGATCATGAAAGACTCCTAACTCTGGGAAATGAACTAGGGGTGGTGGAAGGGGAGGTTGGCAGGGGGTGGGGGTGACTGGGTGACGGGCACTGAGATGGGCACTTAATGGGATGAGCACTGGGTGTTATTCTATATGTTGGCAAACTGAACACCAATAAAAAATAAATTTATAAAAAAAAGACAATGCTGCCAATGTAATTAAATATTTTAAACAGAACCTGCTTTACAAAATTCAGTTTCAAAATAAATAAAAGATATTTTCTTTCCAAAATATTCAACCATAGGTTTTCAATTAAACATCTACATTTAAAATAAGGTTTTACTGTTGAAAAATTTTATTTACCTGACATTTTCAGAAACTTGCCTATTGAATACACAAAGTTTGCTCAGAGGGCTAGATTATGATCATTGGATCCCCTGTAAGTTCCCTGTAGGCTCTACTATGAGAATTGCTATGACACGCAGGTCAAAATTAAAACATGCAAGAAAAAGCACTTTGAAAATTATACAGCATGACAATACTAGACATTATAAATATTAAATATCAAATTTTGAGTATGTTGCCTAGGATTTGCTTCAAAATAATAGGAAGTGTGGAAAAGGGGAATAAATGAAGCAAGACTTGTCAAAAGTAGGTAATTGTTGAAATTGGATGAGGCATATACATTGGTATATTGGGGTTCATTATACCATTCTCTCCTCTTCTGTGTATGTTTGAAATTCTCCACAATAAAAAGTTTAAAACAGTAAAGCTATGTGGAGCCTTGGGAATTGTATTGTAACCCTCTTTCATGTTGTAAATGAGAAAACCAGTTTTCTCTAGAGAGGTTAAACGATCTTCTTGAAGTCACATAGCTAGCTGCAGAGCCAGGAGTCAAAATTCTTCTCTGGGTCTCTTCTATGGCCTCACAGCAGGGGCCTCGGGCAGGAGTGGGTTCCTTTGGCCACTGTCACCAACATCCCCCAAGTTCTTCAAGCTGCCAGGTGGGTCTGGGAGCATGCTCCGGAGAGAGGGGCTGCCAACAGACCTCCAGCTAGGAACAGCGGAGCTGGAGCTGGAGCTGGAGCTGGGGCTGGGGCTGGGGCTGGGGCTGGGGCTGGGGCCGGAGCCGGAGCCGGAGCCGGAGCCAGAGGACCTGGGCGCAGTCCAAACTGAGCAGAGCAGGGGGAGGAGGGGAGTTTTCCCGCGGCCCGGCTGGGTCACCGACACCTACAGCAAGACTGCCTGGAGAACCTGACCTCGGCCTAAGAGACAGGCTTATTCCCTTCCCTCCCCTCCGCCACTCCATCTTTCCAACCCACCCCCCGCTGCCAGAATACCAGGGCTCTGAACCGGGAGATGCTGGGGTGTCAGGGCGTTCCGGGAAGTAAATTGGCGGCGATTTTACGCACTCCAGGGACGGGAAGGATTCTAGAGGGTCTGGAGAGGCCCGCTCCAGCAAGATCTGCGTCTGCAAAAGGATATGGATTTCGGAGGAGGGAGAAAGGAGCCGCCACTGAGCCCTTCGCCATGGTAGTAAACAAAAAAGGAAGTCTGAGGTCCCCTTGCCTTCCGGAGGGAGACTTCTGTGTGTCAAAATCCTTCAGATTTTGACCCCTGGAAAAACTGGGGACTTGGCGTGGGTGCCAGGGAAGCCGGGCGCACTAAAATTGTAAGTGCCCCCAAACCCAAGAAAATGTTCAGAGACGAGAAAGGAAAAAGACTTCAAGACTGGGGATACTATGACTAAGTCCTCTGTCACATTTGATTGGATTTGGGGACCTCTGATGGCCCAGTTGCCCGTCAGGAACCCCTGGACTGCATCCTCCGGACCGCGCTCCCGGCCCCAAGCCGCCAGCCCGTCGGGGCCCCTCTGAATCCCATCTCTCATCTCTCCTCCCCCTCCTCACCTGCGTGCACCAACCTCCCCGAGCTCCCTCTGGGGGCCAACTCGCCTCCGGTCTCTACTTTGTCTATTCCGAAGGGTCCTGGCCCCGGGTGTCCTCCGCGCGAGGGTACGGACCCCCTCGAGCCTGAACTGAAATCCCAGGAACTTCGAGCTCTGCAGACCCAAAGCGACGGACCCACTAGCCCCCCACGTACATGCGGCTTTTGGCGGGGTGCCAGCCCCGCGCCCCCGATTCCTGCCCACCCCCAGGCCGGGGCCCCGGAAACGCTCACCATCGCGGCTGCTCTCCTCGCGGGCTCGCCTCCCAGCTGGGCCTGCCCACCCCAACTGCTCCAGATACCGCCGCCTCCGCTGTTGTGACACACTGGGCGGGAGGGGGCCGGGGACAGACAGGCCCGGCCAGCAGCTGTCCCGCAGCATCACAGTGCCCGGGAGGGGAGGGACCGGGCAGGTCACAATTGCTCGTCCCCGCCCACCCGCGGGGGCCCCGCCCCCGGGCCCGCCCTGTGGACCTGGCGCCGCCGGGTGGGGGGGGGGGGGGGGCAGGCCTATCACCCAAGCGCACTCTTTCACTCTGTGCCATCCGCCATTAGCTGGAAAGCTGCTTAGGAAAGATATGTAAAAGTGCCGCAAAACAAAATGTGTATCACTGCCCAGACTTTTATTCTCTTCCTGCTGCCAAATACTAGCTGCCAGGAAGGCCTAGGACAGCAGGAAAGGCACCTGATTGGGGTTTAGTTGAGGGCAGTCACCCTAAGCCCGGGAGAGTGCAGGGCTCACTGCTACGAGGAGTAGGCTACCAAGCTCAGCTCTGTTTCTTACCTGCCAGTGCTTGAGCAAGTTGCTGAGCTTCTTCTCTAGTAACCTGTTTCTACTTCCATCAAAGCCGATGTACATTAGAGAATTAAGTGAGAGAACATATACAAAGCCATAAAGCTCCTGACACACAGCAGGTGCTCAATACTCAAGCTGTTTCTATTTCTACTGCTCTATCCCTGTACATCACTCTTCCATTATTTTCAAATCTGTCTTGATCCATTTATCATCACTCCCTCTTCCTACTTTTAAGCCCAGAATGCACTAAATGATATCAGGGTTCTGGCTTTCTCCTTACCCAATAATAGGGCCTCCTGGTGGTGGCCACAATGATGCCAAAGGGCAAGGGATCCCAACTCTCTAGTCAAAGAGGCTGGGGGCAACTGAGTCTGGCCTTGGTAAGAGCCCCTCTCTTTATACTTCAGATTTTGGCAACATTATTAAACCTCCATCCACTTTCCCCAACAGAGAACAATCCCTGCTGAAACATGAGACCCAGTCTCCTATCTCACTTTCCTCTGACACCTGACTACCAACCATCAAGTCATTCCATGCAAATTCATGGCTTTTCTGCAAGATACTGTAACACAGAGCTGTTTTGATCAGGGTACTATGCTTTACCCACTGATACATACAGTACTTATTGGATTATGAGTTGGATTTTTGTCTGTCTTATAATGTAAGGTTCCCAAGCATATAATGGTAAAAGCTCAATAAAGGATACTATTACTAATTTTATATTTCTTTCTCTTCCAAATCCCATTGCATATTCCATTACTTCTTCCATTACATTTATCACTTTCCACTTTGGATTCTAGGTATGTGTGAGTGTGGATGTGTTTAGACATTCCCACAAAATTTGAAAACCTTAAAGGCAAGGATTGTATTGTCTTCCCCATCAAAAGCATCTAGTTGAACCTAGGTATTTAATCAAAGGATACAAAATTACAGATTTGAAAGGTTACATGCACCTCAATGTTCATAGCAACATTAACAAAAATAGCCAAACTACAGAGAGAGCCCAATGTCCATCAATTGATGAATAAAGAAAATGCGGGAACATTCCTCAATATCATAAAAGCCTATTATGAAAAGCCCACAGTGAGTATCATTCTCAAGGGGGAAAAACTGAGAGAGCCTTTCCCTTAAGATCAGGAACTCGACAGGGATGTCCACTCTCACCACTGCTATTCAACATTGAAGTCCTAGCCTCAGCAATCAGACAACAAAAAGAAATAAAAGGCATTCAAATTGGCATCTCCCTTTTCACAGATGACATGATACTGTATATAGAAAACCCAAAACGGGCAGCCTGGGTGACTCAGCAATTTAGTGCTACCTCTAGCCCAGGGCATGATCCTGGAGACCTGGGATCAAGTCCCACGTCGGACTCCTTACATGGAGCCTGCTTCTCCCTCTGATTGTGTCTCTGCCTCTCTCTCTCTCTCCTCTTTATGTTTCTCATGAATAAATAAATAAAATCTTAAAAAAAAAAAAAGAAAATCCAAAAGGACTCCACCCCAAGATTGCTAGAACTCATACAGCAATCAGCAACATGGCAGGATACAAAATCAATGCCCAGAAGTCAGTGGCATTTCTGTACACTAACAATGAGACTGCAGAAAGAGAAATTAAGGAATTAATCCCATTTACAACTGCACCCAAAACCATAAGATACCTAGGAATAAACCTAACCAAAGAGGTAAAGGATCTATACCCTAAAAACTATAAAACACTTTCTGAAAGGAAGCCACAGAGAGATGGAAAAACATCCATGCTCATGGATTGGAAGAATAAATTTTGTGAAAATGTCTATACCACCCAGGGCAATTTACACATTTAATGCAATCCCTATCAAAATACCATGGACTTTCTTCACAGAGTTGGAACAAATTATCTTAAGATTTGTATGGAATCAGAAAAGACCCTGAATAGCCAGAGGAATATTAGAAAAGAAAACCAATGCCAGGGGCATCACAATGCTGGATTTCAAGTTGTATTACAAAGCTGTGATCGTCAAGACAGTATGGTACTGGCACAAAAACAGACACATAGATCAATGGAACAGAAGAGAGAACCCAGAGTTGGGCCCTCAACTCTGTGGTCAACTAATATTCAACAAAACAGGAAAGACTATCTACTGGAAAAAGGACAGTCTCTTCAATAAATGGTGCTGGGAAAATTGGACATCCACATGCAGAAGAATGAAACTAGATCATTCTCTTACACCAGACACAAAGATAAACTCAAAATGGTTGAAAGATCTAAATGTGAGACAAGATTCCATCAAAATCCTAGAGGAGAACACAGGCAACACCCTTTTTGAACTTGGCCACAGTAACTTCTGCGAGATACATCTATGAAGGCAAGAGAAACAAAAGCAAAAATGAAACATTGGGACTTAATCAGGATAAAAAGCCTCTGCACAGCGAAAGAAACAGTCAACAAAACTAAAAGACAACCTACAGAATGGGAGAAGATATTTTCAAATGACATAGCAGATAAAGGGCTAGTATCCAAGATCTAAAAAGAACTTATTAAACTCAACACCCAAGAAACAAGCAATCCATGAAATGGGCAGAAGACCTGAACAGAAATCTCCCAGAGGAAGACATAGACATGGCCAACAAGCACATGAGAAAATGCTCTGCATCACTGGCCATCAGGAAAATACAAATTAAAACCACAATGAGATACCAACTCACACCAGGGAGAATGGGGAAAATTAACAAGACAGGAAACAACAAATGTTGGAGAGGATGCGGAGAAAAAGGAACCTTCTTGCACTGTTGGGGGGAATGTGAAATGGTGCAGCCACTCTGGAAAACTGTGTGGAGGTTTCTCAGAGTTAAAAATAGAGCTACCCTATGACCCAGCAATTGCACTGCTGGGGATTTACCCCAAAGATACAGATGCAGTGAAATGCCGGGACACCTGCTCCTCGATGTTTCTAGCAGCAATGTCCACAATAGCCAAACTGTGGAAGGAGCCTCGGTGTCCATTGAAAGAAGAATGGATAAAGAAGATGTGGTTTATGTATACAATGGAATATTACTCAGCCATTAGAAACGACAAATACCCACCATTTGCTTCAATGTGGATGGAACTGGAGAGTACTATGCTGAGTGAAGTAAGTTAATGGGAGAAGGACAATCGTCATATGGTTTCACTCATATGGGGAATATAAGAAATAGTGAAAGGGATTATAGGAGAAAGGAGGGAAACTGAGTTGGAAAAATTAGAGAGAGAGACAAACCATGAGGGACTCCTAACTCTGGGAAACAAACAAAGGGTTGCAGAAGAGGAGGTGGGTGGGAGTTTGGGGTAACTGGGTGACAGGCATTGAGGAGGGCACTAGATGGGATGATCACTGGGGGTTATACTATATTTTGACAAATTAAATTTAAATTTTTAAAAATGTAATAAATACATAAGTAGAAAAGAAAATGTGGTGTATATATATATATATATATATATACACACACAATGGAATGAAATCTTGCCATTTGCAACATGGAGGGAGCTAGAGGGTATCATACTAAGTGAAATAAGTCAGAGAAAGTCAAAAAGCATATGATCTTACTGATACGTGAAATTTAAGAAAGAAAACAGATGAACTTGTCAGAGAGGGGAAAAGAAAAAAAGAGAGGGAAACAAGTCATAGAGAACAAACTTAACAACAGAGAAAAACTGAGGGTTAATGGAGGGACGTGGGTGGGAGACGGGCTAGATAACTAATGGGTATTAAAGAGGGCACTTATGATGAGCACTGGTGTTGTATGTAAGTGATGAATCACTGAATTCTATTCCAGAAACCAATATGGCACTGTATGTTCACTAATTAAAGTTTACATTAAAAAAAAAAACAACTGCTGTGTGGCTGTAGGATTGACAATAGACCTGTATAACTGGCCATTCAATGTATCTGCCACACAGAGGAGCAAGAGTCCCACAAAGTTACAGAGATCAATTAGGAATAGCAAAGTCAAGACAGAACAGCTGGGTTTGGATTTCCTGGAAAGCCTGTGCCAGAGGCCAGGACAGAATCCAGGGAGCAAAGTTGAGTGGTTGTTAGATCAACAAGCCCATATGGTGAGCTGCCCAAGCAAGGGCCAGTGTTCATGAGCCATGAGGACAAAGCAGAGGCTGGAAATGGGAGAAAGCCATCTGGGAGACCCAAATCTCTGAAAGCTCATGAGAAGTTACCCATTCAACGAATTTCACTAATCTTTATTGAGTACCAACTATGTGTCAGATACTGTCTAGGATGGGGGATATAGCAATAAATGCATCAGACAATAAAAAAGTAATTAGTTGAGTGTATTAAAGATGCTCAATAAACATTGTTGAGTAAATTGGTTTTTGAGTTCTCTTTGTGAGCCAGCAAATATGTTGTGAATAGGTTCTTAATGTCTCAAGATATAAAAGATAATGACAATACTAGTGATTATGATGATGTCCTTTGAATTCTTCTCTTTATGGGGTTTGGGCAAAAGGGAGCCATGACTACCCTGTAAATGCTGGATTGTGCACCCTCCCATTCCTATGTTGAAGCCCTAATCCCCACTGTGACTATTTGGGGATAGGGCCACTAAGGAGGTAATTGAGGTTAAATGAAGTCATTAAAAGTGGGGCTCTAATCCAATAGGTCTGGTGTCCTTATAGAAAGATAAGGTGAAGGCAGCCCCAGTGGCACAGCGGTTTAGCGCTGCCTGCAGCCCAGGGTGTGATCCTGGAGACCTGGGATCGAGTCCCACATCGGGCTCCCTGCATGGAGCCTGCTTCTCCCTCTGCTGTGTCTCTGCCCCTCTCTCTGTGCGTCTCTCATGAATAAATAAATAAAGATTTAAAAAGAAAAAGAAAAAAAGAAAGACAATGTGACACCAGGAGTGCATATGCACAGAAGGCCATGGTGAAGATGTGAAAAGGAAGCTGAATATAAGTCAGGAAGAAAGATCTCACCAGAAATCGGCCCTGCTGGATGTTAGTCTCCAGAGCAGTGAGAAAGTTCAATTTTCTTTATCTATTCATCTATTCATTTAAGCTACCCAATGTGTGATATTTTGTTCTATGGCAGCTGGAACAGACTAAGACTGTTCTGCCTTAGAGTCTTTAGAATAATAATAAAAAAAAATGATTGCTTCCCTTTAGTTTTTAAGTCCTCTATTTTAAAATTATTTGACTTGTGGCAATCCAGATCTCACCGACACTTCCCCATCCCACTTCCATCCTATGCCTTTATCCCTGCGTAGAAGTTTGGAAAGAAGGAAGGACATGTTTTTTTAGTCCCTGTAATGATTACTATGTTATCAACTTTACTGGGTCACAGAATTCTCAGATATTTGCTCAGAAAATTATTATGGGTGTGTCTGTTGTGAGAGTATTTCTGAATGAGATTAACACATGAATCAAAAGATGCAGTAAAGTAGACTGCCTTGATGATGCAGTGAGCTTCACCCAATCAGTTGAAGACCCGAATAGAATAGAAAGGCTGAGTAGGAGAGGATGGCTGCCTACCTGACTGCTGGGCCAGGACATTTGCCTCCTGCCTTTGGACTAGAACTATACCATCAGCTCTCCTGGGGCTCCAGCTTGCTGACTGCAGATCTTGGGATCTGTCACCTCCCAAAATCATGTGAGCCAATTCCTTAAGTAAATACTTCTCTCTCTCTCTCTCTCTCTCTCTCTCTCAATAAAATAACAGTAATACTAGTGATTATATTTATATTTATGAGAAAACAAGTTCCCATTCAGTGTAATTTAGGCCTTGTAAAGAAATTACTCCACATCCCAGTTACTACATATGAGTGTATTTCTTGCATGAATTTTTGGACTGTGAAATCACAATCTCAAATACAATCATTATTGTGACAGCCTAAAAAGTTGAGTCACATCTATCTGAGTAGGAGGTAAGATAATTTCTATCAGTCACCCAAGAGAAGACTTAGTCTTTCATATTTATATACTCATTATTTATACAGTATTTATTTACACTTATATATGTAATATTTGCTGATATTGAATATTTTGTGTGCCAAACACTATGCTAAGGGCTTATTTCTTTTACTCCTTACCATAAACCTCTGAAATTAAAGTCAGATGAAAAATCTGACTTAGAAATGTTGATGTCAATTCTGGGGCACCTGAGTAACTCAGTCGGTTAAGCATTTGACTCTCGATTTGGGCTCAGGTCATGATCTCAGGGTCATGGGATCTATCCCCACATTGGGCTCTGTGCTCAGAAGGGAGTCTGCTTGAGATTCTTTCTCCCTCTCTCTCTCTGCCCCTCCCCCCATTCTCTGTTTCTCTCTAAAATAAATAAATGATTCAAAAAGAAAGAAAGAAAGAAAGAAAGAAAGAAAGAAAGAAAGAAAGAAAGAAAGAAAGAAAGAAAGAAAGAAAGAAATGTTAACTCAATCCTGATCATCACACCTGTTAAGAGGTAGAGCTAGGGTATGTACTCAGGGACTCTGGTATCAAAAGCTAAGCTCAAAAAAAAAAACAAAAAAACACAAAAATACAAAAGCTAAGCTCAAATGTTTAATCATTATAAACTGGAACTGAAAGGGCAAACTGTAGGTAGAGAGGACTTTTTATTCTCTTAGCTTAAACTTTGAGACTCCACATACCTAGGTTGGTGTTCCCAGAGGTGTGTATTAAAGATGGAGTTCCCATGTGGAGGGAGACTGGAACCCAGAGAAAGAGATACAAAAAAAATCTGTTAATTTCCAGGCACCTACACTGCTGTGAGACTACAAATTCCAGAAAGCAGATTAGATTTTATAATCAGATGATCTAGATTTAGATATCGCCATATTTATTCAACTTTGGTTATCTCCTAGCCAGAGTACACTCACATATACACATTAATATTCTGTTTCTCATAAGCTGTTGGGCACTAAAAGAAGAGAAGAATGGGAATCTTTGGCCACAGTAATCACAGATGAAGTGGTTCCCTTTGAGGTCTCTATGGTTGCAGCCACCATATTCATCAGGAAACCATCAAAGAGAAGGCGAGTCTCAGATAAACTTGGAGTCACACAATCCAGTTTGCCCTTCCCTTGGCAACTCTCCTCTCAAAACTAACCTTAAAGAGTCTGGGTTGTATTGTTTTAAGCTGGGAAGGCAGTATTTTCCTATTGGCCCTGATTCTTCCCCTGATCACACTCCTCCCAATTGGCTAATGCCGGAAATGGCACCTTTGGTGCATCATCTCCATAACTTTAGCTTTTAATCCCTGTTAAACTCACCTCCCTTGAGAGTGGGCAGCCCTTTAGGCTAACAGCAATCAGCCACAGAATTCAGCAGAACGATGAGGCAGTCCGAATGTAAGGCAGTGGGAACTCAGGCCTGGGGGCAGAGTACAAAGAACACCAAGGTTGGGGAACTAAGAAAAAACCTCACTTCCTTCACAAGTTGGCTCAAACTGACTGGAGGTCTATACTGAAGCCCTTATGCTCATTGGATCTACGGTTCTATTACAGATCAGCTAACCACCTTCTTTAGCTGCAAGCCCCTAAAAAGGCGTCAACAGATCTGTGTGGGATAAAGTGGCACCACAGGAAGAATACGTTGACCTCTTCTCTCTGAGGTCTTTGTATTCTGCATATAGTTAATTCTTCACTTGTTAGATATTTGCCTCCTGTTGCAGAATGAATCAATTGATTGGATTATCTCTCTCCTTTTTTTTGGTCTAATTATTTCACATATTGCTGTAAGTATTGCAAAGTGATCCAATCTCTCTGGACCACACCCTCGCAGTATGTTAAAAGAGCTGGAAACCTGTTCTCACCACTGATGTTATAAACTGACTTTGGAAAATTATCCCAAGAAAATAACACACGAGGAAAATAGTACTGTTTCGTGGCATTTTCATGTGCAATTTAGAGCTGCTATTCATATTAGCAAAAAGTCAGAAAGAATTGAAATGGCCAACAAATTAATAGAAAGGAATACTATATGGCAACTAATGTACAGTAGTGAGTCGAATTGTAGTCCCCAAAGACTACACTTGGAAGCTCACCTATTATTAGGGATGCCAGCCTTTTTAGATACAATTAAGATGCATCAATATGAGATCATCTGGATTAGGGTGGGTCCTAAATTCAATAACAAGTTTCCTTATAAGCATCAGAAAAGAAGACAGAAACACAGAAAGCCAAATGAAGATGGAGGCAAAGATTGAAGTTATGCTGAACCAAGGCAGTGGATGTGAGAAGCCACTCATTTCTCCAGAAAGGGATTCTCTAGTGTCTTCTATGCTTTTTTCAAGCCCAGCTAGTATCCTTATAATCATTATTCTTAAAAAAAAAAAAAAAAGGATTTTATTTATTTATTCATCAGAGACACAGAGAGAGGCAGATACACAGGCAGAGGGAGAAGCAGGCTCCATGCAGGAAGCCCGATACAAGACTCAATTCCAGGACTCTGGGATCACAATCTGAGCCAAGGCAGGTGCTCAACCACTGAGCCATCCAGGTGTCCCTATAATCATTTCTGAAGTCTAGTTCTGACACCTTACTTATGTCCATACTGATTAGGTCCCTGGCAGTTGGTATTGCCTCTTGTTCTTTTTTATGAGGTGAATTTTTTCGTCTTGTCATTCCTGCAGAAAGTGGTTGCTTTTCTATTTGTAGAACTTCTTAGAGCTCCAGTTGAGTTCACAGGTGTTCATATGATTTGATAGCTATCAAGCTGAATTCCAAGGACCAGACAAAACTAAGGTCCCTTACTCCTCCACCATCTTTTCTCTCCATGTGAGGAGCCATTTAGACCTTAAAAAGGCAAGGAAGGATTCTTCCCTACAGCTTTCAGAGAGAGACACCTTGATTTTGGACTCCTGGTCTCCAGAGCTGAGAGAGAATCCATTTCTGTTGTTTTAAGCTACCCAGTTTGTGGTAAACTGTGACAGCCACCTTAGGAAACAAACACATATGGAAAGGAAGTAGATAATGTTGGAAACTGAGAAGATGACAATATTAAAAGAAAAAAATTGCAGAACTCAAAGTAGTCAATATGTGCTTATGATAAATAAATACGAATGCATATCACAGAGAAGATATAGACTATTTAATTTTTATGGGGTTTTTTAGTAAAGTTGTTTGAATAAATACAAAGTATTTGATATGTTAAAAACATAGTAAGTAGCATGGACTGTTAAAACAACCTAAAAATAAGGTCTATTCCATGTAGCAATAGAGCCAGGCTACGAGCCAGGCTATTTCTCACTCTGGTCAACTTTATTTTTTTGTTTTTGACCTCAGCAATATTGCCTCATGAGTCCATTTTTAAAACTCACCACCAAAACCTTACCCAGCTCTGTCATAGACTCTTGTTTATAAAGATAAAGTAGATTCACTCCTCTTGGTCCCAGTCTTTGTTTCAGCCAAACAAAATATTCTCTACAAAAGGAACCCTGTGTACTGTTGGTGGGAATGTAAACTTGTGCAGCCACTATGGAAAACAGTATGGTACTTCTAAAAATAGAAGTACCATATGATCCAGTAATTCCACTAAGTATTTACCCAAACAAAGAGAAAATAGTAATTTGAAAAAGATGTATGTACCCTTATGTTTATTACAGCATTACTTATAATAGTCAAGATATAGAAGCAGCCCATATTATGGACATAATACATGAATGATAAAAGATGTGGCATACATACATACATATGCAATGAAATAGTACTCAGCCATAAAATAGAATGGAATCTTGCCATTTGTGACAACATGGATGGCCCTAGAGTGATTTCATTTATACGTAGAACCAAAAAAACAAAACAAAACAAAACAAATTAATAAACAAAATGCAGAAACAGACCCATAATACAGAGGACAAATTGATGGTTGCCAGAGGGAAGGGGAGATAGAGAGGGAGGCAAACTAGATGAAAGGGACTGGGAGATACAGGTTTCCAGTTATGAAATGAACTAAGACATAGGGATAGAACATACAATGTAGGGAATACAGCCAATGTTTTGAATAGCATTTGTGGTTAAAGATGGTAACTACACTTGTGGTGAGCACAGCATCACCATAGCATAAGCTGTCAAATCACTATGATGTATGCCTAAAACTGATATAACATTGTACATCAACTATATTTCATTTTTTAAAATAGAAAAAAACATATATAGTAATAGTTTGAAAAAAAATTCTCCCACAAACTCTATTACCTCCTCACTCTCCAGTCTCCACCCTCCTCTTCCTATAAGCCCTAAGTAATGGTAAGGCAGAGAGCATATTAGTTTTTGACCTATTACCTGATTATTTTAAATAGTTCAGAGAAAGTGTTAATTTGTAGTTGCCTATGTAACTATACACAGATCTCTAGTGGATCATTTAGTCTTACTTAATTCAACTAAATGTGCCTATATGAAATGTCAGTATCTATTTAGCCTTTCTATTCCATGCATCTATTTGAAATATTTTCAATCTATTTTAACAAAAAGACTTAACCACTGTATTTTACATTAGATAATATGCAGTATTTTCAAGACTCCGTTCCATGTATATCACTTAGTACTTCTCAACATTTTTATAGCCTTTAGCTCACTTGACACAAAATATTATAAGTCAGGTAATTTATATCACCAACTTTCAAGTGAGAAAATTGTGACCCAAGATTAAGTGACTTTTGCAGTTTTAGAAAAAGTTAGTAGCAGAGCCAGAACCAAAACCAGCCTAGTCCTATTTCCGAAGGTCCACATTATAGTAATATATTTTCCTTTATCTCCCTCAAAATCATTCTACTTCTTTGAAAAATTAAACACACACACACACACACACACACACACAAGGAGTATAATAGTATATATAATATATTACAACTGTGTTTTATAAAAAAGGAAAAAATAAGATCTATATTCATTTTTTTCTATATGTACAAAGAAACTCTAGAAGAAGAAAAAAAACAAATAGCAGTGGCTAGCACTTGAGAGAAGGAACTTGTTGGATGGTAGACAGGAATGGAAGATTCTTCACACTAGGCCTTTTCATACTTTTTAAAAAACTATATGACTGTACTGAATATTCAGAAAACAAAATAAGTTCTTAAATAAACATACAAAAAAAGGCTAGGCATTTATTTAAGTAGTTAGAGTCACCTGCAAACCCTAGTTCCTCAAATAATCTTAAGATTTGTGTGGAAAAAAAAAAAAAAAAAAAGATTTGTGTGGAATCAGAAAAGACCCTGAATAACCAGGAGAATATTGAAAAGAAAACCAGAGCCGGGGACATCACAATGCCAGATTTCAAGTTGTACTACAAAGCTGTGATCATCAAGACAGTGTGGTACTGGCACAAAAACAGACCCATAGATCAATGGAACAGAATAGAGAACCCAGAGTTGTGCCCTCAACTCTATGGTCAACTAATATTCAACAAAACAGGAAAGACTATCTACTAGAAAAAGGACAGTCTCTTCAATAAATGGTGCTGGGAAAATTGGACATCCACATGCAAAAGAATGAAACTAGATCATTCTCTTCTACCAGACACAAAGATAAACTCAAAATGGATAAAAGATCTAAATGTGAGACAAGAATCCATCAAAATCCTAGAGGAGAACACAGGCAACAACCTTTTTGAGCTTGGCCACAGCAACTTCTTGTAAGATACATCTATGAAGGCAAGGAAAACAAAAGCAAAAATGATCTATTGGGACTTACTCAAGATAAAAAGCTTCTGCACAGAAAAAAAGAAAATTAGTCAACAAAACTAAAAGACAACCTACAGAATGGGAGAAGATATTTGCAAATGACATAGCAGATAAAGGGTTAGTATCCAAGATCTAAAAAGAACTTATTAAACTCAAACCCAAGAAACAAGCTATCCAATCATGAAATGGGCAGAAGACATGAACAGAAATCTCACAGAGGAAGACATAGACATGGCAACAAGCACATGAGAAAATACTCTGCATCACTTGCCATCAGGGAAATACAAATAAAAACCACAATGAGATACCACCTCACACCAGTGAGAATGGGGAAAATTAACAAGGCAGGAAACAACAAATGTTGGAGAGGATGCGGAGAAAGGGGAAACCTCTTGCGCTGTTCGGGGAAACGTGACCTGGTGCAGCCACTCTGGAAAACTGTGTGGAGGTTCCTCAAAGAGTTAAAAATAGACCTGCCCGGGGATCCCTGGGTGGCTCAGCAGTTTAGCGCCTGCCTTTGGCCCAGGGTGCGATCCTGGAGTCCCCGGATCGAGTCCCGCATCTGGCTCCTGGTGCATGGAGCCTGCTTCTCCCTCCTCCTGTGTCTCTGCCTCTCTCTCGATCTCTCTCTCATGAATATATAAATAAATAAATCTTTAAAAAAAAAAAAAAAAAGACCTGCCCTACGACCAGCAATTACACTGCTGGGGATTTACCCCAAATATACAGATGCAGTGAAACGCCGGGACACCTGCTCCCCGATGTTTCTAGCAGCAATGTCCACAATAGCCAAACTGTAGAAGGAGCCTCGGTGTCCATCAAAAGATGATGGATAAAGAAGATGTGGTTTATATATACAATGGAATATTCCTCAGCCATTAGAAATGACAAATACCCACCATTTGCTTCGACGTGGATGGAACTGGAGGGTATTATGCTGAGTGAAATAAGTCAATCGGAGAAGGACAAACATTATATGGTCTCATTCATTCGGGGAATATAAAAAATAGTGAAAGGGATTACAGGGGAATGGAGGGGAACTGAGTGGGAAATATCAGAAAGGGAGACAGAACATGAGAGACTCCTAACTCTGGGAAATGAACAAGGGGTAGTGGAAGGGGAGGTGGGCGGGGCTTGGGGTGACTGGGTGATAGGCACTGAGTGGGGCACTTGACGGGATGAGCACTGGGTGTTATTCTGTGTGTTGGCAAATTGAACACCAATAAAAAATAAATGTATTATTAAAAAAAAGAAAGAAAAATTTAACTCCAATAAAAAAAAAAAAAAAAAAAGCCTAGTTCCTGAACTGAGAACCAGGAATTGGGGGAGGCTACTAGTTTCACAGTTTGATACATGAATGATCCTGAGTTCTAACACTACTGACTCTCCCCTCCCACATCTCACACTTTATTAATAGCAATGGTAAGAATAACTAGCCCTTGTTCACTATATGCTATGAACTTTTTCAGTATTTATTCATTTTAGCACCATTTACTCTTCACAACAAACCTATAGGGTAAATACAATTATTATATTCATTTTATAGATGAGAAAGTAAGGCAGAGGAAAGATAGTTTGCCCAAGGTCATAGTTGGGGAAACCAAAATGTGAACTCAGGTATTACAGTCCCTTGGCCCACACTCTCAAACACCATCTACAGCGGAGCTCACTCTACAGCAAAATTATCCCTTTGAGTTTAAGCCTGATTTCTTAAAAAAAAAAAAAAAAGACTTGTAAAAATCCATGTGTTTCCTGGGAGGATTAATGAGGCATATCTTTTAGTCATTGTCTTTAGCACCTCTGAAACAGCTAACTGCCACCTAGGAGACCATGAAAGCCACAAATAGCACAGAACAGTAATGAGTACTAAGAGGGGAGGGAGTAGAATCCTCAGAATGTTCCAGAGCATTCCTGCTGGGCAGAGGCTGCCATCCACAGTCAAGAGACCAATGCTCAGGGAGGTTTGTAGTGGGTAAGGTGGCTTTTAGGGTAACAAGCCAATTTTAGCAGCTTTTCAGCGGATTCGGAAGAGTGAGCATAACTCTCAGACAACACTTTTAAAGGGATCAAAGATACAGAGTAGCTTCCTTTCAGAGAAAGCAGCCCACTCCTTGGGATCCAGCTGAGTCTGCTGGTAACCAAGAGCTTGGTTTATCCAGATAAGTCATCTGATGGAACCACAAGCTTGTATTTATATCTACTGAAGGACACCTGCCAGGCTGTCTTTGTCATTACTGGAACACTTGAGAAGGAATACATCCTGCACTTTCCCTCTGTAGTGAACTGAGCAATTATACTGCTAAAACAGGTGCCAAAGCCCTGTGTCCTTTCTTCTCTTTCTACCTCCACCTCTATCCTTCAGCCCAGATGTTTGTCTTTCTGTCCACCTTCTTTGCTGCCTTTAAGATTTTATTTATTTATTCATGAGAGACAGAGAGAGAGAGAGAGGCAGAGACATAGGCAGAGGGAAAAGCAGGCTCCCTGTGGGGAGCCCAATATGGGACTAGATCCCAGGACCCTGGAATCACGATCTGAGCCAGAGGCAGATGCTCAACCTCTGAGCCACTCAGGGGCCCCCTTTCTTTGCTGCTTCTATTTCTTCCTTCCTCTAATTCTCAAGATCAAATCCAATGGGCAGTCCCGGTGGCTCAGTGGTTTGGCGCTGCCTTCAGCCCAGGGCGTGATCCTGGAGACCCAGGATCGAATCCCACATCGGGCTCCCTACATGGGGCCTGTTTCTCCCTCTGCCTGTGTCTCTGCCTCTCTCTCTCTCTCTCTCTCTGTGTGTGTGTGTGTGTGTGTCTCTCATGAATAAATAAATATTTAAAAAAAAAAGACCAAATCCAAGTTTATTCAAAAAATCTTTCTTGTGTGGCCTTATTCTATGTGTTATAGGAGATATAAGAGCACGAACTCTGGTGTCAGTCTGCCTAGGTTCAGATCCCAGCTTTATCACTTAATAGCTATGGGATGATTGGGCAAGTTACTTAACCTCCCTGTATAATAATATCTGCCTCTCTGGCTTGTTAGAAGATTTAATTAAGTTAATAGAAGTGCTTAGAATGGTGCCTGGCACATACAAGTATTTTACCAATGTTGGCTATTATTGTTAGAAGACATGATCCCTGTCCCATATAAAGGCTTTTATCCAGTTAGAGAGACAAGATATGACCTTCTGAAATAAAGAACAAAATAGGGTCTATTGACTTAGTAAAATGAATAGTTTGGCTATTAAGTGCAAGACTGGCTGAAAAGAGGGTCACCTGGGTGGCTCTGCAGTTGAGCATCTGCCTTTAGCTCAGGGCCTGATCCCGGATTCCCAGGATCAAGCCCCACATCGGGCTCCTCACACAGAGCCTGCTTCTCCCTCTGCCTGTGTCTCTGCCTCGCTTTCTGTGTCTCTCATGAATAAATAAATAAAATCTTTAAGAAAAAAAAAAAAGACTGGCTGAAAAGAGAAATATCATGATAATACCAACAGTGGCCAGTAAAAGTGTCATAGGAGAAATTTGGTTGAACAGTATGTCGAGATCTAAAGGATAAACAGTCCAAGGAAAGATGAAGCCCAAGGGAGAACACAGGGCCTGCATAGGTTTGGGTGTGACGCTAATCAGCAATAAGAATGAGTCTGGATGGGGACCTTGAAGAGGAGGAGAGGAATGTGGGTCCATATTTTCTCTGCAGTTGGAAATATAATTAGACAACCCCTGAGAAACCACAGATGGCGTTGGAGACTAGGGGTCATTCAGATAGATAGTGGAATCCATGAAAGTAGAAACTCAGCAAGAGAGACTTGAGGATACACTCACTTCGAGTTTGAAGGCCAAGAGAAAAAGAGAAACCAGTTAAAGAAACAGCAAAGGAGGAATCAGAGAAGCTAGAGACAGAGGAAGGAGCCATAGAAGAGATAGTGGTCTATTGCATTTGGAAAACAAGCCTTTTGCATAAAAGTATGAAAGATCTTTTTCTCTGAGGCTCAGAACCTGTTGACTACATTCTAAGGACCATACAATTTGGTTTTCTGCCCAAGGAATCTCTACATGTAAATTATATTTATGTTATTATTAAAGTGACTTTTTTCTATATTGACATACTTCTGCAAAAATCCTTTTGTTTTCAACCAAGTCTCCAAATACTACCTTATGTTCATCAGTCCTTACCTCAGATGGTATAATAGGGACAAGGGGATGTTAAAAGCTGCAAAGAAATAGGTGCTTGGAAATGGTGTTAAATAAGAGTCAGTATTAAAATTAGAAGTGGGTAATAAAATCCCAACCCTACCTTTTGGGATCTGGCCACATTGGTCAAAGTGGGTGTTCATGGATATTTTACCATTCCATTATACCTCACACTATTTAGCCACCACAGAATAACTGGCCACACAGTCTCTCCTCCCCTAGCTTAACCTCTCCTAGGTTATTCCTACTCTCTTTAGTAGAAGTCATCCAGCTGAACCAGTTAGTCCCACTCATCCACAAACCATTCTGTCTGGAAATTTCCATTTTTTCCACAGCTCTTCAAGCAAGCACCTGGGCTACCAAGAGGGTTAGGTGTTTAAAAAAAATAAACCTGAAAGGAAATCAACCAATATTGACAGTGGTTACCTCTGAGTAGTGGGATCACAAGTTCCATATTTGCTTCTATGTAATTATTAATATTTTCCAAAATATATAAGTATTGCTTTAACACAAGAAAAACTGTCATTGTTTTATCAGGAGGCCTAGAGACCAGCAAACAATATCTGGAGGAATGGCGCAGAGAGGGATTTCATAGGCTGCTAAGGACATTGTGCACGTTGCCTTTTAACTTCACTTCTTATCAGTCCATAAAACTAAGGTTTCCAGAGGGAGGGAAGCAAAAGGGCCCTACTTTCTTCTAGTAAACACTTCAGCGTCATGTATCAAATTCCAAAGTAGTGCTATGGCAGGAAGCTTGCCTAAGCCAGAGAGTAAAATTAACGGAATTACAATAGGCCTCACCTGTGGGTGCCAGAGGTGAAATTCCATTGGCCCTGGGACTCCTCCATGTAAGAAGGCAAAGAGGGCAAGATGGTGTGCCAGTGCCCTACTTGCAATTCATGTCAGGCCTTTCTCTTTCTGCCATTTCCTCTGGCTCTTTTCACCAGATGGCAGAGGCTGCTTTAGCACCAGTCGAGATTCAGAAAAACTGAATGTCCAGGATGTGAAAGGGCCTGCTCTTATCTCCCACTGCGGCTGTGGTAGTTACCAGACAGGCTGAACAGACTGCCCCATGTTTGCTAGGAAGTGACTATAAAGAGGCAAGACCAGTACCTGCTAATCTCAAGCTCAGAGTGGCTGTGTTTCAACTTAGGAGAAGGTAGAGAAGTTTCAATATATTAAAAAGAGAAAGGGGGTTTTATACACTGCAATCCTATCACACAATGGAATACTGAATAGCTAGTAAGAATGAGGCAGCTCTACGTGAGCCGATGAGGAACAATCATCCAAGATTAATTAATTAACAGTGGTGGCCTCTGGGCAGGAAACTGGGAGTGGAAATAAAGATACTCTTTTCCATGAATATCCTTTTGTGATTTTGAAATCTGTACCCTATATGTAAAACTTCTGTATCATTTTTAAATGCCTTACATGCACACATGTGCAAACATACATGTGCACAAGAGCGGAGAGCACCTGCACAAAGCTGAGAGTCAGTCCCTTCTAAGCGGCTTTTTGGAAGCAGAACAACTATGTCCTTCACCAGTCCCCCACCTCCACCCCTGTGATGGCCCACGGTAGCCTAATGTCACCTCTCCCCCTTACCCCAACCTCCCTAGCCTCCTGTCTGACCATAGACATTACCCATTGCTGCTCTTCTCAGCATCCCTAAAGGTTAAAATACCTGTTCTATGTTGTATTCTCTCAGAAGCCTGTAAAATGAAAAAAAAAAAAAAAAAAAAAAAAAGTCTGTAAAACAAATCTACCAACTCCAAGTGAAGTTACCCTCCTAGATATATGTGTATATTAACAGTGAATTTCAGCCAGAGAGTGATTGATTTTAGGGCAAGTGAAGCAGGATCATGGCACAGCGACAGGAACACCAGACTCAAGGGTCAGGAGACCTTGATCTTATTCAGGCTATGCATCTCGAGGCAAATCACATCACCTCTATGGATCTCAATTTCCATAACTTAAAAAGGGGAGGAGGTGCTATAAGAAATGATCTTCCCAGATCTAACACTCTGTAAAATCCCAGCATATAATGCTGATCGCTATCCCCTCTGAACTTGATGTATACTGTGTGTTCAATAGCACTATACGATAGAAATACAAATGTGAGTCATATATGTCATTTTAAACATTCTAGGAGCCCTACAAAACAGTAAAAAGAAACAGCTGAGATCAATTGTAATAGATTTTATTTAACCCAGTATGTCCAAAATATTATCATTTCAACATGCGATCAATATAAAAATTACTGAGTTTCCATTCTTTTTTTAGTACTAAATCTTCAAAATCCAGTGAGTATTTTACATTTACAGAACATCTTGATTTGGACTAGCCACATTTCGAATGCTCAAAAACCCCATGTGGCTAATGGCTAACACAGGTCTAAGTCCAACAAGGAAGCCCTCCCTTCATTTCTGACCTCGTGAAGCCCAGACTTGAAGACTAATATGAATACCAGCCTCCATCCTTAGAAAGGGTCAAAGTCTCATCAGAGCAGTTCTGATTCTGAGTACCTCGTTGGACTAGGAAGGGAATTGGGGCTGGTTATCAGACAACACTTAAGAGTTCAAGACAAACATCAAACAGAACCTAGAGGCCTGCAAGCAGAATAATACAGAGGAACTTCAGGGAACAGACAGAAAAAGAAGGTGGGCATAGTCGGGTCTTCTTTTTACTCAGACTTTTCACAATACAAAACACACCAAAGCACACAGATCTTATGTCATGGTGGCTGAAACAGTTCATTAATCTGAATATCTCTGAATACCTTCACATTCCTGGGGGCTGGGCTAGGCGACCAGGACACAGCTACCACTCACAAGAGCTCTTATTGGAGCAGGATAACATGCTAAGCACTTCCTAAGTCGGCTCTCCTTTACTTGGTCTATGAGATAATAACTCACTAACAGATGAGGACACTGAGGCAGAGAAAGGATAGGTCAGTTTCCAACCGTCACATACCTCTGTGAGTAATAGAGCAGGGATCCAAACCTGATTCTTAAACATTGCAACAAGCCACATTCCCCAGCTTCAAAGAGCTCACAGTGACTGGAGGGAACAAAGAACTTCACAGTTTTACGGCCATGAGGTCACAACCACAAGAAGGATAGGAAATAGGGACATGGAAGCAGAAGACATAGGGAAAGGATTCCCAAAGGTAACCTTGAGGAAGTCTGGAAATTTGAGGAGCTAACAAGGCAAAAAGTGGGAGCTGGACCTCCCAGAGGGAAGAGCAGGTGCTAAAGGTTCAGCGGTGTGAAGGAGCAGGAAATGTTCAGAAAACTATGACAGGCTGCACAGCCGGCGGGCAGCAGGTGTGAAGAACAGAGGCCTGCAGGAAAGTGGAGGTGTTAGCCAACACCAGTGCAGAAGATGCCCTAAATTGCATGATGGATTTAAGAAATGCCATGTGATGCATGGAAAGCTATTAAAGACTTTTATCTAGGGTCAAGAAAGGTACTAGATCTTCATTTTGAGAAATCATTCTAACAGAGAGATACCAAAGCTAACCTGTCTCCTTGCCTCTCCCCAGAGTTCTTAACTCTATTTAAAAGTCTATATGTAAAAGCACGGATTCATTTCCCACAGAGTTGGACCACACCCTAGGGCCAACTTTTCTACCTAGGGCCCATGAGGTTTACTTATTCTACCCATTTTACTAAAGAGAAGTTGTTGACTTGAAACTCCTGAAAAGCAACCCACTAGAAACTAATAAGCACCTCCTATATTCCTGGCATCAACACTGCCTGAAGCCCCAGCAGGGGGTGGTTTGCTTGGCCTTCAGCCTCAAAAAGCCTAGCCCCTGTTGAAAGCCTTTTACAGTTCCAACAGCACAGCAGTGTTTTATATTTACTTGCACAGAAACATCTGAGATTCTGGCGGCCAGTGACAGAAAACACTGAAACATTTCAAATTCTCAAATGCTATGGCCCCAATGCCTCCGCAATGAATTGTTCATTGACTTCAAAACCCATATCTCCCCTCTGCCCAACTCCCTCCACACATCCCTTCTAGCTCACCTGATTACCCAGTTCCATTTTCAGCTCATCAGCTTCTGGGGCTGGCCTACTTTTCAAGGTCACATGAGCAGAAAAACTTGTACATTATACCAACAGTGTACTATAACTAGAACAACAGGACATAGGAAGGGAGGCAACCAGCAACAGCGGGCACCAAGAAGGCAATGATATAGGCAGAACCTAGTGAAACAGCCATAGGAAAAAGTGCAAAAATACTATTGCAGGGATTGACAGGAAGAGAGCACAGGAATACTGTGTGTAATAGAGCAGGACTTGGCCACTGACAACCTGGAAAATTGAGCTGAAGCCCAGGGGCACCAAGCAAGATCACTTTACCCAGTGAGAAGAGCAGAGCAGCTTTACTTGGCTTTCAACAGTCACCTGAAAACCACATCCTGGTCTGAAAAGAGAGGGCCCAAGCAGCTTCAAGCCCATTGCAGAACCACAGGAATGGTGTATTGATAAATAACCTCTCTCTGCTCCTGTCCACAGATCCAGTGGAGAGGAGCATAGAAAAGAATTAAGAGGCCCTCTCAGGGATCCCTGGGTGGCGCAGAGGTTTGGCGCCTGCCTTTGGCCCAGGGCGCGATCCTGGAGACCCGGGATCGAATCCCACGTCGGGCTCCCAGTGCATGGAGCCTGCTTCTCCCTCTGCCTGTGTCTCTGCCTCTCTCTCTCTCTCTCTCTCTCTCTGTGACTATCATAAATAAATTAAAAAAAAAAAAAAAGAGGCCCTCTCAGATCTTTACTCTGCCTAATTAAGGACCTGCCTTGTGAGGCAATTTTCAGAGGTAAGTTTTAGAAGGAAGTGAAAGGCCAAGGAAGTGAAAGGCCAAGGGTCATTCCATCAGAGTTTTCTGTACTTCCAGCCTCATTAACACCCTGACCTGAGAAATCAACTCCTTGCCTTTGACAAGAAAATGGAATATTTCACGGACACGCTCCTCTCCCAAACTCCTCCTTTAGGAGGGGCCTCTGGGTATAAGGGAGTATTATTCTGGAGGATTTGTGGCCTCTGGCCCCACTTTGTTCCCACATTACCTACCAACACTAGCCGAAGTGGGGTGCAAAGGGGAGAACATTCAGGTGGCAAAACACAGTTCACCAGACTGGATCACCTCTTTCTAGAATTGGGGCTGGCCCCATTCCCACTAGCACCCAGCCAGCAACAGGAGAGCTGCCACTGATGAGTTACTCTGCTTCTGTCCTGGCAGACTTGGAGAGTAGAGACGGTGAGTGGAATGGGAAAGACCACTCAGTCGTGGACAGGAAGCCGGTAGAGAGAAAACATGCCCTCCTGAATCCGATGGAAGAGCTGAGCCAGCTTGTAGAGGAAGGGCAAGGAAGAAGGAGAAGCTGCAGGGAAAAGGAAGATGGTTGTCAGTGTGCCTGCCTCTACTCCCTTCTTCCTCCCTTCAGCCTCAAATCCCATCCCTGGGAAATCCTACTGTTTTGGGAACATGCATGATCTTTTTAAAGCATATATTGATACTTGGTGTTATTTGCTCCTCCTCCCCTTCCCAACAATAAAGAATTTCACTTTCTCTAGGATATACTTTATGAGATATATTTTCTTCACTTGGATTAGAGTGACCTTAAGTTTACTGAGAAAAAGATCCAAACTTATTATGTTTTACCCTAACTTTTTTATACACACACCAAAAAACTCGTAATGGTGGCTGCCTCTGGGAAGATATATTTGAGAAGACATTTCACTAAATTCCTTTTCATACCTTCTTAACCTGGAGCCAAGTGACAGTATTACCTATTTTCATCCTTAGTTAATTATATTGAAAATAAAGTTCAATCTACCTCTTCGGAATTAAGGTTGAACTGATTGGTTTTTCCTTATTTGCTGATTTTTTAACTGATTTTTTTCTTTCTTAAAAAGAAAAATGTTATTTTATTTTTATTTTTATTTTTTATTTTAATTTTTTTTAGAAAAATGTTATTTTTAAAGAAAGCTATTGACAGTCTATTCTCTTTACATCCTTCCTAAAGAGTTCTAGTTGCAGCCTCGTCATGGGTTCTCCTCACAGCACCACTGCTGCAATGAGTCAAGACTGCCACTGGGGGTCAGGAGTGCTAGGCCAGAGCACTGCGAAGCTCTGAGTAGCCTGGGAAGCAGCAAGCTCAAATTGCCTCTTGCTGCCCTCGCTCAGAAGAAACCAACTTCTAAAAACCATACAAAAAAATTCTAAATTTTTATCAAGTCTCTGGAACAAAGTAGAAAGTCAGAGAGTGGACAGGAATGAACACAAACTATCGTCAGCCTTCCTGAGAACTAACAAGTGACTCTTTCCTCAAACAAAGCTGTACTCCTGTCTCCTATTCAGCAAAGCAAAAAGGACAGCTTGGAGCTATGCAAAAAAGCTCACAGAATAAGAGAAAGGGGGATGCCTGGGTGGCTTAGCGGTTGAGCATCTGCCTTCAGCTCAGGGTGTGATCTGGGGACCTGGGATCAACTCCCACATTGGGCTCCCTGTGAGAAGCCTGCTTCTTTCTCCCTCTGCCTGTGTCCTTGCCTCTCTCTCTCTCTCTCTCTCTGTCTCTCATGAATAGATAAATAAAACCTTTAAAAATAATAATAAGGGGATCCCTTGGTGGCTCAGTGGTTTGGGGCCTGCCTTTGGCCCCGGGCATGACTCTGGGGTCCTGGGATCGAGTCCCGCATCCGGCTCCCTGCATGGAGCCTGCTTCTCCCTCTGTCTTTCTCTCTCTGTGTGTGTCTTTATGAATGAATGAATAAATGAATGAATAAATAAATAAATAATCTTGAGGAAAAAAAAAAGAATAAGAGAAAGGTGAATGGGGGAAATGGGAAGACCTGAAGATAAACACGAGAACTGGGAGGTTTGGGTTAGTTTCTTTTTTTTTTTTTTTCCCCAAGATTTATGTATTAGAGAGGGAGAGTACACATGCTCAAGAGTGTGCACATGGAGTAGAAAGTGGGAGAAGGAGCAGAGGCAGAGAGTCTCAAGCAGACTCCCCCATTGAGCTCGTAGCCCAACACCAGGCTCCATGTGGGGCTGGATCTCACAATCCTGAGATTGTGACTCAAGCCAAAACCAAGTCAGATGCTTAACTAACTGTACCACCTGGGTGCACCCAAGAACTGGCAATTTTTTAAATAGACAAATTATTTGTGTGATCCTGGGCTAGTCACTTTTTTTTCTGGTTCTTCGGTTTCTTGACCAAAAAAGAAAGAAAAAGAAAATGAAGGGACTGGAATAGGGTTTCCAGTTTTCCCTGCAGTTTTGAAAGTTATATGTCTATTCTAAGTCTAAATTCATAAGAAGAGTAGAGATTAGACCATAACTCACATAGAGTAACACACAAACATAAAAATCTAGAAGAGTAAGCTCCTAATCTTTGGCTCAGCACTTAATTTTGGGGAGTTAATCCTCAGGAAATAACCAGGGTTGTTCCCAAATAGTACTTAGGGAGTTCATGTCTGCTGCACAGCACTGCAGAAAACAGAGTAAGAAATAATCAAAATGTTCAATAACAAGGGGTTGTTGATCAACTATGGAAGTTTCTGTAAGTTAGAATATTATTTATGTTAAATAATACATAAAATGTAAAGCCATGTTGTTCTTGTTTTTTAAGGTTTTATTTATTTATTCAGGAGAAACACAGAGAGAAAGGCAGAAACAGAGGCAGAGGAAGAAGCAGGCTCCCTGCCGGGATCATGACCTGAGAGCCAAAAGCAGACACTCAACCATTGAGCCACCCAGGCATCCCTAAAGCCATGTTTTAAAGAACATTTATAACATGCAAAATTGTATCTATATCCATATAGAAAGAGACTAAAAGCACAACCATTACAATAGCAAACTTATAGGCGATTTCTGTTTTCTTCCTTTTCTCTATTTTCCACATTTTCTAAAATGTACATGTATTTCACTTAGAATTTAACACAATTTTTTAGATAGCCAATGAGGAAATTTTTTTTCTAATTATCACATTCTAGTCAGAGTTCATCCTCAGATAAAGTAGATGACAATGACTCAAAGTCAATGTCCGAAAGTCAACAGAGTACAGTGGATTTCCTCCAGACTGCTCTCATGGACTCCAAGGCTGTTCTCTCCTAGGTGAGCTGGGCTGGCTCTCACTGAGGTCCAAATAGTCACTCCTTATAGAAAAGACTCAGGGAGAAGTGGCATGGAATCTGTCTCCATCCCCAGCAGGCTCCCACTGACCCAGCCCCTGTTCAACTGTACCTTCCCGAGGAAGGGTGGGAGAGAAGACGGGCTTTATTACTCACCTGGATCAAACCTCACCACCAAGAGGCAGAGGATCAAGGCAGCCAGGAGGCTCTTTTTGAAGGGCATGGAAAAGAAGTGGCTCACTATAGAATCCCAAAGCCGGCGAAACAACATCATTAGTGACAGGAACTTGTGGGAGAAGGAGCCTGGTCAGGGAAAAGAGAGCATAACTGCAGGGTAGTCCAGTCCAAGAGAACCAGCTTCTCTGACTCTGAGCTTTGAGCTTAATTATGAGAGTTGAGCAAAAGGTAACAAGTCTAGTTCACTCATGTAGTTCTAAAAGAAATTCCAAAAGCTCCAAAAATGTTTTAAGGAGAGACTACAACACTAGAATGTCATCTCCTTAGGAGAGACTTTTGATAGACAACATCTACTCAGCTGGGTAAATCTGGCATATTTGGTGTACTTTTTAAATATTACTTTACAGCATTCTTTATATTTTGGCCTAAGATATGTACAGAGAGTTACACGGAGTAATAGTTCTTGATTATCACATTAATGCAGGAAAATGAAGGGCACTCAATATATATAGTAAAGAAGTCAAAAGTGATAAATATAAACATGAACACCACCAATTTGAGAACAAGCAGTGCCAAGTCTGGAGTAGAGGACCTTTAAAATCCCTTATAACAAAATAACACACATGCCCACACCCAACTCTATGAGGCATCCCCTGTATGATAATAGCCAGGTGTATGATGTTGGGTCTTCAAATAGCTTCCCTATAAAAACCATTGTGTGGAAGTGCACTCTACTGGGCAGATACCCAGGAGATCTAGTACGTAAAGGCAGACAGAGGTAGGGCAATGGGGCCTAGCTGTAGATACGGAAGTTTATCTAAGTCAAGTGACCAACTTGTTGGAGCAGCTTCTTATTCTCCTTTAGCTATCCCATAGCACAGCTCAGGTGTGTCTGTATTGGGCCAGCTTTGAAGGAAGGAATAACATCCCACTCAGGCCAGCATGACAGAGACAAGAGATCTAGTGAGTGGACCCTAAGGAGAAGGTGGCTTTCAAGAGACAAGAATTAAGGTTCTGAGACTCATCGATACCTCCCTATATAGGGATTCTCCTTCCACTGCCAACTACAGAGGGTCAAAGTTTGGCTTTTTAATCAAATCAACAGGTTTCCTATTCTGCAATTTAGGAGTTACTCATCCAAATAATTGCTCCAGGGAATGTCATGAGAACCCCAAGGTATAGGGGAAAGCCCACAACTCCACTTTACAGTGGCCACAGAAGGATGATGTCCTACCTTCCTGGTTCAACTTCTGGGCCTCCTCAGAGCCCAAGTGTTGGTGTTTCTGCTGTTGCTTTGCCTTCCGAATGTCCTGAAGTACATCCAACCGCTCTTCCTCACTGAAGGCTGCAGAGCCCACCACTAGCTCCTCAGCCTCTGACAAGTAGCCGAGAGGCAGGAGCACCCGCTGCAGGTGAAGTTCTGCCAAGGCTCTGTATTCTGGAAGGCCTTGATTGTCTGGGTCTTGCAGCCAGGCACTGACCACTTCCAGCACAGCTCCAGGCTCCTGCATTTTGCTGTATAAAAGAACACTGCAGCCCCAAATAATACAATTTCAAAAAAAGAATAGTCAGTGCTCCACAGCTGATTCTCCTAACTACCACCCTTTCCCACTGAACCCCTCCCCTATGTCCTCCAGTCCTTCCCTATGGGATGAGGATACTGAAAAGAATTAGGGATTCCTAGGAAGTTGCAAGAAGCTCTCTCAGCTAGGACATACTCCACATCTCCTATTCCCATTGTCTCTTCTCCTCTTTTTCTCTATCCCATTCCTAAATTCTCCCTTCCTCATCCTTCATGGCTATGTTTTGGGGTTAAAAAAAATTAGATATAGAGGGAAATGGTAGGCAATGGGGTAAAAAGATATTAGGCACAGATTCAGAAAAAGACATGAAAATCCGCTTTTTCCTGAGCCGATCCAATGAATCAGAACAAGGACCTACCATAGTTCCAGGACTTTGGGGGGTAGCTTTTCAGGGACCTGGTAATACTGAAGAACCCAGGACAGGACTTCCCGCCACCGATTCATTTCTGCCAGGGCCTGGATCCCCACAACACAAAGGGAGCCTTTCACCTCCAAGGAGCTGCCAGCAGAAAAACCAATTCAAGTTTAGGAATGGTTCCCCTCCAGGGGCGCCTGGGTGGCTCAGTCAGTTAAGCATTGACTCTTGGTTTCTGCTCAGGTCATGATCTTGGGATTGAGCCCCACTTCCTAAGCTTCATGCTTAGTGTGGGGCCTGATGGAGATGCTTTCTTTCCCTCTACCTCTGCCCCTCCCCACCCTGCCTGCTCACACACAAGGAAGGAAGGAAGGAAGGAAGGAAGGAAGGAAGGAAGGAAGGAAGGAAGGAAGGAAGGAAGGAAAGAAAGAAAAGAAAGAAAAGAAAGAAAAGAAAAAGAAAGAAAAGAAAGAAAAGAAAGAAAAAGATAGATACTCATTTCCATTACTACATTCACCCTGGGATTGTTCCTCCCCAGCTCCCAACTCAGCAGCCTTCACCTCTATCCTCCCCTTTAGTGAGTATTCAAGAGGATCTCAAATTACAACTGGTTTCTTGAGTGCCAACACAGAAAACTGCCCTTTCCCCCAGGAGTTCAACGTCCCCGTAAATCTCATGGAGGCAACTCAACTGTTGCCTAACATACATCTTTGTATCCAGATGAAATTAGGGTAGGGAAAAGGGACAATATGTAGCACAGGTGTATGGGTGGAAAGAGAGCTGGAGCTAAAAGTCTGCCTAGTAGAACAGTGGGGACGCTGCAAGGTTTCTGGTTGAGTGTGGGTATAGGAACTTCACAACTGGCTTGTTAACACCACGTGAGGTACATCCAGGTACCCCAAATCACGGCCTCCAGCATGTACTGCAACAGGCCCGTATCCCCTATCCCCTAAAAACACAGCCAGGGTTCCCCAGTTCGTCGTTTTCTGGGGGCCAGCTTTGACTATTCTACCCACCACCTCCTGATGCCCTCAACTTCCCAAAGAGGCTAACAGCATTAGAAAGAGCAAGGCAGAGCCAAGGTTTTCTCCGGATTGATTCTTTAATCCCGTCCTTCAACAGGACCAGGACACTACTCCAGCTCCGAACCCCATTTCCATTTATCAGCCAAGGTCAGAAGCGAACAACGCGGGGGAGAGAAGCATACCTAGACTTCCACCACCCGCTCACTGAAATAATTTAACACTTAGTGCACATCTGTCTCCCCCGCGCCCCCCCCCCCCCATGCCACTGTACACGGAACAGGGAGAAAAGAACTGGCTGTGAGTTCTCACGAAGCTCTATTAACCTCCTCTCCCAAGAAGAAAAACGCGGTCATTGCGCAGTGCCTCAATTTCCTCCTCTGTAGAAGGGGCACACCAGCCTCTCAGAGGGCGTAAGGCTCCTTGTGAGCACCCCGGGAAGGACAGAACTGCCAAGATCCCGAGGCCCTCGGCCAGGTCACCCGGAAAGGAGCGGAGCCCAGCACGTACGCTGCCGCCTGGTCGCCGGCCAAGCTCCGCCAGGCGCGCTCGCAGGTGCGCAGCGCGGCGCGGAAGTCCAGGTGCACCACCAGGAGGTCTGCGGCGTCCTCCAGCAGGGCGGCGGCGGCGGCGGCGGCGGCGGCGGCGGCGGGCTGGGCCGGGGCCGGGGCCGGGGCCGGGGCGGGGGCGGGGGCGGGGGCCGGGGCCGGGGCCGGGGTCGGGGTCGGGGCGGCGCGCGCGGGCTCGCTGCTCCTCACCGGCCCCCACAGCCCGAGGGCGGCCGCGGGGCTCGCGGAGTCACTCTTCATCGCCAGCGGGGTCAGGGCCTGTTTCCGCGGACGTCAGGGCAGCAGCCTCGCTGGGAGCCGCAGCACACTCGAGCCGGCCTGGGAGAAGAGGGACAGTGCTCACAGCCTTGCCCCCAGCCCTTCCCGAGGCCGAGTCCCGGAGAAGGGAACCCTAGTGGCCGCATTTAGGGCAAAGGCTGGGCTCGCCGGGCGGCTGCTGCAGATCAAAACAGCCTGACACCCGGGGAACCAGTTTACACCTCAGATTTGCAGAACAGCCGCATCCCTGGAATACCTGGCCCCACGACATGTACGGATACCAATTTAGCCCCGGGAGTGCCGTTCCAGGTTCCTTTTCATGAACAGAGCCGCTCACTGCAGGCGCGGGACAAGGGCACCGACATCTCCAGCTCTCGCAGTCCCCTGTGGACTCACGGGGTCCCCGGGGGCGCGGAGGACTCTGGGAGTTGTGGTTCTCTGGCTCTCGGCTCAGCCGCCATCTTGATGCAGATGCGGGAGTTCGGACTACAGCTCCCAGCACACCACGCCCCAGAGACCCTCACTGTCCCCGGAGAAAACACACTGGCGCCCAAGCTTTGGAAAATCAAACCGAAGTCCCCACACCGACCGGTCCCAGCAGAGGCCAGACGGAGGAAATTCCGGTAACGGAGGTGGGGTCACGTGCCGGCTTCTAAAGCTGAGCTTCTGCAAGAGTAGCAATTAGAACTGCAGGAGGACAGAGCGCACCGAGGGGAAACACCGGAGCCGGACGCTTCTCACGCGTTTCGCCTTCCCAGACGGCTCGCCTCCGGCCCGCGCTTCCCGGGCCTGCCCCGGCGCTGAGCGCTCCGCGTACCGTCGCATTTAATCCTCCCCTCAACCCTGGGGGGATTAAGAGCAACTGTTAGCCCCGTTTCACAGGTGAGGACGTTGGAGCTTATTTAAACAGTTTGCTGAAGGTCACACAAAAACCAAGTCAACAAGGCTATTTTTGCTCAAAGCCATATATTTAACCACTATTCTGTTCTACAGGACAGGCTTGAGTTCTACATTTTCTATTCAGAGAATTTACAGTCAGTCATTGCACAAGCAAGCTCATTGAGCCTCACTGCTTCATACGAAATAGAGATATTGTGAAAACAAAGCCACATGGTGTTAATGCAACTTACAATGAAGAACTAATACAGAGCAGGTATTCAATAGATTACAGCTATAATAATAATTATTAAATTATTTACACAGATACCTAAACTACATCAGCTATTGTATTATGTGCTTCCCCCAGACTCTGCCGAATCCATACTAGATTCTCTCAGCTTTAGTTTCTCCTCAGTTCCCTACCTTTTGAACTCTTTGCAAAAATTCTCTAGAATTGTTTAGTCCCCGGGTGATTAAATTAGAAACTTCAGGCACAGGGTAAGTGCCAGTTTACACCATACATCCCCTTCCCTTATCGCTGGATATAGACACACCCATCTGCTAGGCTTTCAGCTCTCTGCAGAAAGTCCTCATGGAAAGCTGAGGCAGAAACATGAAAGCCATCAAACTCTGAAGAAAGAGAAGTATGGACCTGTAACCATATAAGATGATAAAGTCTGGACTTCACTTATTCTTCAAGTACTTTTTGAACACCTGCTAGGTGCTAGGCCCTGTTCTAAGTACTGAAGATCCTACAGTGAACAAAAGAGACAAAAATATTCACTTTTGTAGAGTTTATGTCATAGTAAAAGGAAACAAAATAAATAAGTAAAATACAAACAGTAGTATGTCAGATTATAAATGCTCAGGAGAAATAGAGATTGGGAGTGACAGCAGTGGAGAGGTAGGGTTGGTATCTACATTTAATTTTGTTTTCTAACAGGAAATCCAGGGTTGGCGGCAGAGTAAAGAGAAAATGTGGACCTCATGCTCAAGACTAGCCTCTGTCAGCAAGATCACTATTCACTTTGGAGCACTGCCCTTGGGACCAACATATTTTCAGTATTGCTTGTGAAAGGCTCCACCCTAATCTCTCTTCCTCACTGGCCAGTATTCATTCCCACACAAAAAACTCCAGAGGCAAGCAGAGATCCCTGGAAAATGTGGATCAGTATGAGAATCAAGTTACCAAAATGTTTTATCAGTTCTGCTTCAGATTTCATTATTATTATACTGCAAATAAAAACCCTGTTCTCAGAACTAGGTTTAGAAGTCTTCCTGAAACATCAGGAAAGCAGTAGGAGCATCAGAAAATAGACTGGAGCAGGCCTAGACAGGTTGAGACTAGCACAACCACATCCCATCGTGTCCCGGAGCACCACCTTAAGACTGAAAGGGCCAAAAAAAAAAAAAAAAAAGACTGAAAGGGCCCCTTCCCTAAATCCTAAATTTCTTACCATTTCCAAATGCTTCCAATAGATGGCAGCACAGCCTTAAAAGAAGCACACCTGCCCCTGCCGGAAACAAAATTTGCCTGAGTGGTGTGGCTGCCATAATGAGGTCAAGATTGGGGAGTGGGGTTGGGGTGTGTGAAAAATCACATAAAAATATGATTGTGTTCTACTGTGTTTCACCCAGTTTTTCACTATACAAGAGTTCAGTGGTTGGTACGTCACCTCTTATCCTTAAGCACTGTTACACCCATAAATTGACTACCACTGGGACACTCCATCGTCTCTCCTATGTCTGAGTGTACCCAGAATTTCTCAGGCTAAGACACGGTAATCCTAAACATGAGCAAGTTCATTCCACTGAGGGAGAGTGAACAGATAGTATGTATACCTGGTTCACGACACAATCTGTGAAAGCACCTGTCCTCCCCTTGTGATAGATCAAGGAGTGGAAATAAGGCCTGATCTAAGATTTGGTCCATGCTAATATTTGTATTATTGGAATCTTTTCATTTTGGGGAAATAGAGTAAATGAGATGAAAAATCCACATCATGAGCCAACCTCTAACCCAGACCCGAGCTCTGGAACTTGGTGTTCCTCCTTCTGCTCAGCAGTGTGCTCAGTCTACCAATGTATTGCCTTAAGAATGTGGATTTGCTCTGCCTGCTTTAAGCAGGTATTGGTTGGTATTTTTGTAGCAGAAAGAACTCTAGACTGGAAGATGAGCTATCCCAGTTAGAATACTGGTTCCTTCGGTGACTAAACCAGTCATCAGACCTCTGGAAAGTCACTGAAACACTCTGGGCCTCAGTGTTCTTTTCTGAGGATATGGATAACAATACCTGCCACACAGGGTGGCTGTGAGGGTCAGAAGACACCATGTGACTCTAAATCCTCAGAATGGTTCAGGCTGATATAAGGCTAGTTGGGGAATGAGTAAGGAGAAGAAAGAAGAATCCCTTTATACCTCAAAGTTCCATACTCTAACTTTCTGACCTAGAATTTGACTTGACTCGTTCTTACTAAGGTCAGTAATGTCCATCCTGTCCCGCCTTTTCCAAACTGGTTCTACACTCTGTAGCAATAGACAGCATCCATAGCTACCCCTTCTAACACATCTCTTCCAGCCAGGGGCATTGGTGGATAAAGCTCCAGTGGAGTAAAATCATACCTAGTGTGGACTTTTGACCAGAAGCAAGCCAGAGAGATAAATATTAGCAGGGTGTTTTTCCAGGATGGCCAAGGGGGTGTGCCTCCCTTACTCCAGACCTTCATCTGTTAGTTGGCATTTTTATGGCTCTTTTTTAAAGCCTGGACTTGGTATTCAAGACAGAACTCAATGCTTCCTATTTGCTCCTCACCATACAGACACAGCAGGACTCTTATTTCTGTGTCTAAGAAGTAATCATCATAATCATCCTCTATTGTACTTTACAAAAATAAGACAGGTCAATTTATATAGTATGGTATTAACTATGTACTAGGTGCTACTCTGAGTGCTTTACATTAACTCATTGTTAGCATCAACAACTCTATAAGTCTTTGTGCCATCCCTATTTTGTAGATGAAACCAAGGCACAGAGAGGTTAAGTGACTTGCCAAAGGTCACATAAGACATGCGAAGAAGGGCTGGGATTTAAATCCAAGCAGTTTAGCTGTAGAGTCTTTCTTCTTAATTAACACCTAATAGGGCAGCCCCGGTGGCGTAGCAGCCCCAGTGGCGCAGCAGTTTGGTGCCGCCTGCAGCCTGGGGTGTGATCCTGGAGACCCAGGATGGAGTCCCACGTTGGGCTCCCTGCGTGGAGCCTGCTTCTCCCTCTCCCTGTGTCTCTGCCTCTCTGTTTCTATGAATGAATAAATAAACTCTTTTAAAAAAAATAACACCTAATACTGGCCCTACCAAATACTTCACTTATTTTATTTGAGCATAACAACCAACCTGTGGGCAAAGAAACAGATATATTGTTATTATTCCTATTTATAGATAGGAAACTAAAGCTCAGAAACTGCCGGAGCTTAAAACATTTGGTTTCAGTGGCAAAGCTGATGCAATTACTGGAGATTTCTAACCAGATCCCATTTCTAACCAGATCCGTAGCTCCTCTTCACCACCTTAAAGATGACTGGAGGAGCCACTCTGTGGAGACCTGTTGTCCAATTTCCACTGTTTCTCACCCACTACAGGAGTCAGAGGATTCACTCAGAGAAGTCTGAGCAAATCTTCATGATGCCAGACCAAGCCTGAAAAAATCAAACAAATAATGGCTGCTCCCTAGGAATAAGTCAGCCCTGGCTCTCTCACGGAAGAGTAGAAAGATGCTACCTTCTCTCTGGAATCTTTCCTAATCACACCTAATTCAAGCTAATCACTCCTTCCTTCAAACTCCCAATTGTGCTTTGCTTTTTTTATGCCTTTCTTATTGGTCCTTCCCAATTTCCAAGTCTTCTTATAGTTATTTGTGCCATTTCCCTATTCAACAGTGCCCTTCCTGAGGGTAGGGACAGAATCTCACTCGTCTCAGGATCCCTGCATGGTCTAGCAATGGGCACACATTGCTCAGGAGGAACCCCACCTCTCCTGAGCTATTCTGCATCGTTTGGTCTTGACATTCTCTGGTGAGCACTGTGTGAAGAGGTTGGAAGCTGAGGAGATACATGCCGTCAACCAGCCCCTCCAAAAGGAGAGACATCTGGGCAGCCCGGGTGGCTCAGCAGTTTAGCGCCTGCCTTTGGCCGGGGGTATGATCCTGGGGACCCGGGATTGAGCCCCGCATCGGGCTTCCTGCATGGGGCCTGCTTCTCCCTCTGCCTGTGTCTCTGCCTCTCTCTTTGTCTCTCATGAATAAATAAATAAAATCTTTAAGCAAAACAAAACAAAAGGAGAGACATTTAAATGTGTTTCCAGATACCAATACCCCTGGCCTACCTTCCTGTCCACAGGCAATTTGCAATGTTCCTTCTTGTTGTCTCTTCCTTATTTCCTAGGAAATAATCAAATAACCTAGTCACCCTGACTGATAGAATTTTAGAGTTGGAAGGAGGCTTATCATACTACATACAGCCAAGGAAACTGAGGCCAGGAGAGGTTAAGCAATAGATTAATATTACACAGCTGAAGAAGGTAGCTTGCTCTACCACATACCGACCCAGAGAGGACCTTACCTTGGCTTAAACATGTTTTCCTCACTAGCCCAGAAATCCCTGCCACTAATTGTAGTTTGGGGTAATTTACAGCATCAAGGTCACTGTTAATGTACAGATACTGGCAGCACATGGGACTATTGCCAGGCATTGACAATCACTGCACTGCAAGAGGGGAGGGGAGGGGAGGAAGAAGGGAAGGGAGAAGAGAGAGTCTCCCTCCCTTCCCCTCCCCTCTTATCTCCTCTCCTCTGTCTTCTCCATGAGAGCAGCAGTGGTTCTCAAAACCTACAGTTTTTGCACCTAGCAGGCCTTATGGGGATGGAAGAGTTCTCAAGACACAGTTTTAATATTTCAAGAAGAAATTGTATATTTACCTACAATAAATGCTTATTTGTTAATAGATTTTATTTAGTTGACAAAGCATTCCAAAACATAGGATTGATGGAGATGTAATTAAAAGTGATTACTTGTATTTAAAAGGCTGAGAACCATGAGAGAATATTTACGTCCCAAGTTATTTCCTGAAATTATCTCCTGAAGTTCAATTTTGAGTCAAATACCTTAAAGTATTTGAGGAATGGTGGAGAAGGGAGAAATGTTGGGAGGATTTCCAGAAATCTTAATTTTAACTGCATCCAGGTAAAGGCAGTAAGAAAGGAAGGGTGTGGTAAGAACCTCAAGGAAACTTTAATCTAAAAAAAGAGAACAAGTGGTGAGCATTTTGTAATGCATATAATTCTCAAATCACTACTTGTATATAATATTGTATGTCAACTATATATAATAGTGTATGTCAACTATACTTCAATTTAAAATAAATTGTTGAGGGACGCCTGGGTGGCTCAGCGGTTGAGCATCTGCCTTCAGCCCAGGGCGTGATCCTGGAGACCCGGGATCGAGTCCCTCATCGAGCTTCCTGTATGGAGCCTGCTTCTCCCTCTGCCTCTGTCTATGTCTCTGTCTCTCATGAATAAATAAATTCTTTAAAAAATATATAAACAAAATAAAATAAATTGTTGAAGGGCAGGCCTTCAGTCTTAGCAATCCTGATAGTGTAAGTTAACCCTAATATTGGACTTCTTACTCGTTGAGTACAGCAAGTAAAACAAATATTTGCCCAACACTGTTGCATGTGTCCAAGGCCTAAAACAAATAACATAATAAGCATAAAATAACTAAAAGGAATTGCAATTTGCCTTTGCATTTGTTTTAATTATTACTCTCAGACAGTGACCTCAAGAGCATCTTGGTATCCCCACCCCTAGCCTAGTGCTATGGTCTACAGGTACTCTGACCCCACTCAGCCACTGTTTCAGGAGCAGAATAAGATTGACTCCAGAAAGAACATTAAAAAGTTAGTAAAGTGAGGAAAGCAGATGTCTGACCATATTTTTTAACCAAGGGAAATTCAGTTCATTTCAAAAATTAACGACTATGCAGGGAAGCTCCAATCTGTTGTTGCAAAGGCCTCTTCTACAAACCAGTAAGCTCAGTAGGAGAGAAAAATACCCTTCCTAGGATTCATTCAGGCTCAACTATGGGAGGTGCTATTCACATGGAGTCTGAACGTACCCTCTGGAGTTGTGAGGCTTTATAACCTACAAGTCCTACCATGGCAGCCCTGTTTGTTCCTGGCTCCACATTAACATGGGCTTCGATGCCAAAATCTGAAAACTTTCAGTTCTTTCTGGAGACAATTGTTCGTGACAGCAAGGAAGAACCTGCCCATCCTCCATGGCCATTCTTCTGTCCTCGTTGGGGACGCGCTGCACCACAGACAAGCTGCCTCCAAGCTTGCGTGGACTTGCCTGTGGAAAGTTTACTGGGAAGATTATCATGAATGGTAAGGCATGCTGTTTTGTGTCCTGCTGGGAGGTTTTCTCCTTGTGCATCGGGTTCTGAAATATAGCAGGACCGGGGAAGCCCATTAGGAGTAGGCTCACCACACCCTTTCTCTAATCAGTCGTGACAAAGGGTGATTACCTGGGCCACATGAATGAGTAGGTGAGTTGCTAGTTCTACCTGACAGCCAGGGCTAAGGGACCAGAAAGAACAGAGACAGAAAAACAGGAATCACGTGTTACCACAGCAAATAAGGAAACTCAGGTACACACAGGAAAAGATTGAAACTACCATATTATTACAGCCTAGGAAATAAACAGAAATAAAGGGTCACCTCTTCCTCTCCTCGGGGTCATCTTGGAGGGATTCCATTTCCCGCCAACTCCTTTTCACAGGACTTGTCATCACCATGTTCACAAACTTCTCCTTGTTGCCAGAAACTCAATTTTCCATACCTAAGAAAATGTTTTCTGGGATAAAGGATGACCGAATAGATTCTCCTAGTGTTTTACAACCTGAGATCTGCCTGTTTGATATCTGCTCTTCTTTAGTCTTTTAACTGTTTTTGTTAAAATTATCCAGATCCAGAGTAAAAATAATCCAAACAGGGCAGCCCCGGTGGTGCAGCGGTTTAGCGCCACCTGCAGCCCAGGGCGTGATCCTGGAGACCCTGGATTGAGTCCCACGTCAGGCTCTGCATGGTGCCTGCTTCTCCGTCTGCCTGTGTCTCTGCCTCTCTCTCTCTGTGTCTCTATGAATAAATAAATAAAATCTTAAAAAAAAAATAATCCAAACAAGACAGAAAAGTATAAGAGACTAAGAATCACCTGAAATCCCATCACCCATAAATGACAAGTTTTAATATTTTGATGAACATCCTTCCATAAATACACATAGTATATATATATAATTATACATTATTATGCTGCCCTATAACCTGTCTTACTCATTCACAGTGTGTCATAGGAATCCTTTTTATTTTCCGATAGGATATTGCTGTTACCCACTACCTAAAACAAGAAAGAAATAATCTTGCTGTTACTAGTAGCAATTCACATTTTTGTAGTTCTTTGTAGCTCAAAAGCACTTGCACATCTTCAATCCTGTGTCATCCTGAAGCTGCAAGGAAAACTCTGGGAAGTCCCATCTCCCTTTTTTATGAGTTTAATTCTAATCATCCCTCATGTTGGTGTAGTACTTTACAATTAAGAAGCATCTTACATTACTTTATTTATTACAAAGTAAGATGATTGAAAGTGAGGTAAGTTGGACACCTGGGTGGCTCAGTCGGTTAAGTGTCTGTCTGCCTTCGGCTCAGGTCACAATCTCATGGTCCTGGGACTGACCCTAAGATCGGTCAGTCCTGCTCAGCAGGGAGCCTGCTTTTCTCTCTCCCTCTCCCCCTGCATTACTCTCTTCTCTCTGTGTGTGTCTCATGTAATCCTCACTATCCCCAGAGATAATATAACTAAGATTTAGAGAGCAGTGATTTGATCAATTTCCACAGGAAAACCAGGTGAGATTTTAATCGAAATGTGTCTGACTTTAACATTCCCTGTTGGGTTTTTTTTTAAGATTTATTTATTTATTTTAGAGAGTGGGGAGAGGTAGAGGGAAAGAGAGAATCTCAAGCAGACTCCCCCGATGAGTACAAAGCTAGATACTGGGGCTTGATCCCAGGGCCCTGAAATCATGACTTGAACTGAAATCAAGAGCTGGACACTTAACTAATTCCCCTGGGTGCCCGAAGTTCCTGTGTGTGTGTATGTGTGTGTGTGTGTGTTTTAAGATTGTGTTTATTTATTCATGAGAGACACACAGACAGAGAGAGTCAGAGACACAGGCAGAGGAAGAAGCAGGCTCCATGCAGAGAGCCCAACGTGGGACTCGATCCCAGGTCTCCAGGATCACGCCCTGGGCCTAAGGCGGCGCTCAACCACTGAGCCATCTGGGCTGCCCCAGAGATCCTGTTTTGTTTTGTTTTGTTTAAAGATTTATTTATTTATTCATGAGAAACACACACACACACACACACACACACACACACACACAGAGGCAGAGACACAGGCAGAGGGAGAAGCAGGCTCTATACAAGGAGCCTGATATGGGACTTGATCCCAGGTCTCCAGGATCACACCCTGGGCTGCAGGCGGCGCTAAACCGCTGCACCACCGGGGCTGCCCAGAGATCCTGTTTTTAATCACAGCATCATCCTGCATTTTATAACAACTAACCTTAGTGCAACGTTGTACAAAACACTCTATAATATATTATTATTTCCATTTCGTAGCTAAAGAAACCAAGGCCAGAGAGGTCAAATAATTACCTGAATCAGAGCCAGGACCCAATCATTTGATTCTAAATCTACTACTGTTTCCACTACACTGGGCCAGTCCTGCTGTAGTGAAATCTATTTCTTCTTCAACGAGAACAAAGGTCAGTCTCTTCCACAGAGACCAAGCTCTTGATCACATGCACTTGCGGGTTGGGAAGGTGTGAAACTGTAGAGCTCAGATCAGGTCCAAATCACTCCTTCTTCATGCTTTCTTGTGCTTTGGATGTAAGGGAGAGTTGGTCTGTCTTATCCTTTACTTTCAGAGAGGACAGAGAGACAGCATTTATTCTTGATGACACGAAATGAGAGATGATGAAACAAAATAGAATGAGATGCAGGGAAAACATTGAAAACAGGGTAGATGGAAGGCATATACAAGGAGTTAAATAGAATCTTTTTGATATACAGGCAGATTTGGTTTGTGGAGGCAATTAAGAAGTGAAAATTAATATTTTCTTCTTTAAAGATGACAATTTTTATTTATAAAGCACTCCTTGCTGGAATAAGCTCAAAGCATTTAATGGGCACTGGCTAATTACCCCACCCAACAATCTGGCAGCCAGGAAAAGAGAGAGATAATTATCCCCATTTTGCAGGCAAGGAGACCAAGCCACAGAAGAGTGGTGCCTTGCATAAAACCAGAGAGCTGAAAATAGAAGGCAAGCCTCCTAATAGCACCCTTCCACTCCACTGTATGTTTATAGACGTAGACTCCTGAGAAAGGACAACACACTTGCTGGCCAGAAAAAAGCAGCCGTCACTCATTGGGAACTACAGCTCCCAGCAGACACCAAGAAGACAGGGCTGTGCCCCTACTGCCCATGCCAGATTCCCAAATATGGAGAAGGACTGGATTTTGGAAGAGGAACAGAATGCTCACCCTTGAAAGAGAGGGAGAGACAGAGGGAGTATGAGGTAAGTTTGGAATATTTAACTCTATCACCCAAATGTCTGCCTGGGTTTTGAAATATAGCAGCCAAAGTCATGATCTTTTCATAAATCTTACTAGATCTCACTCTGTAAACCAAATAGTTACTTTAGCAGAACCCTGTTTTTTCCTGAGATTAGATATATGCTAGCAGGGGTGGTTCAGTTCTAGAAGGTCAAAGACCTCCTCTGAGCCCAACCAGCTCAGATGGTAATGGTGGCAGTGGTGAGAAAGAACTCAGAGAACAGCTCTGCTGTGATAGGAGCAACATTCCACAGGCTGGGGCTGGTGGCTGGTTTGTGGAACTCAAGAATTAGCAGCCCTGGGAAGACAAGAGTTATTCTCTTTCTGCTTTGAAGACAGCTGAGCCCGCCTGGTGGGAAAACCATGAGAGAACTCTTTCCCCCCATTCTATCTCATTCTGTCAACACTTATTAAAGCACCTATGCTCAGGACAATGGGCTAGCTAATGAGGGAGAAACAAGTCATCAGACCAGATTTCTGTCCTCAGGATGCTTATGATTGGGGGAATGGCTAGGTACAAAAGGAAAGATGGAGAAAAGAAAGAGACAAACAATGCAATACAGTCTATTATTTATACTTTTCATCCAACATGTAGCCAATTGATCACCCACCATAGGCCAGGCACCGTTCAAGCCACTTGGAGCACAATGGTGAACACACCAAAAGCAAAAGCTTCTGTCCTCACAGATATTACTTTCTGGTAGCCCCTGGGTGTCTGGAGGAAGAGTCCTCTAAGCAGAGGGAACAGTGAGTGCAAAGCCTTGAGATGGATATGAGCTTAGTGAGTTTGAGAGCAAGCCAGTGCAGCTAAAGGGGATTGGATGAGGATAAGGGTAGGAAGAAGTGAAATCAGAGAACTAGTCTGGGATCAAATCACACAGGGCCTCCTTATAAGGTTAAAATGTGTGACTTAAGTTCTTATTGGGAAACCATTGTTTTTAAGCAGTAGTTTGTTATGATTTGATGTAAAGTGCCAGATGAGGGGAACAGACCTATAACAGAGTTTGCAGAATAGAGGAGACGTATCACTGAACTGGGATGGACAAGGAAGGCTTTCTAGCAGAATGGAATGCAAGCTGTCAGTGATTAAGTAGAATCTGGATCTAGAGAGAAGGCATTCCAGCTGGAAGGAACTCCAGGAGCAAGGTGGGCAGTCAGGATGGCACATGGCATGTTCAGATCATCAATCTTGGAAAAATATAAGGTCTCTATGTCACAAGGTTCTGAATCTCAGGTTAAGAGTAATCGGAGATTTGAATACACAGAGGCAATATTCACAGACCTAAATATCCAGTCAGAGAATCTGGTCTTCACCAGGGACCAACATTTTCTCCCAAGAGACTTGTTGCTTGGCAGACTTTTTTCCCACATTGAAATCCAGGCAACTGAGTTGCACAATTCCAGAGGGCACCCTTACATTGTGTCCTATGTGAAAGGTGCCCCCTTTTGTATGAGATAAACCACAAGGCAAATGATGCCCTCTGGAGGTATACAATAGCAAAGGCCCTGATTAACATTTTGGAGGATAAAGTACCAACCTGCCCAAAGGTGACACATAGTGCTCTAGTAGCTTCCTTCACCTTTAAGACTAAAGCCCAGCTGAACTGGCTGCAGGGAGAACTGAAAAAGGAGAATGGACAAAAGAGAGATTCAAAGAGGAGGCAAGAGAAGAAGCCCTTAATATTGGTCATCTTTTTGCTTAGTGGAACATGAGAGAGAAGTAAAGGAACTAGGAGAAGAAGGGTGGAAAGAAGGGAGAAAAAGATTGCTCAGATAGCTGAGCTGCAAGTGTTTTAGTAGAATTGCCCTGTGGCTGTCATTCTCCTGCAGAATATCATGGTACTTCAAGTCTGTGGGCTTCAGGAGGGCAGCAAGCTGCTGAGCCTAGCTATGATTTGGGGGTGGGAGGACATCTAATGAAGAATCTTCCCTGGAGACAGTTAGATTGACCACCCAGTTACTTTACTTTACTGAGTTATATCCATTTAAGCACCTCACCAAGGAGTCTCCCACCTGTTCCCTTTCTACCTGAATTTGGGGGAACAATGGTGTGGTTCCAATAGATTGACGCAAAATAAACTCGAAGCAAATGACATTCCCCTCTGTGCATTCTTCTTCCCACAATCCTCGGCAGCCATACAGAGAAGGGAATTTGCATGAACAGGGAGCAGCAGAACATTGCATGTTTGCATGCTTCCCCAGGAAAGGGCACAGGGTTGTATGTTTGGAACTGGTATGTTAGCTGCCTCATCCATTTTACATTCTTAATAATAAGAAGAGCAATAAAACATTCTCTTGGGCTATCACACTGGGTTTCCACACTCCCTCAGACATGGCAGACCCAGGAAATCCAAAGTGAGCCATATTCCAACAGTGTTACCTCTCCAGCCTCTCATCTTTCCTCCTTTCCTCCTTTCCTATATAGTCATTGCATTTGAAATAACATTGCCCTTTAGTCCCTGCACTAAATACTAAGTATACAGCTGCAAACAGAGCTGCCATGTCCTGCCCCACTCTACAAAACCCATTTTTGAGAACCATTGAAGAAGTTATTGGCTTTAGCATGGTAGTCTCAAAGTATATAGATAGAATCCTTGATCCTCTGGTCTATCCAAGAATACCATAGCTATGTCTCATCACAATGGCTGAGAACCTCTGCCTACTGGCCTTCTTCTCACTTTCCTTTCCACTGGCATGACTGCACAGCTTCCTCCTGAGCTTGGACTCAGAGATGATGCAGCTTTGACTGAGGGCTGTAACCACTGACTACACACTGGTGGACTCCTTTGTAGAGCACCTTTGTAGAGTAGAACTCTTTGTAGAGTAGAACTCTACACTCCTTTGTAGAGTAGAGCTCTTTGAGGAGCATAGACTCATCCCCTCTATTGGAAGTGCTTATCCATCACCTTCAGGATAAGTCCCTACCTACTTTTCCAGTCTTGTTTCTCACACCCACATGTCCAGGCATAAAGCCCTCTGCCCTTTTCCCGACCAACCCTGCTTTCTCCAAGTCTCTCTAGGACTTGGAGAAAATTATTCCCTTTTTGGGAGCCCTTTCCTACTTCCTGAACTGGACTAACCCTCCAGAGTTCAGCTCAATTATCATCTCCTCTGAGGATGTTTCCTGAATCCCTCTCCACCTCTCTCAGATAAAATGCCTTCCTATCTGTATTCTTGTAGTACTCTATACTTAACTGTGCTGTAGTATGCTCTGTGTTTACTTAAATGAATTCACCACTAAGCTATTAACTCCCTCAGGGTAAAGAGCTGTGTATTTTATTTCTGTATTTCCAACTTCCAACCCAGTGAAGTGGTGGCTATCATTTGTTGAATTAATAAAGGCTTTGGCCTAATGAGTCACCAGGTCTCTACCAGTGAGGTAAAATAAAGTAAGGCCATGATCTGTTTTCAAGGCCAATCACCTGTCTTATTAACTAACACACCTATTTCCTGGAAAATGTTCCACCTATGCTCTCAAACCCTCCCTCTCCCTTCTCCCCACCCCACCCAGTCATCACCCCCACATCTTGCCAACCTCTATCCTAAGGCTCTCCTTCAGTATTCATTGAGCTAAGAAAACACTAGTGTCGGGCAGCCTGGGTGGCTCAGTGGTTTAGCTCTGCCTCAGCCCAGAGCATGATCCTAGGGACCCGGGATGGAGTCCCATATCAGGCTCCCTGCATGGAGCCTGCTTCTCCCTCTGCTTGTATCTCTGCCTCTCTCTGTCTCTCATGAATAAATAAATAAAATCTTTAAAAATTAAAAAAAAAAAAAAGAGTAGTGTCTTTCTGGATTACCAAAAAGAGAACACATTGTGTTCTTGGATGTCAACCTTCCATTTCTTCCTTAATTAGGAGAATGTTGGCTTCTGGCACTATTTCCAAACTGTGTGATGTGGAATGAAGGAAAAATAGGACTGAGTTCTCAGTGCCCATCAGACTCATGCATGTGACATACAGTGCTGCCTCTGAGCACCAATATATGTGAAGCCAACGTGCCCTTTTTCCTAGCTGGGGCAGTTCATTCTAACAGAGCTAGAACTTGAAGTACTGTGCAGTTTGGAGAACAGAGTCTGAACCTGAAAAAGTGTCCTGGAGTAGTGGAGAGAGCCCTAGCATGGGTTAGAACATCTGGGTTCTCTTTCTGGGTAACATATGACAAGTTACTTACTCTTTTATCCCTAGTTCCTTTATCAAAGAAAGAGGATAAGGGGGGAGGATAGACAGATGAGAATAAGTAAGTGCCCATTCCACTGACCTTGCTAAGTTACAAAGATGAAATGCAGCCTAAGTGATGAAGCATCTGTGAGGGTTCTCTGTGATTCCCATCATCCAAATAGACTTCATCAAATTCTTGGCAAGATCATTCCCTGCCTAGCTGTCCAGTCCTAATATGAACAATCTCAATTCCATTTTTCTGAATTTTCTTTCTCATCACTGGACTTTCACAAACTCCACATTCTTAACTTAAAATGCTTGGTCTGATCATCCCCATCCCCACATCTTAGGTCAATATCTTTTTTTTTTTTTTAATTTATGATAGTCACACACTGAGAGAGAGAGAGAGGCAGAGACACAGGCAGAGGGAGAAGAAGGCTCCATGCACTGGGAGCCCGACGTGGGATTCGATCCCGGGTCTCCAGGATCGCGCCCTGGGCCAAAGGCAGGCGCTAAACTGCTGCACCACCCAGGGATCCCCCTTAGGTCAATATCTTTAAAAAATTAGACTGTGTCTTTATTCACATCGTATCTTCAATAGTTAATGCAGCCCATGGCACACAGTGGCTACTCAGTAAATATTTAATGAATATATTAATTTTCCTATGATTTCCCTCCTCATCTCTGCCTATTTTTTCATTGCTATCAAATGGCAATCTCTCTGACCTCATCCTGTGGGAACACCACAGATCAGCTAATTAATAAGGACAAAGCTCTCCTGGCACTTTGAGTTAATGTTTGACAGAAATAGCTGGGAGTGTGGAGACTCAGGGAGACAGTGGTGAAATCCTCTGGTCTCCTCAGACCATCATGACAAGAAGTTGCCGCTGTTTCCTTCTCAGTGAACAGACACTCAGTGGGGGGCCTAACCCTCAATCTTCATTGTTTCCTGGGCCCTACATTCTTCTCTTGGCAAGGCCTGTCCCCAAGGTCCAGCCTGAGGCCTAAACTCCACCCCACCATCTCCTCTGGACATTGCCTCTCCCTCTGGAGTATTCTTGCAGCTGTCAAACAGCTGGAGTCTTTGGAAGCACTGCAGGGTCTGCAGGTCATAGTCACTTGTAGCCAAGTTTCCCCTCCTCTCTTCCTCTTTCCCAGATCAGATGTGGGGATCTAGGAATATAAGGAGGCAATTTACCCGGTTCTTCCCTGTCATAGAAAAATGGAGTGGAACAGTCACTAGCAGTGAATAAATCAAAGCGAAAAACCCTATGCCAGCTAGGGACTATTGGAAAAAATCAGCTAATCCGTGAATTATCCTGTTTACACCAGAAATTATAGTTTGGACCATTACTTAATAGATTGTCCTGAAATTACAGCCATGCATTAAGATAAATGTATGAAGCTATGTTTTAGGCCCTCCTTATTCATTGAACACTTTGGCACCAAACTTCTAGTCTTCCACTCTATGCCAAGTCTTGCTATCATCCTGGGTAACTTCAATGTCAAACAGACCAATTATTTATAAGCTAAGGATCACAACCCATTAGTGTGTCATGAAATTGATTAAGAGGATTGCGACTAGGGGCAGCCCCCGTAGCTCAGTGGTTTAGTGCGCCTTCAGCCCAGGGTGTGATCCTGTAGACTCGGGATTGAGTCACACATCGGGCTCCCTGCATGGAGCCTGCTCCTCCCTCTGCCTGTGTCTCTGTGTCTCTCTCATGAATAAATAAATAAAATCTTAAAAAAAAAAAAAAAAAAAGAGGATTGTGACTAGAATTTTATTTTTTTTTAATTTTTAACAAGATTTTATTTATTTATTCATGAGAGACACAGAAAGAGGCAGAAACATAGGCAAAGGGAGAAGCAGACTCCCTGCAGGGAGCCCCATGCAAGACTTGATCCCAGGACCCTGGGACCATGACCTGAGCCAAAGGTAGATGCTCAACCGCTGAGCCAGCCAGGTGCCCCTAGGCTTTTTTTAAGACGCAGAATGGAAATAAAATATCACATGTAGAAACAGTGGTTTGAGGTAAAACATTTATTTCAATAATATAATAAGATATATTATTATTATGTAACATATACCAACAATGTATTATTTCAATAACATAATACAAACACGTGTACTAGTTATGATGTAAACTACATTTTTTATGATTTATTATTTATTTTGAGAGAAAGAGAGCACATGGTGGGGGGAGGGGAAGATGGAGAGGGACAGAGAGAATCTCAGACAAACTCCCCACTGAGTACAGAGCCCAGATGCAGGGCTCAACCTCACGACCCTGAGATCATGATCTGAGTTGAAACCAAGAGTTGGACACTCAACTGACTGAGCTACCAAGGCGGCTCTAAAATACATTACTTATTGTGAGCCATAATCAAAAGCTTAAAATGGATGGGAATACATGCAATAGAATATTATTTAGCCTTACAAGGAAGGAAATTCTGACACATGCTACAAGATAGATGAACTTTGAAGAAATTATACTAAATGAAATAAGCCATCACAAAAGGACAAATACTGTAATGATTCTATGTATCTGAAGCACCTTAACTAGTCACATTTGTAAAGACAGAAAATAGAATGGTGTTTGCCAGGGGCTGGGTGGAAGGACAGGGAATGGGCACAGACTTTCAGTTTTGCAAGATGAGTTCTGGGAATGGGTGATGGGAATGGTATCGCAACAATGTGAATATACTTAGTGCCAATCAAAATGCTTACATTTCAGATGATGCATTTAACACCCTTAAATGATGAAGAGGGTAAACTCTCCTAAGGTTGGATCTGGGGCCTCAAGTGAGGTCCTACAGTCCCTTTGGCCTGACCAGATCGGAGCAATTACCATGCTGTACTGTAATTATCTGTTTACTTTTCCATCTGCCCTTACTAGACTGTCAACTACCTCCTTAAAGCCAGGGGCAGTATCTGATTCATCACTGCATCCTGTGCCTACTATAATACTTACCACAGAGTAGATACTCTCTGAGTGATGAGTAGGTGGGCAAATAGAAGAATGTTCAAATGAATAGATTTCACATTCACAGGTTTTGAAATTCAAATACTTTCAGCTTGAAATACCTTTGATCAAGATCTAAAGAATGGTTCATCCAAATTAATAACAGTTACTATATTTGTTCAGCATTCAACAGTTTATAGAACACTGTCATATATTTTATCTTATTTGACAGACTTAATAACCTATGAAGTAAGAGGGATCCCTGGGTGGCACAGCGGTTTAGTGCCTGCCTTTGGCCCAGGGCGCGATCCTGGAGATCCGGGATCGAATCCCACGTCAGGCTCCCGGTGCATGGAGCCTGCTTCTCCCTCTGCCTGTGTCTCTGCCTCTCTCTCTCTCACTGTGTGCCTATCATAAATAAATAAAAATTAAAAAAAAAAAAAAAACCTATGAAGTAAGATAACCAACCACAAATAGAGGTCTTGACACTTTGTAACAGAATGAGTACTACACTTTATCTTAATTCTTAATTTAAAAACATGGTTATGAGTTGCAACCAACATCTATGAACCAACATCTATGAAAAGTCAAATAGATAAATAATAAAATACAGTGAGCAAGAGGGAATGAGTGAGAGAGAAAGCAGAAAGAAATTCCTAAAAGTCAATTTGTTTTTGTAAAAAAAATTTTAAAACAGGGGTGCCTAGGTGGCTCAGTCAGTTAAGCATCTGCCTTCAGGTCATGATCCTGGGGTTGAGCCCGGCATCAGGCTCCCTGCTCAGTGGGGAGTCTGCCAGCAACCCCTGCCAGCAACCCCTGCCAGCAACCCCTGCCAACAACCCCTGCTTGTGCTCTCTCTCTTTAATAATAAATAAAATCTTTAAAATAAATAAATAAATAAAAATAATGTGTGAAGTAAGAAGGAAAGCCACCATCATCACCTCATTATAAATGAGGATACTATGGGCTGTCCAAGGTCAAAAAGTTAGTAATGGAAAAAGCAGGACAAGTGCTCACACCTTCCTTCCACTCACTTTACTATGATGCATTTAACCTTCAGAAATGAAAACAATCAGAATAACTAATTCTGAAACCAGGACTTTTCAGAAAACAGTATACTATTTTCTGGCTTCCACAGGGTCTTAATAGGGTCCTAGTTCACAAGACCTTGTTAATATTAGCAAATATTAACTAGGTGCACTGCAGCAAAACCAGGCCTGATGTGCCTTGCTTTATTCTCATTTTCCAGAAAAAGAAAGAAAACTAAACACTCCAAGGACCAATATCTGGGATTTTCCCCTTACATTCACCTTATATCTCTGTGTTGCAAATCAAGCCCAATTTCTTTTGATTCTCAGCAGAGAGAAATAAATAAAGCATTAATATTATTTATATCCCATTTGCATCCAAAAAGACAGAAAAGGAGAAGAGTTTAGCACTAGTCCCCATGTATGTAATGTCTTCCTTCTGCCCTCTCTGGTCCAAGTTAAACAATTCTTTTTTTTTTTTTTTCAAGTTAAACAATTCTAATTGCATTTTGCATATGATCTGTTTTCCAAGCATTCAGTCAAATAAAATATTTGTTCTTATGTGGACTCTATCCAATTGTTCCCAGTCTCTTCTTTACTTTTAGAGCCAAAACTGGACATGAGTCACCAGTAAGATTCTGGTTAAATGCAAGAATCGTGCAAAGATGAAGAAAAAAAAAATAGTGGGAGGTTGACTACCATATTATTCAGGAATAGCACTACTGAGTACCCAAAAAATACAAAAACACTAATTCAAAGAGATACATCCACCCCTGTGTTTATTGCAGCATTATTTACAACAGCCAAACTATGGAAGCAGCCCAAGGGTCCATAAAGAAGATATGGTCTATATATACAATGGGATATTATTCAGCCATCAAAAAGAATGAAATCTTGCCATTTGCAGTAACATGGATAGAGCTAGAGAGTGTAATGCTGAGCGAAATAAATCAGAGAAAGACAAATACCATATTATCTCACTCATATGTGGAATTTGAGAAACAAAACAAATGAGCAAAGGGGAAAAGAGAGAGACAAACTAAGAAACAGACTCTGAACTCCAGAGAACAAACAGATGGTTACCAGAGGGGAGGTGGGTGGGGGCATGGGAGATGGGAGAAAAAGGGGAAGAGGATTCAAGAGTCCATTTACCATGATGAAAAACTAAAACTAAAATAAGATAAAAAAAGAATAGTGGGAGGATGACTTCATGGACCTTGAGCCTTACCCACCATATTTATACTAGTGCATGTCAGGCATACAAAATCCAGCCATCTGTGTCCACAGAGCAAAGCAAACACTGTGAGGCTCACGGCTACTGCCTTTGCACAAGAGAAAGGACAGAAAGAACGGCTAGACTGCAAAAAACCCTCCCCATTCCTACACAAACACACACACACCACAGTCACCGTTGCCTCTATCTAGGTCACTTAAGGACTGATTCTTTGCCTTTTGCAATGTAAAACTTAGCAAAACCCAAGACTCTGTTTTCAGGAGCACTGAGAAGGCCTGTGTCTCCATAATCACAAGTCCTGGAATTTTCCTGACTTCAAAAAGTTTATTCTGGTTTTCCATAAACCAGAAGTGCCAACACTTAAGGAAAAGTTTCTTACATCTAAAATCAATTTTAGGGGGGATCCCTGGGTGGCGCAGCGGTTTGGCGCCTGCCTTTGGCCCAGGGCATGATCCTGGAGACCCGGGATCAAATCCCACGTCAGGCTCCCGGTGCATGGAGCCTGCTTCTCCCTCTGCCTGTGTCTCTGCCTCTCTCTCTCTCTCTCTCTGTGTGTGTGTGACTATCATAAATAAATAAAAATTAAAAAAAATAAAAAATAAAAAAAATAAAATCAATTTTAAAAGAAGGTTCATTGGCAGACACAATATCCAAATTTCTAATTTAAAAAACTATGGTATCTTGCAAGAAGTTGCTATGGCCAAGCTCAAAAAGGGTGTTGCCTGTGTTCTCCTCTAGGAATTTAATGGATTCTTGTCTCACATTTAGATCTTTCATCCATTCTGAGTTTATCTTTGTGTATGGTGTAAGAGAATGGTCTAGTCTCATTCTTCTGCACGTGGATGTCCAATTTTCCCAGAACCATTTATTGAAGAGATTGTCCTTTTTCCAGTGGATAGTATTTCCTTCTTTGCCAAATATTAGTTGACCATAGAGTTGAGGGTCCATATTTAGGTTCTCTATCCTGTTCCATTGATCTATGTGTCTGTTTTTGTGGTACAATGGAATATTACTCAGCCATTAGAAATGATGAATACCCATCATTCATGGGTATGGATGTTCCATCCACATCGAAGCCCCTTCAGCTTCGATGTGGATGGAACCGGAGGATATTATGCTGAGTGAAGTAAGTCAACTGGAGGACAATCATTATATGGTTTCACTCATACGGGGAATATAAAAAATGGTGAAAGGGATTATAGGGGAAAGGAGAGAAAATGAGTAGGAAAAATCAAAGGGTGACAAAACATGAGAGACTCCTAACTCTAGGAAATTAACAAGAGGGGGATCCCTGGGTGGCGCAGCGGTTTGGCGCCTGCCTTTGGCCCAGAGCGTAATCCTGGAGACCTGGGATCAAATCCCACATCGGGCTCCCAGTGCATGGAGCCTGCTTCTCCCTCTGCCTGTGTCTCTGCCTCTCTCTCTCTCTCTCTGTGTAACTATCATAAATAAATTTTAAAAAATTAAAAAAAAAAAGAAATTAACAAGAGGTAGTGGAAGGGGAGGTAGGTGGGGGGGAATGGATGACTGGGTGATGGGCACTGGGGAGAGCACTTGACGGGATGAGCACTGGTTGTTATACTATACTATATTTTGGCAAATCGAACTCCAATAAAAAAAAATATACAAAAAAAGAAAAAAATAAATAAGCACTTTGAAATATTCATGGTTATTGAATTTCCTTATTCCCATGGAGAAACAAGATAAAAAGTTCTTTTGAAATCTGAAAAAACAGGGAACCCTGGGTGGCGCAGCGGTTTAGCGCCTGCCTTTGGCCCAGGGCGCGATCCTGCAGACCCGGGATCGAATCCCACGTCGGGCTCCCGGTGCATGGAGCCTGCTTCTCCCTCTGCCTGTGTCTCTGCCTCTCTCTCTCTCTCTCTCTCTCTCTCTCTCTCTCTCTCTCTCTGTGACTATCATAAATAAAAATAAAATAAAAAAAAAAAGGGGGATCCCTGGGTGGCGCAGCGGTTTGGCGCCTGCCTTTGGCCCAGGGCGCGATCCTGGAGACCGGGATCGAATCCCACGTCGGGCTCCCAGTGCATGGAGCCTGCTTCTCCCTCTGCCTATGTCTCTGCCTCTCTCTCTCTCTCTCTGTGACTATCATAAATAAATAAAAAATAAAAAATAAAAAAAAAAAGACTGACATCTGAAAAAACAAACAACCTATAGTCAGTGAATCTAGGTGTTTCCAAAAGCAGCATTCCATCTGCTTGCTCCAACCTTCAGTTCCACAGCTGGAGCTTCATCCTTTTTTATCTGAAGGTGCTGCCAGGGCTACTACTGGGCAATATTCCTGAGAGAGATGCTATTTCGAGCTTTTATCAGCCATTTATAACTTGGAGGGAAAGTGTTTTAGATTCTATGCTGAAAGCAAAGTTTTGTTCTGGAGAAAGAAAAGCAAGAGTAGGAGACTAGAATGACAACCTTTTTGTCACACCTTATGGAGTATGCTTAACCATCTTTATGATAATTTCTCCCCCCATGAAATTTGAATACCACAGATAGACTGTACAGCTGTGTGTACATTGTATGTGTATCAGGGCTTTCTTTTTTTTAAGATTTTATTTATTTATTCATGAGAGACACAGAGAGAGAGAAAGAGGCAGAGACACAGGCAGGGAAAAGTAGGCTCCACGCAGGGAGCCTGACGTGGGACTGGATCCAGGGTCTCCAGGATCACGCCCTGGGCTGAAGGCAGCACTAAACCATTGAGCCACCTGGGCTGCCCCAGGGCTTTCTTTATACCAAAAAAGAGTTGTGGTTTCCCCAGTCCCCCAAGAACAAATGTCCCTGCTTGGGGTCAGTATTGTCCTCATTGAGAACGCATAGTTGAGAAGCCATCACCAGAAGGAAAATATAGTCATAACTAAGAAGTTGAGAGGCACCAGAGACACCGCTTGCACAGTGCTATTTGGCTTGATTTGAGCACACTGCCTTTCTGCATCCTTGATAACCATCCCAGACTGTGGGAACAGAATTCAGCCCATACAGTCTTTCACCACTTGTGGAGAAATTGCTGGAGCCAATGTTGTATACTTTTTTATTAATACTCCTGGCCCTGACAGTACTTAGATTAACTGGCCTCTGAGCAAGAGACAATGTTGCTGGGTAAGTAGGTCCCCAAGCAACACTTGTGATTCACTATGGGACGATGTGCAGGGCCAGGTGCCCCTGGAATGTAGTCAGGTATCAGACCAGAGGTCTGCAGGCATAGTCTGTCCTTTCCACCTGGTAATGGATGAGGCCTGACATCAGGAAACACATGACTGGTAGAAAGGGAAAAGGAGTACCAAGCTCCACCCTCCTCCAGAGAGGCAATGAGACATCACACGGGAGGCTGACTCCCAGCCAGTGTTGTCTACTTTTTAATTTATTCTACTCACTGCCTTGGTAATCAGAAAGTAAAAATGATTTTAAAGAGTCCCCATAGACCCTATTGTACACCTGAAACTAATATAAAAATGTATGTTAACTAACTGGAATTAAAACAAAAATATACATACATGCATACATACATACATAAGCAAGCAAGCACCGTAGATGCAAGCTAAGAGAAGAAAAACAGTGGAATTAGAAATCCAAGCCTGCAAAGAGCAACAGATAAAAAGCTGCCCACCAAATGCAAATCTAGATGAAAATAAGGTAAACAAGATAATGCCAGCTAGGGTTGTCCAAGGAAACAAAGAGTTCTATAAATATAGCCAGAAAAGAAAATATTTGTCTTAGCTGATGAGATCACCACACATGGCTCATGATAGGAATCTTCTGTTGCTCCCTTAATTGAAGCTTGGAAGAGAACAGAAATGAGAGCAGAAATCAGACTACCAGCCCACACAGTCTGTGTTCCAATAAGCCATTCCATTTTTAATTAAATGCAGCTGAAGTCATTAAGACTTGATACCATCAATCTGGACTGTGGCCTGTGTTTTCATTGATATGCTGGCCCCCACCTTTTCCACCCACCGACACCCCCACACACACACACACACAACAAACTGGCTAGCAGCTTACCCACACTGAACAAATGGAGTCAAAAACAGGAAAAGGCGGATGGCTATGAGCTGGACACAGGCCTAGGGGAGGGAAAAGGCTAAAAACAAAACCCCAGCCTCCACTTCTCAGGGACTTCCTTTTACTCTGAAGGACACTCATTGTACAGGCAGGAGCAGGAGAAGAACTGGAGTCCTCCACAAATATTCAGTCCCTGATTTGTGCCAAATAGAGTTCTAGGCACTGAGAATATGGCAATGAATGAGATTAACTCTTTGCCTCAAAGAGCTTACATTTGGAGCTGGGAATGGGAGACTGGGGAATAGCTGGAGACAGACAACATAAATAATGAATATATGAGATATTTACATACTGATAAGTGCTATGTAGACACAAAATGGAGACAGAGAATTATTGGAAGGATTCTTTAGCTCAGGAGGTTAGGGAAGGCCTGTCTGAGCAGGTGCTGCAACCTGAAAGGAGGTGGTCAGGCAACAGGGCCAAGTGTTCCAAGAAGAAGGAACATGGAATGGAAAGCCACTGAGTCAGAAAACAGCTTGGCATGTTCAGAGGACATAAAGTAGGCCAGTAGGGCAGTACCATAGTGGGCCAAAGGGAGAAGAGGAAGGTGTCTGCAAAACCAGACAGGACCACTTATGTAGGCCCTTGTAGGCCATAGAAAGAGATTTGGATTCTGAGAATATTTTAAAAGGAAGAGTACTATGATGCACATCTATTTTAGAAAGATCACTCAGGCTGTGATGTAGACAATGGACTAGGCCAGACAAGGCCAGGAATAGAGATAGGAAGACTAGGTAGGGGCTTGGGTCCAAGGAAAAGAGAGGGTAATGATTTAGATCTAGGTGGACACAATGGGGTATTTAGTTGCAGTATATTTTGAAGGTAAAACAAATAATAAGATTCCTTGTGAGATGTAAGAGAAAGCAAAGATAAGGAGGACTCCTGGGTTTTTGTCCTAAGCAACAAGGTAAATGATAGCTTCATTTAATAAGACCAGGAAATAAATGGGTTTGGAGTGGGAAGGGATTAAGTATTCTGTTTTAGATATATTGACCTTGAGATGAGTACTCCACATTCTCTCTTGGACACGAAAAGAACATGGTGAACTTTATACCTCAGTTTCTTCATCTTTATAATATAATAGTACCTACTACCTTCCTGGGTTGATGTGAAGATTAAATGAGTTAATGTGGATAAAACAGAACAGTTCCTGGCACAGAACAAGCAGCATGATATGAGTTTTTAATATTAATAATAAGGCAGTTTCTTCTTTTTAATTGCAAATGGTGATGAGGAGGAGAGCAAGGAAAAAAATGTTGAAAATTTGGTAGAGACAGGGAAGCAGCAGGAGGAAGACCTTGTGGAGACAAGAATTGATTCCCAGAGTCCAAGTAGAAGACTGTAGTTAACAAGGACACTTCTGCTGCAGAAACAAGGAGGAGATTCTGCTGGTGTGTTACAAATGCAGTTGGACCACAGGGACGTGTGGAGGGAGGAGACAGTTGTCCTCTGACCACACCAATTTTCTCTATGAAATATGGGGCAAGTTCATTTTCTAGTATGTAGAGCAGGGAGGGAATAACATGAGAGTCAGGAACATGAAACTGTCTTCTCTAAAGTGGGAGGAGGAGCCCACGGAAAGGTAGAGCCTGGCAGGTGGGAGAAAATCTGGCATCTCTAACTGCCTCACATGATACCAGGTTGGTTTTGCGGTTTGTTCCAATTATTTATTCTCAGTTGAGCAGGTGTTTGGTGAGTAGCTGCTGTGTGTGTAGCATTGCAGTGCACACTTGGGGAATAAAGAGGGGAACAAGGTATGTGCAGTCTGGATAAAGAGAAAAGTTTTAGAATAAATTAAATAATTTGAGGCCAAAGATTATTCCGTTCAGAACCAAAAGAGCATGTTATAGAAAAGTATGCTATCAAATTCAGAGGAAATGGAATTTGTCATATGCTGGAACGATAGAGGATGGCCTCCCCATGGAAGTAGAGTCTGAGCTCAGCTTTGAAAGATAGGTTGTAGGAATTCAACTATCCCCAAACCAGAGGCCACTGTTACCTAAAATCCTTGGACCTTTGTATCCATCTTTATCATGAATAGTGCCCTAAGACTGCTCTAATAAGGTAGAGCTGATTTGCCTGCTTTGTCCAATGAGGACCCATCCATCCTGTGTCATCTGCTGAAACAATAGCAGAAGAATTCAGTAGGCTTCTAAGGGGAGTTCTTTTGATGGCTGGGCAGTAGTGTCTCCTGAAGCAAGAGAAGGTTTCTTCCATATTAATTGGCTTTCCTGTTCCTAACATCATTATTTGCAGGGCATATGGGAAACTGCTAATTAGGAAATATTCTGGCAGAAAGATAACCAAAAAGGTCATGCTGAAATCCATCCACATCTTTTTCCCTTGAAAAAAGGGCCCACATTCTTGTTCCTTGCATGATGGAACAGTCTGTTTTGCTATCAATGATTATCAGCCTTATCCAACTCTGAGGCTAGACCTCCTCTGAGGCCCTTGGGAGCTATCCCCGCAAAAGGGTCATAAGAGATTCTCCTGCCTCCCTTAAGTGGCAGGCTAAGGAATAAATGGAGAGACTCATGGCTGAACCCCAAAGATGTGCTCCCCATAGTGTTCCAGGCAGAAGGATCCAAGACTTGATCTGTGCTGGCAAAGTCATTTTTTAAAACTGGAATTGCTGGTAAGGCTGCTTCCCTAAAAGGCAACTCAAATCCTATCTTATCCTTGCCCTTCCCTGTAGCTATGGCTCTCTGCCATCATGCTGCTACTAAGATTCTCTAAAGCCAGGGGTTCTTCTGATCCATTTTCCCCTCTCTGAATCCCTTAACTCCCCACTCCGCTACCTATAGCCCCTCTAGCATAAAACTGGATGTTTGGAAAGCTTTTCCAAAACACTCTATAAAGTAAAATGCCTCTGATTACATATGGTGCAATGCACAGCCCCTATCTTCAGATTCTGGGATGGCACAAAGGCCTTCCTATTAGGCTTAAATCCAGTCCAGGCCACTTCAGGATTTCAGTAGTTACTACTCCTTCATATACCCCTGTTTTATGGTCTTGTCTCAGAATGGAGATCATTTAGAAGTTAGACAAATTTCGTTATCTTTCCTGTCTCCTCCAAATGGTTGTGATCCACTCAATTAGAGGAGTTATCATCGCCTAAAATAAAGATGGTTTCACAAAGGACTGTGGATTTTATTTGCCCTGCCCTTTGCAAAGTACATTCATGAAACAGGAGAGAAGAAGGGAGACGCTACATCCCTGAGGCCCCATGATCCTTCCTTAGGCTCTACTAGGAATAAGGACTGTGACCCAGACTTCATATATGAAAATCACACCTCGCCATCTTTCTCACTGTAGATGCTGTCTTTCTTGACTTCTGTCCCTGAGCCCTCAAGGTGAATTTTTTTATGGGCCTATCTGACTCCGCAGGCTAAGGAGTGGTAGTAAAAAACAGAGTAGCTTTGAAAATCCCCATAAAAGTGAAGCAATGAAAAAAACTAAAAGTGAAGCAATGAAACACTTAGAATATGAAGGAGGACAGGAAGGGGAATCCATTAAAGGCAATTAATAAGACAGATAAAAATTGAAGGGTTGATAAAAAGAGATAAGTAAGAGGAGTCAGGGTGAGATAATTGGGGTGAAAGAAGCCTGATGTAATAATCAGTAACAGTGAGCTCCACTTGCTGATTGCCAAGCTCCGTAAATGGAGAAAGACAGAAAGGGCTTCTGCTTGCCTTTGGAAGGAAGGAACTAATCCCTTTGGAGAAGGAATGGGTTCTAAGAGGGTCAAAAGAATTGTTGTAGACACCACATGGTTCCCAAGGAGTAAGGGAATGTAAACCAGCAGTGAGAGCAAGTCACTTCTGTGCATGTCTGTTCTAGTTGTGCTTCTGGCTCTCTGTGTGGTTCTAGATTTGTTATTTGCTTCCTGGATTCTTCTTAAATGCACTGACACATGATGCAGATTTGAGAGCTATATTTATTAAATATTCTCAGGTCCTGGAGAAAATATTTTTCTTATTTATTAATTCATGTTAGCTTATTTATATTTCATGACATCTACACCTTCCTTTTGAAGAAATCAATAAGAGATGTGATCTAGATAGAGTATGCACCAAGAACCAGAAGACATGGCTTAAGATTGCCAGAGAACATAAGACAATATATATGTGCCAATAGTCCATTTTTTAAAGATTTATTTATTTTAGAGAGAAAGAGAATGTGTGCAAGCAAGTAGAGGAAGGAGCAGAAGGGGAGGGAAAGGAAGAGGAAGAGGGAAAGAGTCTCCTCTGAGAACAAAACCCTAAGTGAAAACGGATTTCATGATTGTGAGATCATGACCGGAGCTGAAACCAAGAATTGATTGCTTGACAGACTGAGCCACCCAGGTGCCCCAGCCAATAGTCCATTTTTAAACCAATGTTCTTTGTTGGAAAGTATTGTAAGCATTAATAAAGACATTATCAGAGATACCTAGTATTTCCTAAGCATTGTTTGTGGGGAGATCAGAAAAACTAAACTTCTGAAGAAAGGTCTCCAGTTTAACTCAATCATTTGGCCCTTCAAGTTGATCTGTCTGTAATTTTTCCTTCTACAAATGATTTTCTGATTTGGGGGTCACCTAATGCTACCTAGATAATACCTTAGGTTCAATTTGTGACGGCAAGTTACCATCTTGAACTTGGTAAAGTTCAGGACCTATACAGACATATAGGCAGTCTGTATAGGTTTTCAATGGTGTGATTCTTTATTCTTTATTTCCTTCTAAGGAATAGTTACCAAATCGTTAGCTTATAGATTCATAGACTGAATGCCCATGAGCCTTAAGTTACCATATAGCAGATAAAGACAAGTCACTAAAAAATAAATAAATAAATAAAAAATAAAAAAATAAAGACAAGTCACTTACCCAAAGGCACATGGCAAGGTGCAAGACAGGATCAAGATCTTCATTTCCACTCAACCCCATAGCATTTCAGGTTTACTTGTAGATTCAATGATAACATTTAAGGATTGAGTGACTGTGATCAATTTGATACTGTGTGGGGAGATCCCCGGGTGGCTCAGCGGTTTAGCACCTGCCTTCGGCCCAGGGCGTAATCCTGGAGTCCCGGCATCAAGACCCATATCAGGCTCCCTGAAGGGAGTCTGCTTCTCCCTCTGCTTCTGTCTCTGCCTCTCTGTCTGTGCATCTCTCATGAATAAATAAATAAAATCTTTAAAAAATTTTTGACACTGTGGAAAAGCACATAAAAATAGTTTTTGTTTGTTCAATCTTATGTTTATGACAGAAAAAAATGAATGCCAAAACCAACTTGTCAATTAGAGCCTTTTTTTTTATTGGTTGTAGGTGATACTTGACAAGTAATAGGGATTAGCAAATGAATGTCTTATAAGGATAAAAGCTCAATTTCCCATATTAAAAATAACCCATTGAACGCTACCAATATTTTTATACTTAACAACTGTCCTTCATACACATATCTGCAGGATCTGTGACATCTGCCCCTTTATTTATGTCAGTAATATTTCTATAGGTTTTTTTATACTTTATTAGTCACTTTTTAAACTCCATTTTACCCTAGAGACAAAGGGTAGGTAGAAGTAAGTATTTTTCAAAAATCAAGGAAAGTAAAAATGTTTGGTTTAAGATCATTTAGGAAGTATGTTGTGGGTCTAGTAGGAGTCTAACCAGAATATCTAGGTCTAGGGCCTATGGTAGAACTAAGACTTGAGAAAGAGGGAGGAAGGGAGGGAGAAAAGTAAGTCTGGAGAAGTAAAGAAAGAGGGAAAGATAATGAGGGAAGAGATTGGTTCTGCTTCCTCCTGAAGGCCGCCCAGCAAAATCCATCAACTAAGAGCAAGACAAGCATTGCATAGAGAAATGGGAGCATGACCAGTCAGAGATGTTTTAGCCTTGCACACATCCTAGGTCTAAGAGTTTGCTGAGCTGGTGCCCTGTTCAGGTTATACATCCTTTGTGAACTTCTGAGCTTCACCTGCAAGGGGTCCTCCTTTACTCTCGTGTATCCCTAAGCCCAAAGCTCTCCAGGGATTCTGCAGGGCCTGTGAGAGCAGCACTCATCCCTCCAGGGAGAGAGAGAAGTGAGCCCTGGTGCTCCAGTCCCAGGACTTGGGAGGACAGAAGCGGGGAGAGGGGTGAGGAGAAGGGCTGGGGAGGAGGTTTTCATCTCCAAGCCAGATAGCTGCTCTAGGGAGGAGAGTGATGGCAAATGAAGTCTTGCTATTATTTTCCTATGTTGCTGCTGGGGATGGGGGCTCCTGGCAGCTGGCTTTGGCCCTGGCTTTGGCCTTTGTTTCCCTACTCTCCCCTCTTGGCACAGTTAGAGGCTTTCAGTGTTGTGCTTTCAGGGTCACATGGTTAAATCTTTGCACAGCTGCCTGCAGGAAAAAAAAATGAGACAGACTGAGACAGAGAGAGCACCCATTCTATTATTAACATGTGTGAGGCTAAACAATTATTATTGGCATGACTGAAAGTCCATCAAAACATTCTCTCCCTGACCCCTACCCCTAGTTATATAACAAACCACCTCTCACTCCACTTCTGGACTATTCACACCCAAATCATCCTCTGTCCTCCACACACATGCTTCTGTCCGCATTCCTATGGACACACACTCTCTCACAGCCACAATACAGAGGGTGTGCATATATCATTAACACACCTGCTGAAAGGGAAGTCAACATTTTTATCAATCCAATAACTTCTGCACCTGATGTTGGATAAAAAGTCTGGGTTTTTTTTTTTTTTGGAAGATGTTAGCAGCTCTGGCAATTCACACAAACACACACACACACACACACACACACACACACACCTGATCTTTTCTAAACTACTTCAAAGTTTTATGATGTGTCCTTAAACCCTCTCTCTTCAGTATAAACTCATGAACTCCATCCTCCTGTTTTCCCCTAACAGTACATCTTTCCCACCTGAAAAGTTAACACAACTATGGTTTTTCAAAGACCAGTCCTCATGTCTCTCCAGGCTCCCCTAGTGAGTTTTACTCATCAGTCTTTCCCACAAAACCCTGACTACTGCTCCATTTATTTCTACATGTTTATACCATCATTAATGGCCTTTCCAAGTCACTGCAAGCAGCAACAGCAAAAGCGGGTAGGGGTCCTTGGCATGCCCTGTGTTGCTTCAGGCTACCTCAAATTGGTCTTTACTAACCTAATACCTTGAATGGCCAACAGAAAATGTGGTCTTACAAAACATGGTTATGATGTAAAATGGTACATTTTTTAAAAAACAGACCAGTGTTAAATATCCAAATAAAATGTCATGTGATATTGTGATCTGCATCACTAGAATTGGTCTCTTACTTCTCGGGGGGGCGTTACTTGTTACATTTAAATGTGTAACATTTGATATGCTGTTTAAAAACAGTCTCATTATTTTATAGGTCCAATTCTGCTATATCCAAGAGGGTTTGAAATATACAGAAGCATAAAGATAACTAACAAGTATGCAATAAATGCTTCCAATGCTTATCTCTTGGTTTATTTGTTGGAATTGTATCCTGTATCACAGGGCATGGCAAACTACAGCCTGAAGGCCAAATCTTGTTTTTGTGCAATCTGTGAACTAAGTTTGGCTTTTGTATTTTTTCGATAGCTGGAAAAAAAAAAGGAAGAATATTTAATGACGTGTGATATTATATGAAATTCAAATTTCAGTGTCCAAAAAATTTTATTTGAACATAGCCACCCTTATTTACCTATTTTCTATGGCTGCTTTCTTACTACAACAATGGAGTTGACTACCTACAACAGAGACCATATAGCTCCCAAAACCTAAAATATTCACCATCTGGCCTTTTACCAGAGAAGTTTGCTGACACCTGCTCTACAGTGTGGCTTTTCTTTTTTCTTTTTTCTTTTTTTTTTTAAGGTGTTGTTTATTTATTCATGAGAGACATAGAAAGAGGTAGAAACATAGGCAGAGGAAGAAGCAGGCTCCCTGCGGAGAGCCTGATGCGGGACTCCACTTGATCCCAGGACCCCGGGATCACGACCTGAGCCAAAGGCAGACAATCAACCCCTGAGCCACCCAGATGTCCCTACAGTGTGACTTTTCTATCCTTAAATAACTTTGGGAAAGGATCTATATATTTAGGAATAAGTTTGGTTTACTAGAAACAGAGGCCTGAAATAATAGTGGCTTATACAAGGTTAGGGGTTCATTTTTCTCTCATGTAAAAAAAGAAAATTGAAGAAAGGCAGACTAAGCTGGCATAGTGTCCTGGTGATCATCAGAAACTAAGGCTTCGGGCAGCTCAGCGGTTTAGCACCGCCATCAGCCCAGGGCCTGATCCTTGAGACCCCTGATCCAGTCCCACATCAGGCTTCCTTCATGGAGCCTGCTTCTCCCTCTGCCTGTGTCTCTGCCTCTCTCTCTCTCTCTCTGAGCCTCATGAATAAATAAGTAAAATCTTTAAAAAAAAAAAAAAAAACAACAACTAAGGCTTCTTGTATCTTTCTGCTTTGCCATCTTCCTTAATGGCTTTCATCTTGACGATTACCTCAGTCACATAATGGCTACTGGAATCCCAGTCATCACACATGTTCCCAGGACTAGAAAGTGACAGTGTGATCAGGACAAAACAGCAGTCCCCCAACTGAGTTAACTATCAATAAACAGCTTCACCAGAAGTTCTATCCAAATATTATTCTCCTCCTCCTCCTCCTCCTCCTCCTTCGTTTTTATCCAAATATTCTTCTTATACCTAATTGGGCAGCTCTATTTGCAAAAGAGGCTGATAGATGTTCTTTATTGCTGAGAACATTGCCACTCAAATAAAATCAGGATTCTGTTAGTGACACACAAGGAGAGTGGGTAATGGCTGGGCAACCAACGATCTCTGCCCCAGGAACAAATGGGCTCTCTGTATCCTTTTCAATATATTCTGTGTAATAGTTTCTCATAAACATAAGAGTTTTTTTCAATTACTTTTTTTTTTTTTTTTTTTTTTGCCTTTTTTAAGCATACATCCTTACTCAGCCTCCTCAGGTCTAACTCTTCACAAAGTATATTCTACAAATATTGAGTCAGTTAGCCTTTACAATAACCCTGTGAATCACAACAATTACTACTGGAAAACTGAGGAAAATTAAAATTCAGAAAAATGAAGTAGAATGTCCAAGGTCACTCAAATAAGAAGTAGCAACAGTGGGGGATCTCTGGGTGGCGCAGCGGTGTAGCTCCTGCCTTTGGCCCGGGGCGCGATCCTGGAGACCCGGGATCGAATCCCACGTCGGGCTCCCGGTGCATGGAGCCTGCTTCTCCCTCTGCCTGTGTCTCTGCCTCTCTCTCTCTCTCTGTGTGACTATCATAAATAAAAATTAAAAAAAAAAAAAAAAAGAAGTAGCAACAGTGGAACTCAAGTCCAAGTCTCCTCCCCAAATCCAGTTGGCTTTTTCCACCATATCAAAACTGTACCCAGTTTGATGGCACAGATACTCAGACCATTCCCTGCCAACAATATCCATTATCTCTACTCCTCTCTCTCAACCAATTTTTTTCTTTCCCATGTCGTCCTCTCCTCCCTACTAACTTGGCCTCATTGAGGCCCTAAGAGTTTCTTGCCCAGACACCTCTTTTCTGATTGTCTTGTCTCTAATGCTTTTTGTCCTATTAAGTTTTATTTGCAAGCCATTTTTTCCTCTACTGTCTCTTTATACCAATGATTATATTTAAGTAATTAATGAACAGCAACATAACTTTACTCAACAGTATATATTAATGTTCCAAAAACCAGACGCACAAAAAATAAAACTATTAATAAGGATGACAACCAAATGTGTGGCATAGCCATCATCGTCTGTCACTTTCCTCAACTTGTGACTCGGTTTATGCATGCTTTAAAAAACACAGACTTTTTTGTAAAGTATTATTTAAGTAATCTCGACACCCCACAAGGGACTTGAACTCACAACTCTGAAATCAAGAGTCCCATGCTCCTCTGGCTAAGCCAGCCAGGTGTCCCTAAAAGACACATTTATTGAAAATTCATGAATATATTTTTTTAAGATTTTATTTATTTATTCATGAGAGACACAGAAGGAAAGAGAAGCAGAGACACAGGCAGAGGGAGAAGCAGGCTCCATGCAGGGAGCCTGATGTGGGACTCAATCCCAGGTCTCCAGGATCACACCCTAGGCTGAAGATGGCACTAAACCACTGAGCCACCAGGGCTCCCCTCATGAAGATTTTTAATTGGCCATGATGGTTAATTATAAATTCATTTTTCCAGCTTTATTGAGGTATAATAATTGCCATATAACTTTGTATAAGTTTAAGATGTTCAATGTGTTTTGATAAACTTATACATTGCGAAATGATTACCACCATACATACCATTAACTAATACTTCCATCACATCACATAATTATTACTGTGTGTGTGTGTGTGTGTGTGTGTGACATCTTCTTTATCCATTCATCCACTCAGACTTAGGTTGTTTCCATATCTTGACTATTGTGAATAAACGCTGCAGGGCACGCAGAGGTCCAAATATATCTTTGAGATAGATATTTCCATTTCCTTTGGATATATACCCAGAAGTGGAATTGCTGGATCTTATCATAGTTCTATTTTTACATTTAGACACTGGTTTACATAGTCACTATACCAATTTACAATCCCACCAACAATGCATAAGCATTCTCTTTTCTCCACATCCTCACCAAACACTTGTTATTTCTTGTCTTTTTGACAATAGGTATTCTAATAAATATGAGGTGATAGCTCACTGTGTTTTGGATTTGTATTTTCCTGATTATTAGGGATGCTGAGCACCTTTTCATGTACCTGAAGATCATTTTTGTATCTTCCTTGGAAAAGTATCTACTAAGTTTATTCGGTTCCTCTGCCCATTTTACAATCAGGTTGCTTTTTGTTTTGGTTTGTTTTTTTTTGTTTTGTTTTGTTATTTTATTGAATTTTTGTTGTCATTGTTTTCTTGCTATTGAGTTGTATGAGTTTCATACACGTATTTTAGATATTAACCCCTTATCAGATATATGAGTTGTAAATATTTTCTGCCATTATGTTAGATTGTCTCTTCATTTTGCTGATGGTTTTCTTTGCTGTGAAGAAGCTTTTTAGTTTGATGTAGTCCTACTTGTTTGTTGTTGCTTTTGTTGCCTTTGCCTTTGGTGTCAAATCCAAAAAATCATTGCCAAGATCAATGTTAAGGATTTACCCCCTGTGTTTTTCCTAGGAGTTTCACAGTTTCAGGTTTCCAAGTTTTTAATCCATTTTGAGGTGATTTTTGTGTATAATGTAAGATTGCCTGGTTTCATTGTTTTGCATGTGGACACCCAGTTTTCCTAACACCATTTATCAAAGAGATTATCCTCCCCCCACTGTAAATTCTTGGCTTCTTTGTAATAAGTTAATTGACCATTTTTGTGTGTTTATGTCTGGTCTCCCTATTCTGTTCTACTGTTTTTTGCGAATACTATACTGTTTTGATGACTGTTGCTTTGTAATATAGTTTGAAATCAGGAACTGTTATGATTCCAGCTTTGCTCTTCTTTCTCAAGATCACTTATTCAGGGCTTTTGTGGTTCAATATCACTTTTAGGATTGCTTTTTTCAATTTCTGTGAAAAATGCCATTGAAATTTTGATAAGAATTACATTGAATCTGTAGATTATCTTAAGTAGTATGGATATTTTAACAATATTAATGCTTCCAATTTCAATAGAATGTCTTTGTTCATCCTTTGCTTTCAGTCTGTACATGGCTTTAACATCTGAAGTGAGCTTAGAGTCAGCAGCATATAGTTTTGTCTTTTTTTATACATTCAGCTACATTGTATCTTTTGATTGGACAATTTAGGCCATTTACATTTAAAGCAATTATTGATAGGTATAGACTTGCCTTTATCATTTTGTTAATTGAATTCTGATTGGTTTCTAATTCCTTTTTTCCTTTCTTCCTCTTTTGCTGTCTTTGTGATTTGATGATTTTCTCTGGTAGTATCCTGTGATTCCTTTTTCTTTCTCTTTTCTGTATCTATTATAGGTTTTTGCTTTGTGGTTACCTTGTTTTATATAAAACGTTTTCTTTCTTTCTTTTTTTTAAGATTTTATTTATTTATTTAATCATGAGAGACACACAGAGAGAGAGAGAGAGAGAGAGAGAGAGGCAGAGACACAGGCAGAGGGGTAAGCAGGCTCCATGCAGGGAGCCCGATGTGGGACTCGATCTGGGAACTCCAGGATCACGCACGCCCTGGGCCAAAGGCAGACGTTCAACTTCTGAGCTACCCAGGCACCCCTATAAAACGTTTTCTATTTATAACAATCTATTTTAAGCTGATCACAACTTAACTTTGCATATAAAAGCTTATATTCTTACACTGCTCTCAACCATTTTGTTTTTGATGTCAGTTCTTTTTTACATTGTGTATCCATTAACAAGTTATTGCAGTTATATTTATTTTAATACATTTGTCTTTAACCTTTATACTAAATTATGAGTGATTTCTCCACTACCATTACAACATTAGAGTATTCTAAATTTAATGACATATTTATCTTAACCAATGAGATTTATACTTTCATATTATCTCATGTTACTAATTGGCATTTTTCCTTTCAGCTTGAAGAACTCACTTTAACATTTTTTTGTAAGGGAAGGCTACTGTAGATGAACTCCTTCAGCTTCTGTTTACCTGGAAAATTCTTTGTCTCTTCTTCAATTCTGAAAAAATTCTTTGCCAGGTGGAGTATTCCTGGTTGGCAGTATTTTTTCTTTTACCACTTTGAATCTATCATCCCACTCCCTTTTTTAGAAAAACGTCTCTACCCTTAATGTGGGGCTTAAATTTACAACCCCAAGGTCAAATGTTGGATCCTCCACTAACTGAGCCAGCCAGGCACCCCTGCTCCCTAGCTTGCAAAGTTTTTGCTGAAAAATATGCAATAGTCTTATGGAAGTTCCCTTGTACATAATAAGTTGTTTTTCTCTTGCTACTTTTAAAATTCTGTCACCTTTAACTTTTGACAATTTAATTATAATGTGTCTCAGTGTGGGTCTCTTTGGAATAATTTTCCTTGGAACTCCCTGAGCTTCCCTGGATCTGGATAACTATTTCTTTCCCAGGTTAGGGGAGTTTGCAGCCAATTTTCATTTGAATAAGCTTCCTGCCCCTTTAATGTCTCTTTTTGTTCTAGGACACACACACACACACACACACACACACACACACACACACACACCCCATTCAACTTTATGGTGTCCTGTAAGTCCCTTAAGCTATTTTCTCTTTTTCTTTCTGTTTGCTTTTTTTTTCTGTATTTTTACTTTTTTTCTGTTTGCTTTTTGATCCTCTAATTAGATGAATTCCTGTGCCGTGTCTTCTAGTTTCCTGATCTTTTCTTCCAATTGAGCTAGAATACTGCTCAAACTCTTAAATTTTTCAGTTCATTTAAATTCCTCAGCTTTATGATTTCTGTTTGGTACTTTTTTATATTTTCTATCATTCTGTTGAAATTCTCACTTTGTTCATGTGTAGTTTTGACCTCACTGAGCATTTTTATGACTATTTTTTTGAACTGTCAGGTAAGTCATTTATCTGTTTCATTAAGACCTGTTTCTAGGGTCTATCTTGTTCTTTTGCTTGAAACATATTTCTCTATTTCTTAAATTTCTTTGACTCCCTGTGTTGGTTTCTATGTATTAAATAAAACAGCAATCTCTCCCAGTTTTGAAAGAATAGTCTTGTGTGGTAGATGAACCTCACCAATTTGCCTGGCCTGTGTGCCTGGTTGCCTCTTGAATTTTTGTGATAACCCAAGCCACCTTCTTTGTTCTTAATGGCTCCCATAGTTGAAGGTGTGCCAAGACCCATAAGTGTCCCAAAGGGAATGATTATGGTCAATGTCAATACCTAGATACAGGCTGTTTGGAAGCTAACCAGGCAGCTGCTGGGAAAGTGTGTAGTTAGGCCCCTTCCAGGGAGAAACTGGGAAGTGGGCATTTTTGTCTATTGCCTCTGTGCTGAACCCTGGGTGTGTAATCATGGGTGAGAGTGTAGTCCTGGGCCTATTAAGAATTTGTGTGAAAAAAAAAAAAAAAAAAAAAAAAAAAAAAAAGAATTTGTGTGCTTTTAATAGTACCATGGGACTCCTGAATACATGCCCCACTGGCTATCAGAGCCAGGTGATCTGTGGACCCATCTCCCAGCTGGCACCCATAAAAGTGGGCTACAGACATGGATATAAACTTCATCCAGAGAGATATGGTGATTTGATATAAGCAGGAGGTAGAAGGCAGGGGAAGCAGGGAGGTGTCTGCCAGTTTCCCTGGTCTTTTTTTTTTTTTTTTATGATAGTCACACACAGAGAGAGAGAGAGAGAGAGAATGGCAGAGGCACAGGCAGAGGGAGAAACAGGCTCCATGTACCGGGAGACCGACGTGGGATTCGATCCCGGGTCTCCAGGATCGCGTCCTGGGCCAAAGGCAGGCACCAAACCGCTGCGCCATCCAGGGATCCCTCCCTGGTCTTTGAAGATGATTGCAATCAGCTCCTCAATACCTGCTAAATTAGAAGCTTGACCCAAAGGCAGCAGCTTTTTTTTTTTTTTTTTTTTTTTTAAAGTAGGCTCCATGCCCAGTGTGGGACTTGAACTCATGATTCTGAGATCAAGAGTAGCATTTTCTACCTTAAAGAAAGAATGTAGATGGACCCTATTCAGGGAAAGGCTGGGAGACTGGCAGGTTTTGCTGGCTCCCCATGCACTGAACCCTGAGGTAATGGCAAGAGTGAGTGCTCAGGTCTGTTAATAACTGCTCCTTTGTTTCACTGTAGTCTTGTGGGTCTCATAAACTCAAGCCCCAGCGACTTTCAGAGATAGATATTTTGGGAGCCTATCTATTGAGTGGAAATCTTAAAAGTAGGAGTACTAAATATTGGGTCCAAACCCTTCACTCCTTGGGAAGCTGGGAATTAGGGGTTCCCTCCTGATTGTATGGCACTGTGCTGGCAGTGGGATTTATGATAAGCGTGTATCTCAGACTTTCCTATCCATTTGATGTGGATATCTTCTTGTTTTGCCTGATGTATAGAAATTACTCAACCAGTTCTGAATTATTTTCAGAGGGAGCTACTCCATGTGTAGCTATTCATTTGGTGTGTCCAAAGAGGGAGGGGAGTTTAGGAGCTTCCTGTATCATCATCTTTATTTATTTTTTAAAATATTTTATTTATTTATTCACAAGAGACAGAGAGAGAGAGAGGGGAGACATAGGCAGAGTGAGAAGCAGGCTCTCCGGAGGGAGCCAGATGCAGGACCCAGGACCCAATTCCAGGACCAGGATCACGCCCTGAGCTGAAGGCAGATGCTCAACCGCTAAGCCACCAGGTGTCCCTATATCATCATCTTTAAAGACTACTCCTGAGCAAACCTAAATTCATTCTTAATAAGCAATAAAAAACATAAAAGTATATATCCACTGAAAAATAAGTCTCCTTTTCATCTCTGTCTCCAGCTATCTAGCTCTCCTACCCAAAACAATTCTTGCTTCTTGAGTATACTTACGTAGGTAGTCTATGCATTTTCCAGTACATGTACGTACATACATGCATATAGATGTCTGTATAATATTTTGTTAGCATAAATGGTAGTATATTATATACACCATTCTGTATAATACTTCTCTTACTTAACAGTATATCTTAAGGTTCATTCCACCTGTAACTAGGTCTGTTTAAAACTCAGATCTTAACCATGTTATTATGCTACTTAAAATTCTTTAGTGGCTCCAATTATCCCACAGAATGAAATGTATGCTCCTTAGTTTAACTTCAAGGTCCTCTCTAACCTGGCTCTTCCTAGTACTTCAATCTTCTCTCCCACCATTCACTGATTCCTTATGTTCTAGTAGTCAAACTACCTTCCATCATACTCTCTGTGTTATTTCATAAGTCAGAGCCTTCCCACCTTTCTTCACCTTAATTACATTTACTTACCTTCAAAACAAATCAAGGTGTTTCTTTCCCAAGAGGCTTTCACTTTACCCCCAGACTGGTCCAAGAATTCCTGCGTACCTATATCATAGACATAATCATGGTAGGTAAAAAGCATCTGTTTATGTGTGCATTTTCATCACTTATCTGTCCCAAAGCAAGGATTAACATTTTTGGTTCATTGTTTTGTATCCCCAGAACCTACATCATGTCTAACATATAGTAGAAGCTAAATAAATATTTATTGACAAAGACTGATTTAAACTATTGAACTTTCTCTGTGGTAAGGGTAGAATCCATTTTTAAGGCTGAGAGTCTAATGAAATAGTACACATTTCTAGAAAAAGTGAGTTGTGATTCACAGTTTGGGATGGGGCTATAAGGAAACTTTCTTGAAAAGTTGATTGGACATGTTGGAGGTGAGAGCCAAATCTTGCATTGGAAATGGCTAGTGGGTAGGAAATGAAGAAACCTAAGAAGCATCAATGAAAGGAGAGAAGGGGGGTTAAGGAGGAGTACAGCAGGCAGAGATATTAGGACCTAAATTGGACATGCTGGGATGAAATAGCAAAAGAAGCTGTAGTAGTAGATTTTAGTTCAGGGTCTTTTTTTTTTTTTTTTAGTGCAGGGTCTTTGTTCACCTATAGACAGCCTGCATATCAATAGAGAAGGATCCTCCACACTGCAAACTCCATAGTCCCAAAATGACCTTTTCCCCTCCACTCTTCACTCCCTGATGAAGCAGTAATATCTCTCAATGGTCTGGAGAAAAAAAGATGAATTCTCATAGTATTGATAATTATATCTACAACTGTTGATGTCGTTTGAAGTGGTGGAGTTCAGAGCCAACAGCTAAGAAAGAATTCTTGAGACGTCTTTGGTGCACAAATATCATTTTATTAAACATAGGGACGGGACTCATGGGCAGAAGGAGCTGCACTGGGATTGTGAGGAGTGGCTGATTATATAAAATTTTCTATCTTATGGAAGGGTGGGTGATGTTAGGTTCCAGGAAATTGAGTTTATAGGTTTCTGGAGATTGTTTTTTTTTCTTGTAAATCATTAAGACAGTTGCAAACTGATGGAGACTCATGTCCTGCATGACTGTGATCTCTATCAGTTAACCACCTGTTTTTACCTTTCCTTTGTTCTTGGGAGCCAGGAGTGCAGAGGAATGTCACACATATCCCACCTGGGGTGGGGGGTCTGGGATGTTAACATGTGCTTTGTCCTCAGCTTGCCTTTTGCTTCCTCCTCACTGTGGTTAGGGCTCCTCTTAAGGGATGCAGGTGTCATAAGCACTGATGACAGGGACACCTTCTCAAAGAGATCAGAGAAGGCTTGCCAGAAGGCTTCTCAACCTCAGCTGAGATCTGGAAGTTGACTAGGAGTTAGCTAGACAAAGGGTGATATGAGTGAAGGGGAAGGAACTGTGTTTCAAGCAGAGGGAAAACAACGTGTATGGAACACCAAGGAAGGAAGAAGTCCGGCTTATTGGAGAAAATAAATTAAAGAGTAATATAGGGTGAACAGCAGGAGACAACGCTGGTGAAGTAGGCAGAGGTCCCATCAGGCAGGGCCAGAAGGATTTTGTACTTTATCCCAAGAGCATTAAGAAGCACCTTAAGGCACAGAGGAATGATGTGATTTGTGTTTATAAAATATCACTCTTGGGGCAGCCCCGGTGGCCCAGCAGTTTAGCGCTGCCTTTGCCCCATGGTGTGATCCTGGAGACCGGGGATCGAGTCCCACATCAGGTTCCCTGTCTGGAGCCTGCTTCTCCCTCTGCCTGTGTCTCTGCCTCTCTCTCTCTCTCTCTCTCATGAATAAATACATAAAATCTAAAAAAAATTAAAAATAAAATAAAATATCACCTTTGTCCATCAACATATAAGTGAATAAACAAAATTTGCTGTATACATACAATGGACCAACATTCAATCTTAAAAGGAAGGAAATTCTGACATGTACTACAAGGTGAATGAACCTTGAGGACACTGTGCTAAGTTAAATAAACCAACACATAAGGACAATATTGTATGATTTCACTTTTATGAGGTACCTAGAATAGGTAAATCCATTAAGACAGAAAGTAGAATAGAGGTTACCAGGGTCTGGATGGGGGTAGCATGGAGAACGGGGAGTTTTTGTTCAATGGGTACAGAATTTCAGTTTGGAGTGATGAAAAAAATTCTGAATATGGGTTGTGGTGGTGGTTGTAAGGCATGGTGAATGTACTTAAGGCCACTGAATTGCACATTTAAAAATGGCTTAAATGTTCTCAAACTATGAATAGCCAAACAATCTTGAGAAAGAAAAACAAAGCTGGAGGGAAACACTTCCTGATTCCAAACTACATTACAAAGCTACAGTAATCAAAACAGTATGGTACAGGCATAAAAACTGACATATGGACCAATGGAACAAACTAGAGGATCCCAGAATACTCCCCCCATATATGGTCTAATGATCTTCGTCAAGGATGTCAAGACCATGCAATAGGGAAAATATAGTCTCTTCAACAAATGGTGCTGGGAAAGTTAGATATACACATTCCCTACTTGTGCTCTCTCTCACTATCTCTGTTGCAATCTCCATCTCTATCCCTCTCTCAAATAAATAAATAAAATCTTTAAAAAAATAAATAAAAGTATATTTTAAAAATCTGGAAAAAAATTAAGGGAGTTAATGTCCAATATATAGAGAGAACTCTTACAACAACAACAAAAAAATAGCCTGATTTAAAAATGGGCAAGAGACTTGAGTAGACATTTCCTCCAAAGAAGATGTACAAAAGATTAAAAAAAAAAAAAAAGAACACATGAAAATATACCTCACATCACTAATCATCAGGGAAATACAAATCAAAACCACAATGACATATCTCCTCATACCCACCAGGATAACTACTATCAAAAAGGGGAATAAAAACAAAAAATAAGTGTTGGTGAAGATACAGAGGAATTGGAAGTAGTCCATACTTGTGGCTACCTGGTTCCTTTAAGTCTCACCCCCAACATAAAATGATGTAGTTGCTGTGGAAAACAATACAGAGGTTCCTCAAAAAATTGAAAATAGAATGGTGACCATATGATCCAACAACCTGACTTCAGAGTATATACCCAAAGGAATTGAAAACAGGATCTCAAAGAGATATTTGCACACCCATGTTCATTGCAACATTTTTCACAAAGGCCAAGAGGTGGAAGTAACTTAAATGTCCATTGATGAAGGAATGGATAAAGAAAATATAGATATATTCAATGGAATATTATTCAGCCTTTAAAAAGAAGGAAATTCTGTCACATGCTACAACATAGATGAACCTTGAAGACATTATGCTAAGTAAAATAAGCCAGTCACACACACACATACACACACACAAATACTGCTTGATTCCACTTATATGTATCTAAGGTACTCAAATTCCTGAAAACAGGAGATCCCTGGTGGCTCAGTGGTTTAGCACCTGTCTTTGGCCCAGGGCGTGATCCTGGAGTCCTGGGATCAAGTCCCACATCAGGCTCCCTGCATAGAGCCTGCTTCTCCCTCTGCTTGGGTCTCTGCCTCTCTCTCCCTCTCTCTGTGTCCCTCATGAATAAATAAAAATCTTTAAAATAAAGAAATTCCTGAAAACAGAAAGTGAAATGGTGGATGCCAGGGCTTGAGGGAGGGAGAAATGAGGAGTTGTTGTTCGATAGGTATAGTATTTCGGTTTTGCAAGATGGAAATACTAGAGATCTGTTAAACAATGTGCATGCAGTTAAACACTATAGTACCACACACTTAAAAGTGTTTAAGATGGGGTAGCCGTGGTGGTGCAGCGGTTTAGCGCCGCCTGCAGCCCAGGGCATGATCCTGGAGACCCTGGATCGAGTCCCACGTCAGGCTCTCTGCGTGGGGCCTGCTTCTCCCTCTGCCTGTGTCTCTGCCTCTCTCTCTGTCTCTATGAGTAAATAAATAAAATCTTTAAAAAAAAAAGTGTTTAAGATGGTAAATTTTATGTTATGCTTTTTAATTGATTCAAATTGTAAGTTGAATGTTATATATATTTTACCACAATAAACAAATGCTGAGATTTAATTGTGTTTCTGCTCAGGATGAAAAGCAAGTAAAGTGAACACATTCTTGCTGGGAGGCCTCAAGCTGCCTCATGATGTCAGCTATAATCTTACCACACTCAGCCTTCTTCACAGCCCCTTCACCCTGCTGATGAAGATGATAATCCCTATTAACCACTATATGATTAACCAGGCTGAGAAGGTCTCTGCCTCCCAAGGAGGGAGCTGGGAGGGGGATACCTGTAGGGAGCTCAGCAGTAGAGAGGAAAGACTGATGCCAGGGGAGCAAGCCACAGGCAGCCCATGCTTCTGGCTACCTGGTTCCTTTAACTCTCCCCCCGAAGACCATTCTTTTAATCAGGAAACATTTAATTCCATGACTTTTATTTTATTTTATTTTTAATTCCATGACTTTTAGACTCAGAGACAGGATTCCTACTCCTCTTCATTCAAGATCTCCCATTTTTCTTCAACTCATTTTCCCTGCCTCACCCTGCTCATTGTCTTCTGAATACACCTGGAGATTTCCTGCCTCCCAAGTCTCAGTTTGCTAATCCTCCTATTGCAGAATGCACCTATCCACCACCACCCTCATTTCCAAACACTGCATCAGTGTGAACTCAGAGTGAGCTCTCTCTCTTGGAACTCTACTGGTCCTTGTTCCTGTTACTCAACCTCCACTGGCCACCTGCTGCTCACAATTAGAGTAAGTCCTCTCCATGTGCATGCATCACATTTCCTCAAACCAGATTGTAAACTCAGCTTTCTCATCAAATACCCTGGTATGCCCAATCAGAGGCCCTGCTCTCACTGTTTTCTTGATGTCCATAGAGTATGTTTCAACCAGATAACTTCCAGAGTCTCTTAAATTGCCCACTGTGTATGGGCACCAGGGTGGCTCATTTAAGTGTCTATCTTCACACTTAAGTGTCCTGGGATTGAGTCCTGCATCTGGCTCCCCATTCAGTGGGGAATCTGCTTCTCTCTCTCCCTCTTCCCTCTCCCCTGCTCATGCTTTCTTTCTCTCTCTAATAAATAAATAAAGAAACTTTTAAAAAAGTCCAAACCACTGGGTATGTGTAACAAAATGGTCAAACAAAATATACCTGCTGACCATACATAGCCCATAGCCAATTTGTAACCTCTTTAGGCCAAAAACTTATCTATTAAGGGGTTATTTTCCTCATTTTGGATACTTCAGGAAGACCAGAGTCTACATTTCTTGAGTTCTTTACTCAAAGCATTAAGGCTTCTCAACAGTCCTCTTTGGAAAATCATTTGTAAGGCTCCAGTTGGTTTTGGTTTTGGTTTTTGATAGAAATCACCTCTACGAACAGGTGAATATGAATTTAGGACCCAAGATCCTGTGTTCTGCCCTTAGTTACCCATTATGCTTAATTCTCTAAGGACTGATAGGCTAGTTTGGGAATGATCTGAACCATCTACACTGTTCTCCTTCAAGCCTCCTGATTTCCTTTTCCTTAAACATCTCTCTTAGAGGTTTTCCTGGGTTACAACAGTCAAGGTCCAGAGTGGAAGTGACCAGGGTTTTCTGAGTAGCCCAGGTTTGGAAGCTCCACTCTGTAGGGAGACTTTGTTAAAAGACCTTTATGTTATACCTGTCTTGGCTTCAAACTGTGCTTGAGATCACCTTTTTTGCTTCACATTGGCCCATCACCTAATGGTCAGCTCTATCTAGAGTAGTCCTACTACTGTGACGAAGACTGATCTCCATCTGACTCTGAATTCTGTCTGGTTCTGTTCCTTACCATGATGAGTACACAGGTACTTGCCTCTTTTGTACTTCACATGTCACCTGCAAGTCTGCACCTCACAGCTCTCTGCCTGCCTAGGGCAGAACAAAAAATAGAAAGTGACAGAAGGGAAAAGCTCTCCACTTTACTATTTACACAGTTTGGTGAAAAATTGAGTAGCACTTGCAGTGAGCATAGCATAATGAAAAGATTTGTTAAATCACTATGTTGTACACCTGAAACGAAGGTAATCATGTGTGTCAACTATACTTTAATCTAAAAAAAAACTGAGAAGAACAAACTGATAAAACTATTATTATTTATTTTAATTAAAATAAATAAAAACATATAATAATCCTTTACGCTTCCATAGCACTATTACAGTTTACAGAGTGTTTTCATGTGTATTGTCATTCGACCCTCACTTGTCCCTGCGAAATGAGAGAAACTGGTATTTTTATTCCTATTTGACATAAAAGGAAATATGTGCCTTAGAGTAGTACTTTGAGGGCACCTGAGTGCTCAGGTGGTTAAGCGCCTACCTTCAGCTCGGGTCATGATCCCAGGGTCCTGGGATGGAGCCCCACATCTGGCTCTCTGCTCCATGGGGAGTCTGCTTCTCCCTCTCCCTCTGCCTTCTGCCCCTCCGTTTGTGCTCTCTTTCTCTCTGTGGGTCAAATAAATGAATAAATATTTTTTAAAAAGGAGAGAGAGAGAGAAGTACCTTGGTTTACTCAAGGTTATACAATTAATAGGAGGTATAGCTGGAACTCAAATTTAGGCTTTCTCATTTTAGGTCTAAAGTATCCTTGGTGTTCGTTTATCCTTCCTCTTTCTGCTACCCTGCAACAGGGCCAGACAGGACTGGAATATCGGAATGCTCTCTGAGTGACCCCGTAAGTCAGTACTCCATCTGGCTTTTATCTCAGTGGATTTGACTAAGTCCGTGGAAGAACAGTAGCTGCTTCCAGGCATGAAGGCTCATTGTGTCCAGGTAGAAAAGAGTATTGACTTGCTCATTTATTGATTTAAACCTAGGAGTCACTCCCAATTCTTTAGCCCCAAGAGGCCTCCTAAAATAGAGAACATTCACTGCTATGGGGACTTACACTACTTCAGATAGTGTGTTTGGTACCAGTGACTCGACTGGTTAGAATGAAGCAGAGGGGCTGACAGCTGGATGTATGGGAAACTGCATAAAGGAAGAGGAGTTCCCATGAACACACCTCTTTTCTTCCTATCTTTGAGCTTAGCTGTGTCTAATAGGGATAGAAGAGATGCCAGGCAAAGACCTGCCCCTCTTCCATGCTGGCTCAGACAAAGCAATAGGCAGGGCTTGGTCCTGGGCCTATCTCCACCTGACCTGAGATGTCATCATCAGAAAGTTCCCATTAAGCATCTAACTGTAGGTCAGAGGCGAAGAGTGATTTCTGCAACGCCATGCCCTTGAGCAGCTACCCAGGCCTTCCTGTTTTGTAATACCATGGAGTGAGTCTAATTATCCCTTGGAGTGGGGGGTTGGGGGGCGGGGGGGAGCAGTGAAGGGACAGAGGAAGTGTTGATAAATTCCCCAAACCTAACTGTATTAAAATTCACATCGATTTAAAAATAAATATATACCATCTGGCATTTTTAGGAAAACGGAGAGGGTTGGGTTTGGAGAGGAAGAATTGCTAAGTGGCACAAAAACCAGGCTGTAACTGCTCCAACAGATGTGAGTCACTCTAAGGAGCTCAGTCTTGGGTGTTTCATTCCAAAGCCCCGAGCCATGCAGAGCTGGAGAGCAGCCAATCCCAGAAAGCTGGGCTGGGGAAGGAAATACAATGGGGAGGTTTCTGAGCTAGTCTGCAGGGAACAGAGGGAACAATGGAAAGAGGAGGCACAGAGCAAACTCTTTACCACCTGGTGTCCTGCACCCAGGAGACAAAACTTGCTTGGACTTTGAGCCCTTAGTGACTTGATTATGTACACATTGCACGTAGACATCTTGCTGAGTGACAGAAGGGCATAGTTGTTAGGAGCACAAAATCTGTAGATAGAATGCTAAATTCACATTCTGGCTCTGCCACTTACTAACTTGTGACCTTGAGAAAGTCACTTAACTTCTCCACCTCCCTTTCCTCATCTGAAAAAATAGAGCTAAAAGTAGTAACTACAGAATAGAGCGGTGGATAGGACAAACATCTAGAAGAGCGTTTGTGTTCTAAGTTAGCGAAATATAAATGTTGGTTACTGTTCCTACTGATACAATGTATAACTGGTGTTCACAGAGGAAATGAAGCCAGTGGAAAAAAAAAAAAAAAAAAAAAAAAAGAAATGAAGCCAGTGTCCCAGAGCAGCTATAGTCTACAGCACGATGCATTTAAGACAGAAACTTGTTCTAAAAATATGAAGATGTACCAGGAGATGTAATTACGGCAGTCTGGGGCTCAGTATAGGCCAAGTTCAGGATACCTCATTGGAACAAGGTAATATAGTTTCAGATCTATGTCTTAGAGCCTAACCAGGATACTTCTTCTACCAGACCCTAAGAAAATAAATTAAGGAAAAAAATGTCCTATTCCATCTTTAAGAAAGTCAAATCATTCAAAACACACAAAACACTACCCTGTATAAAATGTATAAAATAATATGTTATTAGAGTTAACATGAAGTAAAGGATTTGTACCCTATCATTACGGACCGTATAATTCCATTGGGAAGTCAGGATCAACACTAATACTGATAAAAGTTTAAATTTCCTCTTCTGAACTATAAGAATCTACATCATAGGGCAGCCCAGGTGTCTCAGTGGTTTAGCGCCTGCCTTTGGCCCAGGCCCTGATCCTGGAGTCCCAGGATTGGGTCTCACTTCGGGCTCCCTGCGTGGACCCTGCTTCTCCAACTCTGCCTGTGTCTCTGCGCCTCTGTGTGTGTGTGTGTGTGTGTGTGTGTGTCTCTCATGAATAAATAAATAAAATCTTTAAAAAAAAAAGAGTCTACATCATAATTCCTCTATTTGTCCAAACTTTGAGCAAGTTTAGATTTTAACTTAGTCCCCAAATTCTATAGCAACTCATTTTTCCCCAAGGGTACTTCTGATTCAATTTTTCATTAAAAATTTTATTTGTTTTTAAAAAATATATATTCTAATATTACAAACTACTCTGAATTTTTTGGGAAGTCAGAAGGTCAAAAACATTAACTACTAGAGTGGAATAGCAGTACAAGAGAAATGACCTACAAAGGCTCACAGAATCTGAGTTAAAGGAACTTAGAAGGGATGCCTGGATGGCTCAGTGGTTGAGCATCTACCTTCAGCTTGGGTTGGGATCCTGGGGTCCTGGGATCAAGTCCCACATCAGGCTCCCTATGTGGAGCCTGTTCTCCCTCTGCCTATGTCTCTGCCTCTCTGTGTCTCTCATGAATAAATAAATAATTTTAAAAAAAAAGGGGGGGGGGGACTTAGAACTCATGGAGTCAACCTTTCTCCCAGAGTAGTATCCTCCTTTAAGATCTCTAATGTATGGGCCCCAGAATTTCCTTGACCACAGTTCCAGATCATTCCATTGTGAGTCAGCAGTGCTGGAAAATCTTAGAGCAGAAATCCTTAATGATCATTAATCATCATCCCTAATAATCCTACTTCTGCCCGTTGAGTGACATAGAACAAGCAACATATCTCTTCTTCATTTGATAGTCCGTGAGATATTTGAAGGAATCACATCCTTCAGAAGTCTCCAAACTAAACATTCCTAGCTGCTGTGGCCTTTCATCCTATAGAGCGGAGCTCAGGCCTCTCATCATCTTCTGGTTGATGGACTCCAGTTTACAAGATCCTTCTCAGAACATTGTACCCTGTACCACATAAAGTGATATAAATATGACCACACACTTCCTACAACATCAGATCACTCTCTGCCTATTAATACAGCCCCAGAGGTTACACCAACCTTTTAAGCAGCTGTTCCTCACTTGGGGTTTTTACATAGTTGACTTAAGGCCACCAAATTGTTTCACATGAACTTTAGCCAAATTAGGCCTATACCATGCAATAGATTTTTCAGCTAAAAGTGCAGCCATTGCATTTATTTATTTGTTTGTTTGTTTATTCATGACAGAGAGAGAGAGAGAGAGAGAGAGACAGGCAGAGGGAGAAGCAGGCTCCGTGCAGGGAGCCTGATGTGGGACTCGATCCCGAGTCTCCAGGATCACACCCCCGGCTGAAGGCGGCGCTAAACCACTGCGCCACCGGGGCTGCCCGCCACTGCATTTATTGATGCTGAATCTCTACTTAGGGTAGAGATAGGGTTTAGCCTATCATCCCAGGCGGATCACTTTTAATATTTATATTGTCATCTATATATTAGAAATAGACTTCAGTTTATTTCTGTTGGCTATCTTTCCCAGCTTTCTGTCATCTGCAGATTTAATCAGCTTGCCTTCAGACTTCAAGATCACTAAGAAAATTCAGTGTCATTTTGACTAGTCATTTCACCTCTTTAGGCTTCAGTTTTCTCACCTGTAAAATAATAAAGAGGCAGGGAATGATTTCCTGGGTCCCAAGAAATTTGAATAATTCTTATACAAATTCAAATGACCAGCTAGTGAAAGACTGGGAAGGGGAAAAAAGATGGTGTGATCACTTTCACACGAGAGTAACTTGCTCAAGTAAATTGTGAGGGTTAATTTCAGGTGTCAACTTGACTGGCCCAAGGGATGTCCAGATAGCTAGTAAAACATCAGTTCTGGGTATGTCTATGAGAATGTGTCCAGAAGGAATTATCATTTGAATCAGTAAACTGAGCAAAGAAGATCTCCCTCACCAATGTGTGTGCGTGTCATCCAATCTGTTGAAGACCCAGACAGAACACAAAGGCTAAGGAAGGGCAAATTCTCTCTCTCTTCTTGAGCTAAGACATCTCTCCTCTCTTGTCCTCAGACATGAGAGTTCCTCAGGCCTTTGGATTTGAACTGAATTATACCATGGGTTTTATGATTACCCAGTTTGCAGATGGCAGAGCATAGGACTGTTTGGCCTCCATAACCCTGTGAGTCAATTCTTATAAGTATATACATACACATATACAAATATTATACATTTTATCTCTGAAGAACTTTAATACATAAATTCTGTGTTCAAATACATGGATTTCAACTTTGAACCTCAGGCATTCCCTTACAGAAATTAAACCCTGAAAACAACATGGTAGATACCTTCATTCATAGACATTCTATTTTTGCATAGCTCTGGTCTGTGAGAGAGAAAAGCTGCAACAGGCATAGGTATTTGTCAATTTAATTGCAATAATTTCAGTTCCCAAATTCTGTATATTATCTAAAACTGCTTGGTGAAATATTAGTCTTATATTCCCTATAGTGAAATCAGTGCTAAATATTATGCTTTAAAATTCAGAAATTTACTGTAACATAGCCCAATAAGAGAATTTATGAAAGATTGATTATTGCAATGTATCCATGCCAATCAATTTTGCAGCAGCCATTAGCCCTGTAGCCAAAGGCCAAAATCTTTCAGTATAATCTGGATTTGTAAATTATTATTATTATCATTTTTTTAAAGATTTTATTTATTCATGATAGTCACACAGAGAGAGACAGAGAGGCAGAGACACAGGCAGAGGGAGAAGCAGGCTCCATGCACCGGGAGCCCGACGTGGGATTCGATCCCAGGTCTCCAGGATCGCGCCCCGGGCCAAAGGCAGGCGCCAAACCGCTGCGCCACCCAGGGATCCCTATTATTATCATTTTAAGGTAAATCCTTAAATAGTAAAAAATAGATCCCCTTTCTCCCTGCCACACCTTACTTCTTCTATAGGGGAATAACAAATGCATAAATAACTTCTTCTATAGGGGCTTAGATGGGGTACCTGGCTCATTCAGTAGGAAGAGCTTGCAATTCTTGATCTCAGGGTCATGAGTTCAAGCCCCACATTAGTCATAAAGCTTACTTTAAATGAACGAATTAATAAATGGTTTGGAGATATTCCAGTCAGTGTTGCAACCACACCTCCATTCTCCCTATATATTCTTCCTCTTTTTTTGCTATCTTCTGCCAAGGAAGAAGGGAGCCAGCATTAGGCTGGCTTTCCCTGCATTTCGCCTTGGCAGATCATTAGTAACATCAAGCAGTCTTATCTCCTAACCTTTGAAAGGTCTATTACTCTAGTTTGCTTTTCTTCAGAAGTCCTCATAACCGAAGCCCAACCCTCTAAGACAACATTATTAAATCCACCTACTCATCTGGTCAGTGCTGAACACTGAACTAAATGCAGGGATCAGAGGGGAACCAAAGGCAACTTTTTTTATAACAGGATGGGGCTGAGGCAGAGTCAGCAGTGAATAAGCTCCATGTCCCAGCATCACTAACTTACTTAAGAACTTGGAAAGTTTACCACTTCTGTGTTAAATTTTGCCTTCCTAAAGCCTAGTGTTTTACTATTTCTTGCTTATAGATCTTTTTTTAAAAAAATATAGAATGCTTCACAAATTTGTAGGTCATCCTTGTGCAGGGACCATGCTGCTTATAGAGCATTTTAAAATAATAAAGAGCTATTGAGTTTTTCTGAATAAAACAAACAAAAAAACTGAAAACAGCTATCTCCAATTTCCCAAAGGGTTTGGGAGATAAATAACTTAAATGCCAAATGCCCAACTTTGGGAACAGCAGACGCTGGGAAAGGTGAGAGTGGAATAAGTTTGTGATTGCCTTGTGGAGGGGCCAGTAACTCAGAAATCCACACTAGAGTGGAGGATTAGAAAATCTTAGAAATATTCTTACCTTACATTAGCATCCCCAAATCTAAAAAATTTGTACAAGACCTATATGAGGAAAACTACAAAACTGATCGATGAAATGAAAGGAGAACTAATAGAGAGATATTCCATGTTCATGGATAAGAAGATTCAATATTGTCAAGATGTCAGTTCTTCCCAACTTGGCCTCCAAACTCAATGTAATCCCAATCAAATTCCTAGCAAGTTAATTTGTAGGTATCGATACACTGATTTTAAAGTTTATTTGGATAGGTAAAAGACCTAGAATAACCAACAGAATATTGTTGGAGAACAAAGTCAAAACACTCACACTATCTGATCTCAAGACTTAAAGCTACAATAATCAAGACACTATGGTCTTTATGAAAGAAAAACAAGTAGATCAGTAGAACTGAGAGCCCAGACATAAACCCACATAAGTATAGTCAACTGCTCTGCAATAGAAGAGCAAAGACAATACAATAAACAAAGATATTCCTTTCAAAAAAAGGTGCTGGAACAACTGGACATCTACATGCAAAAAAAAAAAAAAAAAAGGAAAATAAATAATAGAGCTAAATGTTAAGATGCAAAATTATGAAACTCCTAGAAGATAATATAGGAGAAAACCTAGATGATCTTGAGTTTGGTAGTGAGTTTTTAGATAAAAACTACTACCTAAAAGAACTACTACCTAAAAAACTAAAAAACTACTACCTAAAAGCACTACTTTTAGAAGTACAATCCATGAAAGAAAGAATTGATCCCTTGGAGATTATTAAAATGAAAACACTTCTAATTGCAAAAGACAGTATCAAGAGAATGGGAAGACAAGCCACAGACTGGGAGAAAATATTTGCAAAAGACACATCTGATAAAGAATCATTATCCTGGGCAGCCCGGGTGGCTCAGCGGTTTAGCGCCACCTTCAGCCCAGGGTATGATCCTGGAGACCTGGGATCGAGTCCCACGTCAGACTCCCTGCATGGAGCCTGCTTCTCCCTCTCCCTGTGTCTCTGCCTCTCTCTCTCTCTCTCTCTCTCTCTCTCTCTCTGTGTGTCTCTCATGAATAAATAAATAAAAATCTTAAAAAAAATAATTATCCAAAATATACAAAGAAACCTTAAAATACAACAATAAGAAAACAAACAATTCAGTTAAAAAATGGAATACAAACCTTAACAGACCCCTCCCAAAAAAGGTATATAGTTAGAAAATAAGCATATGAAAAGACGTCCCACATCATCACAGAGAAATGTGCAAATTAAAGCAACAATGAGATACCACTGCACACCTATAAGAATGGCCAAAATCTAGAACAGTGACAATATCAAATGCTAGCAAGGACATGGAGCCACAAGAACTCTCATCCATTGTTAGTAGGAATGCAAAATGGTATAGCCACTTTGAAAGAGGTTGGCATTCTCTTACCAAACTGAACATACTCTTTGCATATGATCCAGCAATCATGTTCCTTAGTATTTACCCAAAGGAATTAAAAACTTATGACTACACAAAAACCTGTAATGATTGTTTATAGTAGCCTTCCTCACAGTTGGCAAAACTTAGAAGCCATCAAGATCTTCTTTAGTAGATGAATGGATAAAGTGTGGTACATTCAGACAATGGAATATTACTCAGTGCTAAAAAGAAATGAGCTACTAAGTCAAGAAGAGACATGAAGGAATTTTAAATGCATACCACTAAGTGAAGGAAGCCTATCTGAAAAGATTATTTATTGTCTGAGTCTAATGATCCAACATTCTGGAAAAGGCAAAACCATAGAGACAGCAATAACAATAAACAGATCTGTTTTTGCTAGGTGTTGGGGAATGAATAAGCAGAACAATGAAAATATATGATACCATAATGACTGATGTATATCATTATATATTTGTCCAAACACATAAATGTGGGATACCAAGAATGAACTGTAGGACACATTATGTGGGCAATAATGATGTGTCAATGTAGTTATAATAAATGTACCACTCTGGTGGAAGATGTTGATAATGGGCAGACTATACATGTGTATGGATAGAGACATGGAAAATCTCTATTCCCTCAATTTTACTATGAACCTAAAACTGCTCTAAAAAAGTGAAGTCTTAGGGCACCTAGCTGGATCAGTTGGTGGAGCATGCAATTCTTGATCTTGGGGCTATGAATTTGAGTCCCATGTTGGGTATAAAGATGACTTTTTAAAAAATATAATCTTAAAAAAAAAGTAGTCTTAATCAAAAGAAAAAATTCACACATTTAATCCAGTATTTTACTTCATTTTTTTTTTTAGATTTTTATTTATGTATTTATTCATGACAGACACACAGAGAGAGGTAGAGACACAGGCAGAGGGAGAAGCAGGCTCCCTCTGGGGAGCCTGATGATGGACTCAATTCCAGGACCCTGAGATCATGCTCTGAGCTGAAGGCAGACGCTCAATCACTGAGCCACCCAGGTGACCCTTCACAAGGTTATCTTTAAACGAAAAGCAGGATACAATTATACATATATGGTCTTTGTCTTAGTTCATTCAGGCTGCTATGCCAGAATACCATAGACTGGATAGCTTATTAACAACAGAAATTCATTTCTTATAGTTTCTCACTGGTGGGAAGTCCAAGATCACCAAGGATCACCAGATTCTGTGTCTGGTGAATATTCATAGACAGTAAGCAGTGTTATCCCTGTATCCTGACATGGCAGAAGGGCCAGACACTCAAAGTCTCTTTTATAAGGGCACTATTCCCATTCATGAGAACACAGCCTCCATGAGCTAGTCACGTCCCAAAGGTCCTACCGCCAAAATACCATCATTCGGAGATTAGATTTTAACATATGAGTTTGGGAGTGACACAAACGCTCAGTCTGTGGCAGCCTTCATTTAATGATAAAAAGAAAAAAGACTGGAAGAAAATAGGAATATTAATCATAATTTTCTCTGGGTGGTAGGATTATGGATGATTTTTATTCCTTTATGTTTCTGTATTTTTCAAGTTTTCTTTTTTTTTTAAGATTCGTTTATTTATTTTAGAGAGAGAGCATGAGCAGTAAGGGGAGAGGGAGAGACTCTCAAGCAGACTCTGCCCTGAGCTTGGGGTGTGATGCAGATGTGGGGCTGGCTGAATCTTTGGACCCTGAGATCACAACTTGAGCCAAAACTAAGAGTCAGACAGTCAACTAACTACACTACCTAAGAGCCCCTAAAGTTCTATAAAATAAACATCTTCTTTTAAAAAACAGTGGAAATTGATAAAAAGCAGTAAATGAGAAGTAAGAGAAATTACCAGTGATTCTGGATATCCCAGAAAGTTTTCCCTAATATCCACTTGGGCCAAATCCAGATGGCCTCATGCCTTCCACTATTATGTCACACAGAACTGGGTGGCACTTCCACAAGCAACTTTTTTTTTTTTTTGCTTCTATGTTCTTAATTTATAAAACAGTGATGTAAAATCTCACAGGTTGACAGGAGGATTAAATGAAATAACCCACAAAAAACCCAGGAACATTGTCAGAGATCAGTAAAAATGTATTCCCTCTCTAATTCTGGAAGTAGAGCAAAACACCCGCAGATCTGTAGGTGAAACAGACATTGATGCAGATTGTGTGGTGAATGAGGGGCTCAGGATGTCAAGCAGGGACCAGCTCTGTACTTAACCCTGATCCTGTCAGTACCCTGGTCCTCATATTAATGGCTATGGAAATGAGGGGAATACTAATTAATGAGGTAGACAGTGACATGATTAAGAGATACCCCTAGGGACAAACAAGAACCCTCTCTCAGAGTCATCAGGCAAGGATCAGGTCTCTTATGAGAGTGCTGGCTGTAGTCAATCTGCTTTTGACCACATAACTAAGACAGATATTATACTGAAGCCAATGATCCTTGAAGATGAAATAATCTCTAAGGCTTCTTTCTGCTCTGATTATAATGCTATAATTATAATAAGCAAATGCTGATAGGAATTTATTCAAATCCATCCTGTCTGCTTGGCAGGTTCCTTTCAAGTTTCATGGGCCATCACAATCCAGGGAGTGTTGTTTGGAAGTGCGAAACAGGATTACTTAAACTCTAGCAGCAGGAGTCCTTCTCAGAGTAAGGAGATGAGTATAGGTCCAGAGCCCTTGAGAGGCCTCTTGCACCTGCACCCTTCCTCCAGGGAACCATGCACTGATCTCCATTTAGCAGGATTGCCTAGGGCAAGAGACCTGGAGAAGTATCGCTGGAATTTTGGAGCCTTAAAACGCTAATGTGTGTGTTGAGATAGGGATTGGGGAACGGAGAAAGAAAGAATTCCGAAGGAGGACAAAGGGTTTGGTTTTGGTGTTGGTTTGAAACTATAAAACAGACATTCTGTTTAATACCATTCAGAAACTCCACTTCTTTTAGCTCTCTTGGGGTCAGCAGATCCCAAGAGAAGAGAGTCCACGACGTCATCACTTATCTGTTACCTTTTCTCCCCTGCCTTTCCCAGCCACCGTCAAGTTGCCAGCTCCTGGTCACCATAGCAACCATGACGAGCCAGCATCCAGCTCTGCTGCACTGACTTCTCCAAAGGCAGCTGAGATACAGCAGTGAGGACAAGCCGCAGGAAGCAGACCCTGGATCTCATTCTTTCCTCCTTCTCTCGACTGGACCCTGAGAAAGAATTGCACAGAAAAGACAAGGGGGAGACAGGGAGGCCCCTTGGAGCCTCCGGATGCTAACCTCCAGTGGAGGTCCAGCGGGAAGGTGGAGCGTGCAGCAGTTAGGATGTGTGCAGCTATGGCAGCAGCACCTGTACACTGAGGACCTACTGACTCTGGGGAGCCAACATTTGTTACGTATGGAGGAGATGCCCTTTGAAGCCCCCTAATCGGTGAGTACCATCAAGTCTTCCTTTGGGTAAACAAATCTCCCAAATGACAAGGTTATATGTCTTGATTCCTGCCTAAAAACAAAAAACAAACAAACAAACCCACCCCCATCTTTAAATTTCTTATGATTAGGAAGCACTTTCCTTTCTGATGTCTTTGGGTTTCTTGGAATTATTATTTCTTCTCCCTTTAAACACACTACTGCCTTGACCAGTGGGAGCTACCCTCCAGTGTCCGCGTCTCCATTACCACGCAACACCCACTGATGCCGATACCAAGCATCACGAATAAACGCTGCAAAGCTCATCAGAGGAGCAGCAGGGCTCAATTTACCAGCACTTCCGTCTCATTTGCTTTGCGTTCCTATCCTACAATCAAGGAAATAACGTCCCCAGGCAAAGCAGTGGCGTGCCAGATGGCAGAGGAACGCCAGGAAGTCCTCGTGGAAGTCGCGTCCTTGCCGGCAAGCTCAAGGAAACGAATCCATGACCCCAGCCAGAAGGAGCAATTGTCGGGCGAGGGGAGCGTCCGCTGGGTCCCGGGAGAGGGCGCCCGCGGCTGACCACCCGCCCGCGGGGCCCCGGCGCTGGTGCGCGCGGCCGCCCCCCTCGGAGAGCTTTGGCGACAGGAGGGTCACTTCCATTCCTCCCTGGAAGCAGAGGAGGCGTCGCGGGACTTCCTCGAATCGAACGAGTACGACCGCCGGCCAACTACCGTGTGCGTACTGAGCCCTCCTCCTGCCAGCCGGCCCCTCCTCCTCTCCACTCCCCGCTTCCTTACCGGGCGAGCGCGGTGAGCCACTACTTCGACTTCTCATTGTTATTAAGATTCCTTTCATGGGAAAGATGAAATTTTGTTAGAATAAAAGATGAATAGAAGGCTGACCTCCTGGGGCCCTGCAGTATTAGTCAGTGGTGCGCAGCCTTGGCTGCATGTTGGAACACCTGGGGAGCTTTAAAAAAAATACTGTTTTTGGGTCCCATCCCCAGAGACTCTGACTTAATTGGTCTGGGATGCAGCCTAAACAGTGGGCTTTTATTTTTTTGATTCTTTAAAAGATTTTATTTATTTATTCATGAGAGAGGCAGAGACGCAGGCAGAGGGAGAAGCAGGCCCCATGCAGGGAGCCCGACGTGGGACTCGATCCCCAGTCTTCAGGATCAGGGCCTGGGCTGCAGGCGGCACTAAACCGCTGAGCCACCCGCGACGCCCAACACTGGGCTTTTTAAAGGCTCTCAGGTGATCCCAGTGAACTAAGTTGGCAATCCACCATTCCAATGGATTAGGATGACATTTTCCCAGGTGAACTTGATAGTTAAACTAAGCCTCTCAAGATGCTGCTGTATGGCACAGTATGAAACTGTTGTGAATGCCTGGAAGCTGCAAGCTAAGACAGACCGAGGGGATCCAGCTGCTCACAGTGGCTCAGGATGAAGGTGATGTTTCAGAGGAGCGAGAGAGCAAGTGTCTCCCTCAAAATAGGTTCTCTCACTAAATGAGATGTCCTGATTAATATTCCAGAGCAAAGGGAAAAAAAGATGTGTGCCTTTCCAAGTCTGTAGGGTCTTCTGTAGATTTATAGACTTTAGGTCTGCTGGTACTGACCAGGGTCATGTATAGATCTTCAGCCAACTGCAAGGAGAATGGACATAGACTGAAGAGGAGGATTAAGAATGCAGTGATCACTCTAAAGAAGGGAGATGACCACAGCTCTTCCACACTGCTATACAGGGTTATTCGTCTCTGCATTCTCAGGCTCTGACCTAGACAAGCCCTTCCTTGGTGCCTCTCTCCAAGCAACCTAAGACAGTTGTAATATCCTCCATCCTGCCCTTTAGTCATTGTTTTTCTGGTCTGTGCACAACCATACACACAACACTATTTTGTCTCCTCCTGGAGTCCACCTGACCTCCTGAGACAATGCCTTCGCTTATCCACCATGGGCCTCCCCCTGGCTTTCCCCAGCACTCACTTGGCAAGCCAGGCCATACCCATGCTTCATGTTGCCTGGTCGTAGCTCTCTCAGCTGTGCTTGGACCTGCTTTTGACTAATTTCATGTGAACGATAGCTTGCAGTGGCTTCTGCTACCTCAGACCCAAAGGCCCTCTCCCGACAGGCCACCTCAGAGCTGATCCACCTCACAGAGCAGGCCAGGCCAATACTGTGAAGGTTTCCAGTCCACTGGACGGCTACACAGGGAAGAGCACAAATATGTCTCATTTCTCACTGCCCCTCCCCACCATGACCACCAGTTTCTGAATAGAGGCAATTTACTTCACAGGCCCCTGGAAGAAAATGTCCAATTGATCCTGCTTAACTTCATGTATATCCATTCATCTTCAGGTGTCACCCAAGCTCAGAGTGGGAGTACTTAAGACAGTTGTGGTGCATTAATAAAATCCTATTTTATACTTTTTCAGACTCATCAGTGAATCATGAAATCAGTTTGGTGGGTCATGACCAGTATTTTTATTTTTTTATTTATTTATTTTTAAAATTTTTATTTATTTATGATAGTCACGCAGAGAGAGAGAGAGAGAGAGAGAGAGGCAGAGACACAGGCAGAGGGAGAAGCAGGCTCCATGCACCGGGAGCCCGACGTGGGATTCAATTCCGGGTCTCCAGGATCGCGCCCTGGGCCAAAGGCAGGCGCCAAACCGCTGCGCCACCCAAGGATCCCCCATGACCAGTATTTTTTAAAAGAAAATGAGTGAACACCTGGGTAGCTCAGTAGTTGAGTGTCTGCCTTTGGCTCAGAGCGTGATCCCGGGGTCCTGGGATCGAGTCCCACATCGGCCTCCCCACGGGAAGCCTGCTTCTCTCTCTGTCTGTGTCTTTGTGTCTCTCATGAATAAATAAAAATCTTTTTTGAAAAATATAAAAAATTCTGACATGAAAAGTGAATAGAATGGGAGAATATTACATTATATATTACAGATTAAAAGTTCATGTCTTTCAAACAAAAAATTCATTTCAAAAAGGATAGAGGTGGCGTGTTGAAAAGGGAGAAGTGGAGAGAGTTAAGTAGTGACTTTGGCTTTTTGAAGGCTTGTTTCCAGAAGACCTTGTTATACCAGGTGCATCCACATAAGAAAGTGAGAGTCACAATTTCTGTTCCTCCTACACTGTACTGCTCTTTTGAGATTGAACCAAATCTTTAATAAAGTATTTTGAATACTACAAAACAAACTCTTTGGAGTTAAAAAGAAAAAAACACATTAGAATTCCACGCATAGCTATATACTATATGATTTCATTTACATGACATTCTGAAAAAAATGCCAAAAAAAAAAAAAAAGAGAAAAGGTTAGCAATTGCCAAGAGCTGGAGGTGTGAGAAAGAAGTTGACTACTAAGAGAACTGGGGAAGTTTGTGGATAATTCAACTATTTTATAGTGACATATATTTGATAAAAGCCAGAACTACACACTAATCATACATACATGGTCCTAGAGTCCCAGGGTGGAGCCCCATATCACATCGGGTTCCCTGCTCATCAAGGAGCCTGCTTCTCCCTCTGCCCCTCCCCCTTCTCGTGCTCTCTCTCTCTCTCTCTCTCTCTCCCCCTCCCTCAATAAATAAAATCTTTTCTAAAAAATAAATAAGTAAATAAATAAAAATAAAATCTTTTCTAAAAATGTCTACAAAGAAAAGATTTATAATTAGACGGACAACAAAATGTAAAAAGCAAGCATACCACATTTGTAATTGTAGGTAATCTGTGTGCACCTAAAAGACAAAAATCCTCATGTGCAAGTTGCTGTGCTAAAGTGATGTATTATAGATGTTTTTTCAGTTTTAAATTTTCATTTGCTGTTATATTCATTTGCCATTTCAGTAATAAAGAACCCTCAAAACCTTCAAGATTGAAAGAAATAGATGTGGAGAAGAAATTCCAGAAATTATCATATTACAATGTAGAATGTTGTTTTCTTGGCCCTAGAAACCAGAGAAATCACGAGAGTCACAATTACATTGAATAAGTTCAAGATGTATTGATTTTCATTCATTCTTATTATGAGCTAATGTCAATTTTGGCAAATTCCTTGCTTAAGGCAAGCACTTTGTAAATATCTGTTAGCTGACTGACCAGTTAGGTGTTTTGGTTGTATTTTTCACATTCTCAATCCTAGAAAAACCTGAATTTATCTCTGAAGAAGCATCAGAAAGCTCAGTATAGATAACACCTTCTCCTTATCTGTATATCATAAGAGGACTTTAATTTTTCCAGCATAGAGAATAATCTTTGGGACTTTTTTCCCCTATTAAGAGAATTATAAGCTCATTTTAAGGTGTGCCTGGCAGGCTCAGTTGGTAGAGCATGCAAATCTTGATCTTGGGATTGTGAGTTTGAGCCCCATGTTGGGTGTAGAGATGACTTAAAAAAATTTGTTTTAAAGAATTGTAAGATAATTTTAAGTAGGTCACAGATCTGAAGAGAAATACAAGGTGTGGAATGGACAGAGCTGGAGAAATTTTCTTAGAAATCTGCCTCAGGTAGATGTTTAAATGATGGAGCTGTTTTATTTTAAGTGGGAAGGAGAGTGGAGGCAAAACGATAACCAACAACTTAGAAAGCCTGCTATTTCTCTTCTAGACTAGAGCATTTTCAGACTAAATGGCCTAGTGTATAATTTCTACATCCCTCCCTTAAACTTTGGTTTGCTGTTTAACCTGAAGATACATGGTTAGTGTCTCTGTGCCTCATTTTCCCCATCCTTAAAGGGAATGAAAATTTTTGCTCTCTTCTTTGTCCAAGGCAGGCTGGGTAGAAGATTTAGATTGTATGCATATTTATATACCCCTCTGCTCATTTTCCACACAGATGAAGGGTAGAGATATGAGAGGAAACTTCCACAAACAGAACTGTGTGTGTGTGAGTGTGTGTGTGTGTGTGTGTGTGTGTGTCTGTGTCTGTGTCTGTGTGAAAGGGAGAGGAGGAGGGAGGGAGAGAGAGACTATACTTGGATCAAGTCAGAAGCAATAATCTTTGGACTAAACAAAGCATTGGTTAGTTTGTTGAATTAACTCTTCAAATATAATAATTTTCATTTTTAGAGGAAGAACATTAATACCTGCTAAGCACAGGGATCCCTGGGTGGCGCAGCAGTTTGGTGCCTGCCTTTGGCCCAGAGCGCGATCCTGGAGACCCGGGATCGAATCCCACATCGGACTCCCGGTGCATGGAGCCTGCTTCTCCCTCTGCCTATGTCTCTGCCTCTCTCTCTCTCTCTGTGACTATCATAAATAAATAAAAATTAAAACATTAAAAAAAAAAAAACCTGCTAAGCACATACTCTAGGCCGCTGCTTTCATGTACATTATTTCCATCAACCCTCAACAACTCTGTGAAATGAGCATTATTTTTCCCATTTTTCTAATTTAGAGGGAATTACTGCAATTCAGAGACATGTAACCAGGGTTTTATGCAGAAAAGTGGGGATTTGAGCTCATTTTGCTTTCATGACAAAACCTATACTCTTGTCATGCCTCCATGTCAGACAGACTTCGGTTAAAATTCTGAGTGTGGGTGGCACTCATTAGCTGTGGGACCTCGGGCAAGTTTTTTTAACATCTCTGAAGTCCAATACCTTATATTAAAATAGGGATCATAATAATACAAAATGGGGCTCAGTGGTTGAGCATCTGCTTTTGACTCAGGACGTGATCCCGGGATCCTGGGATCAAGTCCCACATGGAGCTCCCCACAGGGAGCCTGCTTCTCCTTCTGCCTGTGTCTCTGCCTCTCTCTCTCTCTCTCTCTCTCTCTGTCATTCATGGATAAATAAATAAAATCTTTTAAAAAAATAATGACACAAAATGAGGTTCTTAAGGTTCGTTCATACCTTTGGGTTTTTTTGTTGTTGTTGTTGTTATTGCAAACAACAGAGATAGACTTTAAAGCTAACTTTGGGGAGGGGTGGAAGAAATGTATTGGAAGATGATGAATTAGCTAACACAGTTGAAAGAAAAGTATATTGCCAGATCTTGCAAAGGATGAGGACCAGGGCAGCTAAGGGGATCTAGAGAGTAGAGAAATACCCAGTTTCCTTCTTCAGGATATTCACAACTGGATGTATCAGCTCACATCATTTTCAGTTCTTTTTTTTTTTTTTTAATTTATTTATGATAGTCACAGAGAGAGAGAGAGGCAGAGACACAGGCAGAGGGAGAAGCAGGCTCCATGCACCGGGAGCCCAACGTGGGATTCGATCCCGGGTCTCCAGGATCGCGCCCTGGGCCAAAGGCAGGCGCTAAACCGCTGCGCCACCCAGGGATCCCCATTTTCAGTTCTTGTGTCTTTCTGCTTAACACTGAAATCCTAGGAAGAGCAGTCAGCCTGGCCATGGCTGGGCCATGTGCTGTTTACGTCATGGGTGGAGAACGAGATGCCTTGGTTGTCATGCCCACAGGCCTGAAGGGAAAGGCAGTTCCCATAACAGATGTAGGAGCTATTCTCTGGTAAGAGAGCCTGGATGCCGAGTAGGCACAAGTTGGTGATACCCACTACAGAACGGATGCATCGATCATTCCAGGACCTGTCACAAAGGAGCAGCTCTGCAAATATTTGCCATCGGTGTTTTCACATCACCTCTGTAAGACAGCAGTTCCGGATCAGTACATCTTGAAACCCTACCTCAGTGTTCTCTGTATGTGTGCTATGTTGTGATTCACATAGAAGATGGTATTTGACCAGTATCCTGGGGTGAAGTGACAAGGTATTCCTGCAGGAGGAGGCTAAATGGGAGGCTCTGGCCACTCCTGGTCCTGCAGGGCAGCCCTGAGAGCTGAGGGCATCACTATTTGGCACCTATTAGTGACACACCAGTGCCAAAGCTTAAACTTTTATACTAGAGCTTTCAGACCATTTGCCATTACCTAGTCTCAACTCAGCTTGCACCCCCTCTTCTCCTCCCCAATTTTTAACGAGCTTCCCAGCAGGCAGGCAGGAGGTGAAGTCAATAGTGGTGACCCTCAGCCATCTTCTGTCCCCACGCCTTCCTTAAGGCTTTCACTGTCAGGAATTTAAGATTTGCAGAAAATGAAAGTAACTTCTCTTCTAGATAAGGTTAGGGACATCTGGCCCAAGGGGCCAAACTATCCTAAGAGATTTTATTTTGCTGAAGCCAATGATTTTGCTGCGATACACTCTCTGAGGGGCAGCTCTGAGGCATGGTGCAGCTATTGTCGATGCAAATAGGCTTGGTTTCCAAGCAGAACGAAACATTGACAGGACCTGTGATCGTGGATGTGGCCAGAGGACTCGAAGACCATTCAAAGTCAAAAAGATGTGGATGCTGTTCTCATTCCTTTTGTCTTTTTTTTTTTTTTTTTTTTTTTTGTGGGGCACTGGGAGGAAAGGGGGATTGTTTTAAAATTGTTTTTATTTTTTCTTATTACAAAAGTATTCTTTCCCAAAATGAAAAAGCACAAATAAGCAAAAAGAAGGTAAGCTCAAACAATCCCACCCATTCCTCTTCACCTACATGTTAACATTTAATATTTATCCTTTTGAATTCCCTTTCTTTCTAAGCGTCCAATCTATTTCCGCCCTGGGGCAGTGAGGTGCTTCTGAAAACTTCTGGCAAAGTTTGGGGTGGGGCTGGGGGACAGTGTCTTTGCTTCTTTTCAGAATGTAGGCGCTGGCAAAGGTGAAGAGGAGCCTCACCTCTTGGGATACCATTTTCTAGCCCACTCTTTTGAGAGGCCACTCAAATAACCCCTCCTCCATAAAGCTTTCCCTGATCTCTTAGATAAAAATCTTCTCAGTGTCACAAGATAGGACTTCCTACCTACCTAGCAAAGACCCGTCCTAGCAAAGACCAGTTTCTTTCTATGCTGCACTTTCCCTGCTCTGTTGTCAGCAACAGGTCAGACCCTACATCTACTTGATCTCGGAATGCTCTCACACCAACAACCATAGCAGGCACCCATGATGAATGAATGAAAAAGAATCGGAGGCTTAAATCAAACAGAACTTCAGTGATCTCAAGTGGGAGCAAAGAGGATTTGAGATCCTGTATGTGCCTTCAATAGGCACTGGACAAAGGAAGATTTGACCTCTTTTCCTTCTCTGTAAAAGGCTGATCCGTTTGCATATGTTCTCTTAAATCTAAAAGTACCAGTTTGTATACCAGCAGTTTCAAGTTTTTTGGTTCCATTCTGAGGCTTTCTCAGGACATCTATCATTATTCCACTGCCAAAATGTGCAGTATCATATGGTATCTCTCTTCTCTTGATTCCTTTTTTTCTATTCTTTTTTCTTTCACAATTTGAAAACGGAGCTGTGTAAAATAAGTCATATCCAAATATAACCCAATTGGAACTTGACCTTTGCCTCATGGAATATTGAAAGTGATGTTTTTAAGAGGAATGGGGGCAGTCAGACAGAAATGGAAAGACAGTTTCTTTCTCTCCCCACTGTAAAATGAAGCAGTCACAAGGGTGAGTTTGTTTTAGACCAGATCTAAAATGTTACACATTGAGGTCTGGTAGTGGGCACAGAGACTAGGGTCTGTGTTCAAAAAAAAGTCCTGAAAGACAGATATATATCTATATCTATATCTATATCTATATCTATATCTATATATGTATATGTATATATTTTATTTTTGTAAATTTTTCTTAGATGTGAAGAAACAAGTTAAGAAAAGTCCTGTTGGCAAATTTTGCTGTGTTTCTAGAGATTTTCAAGAACTAGGTCTGAGTTGGATTAGGGAAGAGTCTTCTTGCATTAGGACTCCAGGAAACTCTATTTTGATGATGATTAAATGTGGTAAACATAGATGTTATTTTGCAGCAGCCTTGGTGATTAGAGATTTCTTCTATAGAGTATCTTGGTTTTTCTTGCATGTACTTAGAATATCTGACTGCAAAACATACATACCAAAGAACTGGGGGGAACACTTCTTAATTTTTCGACATACCGAGAATTAGAGATTTAATTAGTTAAAAGATTTCTAACCTTTTCTCTTTTTTCTTTTTTTCGCATTTGTTTTTATTGAAGTTCGATTTGCCTGTTGGCAAATCTATGTTTAGAGTATAACACCCAGTGCTCATCCCATCAAGTGCCCATCATCCAGTTACCCCAACACCCGCCGCTTGCCCACTTCCCCTTCCATAACCCTTTGTTTCCCAGAGTTACGAGTCTCTCATGGTTTGTTTCTCTCTCTAATTTTTCCCTCTCATTTTTTCTCATTTCCCCTAAATCCCTTTCATTATTTCTTTTTTTTTTTAATATTTTTTTCTTTATTTATTTATGATAGTCACACAGAGAGAGAGAGAGAGGCAGAGACACAGGCAGAGGGAGAAGCAGGCTCCATGCACCGGAAGCCCGACGTGGGATTCGATCCCGGGTCTCCAGGATCGCGCCCTGGGCCAAAGGCAGGCGCCAAACCACTGCGCCACCCAGGGATCCCTCATTATTTCTTATATTCCCTGTATGAGTGAAACATATGATGACTGTCTTCCTCCAACTGACTTACCACTCAGAATAATACCCCCCAGTTCCATCCATGTCGAAACAAATGGTGGGTATTCGTTGTTTCTAATGGCTGAGTAACATTGCATTGTATATATAGACCACATCTTCTTTATCCATTCATCTGTTGAAGGACATTGAGGCCCCTTCCACAGTTTGGCTATTGTGGACATTGCTGCTATGAACATTGGGGTGCAGGTGTCCCAGTGTTTCACTGCATCTGTATCTTTGGGGTAAATCCCCAGCAGTGCAATTGCTGAGTCATAGGGTAGCTCTATTTTTAACTCTTTGAGGAACCTCCACAGAGTTTTCCAGAGTGGCTGCACCAGTTCACATTCCCACCAACAGTGCAAGAGGGTTCCCCTTTCTCCACATCCCCTCCAACATTTGTGGTTTCCTGTCTTGTTAATTTTCCCCATTCTCACTGGTGTGAGTTGGTATCTCATTGTGGTTTTAATTTGGTTTCCCTGATGGCAAGTGACGCGGAGCATTTTCTCATGTGCTTGTTGGCCATGCATATGTCTTCTTCGGTGAAATTTCTGTTCATGTCTTCTGCCCATTTCATGATTGGATTGCTTGTTTCTTGGGTGTTGAGTTTAACAGGGTTTTTTTTTTTTTTTTTTTTTTTTAACAGGGTCTTTATAGATCTTGGATACTAGCCCTTGATCTGCTATGTTATTTGCAAGTATCTTCTCCCATTCTGTAGGTTGTCTTTTAGTTTTGTTGACTCCTTTGCTGTGTAGAAGCTTTTATTCTTGATTAGGTCCCAACACTTCATTTTTTTTTATTTTTAAAATTTATTTTATTTATCTATGATAGGCACACAGTGAGAGAGAGAGGCAGAGACATAGGCAGAGGGAGAAGCAGGCTCCATGCACCAGGAGCCCGATGTGGGATTCGATCCCGGGTCTCCAGGATCGCGCCCTGGGCCAAAGGCAGGCGCCAAACCACTGCGCCACCCATGGATCCCCCCAACAGTTCATTTTTGCTTTTGTTTCCCTTGCCTTCATAGATGTATCTTGCAGAAAGTTGCTGTGGCCAAGTTCAAAAAGGGCGTTGCCTGTGTTTGCCTCTAGGATTTTGATGGATTCTTGTCTCACATTTAGATCTTTCATCTATTTTGAGTTTATCTTTGTGTATGGTGTAAGAGAATAGTCCAGTTTCACTCTTCTGCACGTGGCTGTCCAATTTTCCCAGCACCATTTATTGAAGAGACTGTCCTTATCAAATATTAGTTGACCATGGAGTTGAGGGCCCATATTTAGGTTCTCTATTCTGTTCTGTTGATCTATGTGTCTGTGTTTGTGCCAGTACCACACTGTCTTGACGATCACAGCTTTGTAATACAGCTTGAAATCCAGCATTGTGATGCCCCCAGCTCTGGTTTTCTTTTTCAATATCCCCCTGGCTATTCAGGGTCTTTTCTGATTTCAGACAAATCTTAAGATTATTTGTTCCAACTCTCTGAAGAAAGTCCATGGTATTTTCATAGGGATTGCATTGAACGTGTAAATTGTCCTGGGTAGCATAGACATTTTCCAATATTTATTCTTAAAATGCATGAGCATGGACTATTTTTTAATCTCTTTGTGTCTTCCTCAATTTCTTTCAGAAGTGTTCTGTAGTTTTTAGGGTATAGATCCTTTACCTCTTTGGTTAGGCTTATTCCTAGGCATCTTATGCTTTTGGGTGCAATTGTAAATGGGATTGACTCCTTAATTTCTCCTACTTCAGTCTCATTGTTAGTGTATCAAAATGCCACTGATTTCTGGGCATTGATTTTGTATCCTGCCACACTGCCGAATTGCTGCATGGGTTCTAGCAATATTGGGGTAGAGTCTTTTGGGTTTTCTACATGCAGTATCATGTCATCTGCGAAGAAGGAGACTTTGACTTCTTCTTTGCCAATTTGAATGCCTTTTCTTTTTGTTGTCTGATTGCTAAGGCTAGGACTTCTAGTACTATGTTGAATAGCAGTAGTGAGAGTGGACATCCCTGTCGTGTTCCTGATTTTAGGGGAAAGGCTCTCAGTTTTTCCCCCTTGAGAATGATATTTGCTGTGGGCTTTTCATAGATGGCTTTTAGGATATTGAGGAATGTTCCCTCTATCCCTACACTCTGAAGAGTTTGATCAGGAATGGATGCTATATTTTGTCAAATGTTTTCTCTGGATCTATTGAGAGGATCATACAGTCCTTTTTTTTCTCTTACTGATGTGATCTATCATGTCAATTGTTTTATGAGTGTTGAACCAGCCCTGCATCCTGGGGATAAATCCCACTTGGTCATGGTGAATAATCCTCTTAACGTGCTGTTGGATCCTATTGGCTAGTATCTTGTTGAGAATTTTTGCATCTGTGTTCATCAGGGATATTGGTCTATAATTCTCCTTTTTGGTGAGGTCTTTGTCTGGTTTTGGAATCAAGGTGATGCTGGCCTCATAAAACAAGTTTGGAAGTATTCCCTCCCTTTCTATCCTTTGAAACAGCTTTAGTAGAAGAGGTATTTTTTCTTTAAACATTTGATAGAATTCCCCTGGGAAGCCATCTGGCCCTGGGCTTTTGTGTTGGGAGGTTTTTGATAACTACTTCACTTTTCTCACTGGTTATTGGCCTGTCCACATTTTCTATTTCTTCTTGTTCCAGTTTTGGTAATTTGCAGTTTTCCAGAAATGCATCCATTTTTTCTAGATTGTCTAATTCGTTGGCATATAGCTGCTCATGATGCCTTCTAGATTGCCTAATTTGTTGGCATATAGCTGCTTTTTCAAATCGTTTGTATTTCCTTGGAATTGGTTGTGATCTCTCCTCTTTCATTCGTGATTTTATTGAGTCTTTTTTCTTTTTAATAAGGCTTGTGAGGGGTTTACTTATCCTATTAATTCCTTCAAAGAACCAGCTCCTGGTTTTGTTGATCTGTTCTACCATTCTCTGGCCTCTATTTTATTGAGTTCTGCTCAAAACTTCATTATCTCTCTTCTTCTGCTTAGTGTAGGCTTTACTTGCTGTTCTTTATCCTTTATGTGTGAGGTTAGCTTGTGTATTTGAGATTTTTTTCCCCAATTTTTAAAGAGATGCTTATATTGTGATGTATTTCCTTCTTAGGACTGCTTTTGCTGTATCCCAAAGATTTTGAATGGTTGTATCTTCATTTTCATTTTCAAAATTAATAAGTTTCCCTGAATCTTTTTAATTCATCTCCAATTTCCTGGTTGACCCATTCATCTTTTAGTAGGATGCTCCTTAACCTCCATGTATTTGAATTTCTTTCAAATTTCTTCTTATTTCAAAGCATTGTGATCTGAAAATATGCAGGGGACAATCCCAATCTTTTGATATTGGTTGAGACATGATTTGTGACCTAGTATATGGTCTATTCCGGAGAAAATTCCATGTGCACTTGAGAAGAATGTGTATTCATTCAGTTGCATTTGGATGAAAAGTTCTGCATATATTTGTGAAATCTATTTGTGAAATCTATTTGGACCTGTGTATCATTTAAGGCCCTTGTTTCTTTGGTGATGTTCTGCTTAGAAAATCTCTCATTTGCAAAAAGTTCTGTGTCGAAGTCTCCTATTATTAGTGTATTATTATCTAAGTATCGTTTTACTTTGGTTATTAATTGATTGATATACTTGGCAGCTCCCACATTAGGGGCATAAATATTCATGATTGTTAGGTCTTCTTGCATAGACCCTTCAAGTATGATATAGTGTCCCTCTTCATCTCTTACTACAGTCTTTGGTATAAAGTCCAATTTATCTGATATGAGGATTGCTGCCCCAGCTTTCTTTCAAGGACCATTTGAATGGAAAATGGTTCTCTACCCTTTCATTTTCTGGCTGAGGTATCCTTAGGTCTAAAATGAGTTTTGTTGGCAGCATATAGATGAGTCTTGCTTTTTAATCCAGTTCAATACCCTGCATCTTTGGATGGGATCATTTAGCCCATTCATGTTCAGAGTAACTATTGAAAGATATGAATTTAGTGTTATCATATTATCTATTCAGTTCCTGTTTTTGTGGATTATTTCCTTAGGCTTCCTCTTTCTTTTACAGGGTCCCCCTTAATATTTCTTGCAGAGCTGGTTTGGTGGTCACATATTCTTTCAGTTTCTACCTATCCTGGAAGCTCTTTATCTCTTCTATTCTGAATGAGAGCCTTGCTGAATAAAGTATTCTTGCCTGCATGTTTTTCTCATTTATGACCCTGTATATATCATGCCAGCCCTTTCTGGCCTTCCAGGTCTGTGGAGAGGTCTGCTGTTAATCTGATATTTCTTTCCCATATACGTTAAGAATCTCTTGTCTTGAGCTGCTTTAAGGATTTTCTCTTTATCTTTGAAATTTGCAAGTTTTACTATTAAATGTAGAGGTGTTGAGTGGTTTTTGTTGATTTTTTTGGGGGGGTCCTCTCCATCTCTTGGATCTGAATGCCTGTTTCCTTCCCCAGAATTGGGAAGTTCTCAGCTATGATTTGTTCAAATTACTTTGTGGTCCTCTTTCCCTGAGCCTCTTCTGGAATCCCAATTAGACATTAGAATATCCAGTTTGGAATGCATCTCATTTAATCTCTTTTTAAGGTCGGCTGGATTAGATCTCAATTCTGCAGTAATGAAGTCTCTAGAGTCCTTTATGCTTTTTTTCCAGAGCCACCAGTAGCTTTATAATTGTACTTCTGAATTGAATTTCTGACATCGTATTGAAATCCATATTCTGTAACTCTGTGGCGGTGAGTATTGTTTCTGGTTCTTTCTTTTGTGGTGAATTCTTCCTTCTAGTCATTTTGTCCAGTGCAGAGTGGCTGTATGAGTGGGCTGAGTCAAAAATATTAATCACAACCTAAGTAAAATGCACCCTAGATGATTCCAAAGAGGTCAGAGACTAGAAAATAAGAGAAAAAGAAGTACAGAACAAAATAAAACAAAAGGACCACTAAAGTGAAAAACAGATTTTAAAACAAAGTAGTAAAAATAAAAAGCCAAAAACCAAAAACAAAGATGAAGAAAAAAAAAAGAAAAAAGAATAGAAAAGAGCAAAAGGGGATGGTGGTGGATGGTGGTGGTGAGGAAGTGGTAGTGGAGAGAGAATATAGTCTACCTGAGGGGTCCTAGAGAGTTATCCTCTTTGTTCTGAGTGTATTTTGTTCTGTATGTTAGAAGATGCAAAATTATATATACCAGAAATACTTGTAGAAAGCCCCAACATTGACCACCAAAACATAAACAAGATAAATGAGGGGGGCAGAATGGGAAGAAAGAGAGAATATAGTCTCACAGAATGAACCAGCAAGGTATTCCACTTGATTCTGGGTGGATTTTGGTTGTGTGTTAGCGGGTACTAACCTCCACCATCGTAAAATAAAATGAGGAAGAAAAAACAAAAAACAAAAAACAAATACCCATATCTCGTATATCTACCAAAATTAAATTGAATATGTTGAAGGGAATCCAGAAGTGAAATATATATCTAAGACATGTAATTGTGGAAATATGAATGTCAAAAAGGAAAAAAAAACATAAAAACGAAGAGATGGTAAAATACTGTAGTTAAGGTAGGAAAAAAGAAAGAATATTGGAAATTTTTAACCTGCTATAAAAACAAATTGTAATGAAAAAAAAAAAAAAGGAACCCTCTAGTTCTATATACTATTTTCCCTCAGACCTGAAGCTTTTCAGTGCTGCTTGTTCAGTCAATTTGCTTTTCCCTTGTTCTTCCAACAGTTCTTCTAGGGGAGGGGAGGGGCTGCAGTGCCGACTCTCAGGTGTGTGTACCTGGGAAGCTGTCCCGCCCCCCCCCCCCCCAGGTGCTGGGCTCAGTGGGAGCTGTTTACCCTGGAGGCCTCTCTTCCCTGGGGCCCCGCCTCTCCCAGGCACAGGGTGACGCCCGGAGGAGAAAAAAAGATGGTGGCAGCCAGGTCCCCAGCTCTGGAGTCAGCTCCCTGCGAGTAACTAACCGTAGTCTCCCAGTCCACACAGGCCTAGATGATCCCCGGCGAGCACTGATGCACTGATCTGCACAGCTCGGGGGCGCCCAGGGCCAGCAGAGTTCTCACTGTCCCGGACCCTCTCCACCTCCGCCTGTCCCAGGGGAATGAAGGATCACCGGCTTTGTCTCCTTGGGCGACCTGGGATCTGGGGCCCTGTGCCACGGACCCGCGCTCCCTAGGGCCCCCTCTCCCGAAGGGATCGGAGCACAGCCACCTCTGTCTGTTGCCAGCCTCTAGGGTAAAGGCTGCCCACGACCCAACCGGTTTCTCCCCGATGCCCCGGGGCTGCGGCACTCCAGCCCTTTACCAATATCGGCCGGTGGTGTGCGGTGGGCTCCCCCCCCCCCCGCGCCCCCCATTCTTATGGCGAGGACGGTAATCTGCAGGCATCACTGCCCCTTGAGCCATTTTGCCCCTTGAGCCATTTTGCCTGAGTTCCTTGCTAAGCACCTTTCTTTTTTTTTTTTTTTTAAACTTTTTTTTTTTTAATTTGTATTTATTTGTGATAGTCACAGAGAGAGAGAGAGAGAGAGGCGCAGAGACACAGGCAGAGGGAGAAGCAGGCTCCATGCACCGGGAGCCCGATGTGGGATTCGATCCCTGGTCTCCAGGATCGCGCCCTGGGCCAAAGGCAGGCGCCAAACCGCTGCGCCACCCAGGGATCCCAACTAAGCACCTTTCTGTCTGGGAAAACTCTAGCGTGGATTTTTATTGTTCCCGCTTCTCCAGGGCTGGGCTCTCCTGCCCCGGAGGCTCTTGCCCCCCACCTTAGCCCAGCTCCTCGTGGGGGCCCTCTCCCACTTGATTCTTTTTTATTTTATTTTTTTGCCTTCCTACCTTGTTAAAAGCAAAAACTTTTTTTTCTCTGTAGCGTTCCAGCTGTTTTTCTTTTTCCCCCAGCTGTTCTCTCTTTAAATCTCAGGTCGAATTCGTAGGTTTTTGGGATGTTTTGAAAGTTATCTAGGTAAGTTTGTGGGACCAGACGAGTTGAGGACCCCTACGCTTCCACCATCTTGCCCCTCCTTTGATTTCTAACCTTTTATAACCTCACCATGAAATGTTAGCTTAGGGATAAACCCCAGAACCCAGGACGGCTTCCAGCTCTGGGACATCCCAGGCCATGATGCCCTTAGCTTTTCTCCAAAAGACTGGGTTGTTTCTCTGGAGGTCCCTTAAAGCTGAGCACCTCCAGGAGTCATGATGAACTGAACTAGTGGCAGTAATGGGTGTGATGTTTGGAATGTGTGGACTGAGTTCCTGTTGGACCACAGAATCCATCGACAGCCAGTGTTTCAGTCAGCATTTTTTGCTTTGCCAGTGACAGAAAAATGACAAGATCAGATTTAAGTTTAAAAATGGGGCGTATTTACTGTTTCATACAACTGCCTTCCCATGAGACTTGATTCAGGGCTCACAGACGTGACCAGATCCAGCTTTGCTTCTCTCCATCTCTCAACTTCACTCCTTCAGGTTTGTTCGTCTTAGGCAAAGTCTAGCTCATGGCCCCAGATGGCTGCCAGCAGCTCTCAGAGCTACCTGCATCCCACTTCAGGTCCAGAAAAGGGTTTCGATCAATTCCAGTCAAACTATACTGAGAATGGGGGAGGGGCAAATTCTTTCATGGGAAATTGGGCTGTTGACGGCTGGAGAAAAGGACTTTATGTAGAGGCAACCACAAAACCAAAGTAATGCCAAGGGAAGGGAGACCTAGCAGGATCTGAGAGTAATGGATGGATTAACCAGCCACTCGATACTGGAAGATGGGCTGGCAGCTTAGACCATCTGGATTTGTCCCCATCACAGAACTGGTATTGTTGAAGAGACGCAAACTGATTTGGACATTAGCCAGTACTAATTGTTGATTGATATCCTTTTTTTTTTTATTTTTATTTATTTATGATAGTCACAGAGAGGGGGGGGCAGAGACACAGGCAGAGGGAGAAGCAGGCTCCATGCACCGGGAGCCCGACGTGGGATTCGATCCCGAGTCTCCAGGATCGCGCCCCGGACCAAAGGCAGGCGCCAAACCGCTGCGCCACCCAGGGATCCCCCGATTGATATCCTTTTAAAGCTGAAAGCTCCTGTGCATAGATTCGTTACTCACTTCAAGTTACAATGTATAGATTGATGTGTTGTTTTGAGCCATCCGTTCCACTACCTATTTTATTGGTTCAGGAAAATGACACTGAGTTGATCCGAGCATTGATCATTTGAACATATTCTACTCTGATTTTTCTATCATTCTTCGGGGATTTGGGAGAAGTGTGATTAAACGGAGGGAGACACTTTGCTGTTTAATTTCAGGGCACTTGGAAGGAAAAATATATATTTACCACTTTGATAGGTAAAAGTGCACTGTAATAATTAAAACAATGAGATATTTTTCATCTGTCAAATTGACAAGGCTTACAAAAGAAGAGAAATGCCCAGTATTGGTGAGGGTTCAGAGAAATAGCCCCCTCATACCTTGCTGGTGGGAAGTAACTGGTGTAAACTTCTTGAAAGACAATTTGGCAATATACATGAAACATTTAAAAATACAGGAAAAATACGTTAACATAGTAACAGTGATATGCTGTTAAGAGTAATTAGTAATTTTAATTGTTTAGTACTTTTCTGTATTAAAATTTTTAAAGCAATGAACATGTATTACTTTTGAAATTAGAAAATGTTTTTCTGGGGATCCCTCGGGGATCCCTCGGTGGCTCAGCGGTTTAGCGCCTGCCTTCGGCCCAGGGCGCGATCCTGGAGTCGCCGGATCGAGTCCCACGTCGGGTTCCTTGCATGGAACCTGCTTCTCCCTCTGCCTGTGTCTCCACCTCTCTCTGTGCGTCTATCATGAATAAATAAATAAATCTTAAAAAAGAAAAGAAAATGTTTTTCTTAAAAGTTAGACAGAATACATCAGTTTTTAAAAAATATTTAATTTATTTATTCATGAGAGACAGAGAGAGAGAGAGAAAGAGAGAGGCAGAGACATAGGCAGAGGGAGAAGCAGGCTCCATGCAGGGAGCCTGAGGTGGGACTCGATCCCAAGTCTCCAGGATCACGCCCTGGGCTGAAGGTGGCGCTAAACTGCTGGGCTACTGGGGCTGCCCACATCACAGTTTTTTAATGGCAAAATTATGGATTGATGTTATTCCCTCTACGGTTTGGTATATGTCCAGTTATTTCTGGGTACCCTCCATTTCTCCACTTTCCTCCCCAATATGTATGCCCATCCCCCCCACCCCTATCCTCTCCCAGAGTTCAGGCCAGTGCTCTTTCTCTTTCTCTAGAGGTCAGGCTTTCTGACGTGAGCTTGCAATTAGCCTTGAGATGGAATCCTATCACATAGGTTTTGAGGAGTTCGGGTTGATCTACTCCTCACCCAGTAGATCTGATGTTCATCACCCTCTCCACTCGGTAAGGACAGGCTTCATGTATGATCCATCAGGATAACCCCACACAATTCTACAGTCCTTTGCTCGTAGTAGTTGCCCACTAAATGTTAGGATGCATAAATGAAACACTTAAGACAAACAGAGGCATTTTAGAGCTCTCTGGGAATAAGAAAAGACAGAAGAGCAGTGGGAATGAAAATTAACTGGACTGACTAGCTCTGGGCTGGGCAAAGAGCAAGTCACCAGTATTGGCTTCAGAATTACCATGCTTAGGCTTCTTAATTGACATTGAAAATTTACTGGTTCCCACACCATTTTGCCAGCCTGTCCACTCCTCTGAGGATTCAGCGGTTTGTCTGATTATTTATTTGTTTGTTTATTTATAATCTTATTTATTTTTTTAAAGATTTTATTTATTTATTCATAGAGACAGAGAGGGAGAGGCAGAGACACAGGCAGAGGGAGAAGCAGGCATCATACAGGAAGCCTGATGTGGGACTCGATCCAGGGTCTCCAGGATCACGCTCTGGGCTGCAGGCGGCGCTAAACCGCTGCGCCACCGGAGCTGCCCGTAATCTTATTTATGTATTAAAAATATTTTATTTATTTTAGAGAGTGAGAGAATGTGCACAAGCGGGGGGAGGGGCAAAGGGGGAGGGAGGAGGAGCAGACTCCCCACTGAGCAGGGCTCCAGAAGTGGAGCTGGATCCCAGGACCCTGGGATCAGGACCTGAGCTGAAGGCAGGCGCTTCACCAACAGAGCCATCCAGACACCCTGGATTTCATTGGTTTAAAAAGAATGAGATCATTAGCCCAGTGTATATTTTCAGGGCTGTGTTACACGTGTCAGTGAAGCAAGATACTTTACTAAGGAGCAACTTGGAAACTTCCCTGAATCTGTGAGCAGCCTGGCACATAGAAATCCCTTCCTCATGGGATTCTGTCTCCAGGTACTCTAGGCAGTGGGGGAGGGGGAGGCTTTTGTTGCCCTTTGCTATTGAATTTGCCAGGTGTGTCAAAGGCATAATCTCAGAGACAGAATATAAACAAGCCAGGAGAAGAAACACATAGTGCTTCTCACTCTATAGAAGCCCTCCTGGACTTGTTTTCTGCCCTGCAAACACTGCTACCATTCTCCCTGGATTGCACGGTGTGGGTTTTGCTGTTACTTGTTCCTGTCTTGCTTATAATTGTTCTCTACTGGTTATATGTGAAAAGATTGTATTCACTCGGGGATTGGGGATTTCGGTGGGAAAAATAGACAACTTGGATAACCAGACTTCATTTTTTTTTTTTTAAAGTACTAGGAGGTGATGAGGTCAGAGCAGTAACACAAGCCTGCCTTGTCTAGGGCCATTATTTTTTTTTTAATTTTTATTTATTTATGATAGTCATACAGAGAGAGAGAGAGAGGCAGAGGGAGAAGCAGGCTCCATGCATCGGGAGCCCGATGTGGGATTCGATCTCAGGTCTCCAGGATCGCGCCCTGGGCCAAAGGCAGGCGCCAAACCGCTGCACCACCCAGGGATCCCAACCAGACTTCATTATTTACCAGCCCTGCTACCATAGCTAAATTGGTCAGCCTTTCTAGCTGTGGTTTTCTTGCTCACTTGCGGACAAACTTCTCCTAACCTTCCTGACATGATTGAGGTTGAAATGATATTGTAGGTAAAGACGTGTAAAAAATGACGTAAGCGTATGACATTATCTTTTGTATGGAATGCCGTAGCATAGGTTCTTCACAAACAGGAGATAGTATTTGCACTTTGGGGTTGTGAAGATAGAAACTACAGTTAGACCTCGATGTGTGTGCTTCGGCAACTCAGCTTCTCTAAGACTCACTTTCTTTCTCTCCATAAAACAGGAATAATAATAGTACTTCACAGAGTTCATGTGATGATGAAATGAAATGATACATGCAAAGCACTTCCCAACAGTACTAGCACATAGTAACATTTAATGAATGTAAGCAGCAGCTGCGGCTGAAAATGAATAAGAGAGGTAACCATATCAATAAAAATCGCATTTTGGGTCAGAAACTCAGGGTTATGGTGGCACAGAGTAGAAATGGGAGCTCTATAAGTTAGCAGCTTCTGTTAATCAACCTGGGAAGACTTCATGGAGAAACTGGACTTTCTAGAACTCACTGAATAATAGTTGGAAGATCAGTTAGAGGCGGTGGTGTGTGGGGGAGAGTGGAACTATTAATAAAGTATCCCAAACGCCTCATGTAATTTGGAAGAAGATTAAATGGATGTAGGGTGAGCAGATGATGCAAAGTTGGAAAGTTCTGAAAAATAAAGGTGAAGTTGGTCTGAAGTTTGGTGGCCAAGCTGCCAGAATAAAGCTTTAAAACAGAGCCAACTGTGGGGATCCCTGGGTGGCGCAGGGGTTGGGCGCCTGCTTTTGGCCCCGGGGCGCGATCCTGGAGACCCGGGATCGAATCCCACATCGGGCTCCCGGTGCATGGAGCCTGCTTCTCCCTCTGCCTGTGTCTCTCTCTGTCTCTTTCTCTCTCTGTGACTATCGTAAATAAATAAAAATTAAAAAAATATATATATATATAAAAATAAAACAGAGCCGACTAGACTCCCGAGGAATGTTTTTAAAGTCTTGAATCTGACATGTAGTGTGACTAAAATTGGCCATGAACAGTTAAATGGTATAGCGGACACTTCGGATAGCACTTCAAGGACTCTAATGAGGACTGACCAGCGAGCTTTGTTGCTAAAGGTGGGGATCTGGACAGTTCAACAGGTGTATTAATTATGAATTGAAGCTTTGATGCTGTGGAGGAAGAGAGAAGAAAGGATGACTCTCAGAAGATTAGAAATTACGAGGTATTCTGAGGGGGAGTCGGGTACTCTACACACATAAGGAGAATGCTTTGCTTTAAGAGAGGAGGGACAAAGAATATTGAATTTGTCTTTACAAAAGGTAGGGTTTACACTGTATAAAGGATTTGGTATCATTTCTGACAAGTCTACCTTACTTTCAACCAAAGTTGAAACATGGGAGAGCATGCCGAAAATTGAAGAAAATATATAAGTATTGCTAATACCATGCAAAGGATTGTAGAATCACAAAATATGAAAAGGACCCTCAGAGGACCCCACTCTAGTCCAGTATTGTCATTGGGTTAGACGACGCACCTGAGGCCCAGGGATGTATCTGGTTCACTTCTCCCCGTATTTTCTTTTAGCTCTCTAACCCAAACATCTGAGGAGCCCCTAAATCTCTTTGTTTCCCCGTCTAGATAAGATCAGGAAGAAAATCCTGGTTTTGTTTTGTGGCGGCTGCTGAGGGCAACACACAAGTTCCCTTTAATCGCACCCTCTCTCCTCCCCAGCTGGCAGGGTGGGTAGGACAACCGTGATTTCTCATTGGCCATTTTGTGTGGGTCCCTACGCCCTTCCAAGATTCCCAGCCAATCAGCTCCTCGCTGTCGCCTGGACGCGGCTCCGAGGACCGTACCACAGAGACTTGCAGGGGGGTGGAGCGGAGGGAGGCAGTGGCCGCAGCCCGTTCCCGCACCTTCTGCACGTAACCTCGAGATTCTGGCACTGTCCACGCCTGCAGGTCCCGACGGCGCCCCTGAGGCCGGGCACCGCGCGCCGGGTCCAGAGGCGCCCCTCGGGATGCCGCCCCCGCGCCCGGGGTCCTGTGGTCGGGCCGAGCCCCGCCGCCCCCGCCCTCCCATGTGCCCGCCCAGCCCCCGGCGGCCGCGCGGCTGCTCAGCTGCTGTTGCTCGCGCGGACCTGCGGCGCGCTGCGGGGCTCGGGGCTCGGGGCTCGGGGCTCGGGGCTCGGGGCTCGGGGCTCGCGGCTCGGGGCTCGGGGCTCGGGGCTCGGCGGGGCTCGGCGCGGCGGACCCGGAGTGCGGCCCGGCTGCGCACACACCGGCATGAGGCGGAGGTAAGCGTCGCGCTTCGAGACCCACGCCCGCTCCACCCGTTCCGTGGGGGCCGCATCCCTCCCGCGCCCTGGGGGCAGGGTTTCCGGGGCCCCGGAGGGCGGCTCTCCCGCCCGCGACCGCCGCGACCCGACCTGCGGCTGCAGAGCTCCCCACGAGCAGCCCCGAGGGCCCGGGACCCGCGGCGGCGGGCGCTCGGCGCCTCCTCCTGGCGGCCGGCTGGAGCCCTTTACCTGGCGGGGCGGACGAGGAAGCCCCTCCCCGCGCCTCCCCGGCCGCTGTCCGTGCCGCCCGCCGCCCCGACTCTGCGGGTGATCCCGGCCCCTGCCCTCCGCGCCCCCCGGCCCCTGCGCGCGACCTCCAGGAGTCGGGTGTTCCGTCCGGGGCGGCCGCGCGGGCCCGGGGCCCCCGGGGAGGCTGGCCCTGGCGGTGGCCCCGGGGCCGCCGGCGGAGCGCGGAGGGGGAGGCCCGGAGAGCGGCGAGCGGTGTCCGGGGCAGCCTGGGGCGGGGGCGCACATCTCTTCTGCTGCGCGGCCCCTGAGCTTTGGGCCCGGTCGCCCTGCCCTGCCGCCAGCCCAGCCTGTGCGCGGTCGGCCTTGCCCTCGAGCCGGGGACCGACCCTGGGGGACCTTGACCTGGATTCCGGCAGGGGCTGAGTGTGGGTGTGGGTCGCTCTGGGCAGGCGGCCCCCCGAGGTCCATGAAGTGCTTTTCCTTCTGTTTTCTTAGAGCGGTGGTGGGTGGGGGAGATGATGGCAGCCACTTACGTCACTTCATCTGTGAGCCACCCCCCTGGCCTCACTTGCAAGGTGACAGGAGGCCTGTGTGGTACGCTGTAAATTCCTAGTTTAAAAACCACCTCGAGGAGCCCGGTACACGCAGCAGAGCCTCGCCTTGTGTTAGAGAGCCAAAGGTAGCGATAGCTTGAGTTTTGCAGGTTCTGGCATGGGTGGTAAACGAATCATGAGGAGGCCCCCGCTTCATCCCTTCAGGGGCATGGGTTAGCCCTGTATCTCGGCTGGTTTTCTGGAGAGGCTTAATTCAGGGAAAGCTTATCCAAGAATGCAGATCACAGATAGGTTCCTTTAATGTTGGTGTTTGACACGGACGTTAGTTAAGGTTACCTGAAGTGCATTAGTGCAGAGGTCAGTTGTGAGAAGTGTCTTTTCAAAATAAGGCTCATTGCTTTTGTTTTTTTTCCTAGTGGGTTGTAAATGGAGACTGTGGCATTTAAACAAGACAACATCAGTGTGTATTTGCTCCCACCTGAGTTTGCTGTGTAGACAGTCATTTAGAATGATGGCTTGTACCCCAAGGGTGAGAACGAGTTGGGTTTTATACTGAGAAAGATATCTTAGAGTTGCTGCCAGCCAGAATGCTTTGCCCTCTCATTACCTGGCCACACAGATGCCCGTTCATTATTGTGGTTGCTTGCTCCTGTGAGCATATCTGTAAAGAGTCTTTAAGAGGATATTATAAATTCTGTATTTGATTGTCAAATGTGCTCTCAGGTCAGACATTTAGCTCAAGTTGTTTTAGCCCTACAGTGAATTCTTGTGCTCCATGTTTTAAATATTTTTAAGCGGGCAGCCTGGGTGGCTCAGTGGTTTAGCGCTGCCTTTGGCCCAGGATGTGATCCTGGGGACCCGGGATGAAGTCCCACGTCCGGCTCCCTGCATGGAGCCTGCTTCTCCCTCTGCCTGTGTCTCTTTGCTCCCCTCCCCCCCCCCCCCCCCCCCCCCCCCGCCCCGTGTGTCTTCCATGAATAAATAAGTAAAATCTTTTTTAAAAAATTAAAAAATATATTTTTAAGCTTTTTTGTTGGTATATTAAACCACTTAAGTTAATTCCAGAATTATAGGAAAAACATGGTTTGAATCTTCTTCTTGCAAAGAATCTTTAGGAACTTGGACCTGGTTCCTATCCGGTTTTACAGATAATGAACTAGGGTTTGGTGAGACCCTAGGTGGAAGAAGGGGTGACTGAAATCAGGGCAGGCACTCAGACCTATGCTGTCAGATTTCGAAGTGTGTGCTTTTGACTCCCAAGCTTTGGTGGTGACTAAAGAGCGGATGTCAGTCCCTGACTGTTGCTGCTGTGCCTCCCTGGGGCCTGATAAGCTGTGATTGTGCTGGGGCTTTATTTTTCATCGAGGTAAAGTTTTCACACCCTGGACTTTCTCTCATGCCAAAAGCATTCTTCTAGCCAGGTGGAGGGTCATTACTTTAGAAAAATAATGAGACCCGGAAAAGCATCTATATTTGGAGAGTATGAGTATTTTAATAAGACCAGAAAGTGAGAATAGCAGAGAGAATCAAGGTGGTTTGTGGATAGGAAATGTGTGATATTCTAACCCAGGGGATATCTTTAGTCTCCAGGCTTTTTAACTTAAGCTGTGAGTTGAAATTGTAAACCTGGAGGCACAGCAGCTCCGGGCTGAAATCTGTGTAGTAAGTAAGGCTCTCAGTTTCTACTTTAAATGGCAAAGTTGAAAATCTGATTCCTTTTCAGTCTTTTGCTTCCACAAATAATGCGGTAAGTTATGGGAATGGTAGGGACATTGTTTGGAACAATTACCTAAACTCTTTGTGGACTGCCCCTTCTCTCCACCCTCCCCTCCCCTACCTTTGGTTCCACTTTTCAGGATTTAGTTCCTATCCTGTAGAATTGGGTGGAATGGTGGAGGGTGTCAGGCCCTGAGATGCTTGGGATATACCAGTGGATAGAATATCCCTGCCCCTGTGGGCTCAGCTGTATCTGACTTGCTGTTTTCATGGTATGGGCTTTAGTTATCTTTAGGTGTGAAGGTTTATAGTCATCAAGAAACTAGGGAGGGAGGAGAGGGAAACTGTCACCCCACACCCTGGAATTCATTGACTTCTTCTCATTGTGGAGTCAGAATTTCACAGAGGAGAGAAAACTGCCACAATTTACAAGAAAAGGAAAGTGGTGACCATCAGATGACATAAAGGAAGAGAAGTAGGACGTTGGGTAGTACCTTGCTGAAAGGTGAAAGAAGGGCAGGAGCTTCTGCTAAGTATTAAGTTCTGTCTAAGAACAACTGGGTCTCCCTGCACCCCTCTTGCAGGGCCTGCTCAGCATCTGTCATAAGATGGGAGAAGCGAGCATATCTTGGTGTGTGAATGGAAGCCAGGAAAGGAGTCTTTCTGCATTAGACAGGTCTACTGAGGTCTATTTAATTGTATATCCAATGAAGGCTCTGGTTTGGTTAACTCTGGTTAGCAACTTGCTTAGCTGGTAGCTTTTATTGACTTCCTTAAGGCAAAGTGAAACTTTGTTTGGTCCCAAACATTGTTTGGTCTTTTGCCATGCTGCTTTTCTCTTATTGATTTAAGTAAAGTATGGCCGAAGCTTGAGTCCGGGGAGGTCTTCCCTATGTCATTGTTGGAGTTTGGGAAGAGAGGAGGAGCAGAGTAACCCAAAGAGAAGATGAAGAGGAGGTGGTACTTACTCCTAGCTCCCTAGCCCCTCTGACAACAAATCTTCAGCACAGACTGCTCCCAGCCTGCAAAACGCTGACATGTGAAGATCCAACTGCACTCTTCCCTCTCTAACCCCCACATCACCCACCTCCACCACCAAAGCCGCCTTATGATTGAGAATTGTTGGGTTTGTGAGTGGAAAAGGAAAAGCGGGGAAAAGTAGCATCATGACAAATAATGACATGAGCAGTGGTAGCAGCAGAGACGCTTAGAGTCAATTCACTGTGTTGTACCAGGCTCTGCATGGACAAATTCATTCAGTCCTCATGACAGCCGTAGAAGATAGGTGTTGGTATGAGCCCTATTTTTACATGAGGAAGCCAAGGCACAGGGAGCAGTGACTTCTGAGCGTCTCAGAAAGTGAAGGAGGCAGACTTCAGACATAGGCATTTGGTTCCAGATTGGTGCTCTCACGGACCAGTTATGGGCAGCTGACTTGGGTAGACTTGTACCTAACAGTTTCTCCGTCCTGAAGGTCACCTTTCCTCTCTTCCAACCTCCCCTCCATTTTCACATTTAACCCCCTCTTTACTTTTCAGTTATCAGCCTGAAATGCTATGGGAGAGATGCATTTAGGTTAACTAGCGTATTCCTTTAAAGCTGAGGCAGTCAGAGAAGGTAATTCTGAAGCATCTAGAGGGGTCTGGGTGGGCTTCCAAAAAAGAATATGTAGGACACTGTAAAGAATCTTCAAGGACCCAGGAGCTAGACATGGGATCTAGAAAGAGTGTTACTTATAGCGCTGCTCCCAGAAAAGATGAGGAACCCTTTTCCTTTCCCTTCTCTACCTTTTTCTTGGCGTGGGTTGCTGATTCCCAAGATCTAGAACTTGAGCAAACCTTCCTATTGACTGGCTCATGGGCTTTTGGATGATTTTTTTTTTAAGATTTTATTTATTTATTCATGAGAGGCACACAGAGAGAGAAAGAGAGAGAGGCAGAGACACAGGCAGAGGGAGAAGCAGGCTCCATGCAGGGAGCCCGATGTGGGACTTGATTCTGGGTCCCTAGGATCAGGCCCTGGGCCGAAGGTGGCACTAAACCGCTGAGCCAACCGGGCTGCCCCTTTTGGATGATTTTAATTTCATTTTCTTACTTAATGAAATAAAATAGTCTGCGGTCCTAACTATATTTGGAACAGAACCTTTTCCCTGGTTTGGTCATAACTGGTCAGAATCATCTATTTCCCTGTGAAAAAGGAAAAGGAGAAGTATTGTGACTAGTGACATGGACATGTGTCAGTTTGTTTCCAAAACAGGTTTTTTTTTTTCTCAAAACCAGACTTGCAGAGAAAGGGGGGAAAAATCAGCCTTCTGCCTTTAGCATTTTATTTTATTTTTATTTATTATTATTTTAAAATATTTATTTATTTATTTATTCATTCATTCATTCATTCATTCATGAGAGACACCCAGAGAGAGAGGCAGGCAGAGACACAGGCAGAGGGAGAAGCAGGCTCCTCGCAGGGAGCCCGACGCGGGACTTGATCCCAGTTCTCCAGGATCAGACCCTGGGCTGAAGGTGGCGCTAAACCGATGAGCCACCGGGGCTGCCCATGCCTTTAGCATTTTAAAAGCATCTTTAGGTGAGTGAGTCCTGTGTATAGTTATGTAGTAATTAGCTATCACTTATTGAGTGTTAACCACCCAGATGCTGTGCCAAAGGCTTTAATATACACATATCATTTCTAGTCTTCGGGTAGGTACCGTCACTCCTATTTTACCATAGGAAAACCGTTTCAGAGAAGGTAAGGTCCATAAACCCAGTAAGTTGCAGAGGCTGGATGATCACCTCGTTGGAAGGTGAAATGTTGAAGGAGCAAAAGGAAGAGAAAATGGGGAAGAAAAAGACAGTATTGGGCAGGGGAAAGAAATTCATGAGACAGCAATGTGCATCAGCCCCCAGGGTTTACTGTATACCTCAGTGGGCCAGATGAGGCATAGAAATGCCCATGGGCCTCAAACACCCTCAGGGAGCCAGGGAACAAAGAAATTCCAGAACCTAAGAGTTTTAGGCTACCCACTGGGACTTGGTTTTAGTATGCACTTATTAGTACCCAATAATAAAGCAAGTGCCAGGTATTAAAACATGTCTACCTATAAGAGGTCACCATATTTCTGGGGAAGGCGGACACAAATCCAGAAAACCTAGTGTGCTAAGTGACTTAACTGGCCAGGGAGCCCTGAACATGGAGTGGTGAGAAAATTTATACTTCCTGGCAAAATATTTCTTCTCGATTCAGTTTTGTTAATTTCATGCACATAAGATGGAGAATTTCTGAAATTTACCCACCTCCTGTGGCTGTTTCCGGAATGTTTGTGTTTTAGCAGACAGAGGATCTCTCTACAGCTCCTCTCTGAGGACCAGCCCTGTACCTTGGTTGCAGGAAAGGCTGGGGCCACCTCCCTTTCCTGCAGGTTGCCTTCAGGCCCATCACTACTGCAGATCTGCTGGGCTTGGTGCACTTGTCCCCATGTAGTAACTGCTTGCTTGGAGGTACAGGTGCTCCAATAGACTGGTAGCCCTTGCTAGAAGAGTGTATTGCTGGGCTGTGCCCTTTCCAGGTGCTCTAGCAGGGGTGGGAGCAGTCCTGGGCATGAAGATGCTTTCCCAGAGCTTTGGGAATTAGATGAGACCATGTTACCACTCTGACTCCTTTCTAACTCTAGGACCACCTCACTGTACCAGTAGTGACCTGGGTGCCCAGTGGTAGCCTTGTAGTGTTATTATTCTCGGCCTTATCCCTGGCTCTGCATTCTTTTTTTAAATTTCATTTATTTATTTATTCATGAGAGACACACATAGAGAGGTAGAGACACAGGCAGAGGGAGAAGCAGGCTCCAAGCAGGGAGCCCGACATGGGACTCAATCCTGGGACTCCGGGATCACGCCCTGGGCTGAAGGCAGATGCTGTACCGCTGAGCCACCCAGGCATCCCTGGCTCTGCATTCTTTTCTTATTAGCAACTATTTAGTCTTCCTGAAATAACCTTTGTTCATTAATTTATAATCTAATGGGCCCTTCCTCCACATGAAACACTATACTGGGTATTAGGATAGGGCACAGGTTTGTAGAAATATATTCATAATGAATGCGTCTGCCTCAGAAAATACAGTATAAATGTGGAAAGCGTTTGGGTAAAAAGCAAACAAAAGCAATGAAATACCAAGTAGCACAGACAGGTGACTTCAGTGTTAGGAGACAATAAGGACAATGACTACAGTTGACCCTTGAATAACACGGGTTTGAGCCATGTGTTCACTCATGTGCAGCTTTTTTTGGTAAGTACAATATGGTACTATAAATGTATTTTCCTTATGGTTTTCTTCATAACATTTTCCCTGGCTTTATTCTAAGAATATAGTGCATAATGCAGATAACATACAAAATAGATGTTAACCAACTGTTTATCAGTAAGGCTTCTTTCTGGTCAGCAGGCTGTTAATAGCTAAGTTTTGGGGGAGTCAAAAGTTATATGCAGATTTTCAACTGCGTGGGGGTAGGCATCCTCAGCCCTCCATTGTATTACCTTTTGAGAATTTATTATATACCAAGTGATGGTTTAAATGCTGTGCATGCATTGTCAACCCTGTAAGTTAAGTGGTACTGTATCATCCCTGCTTTATAGGTGAGGACTCAGAGATACAAGTATCGTATCCAAGGCCACACAGTACATGGGTGGGAAGAGCCTGGGCTTTGAACCCTGGTCCACATTGACTCACTTGGGCCTGTGCACTGTGTCCCAGGTCATTGGTAGGGTTGTCTAGGTGTTGGTGTGAGCAAAGCTTGGAGTTGAGAGTGAGCAGGATGCATTCAGGGCATTGAGGAGGCCAGCCTGATGGTTGGAGTTGGGTTCAGTGTTTGTGGACTGCTGTGCCACGTTCTGTCTGGGTGCTGGGAGATGAGTAAGACGTGTTCCTTGCCCTCTGGAATCTTGCTGTAGCTGAGGAGACAGACACACAAATAGATGATTTCAGTGTACTGTGGTAAGTGCTGTGATGAGGCTAAGTATAGGGTTCTGTGGAAGCAGATGGAAAGGAACCAGGAAATGATCCCAGAGTCTTGAAAGGTAAGCTTAGCAGCTGAAGGCAAGAAGAGTTTTCTAAAAGGCGGAGAGCAGCATGAACAAAAGCATGGCCTTTGTGGGCCTTTCCTGCTAAAAGCAAGTTTATTCACCTGGTCTGATGGATGCCATGGCCCAGTGTGAAATTTATAGGCAACAGGTAGTTCATCAGAGGTGTTGGAACACAGAGGAACAGTGTAGAGGTAGTATTTTGTGTTCATTAATCTGATGGAGGCGGGAAAGATTAAGGTCCAGCAAAACCACCTGTGGGAAGAGTTGGCAAACTTCTCTATAAAGGGCTAGAAAGTAAATAGTCTAGGCTTCAGTGGGCCATGTGGTCTCTGATGCAGCTATTCAACTGCTATTGTAGTAGGAAGGCAGCCACAGATAATTGGTAAACAAATGGGCATGGCTGTATGCTAACCACATTTATATATGACCCTCCAAATTTGAATTTCATATAATTCTCACATGTCTTAAAATAGTCTTTGATTTTCTTCCCCTGACCCATTTAAAAATGTAAAGCCCTCTTTGTTTGCAGGTTAAATTTGGCCCACAAGTCATGGTTTGCCCACCCTGAGCAGTGTAGGAATTCAGGTGTGACGTGACCCAGGAACTGTCACAGGTTGTTGGCAGTGGAAATAGAGAGGAAGGGACTTGATGCCAGAGACATTTTGCAAAGAGGACACTGATTAGAAAGAAGAGATATGGCGAGAGAAGAGCCCCAGATGATGCTGAAGCTTCACGTTTCATGTGTTCCCAGCCCCTTTTTGGTAAAACTGGCCTTATTTCCATGCGCTGAGAATATGATTTGATACTGGAGAAAAACCTGAGAGCATGACTTGATGCTAGAGAAAACCCCAGAAATAGCAGATGCCTTATGTGCTCCCAGACTTCTGTCAGCACTGTGAATTATTCCAGTCATCTCCCCGTGTCACTGTGCCAGCCCCCTTAGCTGCCCTGGCCTCTGGAGTGCTTTAGGTGGGAGGTGGCTCCTGCTGTAACTGGGAGAGCATGCCCACCTGTTTGCCGGCAGGGCACAGGCAAAGCTCATTTGTTGGATAACTTTACTTTTATATGCTTTCACATTTGCAGAAAAGTTGCAAGAGCAGGTCCCTTGTGCCTGTTATTAGGTCTATTAAATAAGATTTTATTAATTGCTTACATTCTGTCCCATTTGCTTTTTTATTCTCTCTCCACTCTCCTCCCATTTTTTTCCTGATACATTTGAATGTTGGTGACATCTTGCTTCTTTTTACTGCTAAATATGTCAGCATGAATTTATCAAAGAAAAGGTAACCACAGTATGGCGACCAACATTGGGAGAGTTAACATCAATACAATCTAATTATGATGTCTGGAGCTAGCAGCCTCTAAGAACTGTTCCTCATAGACTGTCTGCCATGTGTAAGTAATGATCTGTCATTTACTCTCCCAGTGGCAGACGTAAGCAGCTACCTGTGCCTCTTTGGAGACCCACACTCCCAGCAGTAGCAGTTCCCAAGGACTCATGCTGGGGCTGGTCAGTGGGCTTCTGCAAAAGGAGAAGTAGTCCCAGGGCTGAAGGATCACTTGTTATCTTGAGCTGCTAAGCTGTCTGAGGGCAGGCACTGCCTTTTACTTTATGTATATAGCTCGTGCCATTTCCTGATGCCTTCATGAGAAAGCTCATCTCCTAAATGGAGCATAGTAGCCACAAGCACCCAAGATCTCACTTATGGTTACAAACACCTTCATTCTTTTGGCTTTCTTCTCCGTTGCTCCTCAGCCTATGTAAAATGATTCTTCTAGGGTAGATTTTGTTCTGGGCTTGATCTAGAAAATAAAATGGAATTCAATTAATTTATTTTGGAAATAAAATGGGAGGAGCAGCTATACTAGCTACCATTTCTGACTTAGAGCAAAAAAGAATGTTCTTTTTGCTACCTTTATAGACTGCAACCAGAAATAGGGGAATGTCTGATGCATACTCTTTAGTTCCTTAGAGGTCGTAATAGCTTTTGGAGCTCTGTGGGAACTATGGGAAAAGGAGTCTGGAAATTCTGCACCTGATGAGAAAGGAATAAAGGGAAGGCTTTTATCTTTGTGTAAGGTGGGCGCCTCATTTCCATTTACTTAAGTTCTATATGGCTTAACTAAGTGCTTGGTCTTTGCCAGTGTGGATGTGATGGGACCTTTCACCATGTTCCGTCATCACTGATCTTCACAGAGCCCATTCTTGGGATCCAGGTCATCTGAAATCCAAGAGTCAGTGTCTTAGGTCTGTGAGGCCCTGTGCCGGCCGTGGGGTGGGGGGTGGGGCACAAAGGAGGACCAAGGTGCCAGGTGCCTCAGCATATTCCCTCATCTCTCAGTCCACATGAGAAAACCTTGACTCAATTGCTGCTGGGCAGTGAGCTTAAGTGGATCACTTCATGGTTTTGTGTCACAGTTTTGCCGTTTGTAGAGAGAGGTTGGCTATCAGCCATTTAAAGGGGTATTCTGGAGGTAAAATTTGAGTATAAAATTGGCATGTGTGCTTGGAGATGAAATGTTTTACATGTTTTAATCTGTGGAGTCAAGATAAATAGTTAAAGAGCCTTTAGTGAAAACGGAGCAAATACAGAGAATCCAGTGTAAGCCCTGTATTCTCTTCCTTCAAAGGCAGTGGTTACTGTTTGCCTTGCTCCCTGTGCTCCAGCTATTCTGGCTGCCTTGCTGTTTCCTGGATGTCCCGGGCACCCCTTGCCTCAGACTGTTCAGCCTCTCTGAGAGGATCTTCCCTGCAATGGTACCTGGTGGGCCTTCGTAACCTCTGCATGCCTTTGCTTCAACATTACCTTCTCTATGAAAGCTACTCGTGCCACCTAGTCTGAAATTTTAATGTGTCCCCCAGTATTCTAAATTCTATCTTACTGTACTTTTTCCTTTTTTCCCTAGTACTTACCACCCTCTAGCATGTTTTACTTAGATTTATTTAAGAGACATGGTAGCCTGGGCTCTAGAGCCCGACCGCCTGGGTATAAATCTTAGCTTCACCACTTACTGCTTATGTGAACTTGGGTAGATTATGGAATCCTTTTAGTCTAGTTTCCTCGTTTGTAAGAGTAATACATAAGTCATAGAATTTTTATGAGGATCAAATGAATTAATATTTATTAAGTGCTTAGCCTAATAACTGACATGGACTAAGTACTATAGGAGTGTTTGAATACAGTTTATATTATCAAACAGAAGCTGCATGAGGTCACAGGGGTTTTATCTGTTTCGTCCTCTGAGGTATCCCTGGCGTTTAGAACAGGACCTAGCACAAAGCAAGCAGTAAGTACATGTTGGGCAAATGAAGAGGCTGTGGATGAGTTGTCTGGAAAGGGGAATGTGAGGTGTGGGCTGTGCCATGGATGACAGAGGTCCACCTGGGAGTCCCTTCCAGCTCTGCACTGTGTGTTCTTGGACCAGGCTCAAGCTCTTGCTTCACTTGCATAGTTGTTTGCAGAATTAGATGAAAGAATATGCATTAAGTGCCAGGTACGATACCAGCCTGGCTAGTAGCAGATGGTCAGTGAGTGTTAGTTCTTTTCCTTCCTCAGCACCCCTGGAAGAAGTGAGTCAGTGAAGGAAGCGGGTTGTTAGGAAGGAGCAGGGGAAATCCTGAGTCTAGGTGCAGGGAGGGGGAACAAAAACAAGATATTAGATAGAGATATGACCACCATTGATGTGCCAGACTGAACGCTCAGTGAGAAGAGGCTGTGCGTTGACAAACATTGATGAAAAGATGAGAGGTGTAGGGGTATTGTAGGGGTATAGGGTCTGGTGTTTTGTTTTTTTCATTTTTATTTTGAGATAATTTCAGAAAAGTGCAAGAATAGTATAAAGGACTCTGTTTACCCAGAACTGCCAGTTTTCATCCTTGCACCATTTGCTTTTCATATTTGTTTCTTTCTCTCCGTATGATTTAAAGACATTGCATTCCTTGGCCCCTAAATACTTAAGTGTTTATCTCCTAGGAAGAGGAATGGTCTCCTAGATTTTGATAGGCAGCTTTAGGTTCTTAAATAGGGAAGTGGTACTGGGTGAGGTGTACTTGGGGAAGATGGGCTGGAGACCAAAAGGGCTCATGGGCTAGCAGTTTGAGATCACTTCCACTGGTCGTTAGTGAAGACAGGTTGATGACCAGAAATGGGAGAAGTGGGGAAGACGTAGGAGATGTTTCATGAGTCTTGGGTATGTTACTGCTTGGGACGGGGTAGAGATGATGACAGGGAAAGGACTGCTCCTATGGAGCAGCGCTACTGTCTGGGGAGAAGGGCAGCATGTAATCTGAAAGAGCAGATTCAGCTTTATTTTACACTTGGGAAAATGAAACCTCACTCCCACCTTTGTTCCTATTATAGTCTACTGAAGATAAAGGTCCACCAAATCCTGGCTGATGCAGTAGAGTCTATCTCCTGCATTCTTGGAGGAGCAGCCATGATAGGCTTGTATTGTCAGAGGCATAGAGATACACAGTCTGATCTGAAGGACAGTTGCTGATAACTGGGGGAGAGTACTTTAGGCTTTGTTTGTCATGAAAAGAGTAAATAGAGATGAGCATTCAGATAGTCTGATGTAGATCTAGGAGTCATCAGTGACAAAGACAGTTGGTATTGACTGGGGAGGATGATGAGAAGCAGGGACCCAAACCAACTTTGGTGAAGCGGTCTACAGGGAACCAAGGAGAGGTGTGAAGACCAGAGAGAGAAACTTAAAAGTAGCGTAGCAACAGTGACAGAAAAATAAATAGCATTAAGACCCAAACTGAGCTAGAAAAGACCTAGGGAGTGGGTGAGCAAGCTCCCAGCAGCTCTCAGTACCAGCCCAGTACCTTCTGGGGCCAGGAGATACTTGTTGGGCTCTGTTTTTTCCAGACTAGGAGCCAGAACTCATGAGCTTTAAGGAACACCCTGTGAATAATGCCACCCAGGGTGCTAAACCAAATCAGACTGTTAAAGGATTTAAAATTAACTTCTCAGTGCCTAAGTGTTTTGTGTAAGAAATATTTCAGGGAGAATTTATAAAAAATGGCACACATTTAAAAGATCCCCTCCTTTGAAAGATAATGTGTTACATGGAAAACTGTACCATTCTCTCTAGCATTCAAAATTCCCAAATACAGTAAAATCTTGTTATAGGAAAATCTTGATTCCCTCTAGGAGAGCAGACTCTGAGGAGTGAAGTTACTACAGGAATTGTGTAGGTTGGTTTATAAGTGCAGCCATTATTAAAAACTAATTCTATAAACTTAAAATTAAATAAATTATATTAAAAACAAGGGTAATACTCAAAATTCATTGCTTCCTCATTATTTTAGCATAAACTGTACTCTGCATCTCTTGTATCCATATGGTGGAGATATGATATAATAGTCATCTATGGTGCATCTCTTCCTAGCTCCTTGTCTGTGCTCAGAGATGTCAAGTTGATAGCTTGAAATTGGCCATGATGGGAGTATTTATACCATGGGAACCAATAGTGCTACAAATTAGGGCCTAATTTAATATTTTGTTCGTTGTCTAAAAAAGTAATGGAAAAAACGTTAACATTTCCAGTTCAAACTCAGTGGTTTGTTTTTTTTTTTCAAGATTGATTTTATTTATTTATTTATTTATTTATTTATTTATTTATTTATAAAAGATTTATTTATTTATTTATGATGGTAGTGGGGGCAGAGACACAGGCAGAGGGAGAAGCAGGCTCCATGCCAGGAACCTGACGTGGGACTCGATCCCGGGACTTCAGGATCGCACCCTGGGCCAAAGGCAGGCGCTAAACTGCTGAGCCACCGAGGGATCCCCTAAGATTTTATTTTTAAGTAATCTCTACACCCAACATGAGGCTTAGACTCCACCCCGAGATCGAGAGTTGCATGCTCTACCGACTGACCCAGCCAGGTACCCCCAAACTTAGTGTTTTGTGTCTGTAGCATTAATTGTGATTTAGCACAAAAATGTTGAGGAAATATTTATTTAGTATTTAAAAGCTAAGAAGTTGCTAATGTCCTGTTTGATATTCATCTTTTCTTTTCTTTTCTTTTCTTTTCTTTTCTTTTCTTTTCTTTTCTTTTCTTTTCTTTCTTTTCTTCTTTTCTTTCTTTCCTTTTCTTTCTTTTCCTTTCTTCTTTCTTTCTTTCTTTCTTTCTTTCTTTCTTTCTTTCTTTCTTTCTTTCTTTCTTTCTCTTTCTTTTTCTTTCTTTTTAAGATTTTATTTATTTATTCATGAGAGACACAGAGAGGCGGAAGACACAGGCAGAGGGAGAAGCAGGCTCCGTGCAGGGAACCTGATGTGGGACTCGATCCCGGGTCTCCAGGATCACACCCTGGGCCGAAGGCGTTGCTAAACCGCTGAGCTCAGCCCGATATTCATCTTTCATGTTCCAGTTTTGTTTGACTCCTTAAAGTAAATGAAAATATCAACATTCACTTATTTGTCAATTGAATCCATGAGTTGGCTATAGATATGCGTTAGACAAAAATCTATGATGGCATTCTGTGAGAAGCAATTGGCTATATGGAATTTACAGTACAGATTATATATTTTATTACTATATACTTTATTATGTATTACCACATGTTAATTAATGTATATATTATTATTATTGTTGGTACACACTTTTTATATCAGTAAAGTTTATTATAAATGTGAATATAAGTATACATAGATATATCTATAAAGACATGAACATGTTTTTGGAGAATAGATGGTTAAGCATTTACCAGCACACCACCCCAGTGAGTTAAATAAACGCTGCCTTTGTGGAGTTCACAGTTGAGTGGGGGAGGCAGACAAAAACAAGTACAATCACAGAGATACCTAAGCGTGTGAAAGACCTGCAGGAAGGACTAGTGCAGTGTCCAGTGAAAATGTGGGACGGAGTGTTTACTAGGGGCTGGAGTGGGGAGGTCAGGAAGGCCTCCCAGAAAAGTGGTACAGAAGTTAAGCCCAGACTGATAGTGAATGGGGAGTGGAGGAGTGCCTGGGCAGAGTGAACAGTTTAGGCCTGCAAGGAGGTTTGCAGGCTTGAGGAGCAAACAAGTCGATGGATAGATGATAAGAAAGAAGGAGGGGGAGTCCTGGAAAGAAAAGTGGGCGTGGACCACATTGTATGGGTGTTTGCTGTGGATCATATGTGAAAGTCGTGGTAACAATCTAAGGATTCTGCTTTTAGGCTGTTTGGCAGCTCAGATGCCAGTGGTATTGTGGCCCACTGATGTGGTTTAAGAAATAAGAAAAGAGGCATTAATAATATTTTTTGTGAAGTAAGTACTTAAAGTGGACAGATACAAATTATCCACTTAACTATATGCAGGACTTGGTGCTAATGGTTTTCAAGGAGACATAAATCATTAACATTGTCCTTACCCACTAGGAATGTATTGCATGGTGGGGGCGGGGCAGATACATGTACAAGGAACTGTAATATAAGGTGGCTTTAAAGGAAATGCTGTGGAGGAAGCAATTAATTCTGACTGTGGGATGGAGAAGGTCATATGGAGAAGGCATGATAGTAGTTTGCCATACTTTACTTGGGGGACCCCAGAAGAATATCCTACTTTGACCAAAGGTTTTTACCATCTTTTTTTTTTTTTTTTTTAAAGATTTTATTTATTTATTAACGAGAGACAGAGAGAGAGGTAGAAACACAGGCAGAGGGAGAAGCAGGCTCCATGCAGGGGTCCCAATGTGGGAATAGATACTAGGACTCCAGGATCACGCTCTGGGCTGAAGGCAGGCACTAAACCACTGAGCCACCCAGGGATCTTGGTTTTTACTGTCTTTATCTCCTGATTTATCCCCATCATCCACTGCCCTGAAGTCTGTTTATTTCATGAATGCCAATTCTGTCACATCCTAGACTTAAGTCAGATTCCTCAGAACACCTGACCAGGAGCTCACATTATGTGCTTTAAGAAATATTTGTTGGTGGGATGCCTGGGTGGCTCAGCGGTTGAGCACCTGCCTTGGGCCCAGGGCGTGATACTGGAGTCCTGGAATCGAGTCCCTCATTGTGTTTCCAGATTCCCCTAGTCAACCCCTAGTCTAGTTTTCTATCTCTGTAGATTTGTTATTCTGGATATGTCATATAAATGGAATCATATAATATGTGGTCTTTTGTGACTAGCTTCTTTCATTTAGCATAGTATTTCAAAGTTCATCTATGTTGTAGCTTTTATGAGAACTTCATTCCTTTTTTTTTGGCCAAATGTTCTGTTTTATGAACATACTCTATCCATTCAAGAGTTCTGCTTTGGGCTATTTTGAGTAGTGTTGCTATGAACATTAATGTACAAGTTTTTGTGTGGACATATGTTTTCATTTCTCTTATGTATTTATATACCAATCAGTAAAATTGCTGGATCAGTTGGTAGCTCTGTATTTAACATTTTGAGAAAGTGCCTACCTATTTTCTGAAGTAGCTGCATTATTTATTACATTCCCACCAGAAATGTATGAGGGTTCCAGCCTTTCCACATCTTGCCACCATTTATTATTATCTGTCTTTTTTAATATTGCCATCCTAGTGAATGCAAAATGGCATTTTCATTGTGGTTTTGATTTGCATTAATGGCTAATGATGTTGAGCATCTTGTCATGTACTTATTGACCATTTGTATATCTTCTTTGGAGAGATATCTATTCAAATCCTTTGCCCATTTAAAAACTTGGGTTACTTTTTATGATTGAGTTATAAGAGTTCTTTATATGTTCTAGATAAAGTTCCTTATCAGATTTATGATTTGCAAATATTTTACCCCATTCTGTGAGTTGCCTTTCAGTTAGTATCCTTTTTGCTTTGGAGCATAAAAGTTTAATTAATTTTGATAAGTCAAATTTGCCCTCAGTTGTTTTTTTTTTTTTTTTTAATATTTTATTTAATTATTCATGAGAGAGAGAGAGGCAGAGACACAGGCAGAGGGAGAAGCAGGACCCATGCAGGAAGCCTGACGTGGGACTCCATCCTGGGTCTCCAGGATCATGCACTGGGCAGAAGGCAGCGCTAAACCGCTGAGCCAGCCAGGCTGCCCTGCCCTCAGTTCTTGAGTAAACTCAGATTTACATGACAGATTTCTGTGCTTTCAACTATTTCTATTTTATTTAACAAGTCTCTAGAGTTGAATAGTTTACAACCAGTCTCATTACCTTTAATACTTGCAACTTCTTATATTGGTGAGTTTGTTTTAGCTTTTATTTTTTTAGTTTTTTAAAAAGATTTATTTGTTTGAGAGAGAGAAAAAAAACAGGTGGGGGGAGGGGCAGAAGGAGAGGGAGAGAGAGAATCCCAAGGAGGCTCCATGCTCAGTGGAGAGCCCCACACAGTGCTCCATCCATCTCACAACCCTGAGGTCACAACCTGAGCTGAAATCAAGAGTCAGCTGCTTAGACTGAGTCACCCAGGTACCCCTGTTTTAGCTCTTAGAAGCTTAAAATCCTTCGAAAGCAAAGACTAAGGCATATAGGCTCTTTATAGCATTTTAGTCACCATGTTGCTGGTAAAAATACAACCGTAAGCTGATGACTGCTGAACATGTTGGGTCCAGGCTTCTGGGAATAGCTGGTGGTTTGACATAGTGTGTTGAGGTTGTATTTAAGCGCAGCTGGGAAAATGGAGCAGTGTCATTTCCTATTGTAATCTTAACTCCTTTCTGTTATCTAATGAGATTTTTGGCTGTATTTACTCAATAAGGCAAGGAATTTAATAACAAGAAGTCCATCTTGGTTATGTAGATAAGTTACCAGAGTGAAAATACTTAAAACTACCTCCTACCTGGATTCCTACAAAATATTTTAGTGGTCTACCTTCTCCCTATATTGTTCAGACAAGACTAAAAAAAAGATGTTTTACTTACATAATAGTGTTTGTTCTGATGGCAGTTTTATTTGCTACCTCCTCTGAGCCACTCACACCTCTAGGACAGTAAATCCTGTTTCCTGTCAATGGAGCAAGCTCAGGGGGCATGCAGCAGGGTCTGTTTCTTGTCCAAGGTCATATTCCTACTAGTAGGTAGGAATGCTGGGGTCCGTTTGGGGGACATATTTGGGATTACAGATGTGTATTTCAGAACCTCATTTGTTCTGTCTCTCTTTTAGCTCTCCTTATCAGGGATTTTCATTTCTAAGTTGGGATAAATGAGTGTGTGGAGTTTTTTTCATTTGCATGTAATCTGAACAAGTAGCTATAAATCATGTAGGTGGGGGCTGAGAGTGTGTGGAACATAGGAACAAAAACGTGAGAGGGGAAACCTGATTAAGGAAACATGGAGAAAATGAGAAGTTCTGTCTTTCCAGATGCAAGAAAGAGGTGGGAATTTATGAAATAGGAAGTGAATCAAGAAGATTATAAAGCAATTTAAAGATTCCCAGGCTTGTTCACTTCATGTTACCCCTGAGTTATCAAAATGCTTCACACAGCTCTCCGCAGCTGGGCTTTCTCTTGACTGCTGTGTTGCTTCCCTTGTCTCTCTTCACCTTGGCAGCCAAGGTCACAGGAAAGTCATTCTTTGCCTTGAGCTTGTAATTTCAGCTATGGATGTAAACCATGGCCTGGAGGGAGGTAAGATTTCCAGGATATAACCTTTTTTTGGGAGAGTTTTTTCTGTTGTGATGATTGATCCTGAGGAGGAGGACCTCAGGGGACTTGTCTTTTATTTTTTTAGTTTTAAAATTTAAAAAAAAGATTTATTTACTTATTTATTTATGATAGAGAGAGAGAGAGGGGCAGAGTGTGTCCATGCCGGGAGCGGGATGCGGGACTCGATCCCGGGACTCCAGGATCACGTCCTGGGCCAAAGGCGGGCGCTAAACCGCTGAGCCACCCAGGGAACCCCCCGGGGACTTGTCTTTTAGAAAGGCCCATGATCATCCACCTCTAAGCCAGGTTCCTGTTGGTCCGTCTTGCACGAACAGCCTTACCCCAGGCTGGAACAGGGCTCTTGTCCCATCTTCTCAGCATGAGTGCAGGGTCTGGATGATCCTATCTGTGTCCTGTCCACTCTTGGGAAAGGACATAAGCTCAATTATATATTTCCTAGAAATAAGTCCCTTACGAGATACATGATTTGCAGAAATCTTCTCCCATTCTGTGGGTTGTCTTTTCACTTTTTTGATAGATGTCCTTCAAAACTCAGCATTCTCTTGCCACTGCTCCATCCCCTCCCCCACACCCTGACCTGTTTCCCGTAAGGTGAGGCATTCCAAATGTTGGGCTGCCACAACATGCAAGAGAAAAAGGTAGCAGCACACCCCCCCACCCCCCACCTGCATACTCTTTCCTTCTCCTTTTTAAGATTACACAAACCACAGAAGAGTTAGGATTAAAGATGTATAGTTAAGTAGGCATGGAATCAGGGTGAAGCTCTGCCTAAAAGAATCAGACTACAGAGCATGGCCCAGGGCCCAGTGCAGCTTGCTGTAGGCAGCCTGGGTCAGCTCCCAGCAGAGCGCAGGGCGCAGGCGCATTCTCCCTGGCGCTAAGGGGCAGCCCCAGGGCGCCTCAGCTGCAGGTATGTGCTGGCTGCACATGGGCTGCTCTGGGCTGCCTGGCAGTGCGCATGCTGGGTTACTTTGGGTCTAGCAGTGCCAAAGACTACATGCGCTGATGGTTCAGGTTACAGTTGCTGTGGGAGCTGTGACCTTTGAGTTTTCCTGGTTTATGCATGGAATTTCAGTTGCATAATACTACAACAACTTGGATTTTTTTTCCCCCTTCTTGCCTTTCTTGGCTTTTAATTTTAATTTTTAAAATTTCATTTATTTATTTTTTTATCCCCCAGCGAATGGGATCCATAGCTCTCTGCCTCTCCTTCCCTTGGGGCAGACAGTCTCACTCACTTTCCCTTTCTTGCTCTCTCAGAGGGTGCCAGGGAGGAGAGGAGCCCAGGGCTCTGGCCTGTGGGAAATCTTCCTCTTGTCTCCAGAGGAGGCCCTGAGGTTGGGGTGAGCTGGCCTGGAGCTGCTTGTGTGGTAGACTGCTGTATGTTTTAGGGTGGGCTCAGCAGTCCCTGTGTGCTTACTTCTCCCAAACGACCCTTGCTTGTTTCTACTTCTGCATTTCCATTTATACTGTTGTCTAGCGTATCCTCTGCAGGTGGTTTAGCTAAATTCTCCCCAGACTTCAGTTTTCTGCTGGGAAACCTGTTGTCACATGGCCTAAAATCACTCCCCTTTCCAGTGAACTGTATATGACTTAAATGTTTCATTTGGCATTTAATCAGATATTGCCTTAGGATATTTTTCTTGTCTCAGGAACATATGTCATTTGGGGCTAAGGGGTGGTGTGGTTTCTTTTTTCTACAAACCAGATTATAAGATTCTTGAGGGGGATCCCTGGGTGGCGCAGCAGTTTGGCCCCTGCCTTTGGCCCAGGGTGCGATCCTGGAGACCCGGGATCGAATCCCACGTCGGGCTCCCGGTGCATGGAGCCTGCTTCTCCCTCTGCCTGTGTCTCTGCCTCTCTCTCCCTCTCTCTCTCTGTGTGACTATCATAAATAAATAAATTAAGAAAAAAAAAAGATTTAAAAAAAAAAAGATTCTTGAGGGCCAAGATTTTAAGTCATTGCATTGCTTGTTAAATGGTCATTGGCTTATATTTGATTTGCTGACTTAAAAGTGTATTTTCTTAGTGTCTGCCATGAGGAAGGCATTGGGCTGATAACTATGCAGGACATAGGGGAAAACTAGGTCCTTACATCTAGAGTCCTCAAGATGCCTCGGCTGGCCTTGCATGGTAGGGCTGCATTTACCCTGCCATCCTCTTCCTCCTCTCCAAGTGAACTCTATGCCCACTGGTGTTGGCTTTTGGAAGGCCCAAGTCTGTTGTAACCAGATGTTCTGTGCATGTGTGTGTCCTTCTGCCTCTAGAGTAGGTCCTACCTCCACTTCCTTCCAGTCTCAGGCAAGATAATACTTTATTACCAAGGCCTTTTGTGATCACCTCAGCTAGGGAGGCCCCTTCCGTTATTCTGTTTTATATTCTGCTGTTCTTTTCCACCACGGACTTTTTTGCAGTATATAGGTATAAAACTTAATTGTCTTTGTATTGACACTTTTATACCGATGGTTCTGTCTACCCCTGTATTTCCATTTCGGGCACACAGGAGATATTGCACTCTGTTTACATTCTGTACTCGATCAGACCCAGTGCAGTGTCTGGTATTTAGTATTATAGAAATGTATGTGTTTTTTTTTTTTTTTTTTTTTTTTTTAGGGATAAGAAAGGGAAAAAAAAATGAGTGATGATTTATCCTGTAGTTCTCTGGTTTTGGTTTGTTTGCAATAGACAGGCCTTACAGACCCACCCAGTGTCCCTCTCTTGAGATAAAAATGGAAACTTCTTTGATCCAGGCAAAATACATGTGCTTTTTTTCTTTCCTTTTCCTTTTGTCTCGTCTTCCCTCCCTCCCTTTTTGGCTTGTCTAACAAATAATTTCAGGCCACTTTGGCTCTCTATTTGCTCTATACTATGAGGGGAGTAAGTCAGAGAATATTCTATTCTCTATTCTATGGAATTCTAGACACTTATTTTGGGACCTTTGGGATGCTCACTTTTTTCTGAGTTCTCAGAACCGTATTTGAGAAGCAGCCCTTGGTCCCTGCCAGAACAGCTAGGAGAAGGCATGGCTATAGTCCCATTTCTTCAGGTTTCCCTGGGGCAAATTGGTGTGGGTATGTGTGCTTTTCCTAATCTGTTAGGGTGGATTTAATATCTGAACTTTCCCATGTACTGAATACTGCCTATGACTTGCCTATGAAAATGTTTAAATAAAGAACCTGGGCAGCCCGGGTGGCTCAGCGGTTTAGCACCACCTTCAGCCCAGGGGGCCTGATCCTAGAGACCCGGGATCGAGTCCCACGTCAGGCTCCCTTCATGGAGCCTGCTTCTCCCTCTGCCTGTGTCTCTGCCTCTCTCTGTCTCTCATGAATAAATAAATAAAATCTTTAAAAAAAATTAAAAAAAAAAAAAAAGAACCTGAAGAGTCTAGTGAAGTAATGTCTCCAAAGCAATTCAAGTTCTTCAGGGAAGAAAGATGTGCTCTGTAAACTCAGAGTATGATTATTAATCAGACTTTCCTTTGGCCCACTTCTCTGCCCCCGGTTTGCCTTCTGCTGCTGCTTAGGCTGCCAGGATTAACATACGGAAAGCAACTGGATCATCTTTCCCAGCCCCCCTCCTGGCATGGGGGCACAGACTGTGGATAAACACCTGAGGCAACTGTCCTTGGTGTGTGGGAGTGGCAGCGGTCTGAGTGAGCGCTTTGACAGTCTTTGGTTCCTTCAGATGGGTGGCTCTGCCTCTGCCAGCCTTCAGTCCTACATGCAGTTTTCTGCTGCCTCTGACACCTACTTTCTCAGCCAGGCAAGAAGAGGGGAGACTGGTTCTCCTTCATTAGCGAGGCCTCTTGTGTTGCTGAATACAAGTTGGGAGTGGGTACCAAGTTCTCAACCTGTCTTCCAGTCCATCCTTCAGTTAGCAGTGAACCAGCCACAGAGCCCATACCCTGGGGTTCTCCATTCTTCATCCCAGTTCCCACCAGGCAGGGCTCCCTTTGGAAGTCAGATAAAGAAGTTTCTGCAGTGAGAACTGAGTCCCTTTTATTGCAGTAGCAGATTGTCTTTTTTTTTTTTTTTAATTTTTATTTATTTATGATAGTCACACAGAGAGAGAGAGAGAGAGGCAGAGACACAGGCAGAGGGAGAAGCAGGCTCCATGCACCGGGAGCCCGATGTGGGATTCAATCCCGGGTCTCCAGGATCGCGCCCTGGGCCAAAGGCAGGCGCTAAACCACTGCGCCACCCAGGGATCCCTGTCTTTTGTTTTTAAGCTTTAGTTTTCACTTCTTTAAAAGCATCAGATTTCAGTATTATGTGTATGTGTATTAAGTTATCTCTATACCCAATGTGGGACTTGAACTCATGACCCTGAGATTAAGAGTCATACACTCCACCAACTGGGCCAGCCAGGCACCCCTCTCATACACATATTTTTTCTTTCTTTCTTTCCTTTCTTTTCTTTCTTTTCTTTCTTTCCTCCCTCACTTCCTCCCTCCATGCCCAGCATGGAGCCCAATGTGGGACCCGAATTCACAGCCTTAGGATCGAGACCCGAGCTGAGATCAAGAGTTGGATGCTCAACTGACTGTTGAGCAGGCACCCAGGTGCCCCCCCACTCATACATATATTTTTTTAAAAATCCAAATTTGATCAATTCCCCCTCACTGCCTCTTCCTGTGCCCCCCCCCCCCATGAAGTCCTTTTGCCTAATGCCTATTATGTTCCTGGCACACAATAGGTGCTTTAATAGTTCTTAAATTGGAGATGGTGGGAAGAGGTACCATATAATTTAGCAGGATTCACAAAAATGTAGGAGAAGGTTTTATTTATTGTATTTTTCTTGTTTCTGTTTTTTATCTTGTCCTCTGTGAAGACACCCCACTCTACCCCCTTTGAGGCAGTGCTTCCTAAACTGTTGCATAGACTGTTAAGTATTCTGGAGAAAATTAAAACATGTTCTTAATAAGATGATTGGATTTTACTTACTTTTTTTGTAGGGATGAGGATTTTGATTATAAAGTTTTAAACACTGATCATTTTTTACAACAGTTACAGTCACTTTATCCATGAGACTTTTTGATTTGTGATTAATAGAATACAACTTTATCCAAAATTGTTGTTGAATTCATGGTTTGGATCACTAGCACTTAAATTTGTTGTCCCATGCTAATCTAAGTACATCTAATACTTTGTCCTGAGATCCTTTCATATTCTTTTGTAAATTTTAATGTGAAACTGTTTTATGGTCAAATCTATTTGAGAAATGGTGGGCCGGCATGGAACCTGCCTTACCTTGAAGGTTACCTTGTGGGTTTTGAGTAGTCATGGTGATCATTGAGTTCTCTGCTCTGTGTTGGGCACTGTCCTAGGCACTTGAGAGTGGTTGCCTACTTGAGACTCACTCAAAATCATTGTATCCCTTAGGAGTTAAATAGTATAGGATCTCTGCAGCAGAGAAATATAGGCTGAGGAAGCCTTGACTATCCCAGGGTGTAGAAACCAGTGGATCCCAGATTCAAGTCCAGATCTGTGGGATTCTAAAGCCTGTGCCCTTTCCACAGTCGCCTCTGGCATCTGTATTACTCATCTTTGGAGAAGCCATGTCCCTTCGTCCCTTCGGTAGTGTGAATCTAAAACTTTGTGCCAAGGTTACTGTTCTTTCCTCCCCTTACCCTGCCACCATTCCCAGGAAGGCAGGCTTCACCACTTTGATTTGCTGCTGTATCTCCTTTGTTCATCATGTTCATTTTCTCATGTTCCTTCTTTTTCCTTTTTCTCTGGCTATCTTCACTTTACTCATCCTTCAGGATCTCCTCCAATTTGTCTTTCCTTCTATGAAATTTGCTTGGATCTGTGTACCAATTTTTACAAGCATTGTTTTTCATTATCATAGTTATATGTTTATTATAGTTAAGTTAGTGATGTGTTTATTGAACTGAATCTATTAGCAGTGTGCAGTCCAAACTACCTTGCTTCTGAACTGTTGTCATGCCAGTGACATGGAGTCTATGCCAGTAACCCTCATGGTGTAGGCAGTGACCGTTAGTGTGTGTTAGTGACTTGAGCTTATGCCATCTTGGACATATATATTCTTTTTTTTTTTTTTTTTGGTAGTATGTAGATGCTGTTGTGATTAACAACATGTAAATCCATTGGAAAATGTTGAATTCATAGTAGGTGTTTCATGGTAGTTTTTTTTTATTGTTAGGCATTTTTTTCAATCAGGTTATAAGGAATAGCCTATATCAGATATCGACAGCAATGGTAGTTGATGGTAAAAAAGGAGTCATCATGCCTCCCAAAACTGGGAACTACTGGCTATCCTATCCACTTGGCATTTATGTACTTTTGTGTGTTTTTAGTTATTTGATGTGTTGCCTTCACTGCTTAGCTAGATGGTAAGCCCCGTGAGGATGGGACTGTGTCCCTTGAAGCACTTACACATAGTCCGTGCCCAGGAAATGTTTACAGGCTTGATTTAATCCTTAGATCTTATTTTCCCTGTTCTACTACCTATCTCACTCTAATGTTTTATTTTCTTGAGCTCTTTCTTGCTTTTCTTCCTTTGTCCAGTTTTTATAAATAATCCCTAACCTCTCGTAATTCCCCATCACTGCATTGCAACTACTTGTTGAGCTCCATCTGCACATTCCACAAGCATTTGGTGAGGTTGTGGGCAGATACATTATCACTTACATAATTATTTGTGGAGCATTTTGTCAGGCATTGTGGAAAATACCTTAGAAATGCATTCTCTCATCTACTTCGTAGAAACACCCTATGATAGGTACTGTTTCTATCTGTTTTACAAATGACTGATCCCAGAGTTAGATAGCTGAGTGTGTGGCTGTCCAGATCCAGTTTCACCCTGACTGTCAATCCTGTGCTGTGGAGGGGAGGCCTTCTAGCATGCACCTTCTGAGGATCCGGGGTGGTTGTTCCCTTAAGGGATTTTCCACTGGGGAAACAGAAACAATGGCAAACTATACTGCTTGCTTATGAGTAAGTATTAAATTGTCTAGAACAGTGAAGGAACTCAGAGGCGGAGGGACTCAGGAAATGCCGTCCAGAGAAGCTGTCTTCTGCTGGGGTCTGAACGTGGTAGAAGGCTGTGTTGGGGCAGGCCACGGGAGCCCAGGCCTGAGAAAGATGCTCTCAGCCACTGGGGGAGGTGTTGGGGACCAGAGGACAGAGGGCGTCAGGGAATGGGATGTCAGGGAAATGGGAGAGGAGACTGGGGAATGAGAGCCAGCAAATCTGTGTGATTTTCAAGCAGGACATGACAGGATAAATGTTTTGGTTTAGAACCGTGAGGTTAGCAGTAGATGGCAGATTCTTCATGCACAACAATTGCTGCCTTCACTCCCTCATCTAGTTCTCATTCCTTGCTGCTTCGTTCCCTGGGTGCCCTGGGACCTAGTGTCCCCTCTCCTGGTCCCAGGAATGGTCATCTGTACAGAGGTCTTGTGTTGGTTGACTAAACCACCCTGGAGTGTGGTAAAGTGAGAAAGTACTGAATGTGGAGGTCAGAGACTTGGATTTGACTGCTGGCCCTGGAGCTCACCAGCTAGACAAATTATCCTTTCTTTGTTCTGTTCCCCGGGCCCCCCATCTGTGATTTGCAGGTAATAGGGACAACTAAGAGTTATTCTAGGATCAAGATGCTAACAAATATAAATAGAGAGGCTGTTTAGTCTATCGGCTCCAGACTTTCGGAGATCAAGTGCCAACTATATCAACTTACTGTGTGACTTTGGGCAAATTACTTAACCTCTCTGTGTCTCCCTTTCGTTATCTATAAAATCAGGCTGGTAATTGTACATACTTCACAATGAGAATTAAATGAGGAAAGACAGGTCAGTGTCAATAGGCTCTTAAGCAATGCTGGCACATGTGATTAATAAAGGTATAGTTACTATCATTAGTAGTATCATCATAATCATCACGAGCACCACGGTAGTCAGTATGGAGTAGGTACTTTCTTTAAGGCAAGAAACTGAAGAATAAAGCCTTTAAGATACATGGTAAAAAAACTTCCTCTAATTAAACTCCGTGGAATCATTATGTGCCTTCAGTGCTTCTCTTAAGCACTAAAATTATACTCAACTTCCCCCAATTTCAGGATCTTTTGGAGATTTGAGGTATTACTGAAATCCTTTACAAAGTCAGTCATTGTTTTCTGATGAGAAGGACTCTTGCAATCACAGCTTTTCTCAGATACAGAAATATTTCCTTTCTTCTTTTAAATAAAAAGAGGGGAGAAGGAACAGGAGAGAGGAGAGTGCCTGGATCTCCTTTGGCCACACCATTCTCTCTCTGCCCCAGATCTCCCTACCTCTGTGAGGAGAGGCAGCTGCCCAGCCCTGCTGTATCTGTCCTGGGACTGAGGGGCACCAGGACTCCCATGGAGAGTTCTGGGTCTGCTTTCTGACCTTTTAGCTACGATGTTTTGTTTAGGAATATTTCCCTTCCCCTTGTCCCAGACCTAGACTGGCTCATTTAGCTTTAGCAGTGCAGTTACAGTCAGCAGCCAAGGCCAGTGCCTTCTGTCTGCTGCTTAAAAGAGCCCAATGTCTTGTTCTTAAACCAGCGATTGTATCTGAGTCTTGACTGTATCTGTGTGGAGCAATTCTTCCCCCCTCCTATTTTTTTTAAATACCCAAAACTCAAATTGTTGGACCTTGTCCTTTGTAGATGAAGTGAGAGTTGTTTTCTGAGGACTGGTTCATACCAGAAACCAGCTGCTTTTAAATTATTACAAATCTTTAAAGGGACAGTTTATTTGTGGACAAATTCCCTACCCACAGAACCTGTTGTCTGTAGTGTTCTAGTGAAGACTACTACAGTGTTGAGGTAGGTGACAGCTGGCAGAGGTGCATGAGTTTGGTTTTAAGACTTTAATCTCATGTAGGTTTAGAACATTGTAGCACTAATCCCTTCAACACCCCCCTCCCCCATTATAGTTGGTAAAGTGCATGGATATGTGCCATGTACTGAGATGGTGAACAGAACCCAAATGCACACATTAGCCATATGGGCAGATGATCAAACAAAAGTAGACATCATTTGGGAGCCTCTGGCATCGACAGTGCTATCTTACATGGAGCAGAGCCCTCGTTTGGCAGTTACTTTGTAAATGGCCAAAAGACTGGGCTGTGTGTACTTGGCCTCAACTGTGCAAGATAAAAATGCAATCAGAAGGATATGATGGGAGGACAGCCTATTGGAGGGAGGGCTGGGTGCTGAGGAACACAGAATGACAGAATGATAACAACAAGTTTTGCCTCCAGCTTTGCCTTTCTTGGATTTGCCCTGACTCTGAGGAGGAGAGGTTGATGTTTGGGTAGTGACTGGCTCCTTCCCTCATTCTTGTTAGAACATAGAATTCCAACTCCAATAATAATACCATTTTGAATAAACTTCATTTATGTCCTGTAGATTGGGGTTAAATGCAAACCGATCTCCATCTGCTTTTGGTGAAGACTTAGAAGAAAGTCTATTACTATCTTGGTTGTTATTGCTATTGCATTAAAAAATCTGTGAGGGGCTCAGATTTTGCCATGTATTATAAATACAATGAAGATGGGGATAACATCTTTAAAAATGTCCCTGGGACTGGGGTGCCTGGATGACTCAATTTGTCTCAGCCCAGGTCTTAATCTCTGGGTCGTGAGTTCAAGCCTTGCATTGGGCTCCACACTGGGCATAGACCCTACTTTAAAAAAATGTCCCTAGGACCTTGTACCTATTTGACCCTCAGCTGGTTACTTAGAGGGTGGCTACTTGTCTGAAGCTAGGAGCATTTTACCTTGAAAGACTGATAATTGTATGTGTGGCATTTTATTTGAATGTGGGTTAGGATGGGATGGGAGATGGCCCCATCAGTGCCTGTTGCCATGTCTTCAACAGAGTGCAGCTTGCCAGGTTTGTGGGGACTCCTGAGGTTCAAGGAGCGGGGACGGTGATCAGGTGAGTGAAAAGTTTTCCTTAGTGCCAGGGGAGTCATAGGTACCCTTCAAGCTCCAGCCGACTGTCTTCATCTGCTCAGGTTCCCACAGAGGGAAGATGCTGTTTGGCCACAATGAAGTAAAGGATGGGGAAAATAGGCCCATCAAATGTTAACAACTGTCCTGTTTTACTGTTTGGGAAATAGGAATTTTCAGGTCTTTTCCTCCATATTTATGTAAAACAGCAGCACAGAATAATTGCTGTGAAAGGGTGGAGATGGTCATCATCCCATTTCATGCACAGAAGACTAACAGAGTCTTCCTTTAAACATTCCATGTCTAAGAAATTTGTAGGTAAAGTTAAGGCATTGACTGAAGTATAGAAGTATTTGTCAGCCTTCCCGCCTTTGAACAGGATGCAGATGATAAATAAAGTCAGCAGTTGGTTTTTATAACCTCTATATCTAATCTGCTTTGTTATTTCTTCCTTCAAATGTCTTTGGAAACTGCCTATCCCCAGCACCTAAAACTACATCTGAATAATTAGTTCTCAGTGTTTGTTAAGTGGCTTTCCCTTTTAAAATTTTGGTTCCCACTGCTGCAGTTCTGATCCAGTTCCCTTTCATTCCATGCCCAAATGATTGCTCTGGCATCCTAGACATTGCTTGGCTGCAGTTCCATCTTGCTTCTTACCACCCTCCTGTCTGTGACCAGGCCATTGTGCTTGACCACTGGGCTGCTCCTCTTATGGCCCCCATTAGCTCTCTTAACCTGGCTTTGAAAGCTCACAGGGAACTTCCTACCCTCCTCCCCGTCTCCTACATGTGTTCTGCTAAGTCCTGCTTCTAATCCTGTCTGTGCCTTCTCTGTACCGGAAGGGCCTTCTCTTCCCAGCCTTCCTGAATCATAACCATCCTTATCCTGATAACTTAACTTAGCCAGACAGTTTTAAGAAATGTTTGTTGGTTTAATGTGATATATGTGTTGGTTTTTCCCTGCTGACTGGATTGTAAGCTTCTGGAGGGTAGAGATACTGTCTTGTCATACTTATTTCATCAGCTAGCATACGGTGGTCACATTGTGAGCAGTCAGCAAACACTTAAACTTACCACTTTGATAGTCGTTGGCCTAGGAAATAATCTGTAAGGAGCACTTTCCTACCTTTGCCCCATTTTCAATTCTTTTTTCTTTATGACTCGTCTGTTTCAGGCTGAATATTCAGGACATGGCTTGTATGGATTTGGCTACAAAAAGAAACCCCAGACATTATGTTTTTATTTTTTTATTATTTTTTTCCCAAACAATATGTTTTTAAAGATGAATGTCACAGAAATGCAAAGAACTCTTTTGCTCCTTGGAAGGATAAAGGGGTAGAGATAAGGAGTAGCTCTAGATGGGTGATGTAGTGGTATTAGGGGTGGCCACAGGTGTGATGTGGCACTGAGAGGCCTTCCTTTGAGCCGGAGGTGCTCTGGAATGGCTGAGGGCAGGCACAGCCTGAGAGTGGGTTTCCTATCTCCTGTTCCTCCTACCTCCACCCTCAAGTCCATATATACCACTGTCTGCCACGTTGGAAATACTGCCTCCTCAAGTAGCACAAAGTCTGGGGAAGAAACTCTGGCAGTTGTTTTTGTATGTGCTGAGACTAGAATATGGGCTTCTGCTTTATCAGGAGCTCTACTGAGCTGTTGTGGGCCTGGTCAGGATTGATAAGGAGCTCCAGGAGCAGATTGTGCAGGTGTGACTCCATGTGCCCCTCCACCTAGGGGAGGGTCCTAGGGCTGAGAGTACAGGAGGCAAAGTTGGGGTGAGAGGTTGGATCTGGAAACGAATGCCCTGGTGGTCACATCTGGGGCATGGGAGAGGACCTCTGCTAGGTGACCGTCTTCCTCAGGGGTAGACTCCTGCATGGCGAGTCGAGATGGCTGAGGGATTATTTCACCTACTCTGTCTCTAGTAGGACCCAAAAGGAGGGATGTTTATACGTTGGTCCTTTTGTTAGTTTGTTCGTCATTTATCTTTTTAGCTCCTCAAGCCCAAACTCTTTGGACTACCTTCTCTTATTCTCACACCTTGAGTATTACCTGATAGCAAGTCCTGTCAACTCCACTTTCCTGTTTTGACTGAGAATTGAACTACAACCTTCACTGATTCTTCTTCAGGCCCGGCCACCACTGCCTATCCCCAGGATTTTTGCAGTAACCTTCAAACGACTATCCCTGTCTCCTGCTTTTTACCCCTGGGTATGTCCGCTGAAAATCTAGGCTGCACTCTCATCATTCTTCTTTGCTGACACCCCTGCAGTGGTTCCCCCCCCCCAACCCTAGCACCTCTGCAGTGCTTCCTCCCCCCTCTGCACCCCTACAGTGTTTCCCCCACCTCTCACCCCGTACCTCTGCAGTAGTTCACCCCCCTCCCCGGCACCTCTGCAGTGTCACCCCAGGAAAAGCTGAAGCCCTCACAGTGGCCTGCAAGTTTCCATGCAGCCTGAATGTCCCTTTTACATCATGACCCCCGGTGCTGCCCTCTTGCCACTGGGCTCCCCCACCCCCTAATCCATGACTTGCTCCTTTAGTTCTTTTCTCTGCTCTCACTTTCCTCACAGGCTTCCCAGACCATCCTGGTTAACAGTGCCATCTCCCCCCACCCCACCCCTAGCACTTCCTTGCCTCCTTCCATGCTTTGTTTTTTCCCCATAGTGCATATTTCCCTTTAGTACGTCAGGCTTTGCTTGCATGTTGTCTGTCACCCTGTGGAAGGAGAGCTCCACCAGGGTGGGAATTTTTATTTCGTTCACTGTTGTATCCCCAGTGCCAGCGTGCAGGGAGGGAACATATTTGGTGGCTTCGTTTGGTTCTTCTGCATCCACTGTGTACTAGGAATCATGTTTTGGGGCCCCCACCCATGTATGTATGTACACACACATATACACACAGGAGTAAGACATGAACTTTGCTCCCCTCCCCCATTGAACTCACTGCCTAGTGAGGAGCAAATAGTGAAGTGACAACAGTGTAGTGAAAGTAATAGTGAAGGAGAGATAAATAAACTTCTGTGGGGCTAAGGAAGAAAGCAGCCAAGCTGGGGGAGGGAGCAGGCATGGGAGAGTGACACAGACTGTCAACTCAGAAGGCGAGGATGGCTAAAACCTTTCTGTCCTCTGTGTACACCTGCTTTTCACCTTTCCCACAAGGCTCAGTGAGAATTTTCAGCTTCCCTCTGCTGACCTGTCAACAAATATTAAATGCTCTTTTGCACACACTTGTATACTTGTAGACACCGGAATACTGCTGGATCTTGAAAGCATGGTAGGTATCATGAGGTTTTTCATCTTCGTGCCAAATGAGTCCAATTCCTTCAACCTTCCCTTATAAGGTCTGTCTTCTATCCAGTTAATCTTTTTTTTTTTTTCTGTACCCTTTCCAATTTTTTTTCTTCTTTATTTATCTTTGTTTTTCTGTCCTAGAAGGATCACGTCTCTACCAGGGGGAATATTGTCTCCTCCTTAAGCTACCTAATATTTTACTAGCAAAAACCCCCTCCCCCCTTCTCCAAACAGTAGGCAGTCATTGTAAACCATTGCTGCCAGCTGCATGTAGCACTATACCTTCGTGTAAAACAGGCCCTAGGGCTGGGGCTACCACCACATAAGCCCCCGTCTTATGGCCAGTTCTGATCCTGCTGGCTGCATCGTGGTGGTGGTGTCATCTATTTATAGATGGACAGTTCAGTTTCACCTATTGAGGATTACCTTTGGCTTTTGGGGTAGAGAAGCACATCTGTTTCAGCTTTAATAGGAGAAAATGATGGCATCACAGGCTGGCTAAGGGACATCTTTGGAAAGAGGATAGAGCTGAGCTGTAGCTCCACTTTCCCTTTCTTTCTTCTGTAACTGCCTCCAGCCATTTGTTACCATCATCAGTGCTAGAGAGAGTATTCATTCAACTGAGTCTCTATTAGGCATTTACATTTGGGGGAGCATAGTACAATTAACAGTATGGCCTGAGGAGTGAACCATAGTAAGGGTGAGTCTTGGTGAATTAATGAACTAAAGGTTTAGAAATTCACTGAGATTTGGATTGGTAGGGCTTTTCTATAGGAGATAATAGGAGAAGATAAGCTGGCCTAAAACTGATAGAAATTAATTGTAATGGGGTTTGCATTGTTTTAATTGGTGAGGAAAGTCTAGTTTTATATCATCTAGAGTTCACTGAAGAGATCAGATCATGGCACCTGACTAAATCAGCTTCTCCTGAGATTGCAGTTATGGATAATATGGGATATTTAGTTTGTTGGGGATGAATCTTTCTTCTTCTTAACTTCCCAGAAGACGTTCTGCTCTTTTTAGTTGCAGGGCTTTATTTACTACTTATAGAAACTGCAGCCAAAGCTGGTTTGTTTTTTGTTTTTTTGTTTTTTTGTAAGCAGGCACCAATTGATAAGCTGCTAGGTGGAGTCTGTACCATCTTATTTCCTACAGAGCTTCCTTTAGTAAGTAAAAGGCTTCTATTAAGGGCAGTGGTATCAGGATTAGCTTCAGTTGGGAATTGATAAATGGGGCTTAAACATGAAGATGATTTTCTCCATTATGTAAAAGAAGCCTGGAGGTGGGAAGCCCACAGCCAGCAATGGCCAGTTCCATGGACATCAGGACTTTGGCTAGGATGATGGAAGTTCTGCTCTCCTGGTGCATGATTTCCACTGTTTAGGTTACCTCGTGGTCAAACATGACTGCTGGAGCTCCAACCATCATATTTCTGGTTGGGAAGGGAAGAAATGGAGAAAGAGAAGTTGCTCTCCCATATGAGACACCTTTAAGGAGTCTTTCTGGAAGGCTCACACACTTCTGCTTGTATCTCATTAGCCAACACTTAGAAAACGTGGTCATAGCTGGCTTTAAGGAAGGCTAGGAAATGTGATTTTTGTAACATTGCTACTAAAATTGGAGTTCTGTTATTTTTTAAAAGATTTTTTATTTATTCATTAGAGAGAAGGAGAGGGAGAGAGCGCCAGAGAGGGCACAGGCAGGAGGGAGGGTCAGCAGGAGAGGGACTCCATGCTGAGAAAGGGAGCCCAGTGTGGGGCTCTATCTCGACCCGGGATCATGACTTGAGTCAAAGGCAGACCCTTAACCAGCCCAGGCGCCCCTGGAGTTCTGTTATTAAGAAAGAAATCTTTGCTCTAGTTAGTTGTCTAATTTCTTTCTGCCCTGTGTGCCAAGGACATGTAGAGGAGCTGAACATATCAGTACATAGTGATCCTTTCTCCAGAGTCTATCCTTGCATCTCTCTTCTTAGCTGAGTAATAATGTCATTGCACGAGTCAGTTGGAAGCCCAGTGGGTGAGAGACTGTGAGTATTTCTGTGGGTGACTGCTTGGTTAGTAGCAGTGGTAGCAGTACAAGCCTGGGCACCCTTGGGAGCTGGCTTTTCTTGCGTCTCTAGGTTCTTCCTGTCCTCGCTGAATCCTGTTTGGTTTAAAAGTTGTGATCTTGATGTGAAACCTTCTTTAGCTTCATTGTTTGGCTGACCATCAGAGGACCTCAGGGGATTAGGCGCTAGCTCGGTGAGCACACAGCACCTCTGATCGTGCGGATGAAGCCAACGAGTGATTATGAGGAAGTGGCGTGTACGTTTGTGTGTCCTCCCTGCAACTTCTCTTCTGCAGCTGCATCTCCTTAAGAGGTCGGGGATTACAGAGGACATACTCTCAAGGGCCCTTCCTGCTCACTTTCTCCCTTTGTATACACATAGTCACAAATGCTGTTTAATGATTCTAGGATTTTTGTGTGTGGCTAGAAATCTGAAATTCCGAAATTCTCAGGAAACCTGGATCCTATATTCAGCTCATTGAGTGAGTTGAGATCTCTTGGATATTTTCCAGTTCAAATCTTCAGCAGTTTTTGGGCTTGAGATCTATTTCCACCTCCTACCCCGGCTGGAAATTGTCCAGAAATTGTCACTGACGCATTGAGATACATACCAAATGGAGTTGTCAAGGAAAATGTGGGATTCATCTTAGAAAATGTTGCTCCCAGCAGCAGCTTGAGAAAGTGTTAATTTGTAAGAATTAAACAGGTATATTATGGGATGATAGTAGGTGGGACTAACTTCGAGTGTAGGAGACGTGTCTTGACTCTTAGACCTTAACTGGTTTTCAGCTGGCAGCCTTTTTAGGTGCTGTTTCTCCTGCCACACACACAGCTTGTTTCAGTGCTGGATCTGCCTTGGGTGAGCAAGTCACTGTTAATTCCTCCAATACTTGCTGATATTTATGTCCCATTTTGAGTAGGACAGACAGAAGTCTGTCTGTAGAGAGGTGGATGAATGGGTATGGATTTCACAGGAACAAAGGGTCAGGGGGCAGACGCACGTATGGCTTAGGTTAGGGTTGGGATGGAAAGGACTGCCACCCCAGTCTGATCCTTGAATTTTTTATGGTGCCTGCCTCTCTTTTCTGTCTCAGAATGGGGATTTTGAGGAATGGGACAGGGAGAGAAGATGATGATAGCTAATAGCCACCATTTATTGAGCACTTACTGTATGCTAGTCATTCTAAGTAGCTAAAGGCATTGTCATTAAATCCTTAGCAAGAATCCTATGATATAATTGAGTTTGAGAAAGCTTGAGTGACTTGATTAGTCACATAGCTAATAAGTAGCGGGACCAGGATTTCAGTCTCATTCTGTTTGATTCAAAGCCTGTGCCCTTAGCCATATCAGATATCTGCTTCTCCCTTTTTCTTTCATTCATTTAACAAGTATTTGAGTACTCATTCTGTTCACTGTTCTAGGTGCTAGAGAGAATAGCAGTGACCTAAACAGGTAACAGTCCTTGCTCTGGTGGAGCTTCTGTAACAGCAGGGGGTAGTTTCTCACCATTTTTCTTTTCTTTTTTTTTTTTTTTTTTTTTTTAAGATTTTATTTATTTATTCATGAGAGACACATAGAGAGAGAGGTGAAACACAGGCAGAGGGAGAAGCAGGCTCCATGCAGGGGGCTCAATGTGGGAATAGATCCCAGGACTCCAGGATCACGCCCTGGCCGAAGGCAGGCGCTAAACCGCTCAGCCACCCAGGGATCCCCTCTCACCTTCTTTCACAAGCAGTTTCCTGTGTTCTGTCTTTCCATCCCCATAGTCTCTATAAATAACACATTCCCTCCCCACCTCAGGGTGTTCCTTAAATGACTCTTCTTTTTCTCAAATACTAGAACAAGGGGTTTCCTGTTCTAGATACTGGGATATTGATTCCCATTCCCACCTCCACCTATTGTCAAAGCCTATCATTGGGGCAGTAAGATATAGCTCTTATGGGAGGCCTGGGACTGCTCAAGAGTTTACCCATACCTGGGATCTGGCCTTGCCTGTCCAATCATTTCCTTTCTTTCCCAGGGAAGGATACTCCTAACATATATAGATAGAGTTCTTTGGCTTCCCTCCCCCCACCCCCAGAAGTTGTTTTTGAGGTGGCGAAGAGTAAAAGTCAAGAAATCAGTGATCATGTCAGATCTTGCTATGAGCTGCCCTTCGGGTTGGTCTCAGAGAGGTTCTTGTGTTCAATTTATTTTAGCTGGTCGGTTTCATCTCCCCTCTCCCCCCGCCCCCCACATCTGCTTCAGGCCTTATGGATATAAGAGAAGGCTAGCTGAATATTTTTTGTCTACCTTAAGATCAGATTCAGGACCTGGAGATAGATGACTTCCTATTGATTCAGAGGAAAGAGGAGGGAATATGTCAGAAGATTAATTTACACCAAGAAGAATGCAGTTAGGGTCTTGGAATAAGTATATTCATCTTGTGTTCATGAGATCTGTTAAGTGAATAATTTCAAATTTGATGTTGCCGTCAATTTTCTGATGGTAGGCATATGCAGCAGTGACACTCCCAAATTCCTCTGCAGACTGTCCATTTGGATCCAGCTGGGTAGAAAATGGGCCCTGGGAGACATCTCAGGGCCTGAGCTGGGATTGCCCTGGCTACAGTCTGCTAAGAGGACCTTGAAGAAAGTCAGTTGTCTCTCTTTTCCTGTCTCTAGAAGTTACAAATGAATTCTGGCGTATCCCCTCAGAAAAAAAGCTTCCTAGAAATTAAAATAATGCTCTATCCTTTCCCTGGTCTCTCTAAAATCATTAAGATCTGACCGAGATCCAGTCTCAAAATTGGTATCTGAAGACTGGGGCATAGGCTGTAGCAGGTGGGGGCTTTGGGACACTCATACCCGAAGCAAGTTTGGGGACTGTAGTGACCACAATGGCCATTCCACAGTAAAGCCACAAGAGACCATGGAGGGGCTCCCTAGAAATAGGAGCACATTGATGTTGCTGTCCTCAGTGCACTGAATATCATCCAAGTGGGCAAGTTGGAATGTAAATCCAGGAAGAGAGAGTAGGTTGTGGCTAGCTGGCTCATCATGCACAGGTAGTTTGGCAATGGGGCAAGGCCAAACACAGGATACTAAAGCCATGGTTTTTATCGTAGCAGTGCCAGGCATCAGCTATTTGGTCATAAACATGAGCTCTCTCCATACAGTCTATAAATAATTTGGATAATAATATTTTATGTTTTACAGTTCTACTAGGAACACTCTTTTGTAATGAAATAATTCTGAATTGAAAGAAAAAAAATTATTGATGTTAGGGATGGAAGCCTGAATCCCCACCATCATCGTCATCATCACATTGTCATCTCCAGCCTTCAGTGAGTATTAATTACTAGTGTCAGGTACTTTAAGAGGCACTTCACATATTATAGCCTTCCCCTAAGGTAGGTGTTGCCTCTTTTTTTTTGCGGGGGGGGGTGGGGGGCAGAAAAGGAAACCAAAAGAGGTTAAGAAACTCCTCCAACGTCACATGGAAAGGGAAAGGACAGAGTTGGATTTGAAGTTAGGTCTCTTGGGCCCCACAGCTCCATGTTCTGTGTAGGATTTTACACACAGATACGTCCTGTAAGGTCAGGTGCTTTGTCTGGATCATGTTCCACAACCCTCTCGAGGACATGCTAGCTTGGATGTGGACTTCTTTCCATAGCTCCCTTACCTTTATAACAATCATAGAAGTTCAGATTTTTTTTGCAGTGTGATTGGTTGTTGAGTCATTCCATTATATTTGATTTCTCCCTCATCCTGTTCCCACTCCTCATTCCCCCAAAACGCACCCAAGTTGGCTTAGTTCTGCCTCCTCATCTCCAAAATTGTAGCACATTTTAAAAGTCTGGGAGAGTGGAGTGGGATAGGATATTTGAAGAGGTGGCATGCTGCCTTTGTGCATCAGAGCTGGTCCTTTACTCCAGAGGTTTATAATCTGTGTTCTGGGGTTTCCTTGGTGGTGCCACAGGAAATGAAAATACAAGATTGTTGAGAGTCCGGAAAGAGATGAGTGGGGTATTGGGGTGGCTAGGGGCCACATACCCCATTTCAGTCAGAGAGCCTTTTACCTGTTCTGGATAGGTGTCAGAAACTGGCCGCTAACAAAAGCTTTAACCACCTAGCTAGTACAGTCCTGTCTTTTTACAGAAAAGAATCTGAATCCTGGCCTAAACAAGTGTTGTATCCAAGGTTGTATGATCTAATGAGCCACTGAGTCAGTACTAGAATCTTCCTGCCATCCTTCCGATCAATTCCACTTTGGGTTTTCATATGTCAGATAATGCAAATTGAGTTCTAAGTGATTTGACTTCTGTAGGGCTCCTTTAGAAAATGTTAAAATATTGATTCTCTGCAAGTGAATTATTAGATTGCTCTCTTATTATCCCATAACAGAGAGATGTTTGACTTCATGGCAACCTTTAGCGGTCATTCGGTTCCTCAAAAGTCCTGTGTAGTTGATGCTTCAACAGTGATTGGGGTCAGGATTGGGGTCCCAACTCCCTGCACAGTAGAAAATCTGCATAAAAATTTCCATTTTGTGAGTGTGAAGATGGATTTAGAGAGGTAACATAGCTTAGTAAATGACAGAACCCTGATTCAAATCCCTGTTTCTAATTCTGAATACTGTGCTCCCCTGCGGTGCTGCATCTTCACAAGCATAGTGTGCACACTGTATGACCTTTCCTTGCACCTAGGCATTTCTTTCTGTTTGCTGAGGAACTCATTGGGAAAAGGCAGTGCCACTTTGTCTGCAACAGCAGAGGAAATGACCCAGCCAGGAAGTTGGGCCACATCACCAGATGGCACAGTTGGAGAGGCCACTATTCTGGCCCTTCTCTTGGGAGATCTGTGTTAGGAGGCCAACATAGGGTGGGGCTGACAGTGGGATTTCCTTTCCTGTTCATTATGGGATAGTGAGTATTTAAAAATGTTTCATGAAACATTCATTGGCTAGTGGCTGGGTGTGTGCCAAAGTTCATGGCTCTGAACTTCTGAGCATCACCAAATAGCTGAGTAGTTGGGGCTGCCTTCTCTAAGATATTTATCTTGGTGTTACCCTTTATTAGATCAACAAACAAGGGGCGCATGGGTGGCTCAGTCAGTTAAGCATCTGCCTTCGGCTCAGGTTATAATCCCAGGGTCCTGGGATGGAGCTCCACATCGGGCTCCTTCCTCAGTGGGGTGTCTGCTTCTTCCTTCTCCCTCTGCCTGCGGTTCTCTCTCTCTCTCTCTGTAAAATAAATAAATAAAATATTTTTAAAAAAAGATTAAAAAACTAAAGTTATTCCCCACCTTGATCTTATTCTCAGGCCAGTTTCGGATTCACTTCTTTACCTTTTCTAGAGCAACCTAGCCCAGGTAGACCTTTGAAGTACTTTAGCTCCCTGTTGGTCAGCAGTGTGGGCATTACCCAGGAGCCTGTTAGAAATGCAGCATCTCAGGCCGCTACTAAGACCTACTAAATTTAAGTCTGCATTGTCACAGAATTCCCAGGGAATTTGTGTGTGCATATAGAAGCATTTGCTTATAGTTCTCATATTGTATTTATTTATCATCTTTTATTATCAGTTAACTGTTTCAGTATTTCTTCCTCCCCTTTACAAGCTTATTTATTATCTCTTTGCAGTACTTGATGCAAACTGGGCACAGAGTAGTCACTAATCAATATCTTTAGATTGACTGGCAGTCATCATTTATTTAAAAATTTGTCAGAGAATGTAAGGATCATATGAGAGATTTGACATGCATACCCATAAAAATTTACTGCTAAAGAAGAAAAAAAAGGGAGAGAGGGCACAAATTTGAATCCACCAAATGAAGCATCATTTATGGAAGGGGCATAATGGGCATTGGAATCAGACAACTTTCAACAGTGAATTCTCCCAACTTTATCACTTGCTATCTGTGTGTGACCTGGGGGAGTAAGTGATTTCATTGGATTCTTGTTAATTTTTGAGATATCTTCTGTTTTATCATAGGGATAAAATAGAGATGACTTTCTTAAGAGTTATGTCATATCTACCCTCTCTTGTATGGTTTCATGATTTCCAGGATGGGCCATGAGCCCCTGAGAAACAAGGCCCTGTCTGTGTATTTGCTTTCCCCAAGAACACTCCTCCCAAGGAGGTGTGCCTGGTATTAAATGCTATTCAGCAGATGTGTGAGGACATGGGAGGAGCAAGAGCTTGACAAAGGGAGCACACTGCTGTCTTGGAGCACTGTGCCCATTCCATGTCCCCCTCTCCCACCTGGTAGTCATGCTTTTATGGACATATGCACAAAGCAGACTGCTGGCCTAAGTAACTGTCTTGGAAGCTCTCAAAAATAGAAAGTCAACAAGATTGTGGCAATACAGTGGGAACGTCTTCCCCCTAAAGCTCTTTATACTTCTGCCCAGGGAAGGGGAGTATGGGCTTGTCAGATTGCAAACTAATTTGTCATTCAGTGACCAGCAGCAGGAGCATCTGGTAGATCAGCCTGAGACCTGTCCAGCTATTGTGCATTTACTTTGTTGGAGCAGAGGCTTGAAGACCTTGGAGACCTTAGGGCTGATGCCTGAGATCAATGCTGCCAGGTTATGTTTCACTGTTTGCTGTTGAAACCCATGATGTCTACCTGGAGCAGGGCATGATAATATATGTAGATGAACTCACAAACAGGCTTCTGGCCTTTGAAAATGAAAACCGTTATGTTTCCCAGCCAGACTATCATTTCGTCTCCTCTTGATTCACAGTAAAATAGAGGGAATGCTTGGTTGTCAGCATTGGATGTCTGACCTTGTTACAAGTCATGGTGAAAAACTTCTAGCTTCCAAAGGGGTTGAGACTGCTTCCTAATACTTGTAATTTTGCACTGACAAGTCAACGAACATTGACTTTTCTGTTCACATTGGTGATTCTGTAACAGCTGCGTGTATATAATACCCGGCGATGTGTGAAAGGAGGGCCGTATCTTGGAGTTAGCATGAGGCAGGTATCTGAGTGTTTTCCTGTTTCCTTAAAGGGCTCTTTCCTCTGACTTAGTTCCTTTGTTAAGGGTGAAGGCTGGCTGGCTGATTGGAGTTGTTGTTAGGTTGGTGGGCAGGGCAGCCTTGGTCTCCTCAGGTTGAGTAGCTGCCTTGGCTGGTTCAGCCTTGCCTACAGGGGTGCAGGTTGCAAAATTAATGTGTGCAAGAGCCATGGTCTGGCTTGAGAGAACAAAGAGGAGAACATATGCCAATCCAGCCAAATGGCACAGCAAGCTTTGTTTGGATCTTAGGTGGACAACAAACAGTTTATGTAGTCTTTCTCTTCTGAAGTCATACTTCGACTTTCTTTGTGATTTAACAAATTCCTCCCCTCCCACTCTTACTCCAGGCTCCTCAGCCCATATTCTTTGAAGTCTGAAGTGTGGAGAGGCGAAATCAAGGCTCCCACTGCCTCACCCTTCCCGCCTGGTGTCAGGATCCTGTGCTCCAGCCAGAGCAGCTTGCTGGAGAGCGGCGGGAGGGGCATCCCCAGGGAAGAAGGCAGGAAGGACCAGAGGCTAAAAATAAGCAGCTTGGAAGAACCTGCTTACTGTTCTTTCAGGTCAGATGTGGTCCTCCCATGATAACAGAGGTTGGAGTATAGTGATGGTTTTGGAACAAAGAAGAGGAAAGAAATCACCTCTCATTGAAAGAAAGAAAGATCACCACAAAATACAGACTTTCACTATATGTTCCAGATAAGAGGGACTTTTCCAAATAGCCTGATAGTCTTAGCTGTGTGTTCCCATGTAGTTCTGGGGAAATACATGCATCTAGCACTAAAATGGTTCAGTGTGTTGAGTGCTGAGACATTCTGGGACTGTGGGTAGGTGTTCTCACAGAGGTTTTTCCCAAGAGATCTTTTGTACATATAAAGAAAAATGTGTCCCGTTTACAAGGCAACTCTTCTTATGCTAAATGGAAGAAAATCCCCTGGGTCATGTTTGTACAGTGAATACACAGCACGGGTCATTGTTTTACAGAAGAGGCGTACCAGTCACAGAGCAGAGGGTCAAAAAGCAAGCTGTGCCAGCTCTTCTCATCCTTCCCTTTTCAGTCCTTTTAGAAACTGGTGGTCTCCTGCCCCCCAAACCACAGAAAATGAAATCTTCCCTGACTTCCCTCCCACACTATCTAGCGGACTCAAAAGGAGCTGATTACAGCCAGTGAGAGTCCCTTCTACTTGCCCTGGGGTAGCCAAAGGGGGATCCAAGGAAAACAACAGAAAGTCCTTGCGATGCTACCTGCTTTAGGTCATTTATACCTGCTGGCCCCATCTTCCTCCCAATATTCAGTATGCTGTTTTAATGAGAGAGAATTTTCTGTCCTGATTTTCAGACCAGATTTCTGACTACTTAATAAGGTTATGGCTTGTGTCTGCCTTTTCATGTAACCTGAGAAAGGAGCTGTACTGTTCAGCAAACTGCCCCGAGCCCTGATCCTGCCCTGACATGGCTTGTGGCTGGACCTTCCACTGTACTGGGCAATAGTGAAGTCTTGTGTCATGCTTGGCCCCTATGACTCATTTCATTCCTTTTATCTTTGTCTATTAACTAAATATAGCCTCTTCTTTCTCTCACCCTTTCTTTCTCTGATCTCTGGGCAGAAGAGAAGCTTTGTCTGTGGTCTTTGATGTAGGGGGCTGGCTGGATTCGAAAGGCATTCTTAGGTGAGTGTGAGAGTATATGGTAGAATTGGGGCACACTGGTGCTGCCATCAGGCTTGCGAGGGGGCAGACCCACTGCTCTCACAGAACTCTTCTCCCTGGGCACTGGGATCCACGAGCACTTGATGTCCACGTCACAAGGAGTAGCTTCTCTGCTAGAAGAAAGCAGTTCCTCAGGTGAATCTTGCTGTTGTTTTACTTGGGGGGAAACATGGGAATGTAAACGATGGAGAATCTTCTTAGTTGGCTTTCTTCTGTTAACAGGTGACTGTCCTGCTCACACAACCCGTTGGTTGGTGGGTGGGGATGCTCTTGGGGATTGCAGCAGATGGTGCTGTACGCTTTGGGGGTGAGCTAGCCAAGTACCTTCCTTTCTCACTGGGCCAGGGTGAACCTAGTATGAGCCCAGAGCCCAAGGTGTCCTGAGAATTCAAACTGTCATGTATCTTAGTGGCCAAGGGAAAGGGAACACTGGCTGTTGGATGGTTTTTAAGACTTAGGGTGCCAGCTGGCAGTATCCACCACAGGTTGAGCTTAACTAGGGAAGGAAATACGGAGACAGAGGAACCAGAGAAACAACTCTTGGGAGAAGGTAAAGACAGAAATGGCAATGGGAGAGAGGAGCTGAAACCTCTCTTCTGGAAGCTGGGTTGAATCACAGTTGATAACAGTCTATTAAAGGCTCGATTCAGTCTAGCCTATCCTAATATTAGATTATATTGATTGGCTTATCTAGTCATACTGATTAAAAAAACCAGAATTCCACTGCTCGTGTGTGAGACATTTATATTTAATGGCATTGGATAGTATACTTACCACTCATAGTAAGTTTGAAGAGCTCAGAGGGATGCAGTGGTTTCCCAGAAACTGCTCCTCCTCCTGCCAGCGTGGCATGCCCCATTTGCAGAGGACCCAGCAGCCTACACTTCTCTTAACACATTCAGTTCCTCCCTGTTTTCACTTAAAAATGCAGTTTCTACTGTGTGCTTTCTCATCTAGCCACCTGTGAATGTAGAGCCCATCTCTTGCAACCGAGGCTCTTTGGCCTTTAAGCAGAGTCGAGTGCCAGTTCTCCCTGCTGCCTGGCTGTGCCCAGTAGTCTCAGCCTGTAGAATCCCAGGAGAGCTGGCATACACGTTGCTGGGCAGACTCTGCATGGAATGTTGCCCTCATGCCATTAGCAAAGCGGAGGCTGGGTTGGCCCTGCTCTCCCTGCCTCCGACTTTATTGTTCAGGACTTGATGTCATAATATGCTTGAACAGGCGGAGAGACCACATTAGCTTGGCTCTGCAGTTGTAAACAATATTTGCTCTGTGAGTTTTCTCCTTCACCCTCTACTCTCCTGGAGCCCTGTGCCCTCTGCCACCACCACCCCCTCTCTTCTTGCATATTCCAACCTTGGCTAAACGGCTCCATTCATAAGATAGTCAGTGTTTTCTGGGAGGAGAATGGACTGAAAATAACCAAGTCCCAAGAACCTCCAATTGTCATGCACCAGTAAGAACTGCTTAGTTTCTGGGTACAGATTTTAACTACTGTCTAGAGAAGCAATATACTTTCCTTGTATTTCTTACACACTTCACTGCTTTGAAATCCTATTTGAAAACACACACACACACACATACACACCACGCTCGGGTAACAAAAAACAACTTTCCTAAAAGTCTGACTGTTTCCTTGGTGGGGAGCACTGGAATCTTCCATCCAGTGCCCCACAGAACAAAGGCTTCTGTATCAGTCTTGGCAGGAGTGGAAGTTGGAGACAGACTGGAGCACAGGTATAGGGGCCGGCTTGGTCTTTGCTTGCACCTAGGGAATTTGGGAATTTCTATATTTTTTGCATGGACAGGTTTTTCTCCCTCTGCTTCTCACTTTAACATAAAAACAGGGTATCAAGAAAACCCTACCTCACACCTGCACTGTCTTTTACAATTTGACACTTGGCGTGGTTGGTTTCATAGACAAACCTGCTCTACCTTCTCTGTATTGATTGGTGGCTGATGATGTCATGGCATAAAACTCAAACCAATTGTTTTCTCTGTGTGACAGGCCTGAAAACAGCAGACGGCAGAGCTCTTGCTCTTCTGTCTTCCTCCAGTTCAGGCTCTCAAACAAGATGGGAAAAGGTGGGAGCAGAGTTATGCAGCAGATCACATTGATTTATTCATAAACCTCAGTCTCAGGCACCTGGAATACGGAGCTTCTCATATACGGAAAGAATCTTTGTTCTTTGCTGAGAGCACATAGTACTTTTGCTGGAAGGGATTTTGATCTTTCTGCTTTAATCTCTGTTAAGGGAAGGATAGAGGCATTTTCAAGGAAACTATACTGGCCAAGATAGGGTAGGAATAGGAGTTAATTTCAGGAAAATACATAATAATTGGAAAAATTTCACTTGATTCATCACAGAATTTGGCAACTCTTGCTGCCAGCATGCTTCTGTCATGGAAGTAAACTTTAGCTATATAATTACAGCTCTAGTATGTGAATTAGGGAATGGTGCAACCTCAGAGTGTTACATCTGATCTAAAGAGCCCAAGGAAGAGAAGTTACATGTGCGTTTAGTCTTGAGTGGACTTGATGAGACTTGCTTTCACCTTGGACCTTACTTGGGCCTACTGTGGTACTGGCAGAGCAGAAGGGCCTGGCCTGAATCTGGTGTAGTGTTCATCAGGCTTGAACCCTCAGGACTGCCAAGGTTGACATCATGAGTTGGGCTCACCTTATACTGCCCAGCGGAATTACTGGAATTACTAGACACTTGTCATCTATGGCTGTTCAAAATATCCAGAAGCCTAGCAGAGAGGCCAGGCTCCTTCAGTGGGTTTTGCAGCGGATAGCACCAATGAGTGAAGCATCTAAACAAAGCTCTTTCTTCCATCAGGTATCTACTGATGACTGTCTTTAGACTTGGTAAGGTCTCTGAGCATCTGAAAGCCTTTCCCCTTAGAATTTTACATGATCATGTCCAGAGGCCCAGCAACTTACCTCAGGACATATTTTTTTCAACCCACTTTTCTTTTTTTCAGAGTCGTGGTCATACCTGAATTACCACTAACCTTAATGACCATTTCCAAAAAGATTGACTGGAAAAATCACACCACTCTGGTAAGTAGAGGAGGTGAGGCATGTCTGACATGAGGCATCAATGGCAAGACGGAAGACTGGATAGGCGTGTCTCCCAACCCACAGAGCTGTCCTTGGTGGGGTCATTTTATATATACTCTCGTTGAAGCACCCAGGACTTAGATTTGTTGATTTGGAAACTAAAGTTGGCTTGGCAACCACAGTCACTCATGTACAGTCTCCTTCACCCACTTGGGTTGTGCTTAATTCTGTGCTTTCCTGCAAACATACAATCACTGTGCTATTTTTAGATATGTTGTGGTGTCACTTCACCCCAGGAGAGACAGAACATCACAGCTGGTTTACATTTTCCTGAACAAAACATACACATGAAGAGATTAGGCACACCATTTCCTTGAGCTGTGTGGAATATTACCCAATTCTTTTGCTGGGAAACTCTCCTTTTTTGTTAATGTTATTTTAAGGTTGGGGATAGTAGAGATTTTTCAAATACATGGTTGACGTGTAGAGGGGAGAAGGTCCATCCGAAGGTAGACAAAGCGTCTGATTATTCAGTCAGATGTGTGTTGTATCCCTAGGTTTGCCTTCTGTTTCCCTTCTTCTCAACTCTGGTGGCACAGTAGAATCATGGTGCGAGGAGAGTGACATACACCTACTCCATGCCACCACAGAGATTCTGATTGGTTTGATCCAGGGTCAGGCCTGAATATTGGTAAATTTTGCCAAGTTCCTTGATGATTCTAATGAACAAGTAGCTACTCTCGAGAGAAGTATAGTAAAACGTAATATACATTTTTTTCTCCCTCTCGTAGTGCACACTGGCCAAAATGGTACATATGAAGCACATGGTAGTTTCTTTCCCATCATAGAATTATTAATCATAAAATAGTTTTAGTAGTTGAGAATTGCCTAAATTTTCTGAACAGTGACACCTGTTGCTCTGGTGTGGCATTTGAAGCTCGCCATATTTCTTTTTTCCCTCTTTTAATTTCCATCTTTGCAGGGGAGCCCCTTGTCTTCTGGGAAGAACCCAGTTGTAGGTCTACTGAAGGCCTCTCTCTGAGCCCCAGATACTTTCCTCCGGAAAAACTTAAAATTGGGAAGTGCTTGAAGTGCTCAAGACTGGCCTACTGTTATGACTATCCACTGATTGGAAGGCTTCATCTCCACTCCTGAGGATGACTCAGTTTTTAGCTTGGCTGACAGTAGACATTAATGTTTTTGTTCACTTCTCTAGGCCAGAGGAAAATGGTGTGGTAAAGCTCTTTGCTTCATTCTTCCCCACAATAACCCAAACAAAGACTCGTTATAGGCCTAAGAGAACAAGATTTATGGGGTACAATCAGTGTTGAGTGCGAGTACCTGCTGTGCCTGTGTGATAAAGTGGGGGGAAGAAGTACTCTACCTGGTTCATTTGCCTGGTGGCCTCTGGGCACAGCTGGGTGTCCTGTACATTTTTAGTGGGAGGGAGCAGATTGGCCCATTATTCTATCAGAATTCTGACCTGATTGTAGGAGTTTATGTGGCTTTTGGCTTGTTTTGTGTAATTTATTACACTGTGATTTAATAGCTCTCTGAACATTGGACACTAACCTGTCAGAGGCAGAATTTACAGCTTTTTCTCTGAGAAGAAATTAGTCCATAGTTTGAGAAAATGTTCTTTAACTCCTCGAGTATTCACTACCTAATTTCCACACCCTTCTCTGCCTAGCTTCCCTCTCTGAGCCCCTCTGGAGTTGCCATTGCTTTTGTATTTGTACAGCCTTGGGTTTATACTGCCTTTGCCTCTCTTTTGTGATGAAGGTTTTTTTTTTTTTTTTCTTAATTTTATGTTATATTCTTTTGTATATTCCACCACTGAACTTGACGATTTCATGGAACCAGTCCTTTGATCTTTGGGTTTGATTTGGTTTTTCTAATGCTGTGTTGTATGGGTTCACAACCTTTATCAGGATCAGTTCTCTTCTTTGTAGGTTGACTCACAAATACTTTTCACCTATACGAAATCTTGTTTTTGAAGTTGTGCTCAACTGGTCCAGAAAGAACAGATAGTAAAATAGCAGCTAATGAGGGGCATCTGGGAGGCTCAGTTAAGTGTCCAACTCTTGATTTTGGCTCAGGTCCACACTGGGTGTGGAGCCTGGTTAAGATTCTCTCTCTCAGGGGCACCTGGGTGGTTGAGCGTCTGCCTTTGGCTCAGGTCTTGATCCCGGGGTCCTGGGATCATATGTCTTTGCCTCTCTGTATTTCTCATGAATAAATTTAAAAATCTTAAAAAAAAAAAATTCTCTCTCTTCCTCTGCCCCTCCCCCCTCAAAATGGCAGCTAATGACACACTGAAAAAATCAGACCTTGATCCTTAAAAGTCCAGGTATCCTATAAGATGGTGGACAGGTGAAGTCTGGAGGAGACCATAGGAATCAGTGGACTCCAGCATATTGCCTCTTAATAAGTACCTACTTGGAAAGGCTGCAGAGGATATGCCTTAGGAGAGAGTTCAACTGAAGCAAGAAAAGGGAGAAAACTCTGGTAAATGAGGCTGAATATATAGGGGAGTTGGCTGGGTATGGAGGAATGGTTATAGAATGCACAGTGGTCAGATTTGAGGTTTGAAAGTAAGAGAAGGAACAAGGAAGTTCAGAGCATTATGGGAAGAAAAGTATGATAGCATAAGAAACTTAAGAGTCTTCCACATTTGGTGTCGACTGTTGGAAATAAGGTGTTTGGTAAATTTTGCATCAGCTTCCATTGAAAAAGAGCACTAACTCTACCAGTAATCTTAATGACTTTTTACTCCTTATGGTTTCACTTTTATTCAAATTCAACCATAGCAAGTTGAGCGATCATCAGTATTAGCAATCCCTTATTGAGTAGATGTATATAAGATTCAAAAATTAAAAAAAAAAGATTCAAAATTTTTGTTATTAGAAAAATCTTAAGGTGATTAATTTTAGATTATCTTTGGTTAGTCGTTAAATGACATTTTAATTCTCATCAAATAAATTATGTAGATCAGCTTAACTAGAGCAAGTCAGTCACCTCAGTCCCAACATTTTAAAATATTATATGCTTTTTATTGAAGTATAGTTGACATACAATGTTATATTAGTTTCAGATATTAACAACATAGTGCTTCAGCAATTCTGTACATTGCTCAGTGCTCACCACAATAAGTATAGTCACCATCTGTCACCATACAACGTTAGGATATAAATGATGATATTCCTTATGCTGTGCTTTTCATCTCCATGACTTACTTATTTTATTTTTTAAAACTTCTTAGCTCATTTTATTGCCTGTTGTCAGCAAATAGTATATTAACCTATTAGTCTTTTTTTTTTTAAGATTTTATTTATTTATTCATGAGAGACACAGAGAGGCAGAGACACAGGGAGAGGGAGAAGCAGGCTCCATAAAGGGAGCCAGATGTGGGACTCCATTCCAGGACCCCGGGATCATGACCTGAGCATATACTCAACCACTGAGCCACCCAGGCATCCCTAAGATATTAGTCTTTTAAGAGAATACAAAGGAATCCTAATTATTTGCTTTGGGGACCTAGTCTGGCATGCTGTCCAGGAAAAGGCAGTTCATAACATGGCTTAGCCCAAATTAATGTTGGCATTTGGATGCAAAACATCATGTTAATAAAGGTGATTAACTTCTCAATCACCTTTGGATACCTCTCATATATGATATTTGGGAACTTTTTGGATATGGTGGCTGAGAGCAGAAAGAATTCCAGTGTTCCCTGGAAAAATATCATCTCAACATCACCTCTTAACATATTTACAGTGTTTTGGAAGACAGTGCAGAAAACTTCCATATCATGTATTATCAAATTCTTTATAAAATTCATTTGTCCCAGGCTTTTTTTGTTAAATGATGATTTGAGGATATTCAGTTAGTTCCTTGAGCCCAGAAGTCAAGTTAACTTATAGATTTAAACATCTTTTGAAATACCATTAACTATTTTATTTTTCCTGAAAGACAATGTTGATAATTGACAAATTCAGTGATTGAAATAAGTTACTTAGGTGATGGCTTACTTGTTTTATAACTGGAAATTTGTATCTCTTAATCCCCTTCACCTGTTTTGCCTGTCATCCCAGCCCCCTTCTTTAGCACAACACCACTTTCTTCTCTGTATTCAAGATTCTGTTTGTTCATTTATTTTGTTTTTTATATTCACATATAACTGAAATTATATTTGTCTTTCTCTGACTTATTTCATTTAGCATAATACCTTCTAGGTCCATTCATGTTGTCACAAATGGCAAGATTTCATTCTTTTTTATGACTGAGTAATATGTATACTTTTATAACTTGTGATTAAATTAATATTACCTGTTTCCTTTGCCTTGAAAATGCAGCACATGTATATACCTTTATTTGAAAAGCACAGGTAGAAAATCTTTAAAGGATTTTGCAAATAATACATTTATAATTTGATTATTTCATTTTGCTAATAAAGGAAGAAAAATTGGCTCTATGTTTTGGTGGGGGGGGTGGGGGGGTTCCCTTAGAGCTTGGCATTTTTTTGACCAGGCTTTTTGTCCATAGCCTCAGAATTATAAAGGCTAGGGCCTTCTGCAATGATCTTGCAGGCATGTTCTGACCTAGGAGCGAACAGGATTGCTGGTTCTGATGACATGACTTTCTAGGGCTACTTGAAGGAGTATTATTACCTTCAGTGAATATAATAACATGTTCCTATATCTCCTTAAAGTGTGTACAGTTGGGTTGGTGGTTCCAGATGTTTTAGGAGTGGGTGTCCGATGTTTCCATGGTGCCTTGAGTGAGGTAACTTTCTGGTAGTAGACAAGGCAGTAGTGGATGGGACTATTAGTCTTAGAAGAGGGCAGTTGCTTTAGTATAGAGATAAGAAGCCTAGTTTTCCAAGTCTCTATCCAGCCAGGAAGGGCTTTGTATTTCTAATTACGGAAAGAAGTATTTGAGTCCTTTGGAGGTGATTGTCTGATGCCACCTTTCAGAATTGCAGAGACAGATAGATCTGTCCTTCACAAGAGACACGTTGTTGAGTCCGAGCCTTATCAATTGGCTGAATTCACTGCCAGGACCGAATTCACTGTGGGACTGTGGAACAGATCAGCACTCATGGGCTTCATGCCCTGCCTCATGGTATTTGTTTTCCTTGAGGTATATAGCAGAGATGCATGGCCATCACTCGCTGCTGTAGAGCCTTTGTGTGAGTAGGAAAATGTACCCCTTCTTCTGTGTATGCTGCTCCTCACCAGGTATGTAGTTTCCTGAGTGGGGTTATAGGCTGGATTTCAGCCCCTGTCCAATCTCCCTTTAACTGGAGAGCATGCAGTGTTCCACATGGTGGCCAGGAATTGGGGAGCAGAAGCCTGTATTTATTCAGAATCAGGAACTCTAATGCCTGCATGGATATATATTTGTCTTTCATTAACTTGTTACCCAAATGGTTTTTGCTACAAGTACTGAATGTCCTAGAGATTTCAGCTAGAGCCAGGAGCACTGGAGGGAACAGAAGGGAGAAGTGGTCTCACTTTCTGCTAAACCCCAGTCATCTGGTTATCAAAAGAGCATCTTAGATCAAGGGACTCCTTATTTATCTGGACACCCAAATCTTTTGTTCAAAAGTATATTTGGCACCAGAGTATAGCACAGTTACCTATCAGGTTTAATGTTGTTCAGGGCTGAACTTGTCTTTTTATAGTAAGTTCAGGACTGAAGTAGTTGGAGAAAAGGTAGACTTTGATATTATCCAATTTAAAATAGTACCCTTGGAAGATTGATGAGTCCTTGGAAGGACCTATAGTAGAAGAGTTACAGGGTAATTCTTAGGCTTGCTTAAAAGTATGACATAAAGAAGCAAAGGGAGATAGTGGAGTGAAGTTAACCACTCAACTGAGGTGCCATTGATAGCTTGTTGTGTGACTCAGGACAGGTTATTTCATCTCTCTTAACTCCTGTTTTCTTTGTCAAGAGGGGGACATTAGCATCTGCCTTCCATACTCATAGAATTGTGTAGGGGTAAGTAGCATAACTTAGGTGCTTTTCTTTTCTTTTTTAAAAGATTTTATTTATTCATGAAAGACACAGGGAGAGAGGCAGAGACACAGACAGAGGGAGAAGCAGGCTCCATGCAGGGATCCCAATGCAGGACTCGATCCCAGGACTTCGGGATCACGCCCTGAGCCGAAGGCAGACACTCAACCTCTGAGCCACCCAGGCGTCCCAGAAGTGCTTTTCTTAAAGCATGAGGTGCTACCTACATGGTGGTGTAGTTGAGAACAGTACACAGACAGACATTCCTCCACTCTTTATAGAGGGAGATGGCATTAAGAATCAGCTAGAGAGGAAAACTGTGACAGTGTTAAGACTAACCACATGCTCTTCTCTCTTCTCCTCCTTCAGACCTCTGCTTCAAGTTACCTACTCAGAAGAGCTTCCATGACCAACTTAAGTGGGCCCCTCCTATTAAGTCAAGGAATCTGTGCATTTCCTTCCTGGCACTCATACTTTGTAATTACATAGTTATTTGCTTATTTATTGTACATATCCTCCACTAGACAGTAAACTTCCCAAGGGCAGGCACTGTTTTCATTCCCCAACATAAATTTAATGCCAAGCTTAGGGCCTGACATACACTACACACTCAATAAATAATTTGATCAATGAAGTGTGAGGCGACAAGACATATTGGTCTTCTGCCTGGGAAACAGCTACTTTGGGAATGCCCAGGTATACATCTCATTCTTTTGTGGGTACATCCAGTGGCAGAGGACTGTCTGTACCTGAGACTGCTATAGCACCACCAGGTTGCAGGTTCTAAATGCCACGGGCTGGATTTGTGACTCATCTCAGCCCTTCCCCCACATGTCCCTTTCTACCCATTTAGAGACTCTAAACTCACTTGCACTCAGGTGCACATTGAATTTGGTGAATCTGTCCCTTCGAAGAGAAAACTCACTCTAAACTATAGAACTTGGTTCCAGGGAGATGATAGCTTGTCAGGCAGTGAGCATGTGTCCTATTTGCTATTTATAAAGTGTCCCACCCTGGCTCTGGTCAGAGGCCACACCCATTGGGTTCCCAGCTGTCTGTCCCCATCTTGTGCCAAGCAGTGCATGTCAGGTTCTTCCTTGGTATGTGAGGCGTATTGCAGATTTCGTTCATAAATGCTGCTGAGTGTCCTTCAAATTACTGTTCTCTTGGGACACTGAAAAGATGACCTTTTTTGGTTTATTTTTTAATTTTTTAATTTTTTTAAGATTTTATTTATTTGTCTGACAGAGCACAAGCAGGGGAGCAGTAGAGGGAGAGGGAGAAGCAGACTCCCCACTGAGCAGGGAGCCCAAAGTGGGGCTCAATCCCAGGACCCTGGGGTTATGACCTGAGCCTAAGGCAGATGTTTAACCGACTGAGCCACTCAGGTGCCCCGAAACAAAAATTTTTATATGTATAAACATTTGTATGTATCTGAGCCAGTATGAATTTTGGGGATAAAGGATTTATTAGACCTTACAGAATTGAGGGAGGAACTGGGAAAGTGAAGGTCCAGATTGGGGTGTTGGAGTCAGAGAAGAGTCACTAAACAGTCTGCCTGAAGTATCAGGATGAGGGGACAAGACAGAGGCTACAGAGAAGTCCGAGAAGCCTGCCATGGCCATTTCTGGAGCAGGGCCACCAAAGGGAAGCTCCTGGAGAGCACTGTGGGAAGCTGTTGCTTCTGGGCAGCTACTGTCCATTCTGGTCCATAGCCAAGTGTCTGGTCGTGGGCCTGTGGCTGTTGCTGGGTCAGTGGGTCAGCAGTGAGATGGAAGAGCAGTGTAGTGTGAGGGAAAACAAGGACCTGTTGGAATCTGTCAGGCATCGCTGTCTCTATTACCATATTTGACTGCCAAGACCCTCAGAGAGTAATGGCCACTAATTCATTTCCATTTTCCAAAGCTCATACAAATTCCTTTTTTGGCCAGCTCTAACTGGAAACCCTAACTGGGGATTCTGGGGAACATAGTTCCCAGCTTGAGCAAGCTGACACAGCACTGTCCAGATCAGGATCCCAAGGGCCCCCTCTTGCCCTTTCCCAGACGATAACTCCATTCTGCCACTCCCAATCATTATTTTGACTGACTTCTGCACCATAGATTTGAATTCATTTGCTTGTGATTGTTACATAAATGGAGTCATGCAATATGATCTGTTTGTTGTGTGTGCCTTCTTTGCTCACCATTGATGTGTGCATTCATCTTTATTGCTGCATGTTGCAGTGGTTTGTTCTTTTTCATTGCTGTATAGTGTTTCATTATAGGAGTATAAATTGCTTGCTTATTTCTCATTTTGCTATTTTTGGTCATTTGGGTTGTTTCCAGTTTGGGAGTATTATGAATAAAGCTGCTATAAACATTCTTGTATTTATCTTTTGATCTACATAGACATTTTCTTTCTTTTGGATATATCTATAAGAATAGGATTTCTGAGCCTTATGGTTACATTTAAGTTTAGCTGCAGGAACTACTGCTGAACAGTTTGTAAGGTGGTTGTGCCTGTTTACAGAATGTCTGAGAGTTCCAGGCGTTCCATTTAGTCATTCTAATGGTTATGTAATAGTATCTTGTGGTTTTGCTTGACACTTTCCTGATAACTAATGATTTGGGGCACCTGTTCTCTAGATGTTTTTTGGCAATTTGGAGGTCTTCTTTTGTGAAATACCTGGTCAGATCTTGTGCTCATTCTTCATTGGGTATCTACATCTTTCTTATTGGTTTGTTCAAATCCTTCACATCTTCTGGATATGAGCCTTTTCTCAGTTACAAGTAGCCCTCTGGCCTTAAGGAGGCATGTTCCTCCTGAAGCAGTGAATATGTGGATGTTAGGCATGTTTGAAGAGGGAAGCCTTTGAAAAAATGTGGTTATTTATTACTCTTTTCTTAGGGAATTAATACAGTGCAGTATTAGAAGTTAGCAACCCAAACTACATGTGGTTTAAAAATAAAATATTGGGCCCACAAATATTTTTACTGCTTTTTAAAAATACAGTTTATCTTGAGCACTGAAAATATATACAAACCAAAACTGTAATTCACTCCATAAGGTTTGAATGTTTGTTGTGGATCTGACTCAGCTAGAAGCTGGGGATAGGAACCTGGCTATGAAATGTGCTGTGTTCTAGGAGCACAGAGTCCAGTGAGAGGTATTTGACCCACAGAGGAGATCTGTACTGAGGAAGAAGGGAAGAACAAAGTTGGCTAGAGAAGCACTCAGAGAACATATGAAGCTGAAGCCCTGGTGAGTGAGTAGGTTCATATTCATCATCTACCTTGGTTTAAAGATTGAAGGAGGTTGAATGTGTATGCATGGGTGAGCAAGCGCACCGTAAGCTGTGAAAACAAAATGTTCCTGGAGCCAGCAGTTGTAAGTGGCTGAAGAATGGGGCGCATGATGGGAGGTAGAAAGAGTGATGAGGATGGGGGTGAGGCAGGTGCCAGCATGGGCTGGCAGTCAAGCAGGTTAGTCTCTCAACAAAATGGTATCTTCCAGAGTGTGTAAACAGGAGAGTGACATGATTAGATTTGTTTAGAAAGATCACTTTGGAAGAAATGGTATGTGAATTGGGATTTCAGACTTGAGACAGGGCCTGTAAACTTGTACACCCATGTTCATAGCTGCATTATTGATAATAATCAAAAGATAGAAACAACCCAAGTTGTTCTCTTGATGGGTGGATATATACAGGCAGTGGAATATTCTTCAGCCATAAAAAGGAATAGAGTTCTGGTACATGCTGCAATGTTGGTAAACATTTGAAAACATTATGCTGAAACAAACCAATGTCTCTGCCTGCCTCTCTCTCTCTCTCTCTTTCTCTTTCTCTCTCTCTCTTTCTCTTTCTCTTTCTCTCTCTTTCTCTTTCTCTTTCTCTTTCTCTGTGTCTCTCATGAATGAATAAATAAAATCTTAAAAAAAAAACCCTCTGAAGAGGTGGAAATATTCTGAAACTAGATTTAGTGGTGATGGTTGCAGAACTTGATAAATTTACTAAAAATCGTTGTACATGAAAAGAGGTAATTCTGAGTGTAAGTTCTCACCAAATCTGTTTGAAAAAACATCCTCTCCAATCGTAAGCACTGCAACTGTTTGTCCTGCCTAAGTGCTACTCTTTTTGGGCAACCAGAGCCCTCCTCAAAGTCCTTATGGCTCTTGGCCAAGTCCTTCAGTTCCATCCAGAAATTGGCCCAGTTTGTAGCTCTCACCTGGCTCCTCTCCACCTGCTCTGCCTCATGTATCCAGTACCTAACCTGGTTGGACTACCAACCAGTTCTGTTTCTTTTGTGAGGCTAAAAGGTGAGAAGCTCAGGCTCTCCCAGAGGCCAGTTATACAGTTTGTGGCTTATTCTAATCCAGTGCCTCTTATTTTCCCTTGCTGTTTGGCGGTCTTAATGCTCTGTTAACACCCAGGTTACAAGGTAAGTAGGATATTTCATTGAAACTAGAATCTTGCAGAATGGACATTTTTCAGCAGTTTCATTTGAACATTCAGTGGGAGAAGAGGTTAAGTAATGATTCTAGTTGTCTTATGTATTCTGTAACCTCTTTATTCTCTTCTGCGTTCTTCCCCCAAATTGTCTAGATGATTGAAAATGAGGTAAAAACGTGTTCCTGTGCTCACTTCGGCAGCACCTATACTAAAAAACATTTTCCTGCCTTCACCCCAAATGCCACTCTACCAGTTGGATTGCAGTCAAGTTTGGTTCACCATCTTATTATTGACTTTCTCTTTGGGAGCTATAAGTATATGGCAGTGATCTTGCCTACCTTCACTGTCACTAGCAGGTATTGAGGCTTTAATACGAACAAGTAGGTTAAAGTGCCCCACAGGAGATGGGCAGCCAGAGCACAAAGACAGGTTGCCATTTTGATGTCATCCCAGTGTGAAAATTCTTGAACTCTAGAGGGTATCACACTGTACTTAGAGGTGCTCTGAGGCTTCCAGTCAGGGGCCTTCCGAAATACAAGATGGCTTAGTTAAGGGACTTTTAACGCAAAGTCTTTATGTCTGTTATGCCCAGTATTTGGATCGCATATGTATTTAAGTTAGAATGCATTCATTTTTTTCTGTCCCAAAGTAAGTGATATTTCTAAAGGTGGTAGACTTAATACTCAAAAGAGGAACCTTAGAGGGTGAGATGCACCTACCTCAGCTTGTAGTGCTTGGTACTGAGCGGCCTTGACTCATGGCCACAGGCAAGAAGTCTTCCAGTTGGTGAAAGGGCAGGTGGCATCCTTGGTTGCCTTCTTCCTAAGTATAGCTTCCCTGGAGTTGGACCTGCCTAAGCCACAATGGTGAGAGGATCAAGCAGTAATACTTTATAGTAGCCCCTAGGGAGCTTTTGGGTTCTCTCAGATTTTAGATTTCAGTCCATGGAGCAAGCCAAAGTGCTCACCTGTGGACCAGAGCCAGCAGGTCAATTAGCAGCTGTTCTGTGTTTGTAATAAATTAGGCAAGGGTTTTAGGAAATCAAGTGGTGAGCGAGGAGCAGCTTGTAGCCTGATACTGTGCTGCTGCCGCCAGAGAAGGGTGCCTGGTGGCAGCACTGGGTCTCTTGGCCATCATGTGTTGGCATTTTAGGACAGGAAAAGTTGGGGAATATAGTGTTTAGGCCCTTTCAGGATCATATCACCTAAACTCATTGGCACTGAAATAAGTAAAGGTTAATTAGTCTTCTCTAGAAGCACTTTGGTAGGTTGCTAGCTATTAGCCCTGAGTAGGTGGGGTTTTGTAGCTCAGAGGTCTCAGGGCAGTTGGTTTTGATGTTTGGTCTTTGGGAGAAGGGAAACTAGTGTTTTGGCAGTACTTTAGCAACCCCCCCAAACCCCCCAGCCAGGGTGAAGGGTCATCCCCAAGAGCAGGATGTGGTACAAGTAGGGAGAAGTTCTGGGCTGTACACGTTCAAGAGCCTGCCAGAGTGTAGCATGGGGGAGTTTTTAATATTCCTTAAACATAAAAAAGAAAAGCTTGTTGTTATTCTCTTTCTTTAGATGTTTCATTTCTAACCAGATGGACTCTTCCCCATGTGAAGGAGTTAGAGATGTAACTATGGGAGTGATTATCTGATGTCACAGCTCAGCAGGAATCAGAGTAGAGTGAGGGCTTGGCCTTGAACATTTGATACAGAGAAGACTGCTGTTTCACTGGGGAAATTATGCCTAAGTCCCATACCCTTTCAAGCTAATTCAGAAGGGAAAGTATATTCTATGGAGCTGGTTTAAGATTAGCCCTCTCAGTTTATTTCTGCCTTGGAGAGAACAACTGAAGTTTTTTCTATGAAAGTGGTTGAAAAAAACACGGCCTTGGAGCCCAGGTAGATCGAGTTGGTTCTTTGGCGCATAAAGCTGAGGTAGAGGGGGCACATCTACCTTACTGGGGAATTAAGACCGCTTTCCTTTGTTAGCTGTCAGCCTCCTGAAACAGCTTTGTTTTACCGCTCCTGTGTTACAGCCACTCTTCTCAGAAGAGTGCCTGCTTAGCTTGCTTCAAGTCTCTCCGGTCTTTTCTCCTTCCTGTCTCCAAGAACCACTGGGGGGTATCTGGTGGATGTTTTTTCTTTAGACTTTCTAACTTTGGGGGGATTCCTGGGTGGCTCAGCGGTTTAGTGCCTGGCTTCAGGCCTGGGGCGTGATCCTGGAATCCCGGGATCGAGTCCTACATCATGCCTGCTTCTCCCTCTGCCTGTGTCTCTGTGCCCCTCCCAATCTCTCTCTCTCTCTCTCTCTCTCTCTCTCTCTCTCTCTCTCTCTCTCGTAAATAAATAAATAAATAAAATCTTTAAAAAAAAAAAAAAGACTTTCTAACTTTGGAAGCTTCTTCAGTGACTTAGAGATCATTTGACATCTTAAAAAGGCAAATATCCTGGAATGTGAATTGAAAGCAGTTGTCCTTTTTATAATCTGGAACTGTCCAGAGATGCCTTAAGGAACTCAGCTTTGGCCAGTTCCTTGTCTTTCTCTCACACCCTAAATCAACAAGTTAATGACAAAGTAATTGTTCACAAATACCTCTTCTCCTTTTCTATACTTCTGTGACGCTGAGCATTGTGGCCCAAGCAAGCCTTTCATTTATCTTTTTCCTTCTTTCTTGGCATCTGCTTTTCCACTAACATGTGTACTAAGTGCAAGTATAAAAATGAACTGTTCTTCCTACTAACTAGCATCACATGAGTAACGGGTAGACAGAAATGGACATAATTCCAGAATGGTAAGTGTTGAAAGGGAGGTATGTACCAAGGTGAGAAGAAACTCAGAGGAGGAGGTGACTAACTTTGGCAGGAGTTTCAGGTAGGTGGGGTAATTTCAAGTGGACAGAGAGAAAAGACATGAACAAAGCTGAAGAGACTTGTAAGGGTATGGTACAGGGATGCCTGAGTGGCTCAGAGGTTTAGCGCCACCTTCAGCCCAGGGTGTGGTCCTAGAGACCCTGGATCAAGTCCCATGTCGGGCTCCCTGCATGGAGCCTGCTTCTCCCTCTGCCTGTGTCTCTGCCTCTCTCTCTCTCTCTCTCTCTCTCTCTCTCTCTCTGTCTTTCATGAATAAACTAAAAAAAAAAAAAAAAAAAAAAAAGATTAAAAGGCTGGGGCACCTGAGTGGTTTGGTTGATTAAGCATCTATCTACCTTCTACTCAGGTCATGATCCCGGGTTCCTGGGATGGAGCCCCGTGTTGTGCTCCCTGCTCAGCGGGGAGCCTGCTTCTCCCTCTCCTGCCCCATCCCCTTGCTGTGTTCATGTTCCTCTGTGTGTGTGTGTGCACGTGTGTGTGCATACTCTTGCTCTCTCTCCCTCTCTCAAGTGCTTTCTCTGTCTTCAAATAAATAAATGCAATCTTTTTTTAAAAAGATTAAAAGGCTGTTGTAATATAGTCCAAGCTAGAAATTGTGGGTGCTTTTACCAAGACAAGGGTGGTAAAAATGAACTCTATAAATAGAAATACTAGAGAGTTAGAATCAGCGGGACTTTGCTTTTGGTTGATTGGATTAACAGGTGATGTCAGAGGTGGGTCTGAGATGACCCCACATTTCCATTTGGTTGGTGGCTGGTGGTGGCATTAGACTATGTAAGAGAGTGTGAGTTGGGGGAAGAGAACAGAAATTTGGGACGTCTCAGTCTGAGGTAATATGAGATATCGAGGTGAAGAGGCTTAGTAACATGTAGACCTCAGGAGCAAGGTCACAAAAAAGAAAAGTTTAGGGGTCACCTATTTTATGAAAGACAGGGGCAGATGAAATCACTGAAGCCACTTGCAGGAGCTGAGCAGCAATGAGTATAATAGTAGGAGAAGCAGGAGAAAAAGCCAAGGGAGGGGCAGTTTCTAGGAAGAGCCACTGAGAGGGAACAAGTAAGATAAGGATTAAAGTGTCTGAGCCTTTCACAATTAGGAAGCCATCAGCAACCTCACTGGAGTGATGGAGATAGAAGCCAGATTGGAGAAGGAATGAAAAGATGGACAGAAGAGTCATTAAGAGGTCATAAAGTGGTGGCAGAAGAGTAGACTGCTCTTTGGGGAAGCTCAGTTGTGAAAGCAAGAGGGAGAGGTTGGTAGGTTGAAGGATGTACAGGTTTAGTGGTGTGTGTGTGTGTGTGTGTGTGTGTGTGTTTAAGATGTATTTAAGATATCCTGCCAGCATATTGGCAGGCTAAAGGAGAAGTAAGCTGCTAATGAAGACATTTTAAAATGTATGGTAGATAGATGGTGGTAATGGTTATACAACACATGAATGTACTTAATGCCACCAAACGGTACACTTACAAATGGTTAAAATGGGGGAAAAGTTTACGCTAGTAGATGGAGCTAGATTCAGAGGAGAATCATGTGGATGGGATGGACAGCCTCCGGCTGATGGGATCTTTCTCTGAGATGGGGGAGCAGGATGGTGAGGGCATCCTTACTCTCTTATTGACCAAGTGAGAGGCAAGAGCATGAAGAGTGGAAGGGTGGCATGGAGTAGGAGACCTGAGAACACAGCCAAGGGTACAGAAACCAGTGTGGTGGGTTCCATGAAAGAATTGCTGGGTAGGATTGAGCCCCTCACCCCGCCCCCGCCCGTGGTTGGAGTTGATGGTATGATATGGCCACATCAGTCTGCACTGCTGACTTTTTTTCCCCCTCTCCCAACAGTTCAGAAAACTTATTTTCTGAACAACAGCCCATTCCCATTCCACTTTTGAAGCTGGAATTTTAAGTGTCTAGTTTTCTCTATTTGGCTCCCTGTCTCTCTACCTAATCTCTGGGCAGCCTTATCAGAAGCTGGTGAATAGTGAAACACACAGTAACCCTTTGTCATCCTGCCTTAAATGAGAAAGTGCTGCCTTTTCAGACACTGTCGGCTTAACATAGGTTTGTGTTTTTCTGATGCAGATTTTTAAAATACATAACTTGGATTTAGAAATATTATGGGTCCTTCACTTACCTATCTAGGGAAGTGGGCCGGGGGCTGTTATATAGCATTTCATGACATTGATACCACTCTTTTCTGGAATCCAGTTTCTTTTTTAGGGGACAGTTACTTTAAACCTATTTATTTGGCTTTTGATAACAGAGCTGCCTCCAGGTTTGGCTCCTGTCCTGCTCGCAGGTCCGAATTGGGTGCAGTGGCCTGCTGGGCAGAGCATGTATAAGGCAGGTCTAGAGTAGCTCGTGGTCATGGAGAAGTACCAGATGACCCAGCAGACCAGAGGGTAGGAACCATCTGGATTTCCCTGTATGTATATTCTTTCTCCCAGCCTGATGGCACTTGCCTAAAGATACTCCATCTGTTTTCATTTGATACGATTTGTGTCTCAAATCCTAATAGAATTCTGCCTGAATCCCCAGATGTCTGGGCAGGTTGGAGAAGATTATGAACCTATCCACTTATTCATATAAGAGGTAATTATTGTGCATCTGCTGTTGAACCAGGAACTGTCCTAGGCACAATAATACAGCAGCAAACAAATTGGCAACAATTCTTACCTTCATAGAGCTTACATTCCAGAGAGGAAGACAGACAGTAAATAAATGACATTTATAGTATGTCAAGTTGTGGTGAGTGCTTCAGCAAAGACCAGGGAAAGAGGATAAGCAGAATGGGGAGTCAGTTTTAACTAACGTGGTGAGGGAAGGCCACACTAAAAAGGTGACATTTGGATAAATACCCAAGGGTAGTGAGAGAGTAAATCGTGCTCATGTCAGCTCCATGAGAAGGCTTCTGTCCTTGAAGGCAGAGAGTTTTTTGCCTCTCTGTTCACTGGATTGTTTCAAGAACCTAGGAAAGTACTCAACACATAATACATGCTTAATATTTTTTGAATGCATAAATGATCTGAGGGAAGAGTATTTCAGACAAAGAGAGCAGCCAGTGCAGAGGCTGAGATGTGTGTCTGGGGTGTATGAGGAACAGAGGAGAGGCCAGTCTGGCTGAGGGAATGTGTCAGATGGATGGCAATAGGGGGATAGGAGAGGGGTAAGGTGTGTATGGGCTGCAGGTCTTTCAGGACTCCTGAGACCTTTTAAGGGTGTCCATTAGGTGAAAACTACTTGCACAGTAATACTAAGATGATGTTATTTGCCCTTTTTTCCACTCCTTTATACTCATGACTGTATAGTAGAGTTTTCTGGTGGCGACATGATATGTCTGTGTTGCAACAGATGGAATGCAGAAAGCAGATATGGGAATCCAGCTGTCTTTGTAAGACAGACATTAGGGAGATTTGCAAAAATGTAAAACATCACTCTTCTAAGTTTTGTTTTGGAAAATATTTTTGTTTTTCATAAAATATGTTAATTATGTGGCTATGTAATGGATTGTTATTTTTAAACGAACTAATAAATTTTGAAATTTTTTTCTCTTTTAACCTCAAATACCTTAAATATAGACAGACCTTTGGGCCCTCATATTTTTTTTAAATTTTTTTTGGGGGGGCCCTCATATTTTTAAGAGTATAATGGAACCCTAAGACCAAAATTTTGTGAAATACTGTTACAAGGCCTTGTAGGCCATTGTAAAAATATTTGCTTTTTCCCTAAGATGAGAGCTATAGCCATGGCTCTGGCGAGTCAAACAAGATGAAATTTAGTGAAAATAGTTAAAAGGCCCTGATGGGTCCTGAAAGCAAAGCACATAAATACAGGGTGAGGAAGACATATTTTAGAAACAACACATCAATAATAAGAATTTGGAGTTGTCCTATAAAGTGTATGTCAGCAGTTGAGTGTACATTTCAGTCAGGCTCTTTCCTTTTTTTAGTTGGGCCTACATTCTGCTGGAGGAGATAGACAATAAGCAAGTAAATCACATACTGTATCAAGTGATAACAAATACCAGACAAAAAATAAAGCAAGGTGAGGGGGCTAAACGGTGATAGGAAACTGGTGCTTTTTCGTGTAGGTGGTCAGAAAAGGTTTGACTAATAAGGTAGTATTTGAGCAAAGATCCGAAGAAAATGAGGAAGAAACCATGTAGCTGTCTGGGTGGAGAGCATCAGGCAGAGGAGCAAGCAAGAGCTGAGACTCTGGAGGGCAGTCTGTGGAGGGTGCATGAAGAACAGGAAGGGGCCAGTCTGGCTCGAGCCTAAGGAGCATAGGGGACAGTGGTAGGACATAAACAGGGACATATGGAAGTGGAGGCAGGTCACTTGAGGCCTTATAGGTCATTGCAGGACTTTGGATTTAACTATGAGGTGGGAAGCCTTTGGAGCATTTGAGCAGAGTATATCACCTGATTTGACTAACATTTAAGTGAATGCTAGGGCTGCTATATAGAAAGTATTTGTGGTTGGAGTGGGATTTGAACAGTGCACACGGAGAGAGGCAATTGTAGTAATCCAAGTAAATGATGATAATGACTTTGACGAAGGTGTTAGAAGAAGAGATGGTGAAAAGTAGTTGGCTTTTGGCTGTATTTTGATGATAGACTGAAATTACCAAGGAATTGACCATGAGATGTGACAGAAGTTAGGATAATTACAAGGTTTTTGGATTGAGTGGTGGATAATGGTATCATTTGCCAAGATGCAGAATACTAAGGAAGAAGCAGGCTGAGGGTAGGAATGGGAACCAAGAGCTTGATTTTGTGTATGTAAGTTTGAGAGGACTGTCAAATATCCAGGTAGAAATGTCAAATAAATAATTGGTAATACAAGTTCAGAAGAGAGAAAATAAATATTGGAGCACCACCCACTATCTCTGCTATAAAATGGTGCTTGAAGCCAGGGGACTAGAGGATTTTCAGAGTGGATTGTGTCATGAAATCAATACAACAGAGATCAGCAATTTTTTTTTTTAATGAAATAGAAGACAATATCTCAATAGTAAGGGTAAATTTTGTGAAAGTCTTTTAAAAATTATATAAACATATAGAGAGAATGTGTGTACAATTAAAAATTTTTAAAGCTACTGATGTTTAGGAAGTAGATGTAGATTGAGAAGAGTACCCAAAGACTAACTGATCCTGTGGCCATTTCAAGTTGCAGCCAACTTGATGTGTGAGGGACCAGTAGAGGACACGGGGAAGTGGCTAGTGAGGCAAGAGGAGACCAAAAAGAGTGATGTCCTAGAGGCAAAGAAGAGGGGGTGATCAGCTATGACTCAGTGCTGCAGATAGGTTGAAGAAACTAGGATTGAAAACTGACTGTAAGATTTGAAAGTATGGAGATGATGCATGTCCTTGATGAGACGTTTCTGTGAAGTGGTGGGGATGAAGCTAATTGCTGTAGGTTCAAAAGAGAAGAGAAAATTGTAACCACAAACCATTTTTCCTAAGAGTGGAGTAAGCTAGTCAGAGGAGATGGGGACAGGACAGGGTTTTTAGAGAAGAGAGGTATATTACAGTAATGGAAATCATTCAGTTTGGGGGAGGGGCTTGGTGCAGGAGAGAGGGACCAGTGTAGGAGGCATTACAGCTGAGGAGGGGATTGGATTGGGTGCATGGGTGGAGGGTTGCTTCAGGTAGGCATGTGGATAGTTGTCTGTTCACTGTCACAGGAAGAAAGGCAGATGAGATGGGTATAGACATTAATGATAGCAGCTAAAGAAGGTAGAGAAACTGAAAACCATGTCAAAATAAAAATGGTTAAAAGAACTAAGGAGAATGTATAGATAGCAAATATTTGGAAGATTGTTAGGTAAAAGAGAGGAACTAATTCTCTGGATACTTCTAAGAGGTGTTATTTTGGACCACCAGGTAAAAATCTTGGGGCAGAATGGTTTTGGTCTTCTGCATAGAAATTGAGTCCTTGGGAAATTAGCATTTCAAGCTGATCAAAGATGGGGAAGACTGCTTCCTAAGGTAGAAAGTTGCCTGGCATTGGAGGTATTCGTGTGTTGTGGATGATATATAGAAGATGCAAATGTGAAAAAAAAAAAAAAAAGAAGATGCAAATGTGGTATGGCTGCCTAGATGAGATGATCTTTCAGATCCTACCCAGCCTTGACCATTGTGTATTTTGTGATTCATGACAACTGGTAGTAGGCAGACTGGACAAGTGAGAAACCCTAAATTCTGTTCCAGGTTAATCTCTTGTCAGTTGTCTGTATGTTCTGGGAATGCTTCGGCTGCGGGTGTGCCCCTAGGAGAGGGAGACCATTAAGATGTGAAAGAGTGTGTGCCTTTATGGACCTCAGTTTTCCCCAACAGCTCTACAGTCATCTTCATGGGGGTGTTTCCGTCCTTCTGGACCACCAGGGTGTTGCTGTTCTCAGAGGCTGTGCTGCAGTAGCCCTGCCTGCCATGTCACACAGCTGTTAGCCAGACCACTTCCTGAGTCTGCACAGGTATTCGTGGCCTGGTAACCCTTTAGTCGGCAAACCTCGTTGATCATCTGTTGTGCGCCTAGAACTGGTACACGGTACTGAGCAAAACCAATGGGAGCCCACCCCTGTGCGAGGAACAGCATTTGGGTTGTGCTTTGCCACGACCTCAGTGAACTTTTCTCCTGGTCAGAGGCCCTTCATCACCAGGAGAGCCTGGGGCATGGCAGTGCTCTCAGGTTATGGGGGCAAGAAGGTGTTGATTTCTCGGTGTCTTTGTCACTCGGTGCTGGACTCTTGGTAGTGGGTGGGCTGAGGCTCACCTCCTGTCCTGTCCTGATTCTTACAGTGCATGGGATGGCATTTGATGATTCAGAAATTCTTTGTAACGGACTCCTCAGAGGTATTGCTGTTGGTGGGGTTGCTAGAGCCACTGAAGAATGCAGACTGATAAGAACCCTGCTGGTACTATTTTAGTCGCCTAGCCCTTCGGCAGCCAGTGGAAAGAGTTCCTGTGAGAGCAGACTGCCCTCGCTTCCATTTGTGAAAGGGCTCCAGTTCAAAGGAGTAGATACAGTGATAACATGTGAGAAGGAAAAGAATCCCACGTTGTGTATCCTTACTAAGTGTACTCAGAGCCGCGTGTCTGTGGGTAGCTGGGCAGGGACCTTTGTAGCAGATGGGGTCTGTGTGTGGTCTGTGTGGACACCCGCGGTTCTGCCCCTTGGGCGGCGGGGGACAGGACGAGCATTCTGATGAGCCTGGAATTCTCAAGCTAGACTCTCAGGTGGTCTTTGGTAACAGGGAGGCTTCGGGCTCCGCTTCGGGCTCTGAGGTCGACACCTCTGGATGCAACACATGGCAGCATTGCTTTCTGGCCATCTGCCCTTCAAGCCTGAAGTGTTCCCCATCTGCAGATGGAGGGAAGAGAGTCTACCTTATAGGACTGAGGTGGACAGCTAGTAACTATTCATTTAGCACCTTAGCTGTTTTTACCATTATTGATGGAAGTCTGCGTTTTTTAAACAAGATGGAAGTCTGTCTTTCTTGTTTTAATATCTAAGTTTGGCAGGAGCTTACACAAATCTTATTCCTTTAGCTCTCTACCAATGCCACTATCACACCTTCTGGAACAGATGGAATGGAGAGGGTACATAGGCTGATGATAGAACAAAGACAGTTTTGAAATGTTTTTCTTTCAAAAAAAAACAAAGCTATTTGAGCACTCTCGTTCTGTTGTACAAGCCGTTTATTTAGCCTGAGTATAACCATTTGTTGCCAGGATCATAATAGTAATAGTTAATAACTGCTGCCACTTAGAGGGTCCTGCTTTGTGCTGCACTGCTAACCATTTACATTCATTACTTCAGTTCCTGCAAAGCTCTGTGATCCAGTGGGTATGACTTCATTTTATAGATGATCAAGCTATTTATAAGAGACTGGCCTCTGATACTGTTCATTGTTGGTTGGAGGGGGACACTGTTCTTTTTGACTCCTTGTCTTTCTGGTGTAGAATAAAAAGCTAGATAAGATATAACATAGAGGTTAGGGCCATAACAATGTCTTTCAGAATTGGAGACTTAGAAGAGAGCACAGAGATCATGTCGTCTAGGCTCTTTCTCAGATCCCTCTAGAGAGAGTCATTCCAGAGCCAAGGATAAGGTGGTATGAGAATTCATAACAAAAGTGCTACATTTTTTAAAATTAAACATTTTTTAAAATTCTTTTTTTTTTTTGTATTTTATTTTTAAAGATATTTAATTCATTTGAGACAAGGAGAGAAAGAGAATGCATGAGTATGAACAGTGGGGAGGGTCAGAACGAGAAGCAGGCTCCCCCCCTGAGTAGGATGCCTGATATGGGGCTCTATCCCAGGGCCTCAGGGTCACGACCTGAGCTGAAGGCAGACACTTAGCCCACTCAGCTACCCAGGTGCCCCTCCTATCTATTTTATTATTATTTTTTTTCATCATGGTAAATGTGCTCTTTAATCCTCGTCTCCAACTTCCCCATCTCCTCACCCACCTCCCTTCTGGGGAAACAAATATTACTAAACATAATAAAAACATGAGCAACAGTCAATAGAAAAAACATTATAAATATACAAACTGAGGAATTGTAATAGAGTATAATATAACTTAGTTTAATATACTTTATAAACAAAAAACTGAACAAATACTGGTTTTTAGAGCAAGAGACTATAAAAAATGGGCAGAAAAATATGAGAAAACTTTCGGAAATGAGATCTAAAAATGTTGAAGTTAGGGGAACCAGGGTGCCTCAGTCAACTTAAGCGTCTGCCTTCTACTCAGGTTATGATCTCAGGGTCCTGCGGTCGAGCCCTGCATTGGGCTCCCTGCTCAGCAGGGAGTCTGTTTCTCCCTCTTTCTGCTCTTGCAATCTCACTCTCTCTCTCTCTGTCTTTTTCAAATAAATAAACAAAATCTTTTTAAAAATTAAAAAAAATTAAAATGTTGAAATTAAAAACTAAACAGCTGATTAGAGAAAATGAATAAATCTAAGCATTAAGGGATTATCTAGAATGCAGTATATTGAACAACAGGAAATTTTTTTTTAATTTAAGTATAATTAACTAGAGTGTTACATTAGTTTCATGTATACAGTATGATTCAGCAATTCTAGACATTTCTTAGTGGTCATCAGGATAAGTGTCCTCTTAATTTCCTTTATCTGTTTCACCCATCCTCCCACCCATGTTCCTTCTAGCAACCACTAGTTTGTTTTCTGTATTTGAGTCTGTTTTTGTCTTTTTTTCTTCACTTTGTTTCTTAAATTCCACATATGAATGCAATCATATGGTATTTGTTTTTCTCTGATTTGTTTCACTTAGCATTATACTCTCTAGAATCATCTATGTTGTTGCAAATGGCAAGATTTCATTCTTTTTTTATACAACATTGTATGTGTACCCATACCTTCTTGATCTAGTTATCTATGGGTGGACACTTGGGTGGCTTCCATAACTTGGAAAGTGCTGCATTATTGCTAGTGGCTCTTCTTAAGACATCACTCCCTATCCAGTCTTACCATTGCATTTTTAGATACAACTTTTTGGTAGCACAGTAGAAGTCTCCTCTGTAACATATATCCAGTTCTCTTCTACCTCCCCCAGCCACACAGGCCAAGGCCAGTGCATTTTCCCAGGACTGGTCCTTCCACTGTGGGGCTTCTGGGCCCTCATATAGAATCCCTTGAGAGGATTCTGTTGTCTGCATCAGCTCCAAAGAAACATCGTGTTTTCCACTACAGGTCAGTCTATAACTACAAAGACCTGGTCTCTGCCCTAAGGAAGCTCTTAGTGAAGGAGAAAGCCATTTAGATAATGTTTTTGTGAAATGACCATTGCAGATGAGTAATACAGTGGAACTAAAGAGCAGATTCAGGGAACAAGGAGAGACATAGAGGGGGAGGGGTGGAGGCTGGTTTTCTGTGTCCTTGGCATCTTACTGAGTGTCTGTTTGATGCTAAATAGGTTGGGAAGTCAGAAATGATCTGAGGATGGAATTGTGCAGAAATAAGAATATAGGAGAAAGACTGCTTTCCTTATTTTATTTTGGGCTCACTTCCTAGGTATCCAGAGAACCCCAGATACAACTGTGAGAGATAAGCCACTGGTGCTGGAGATGGGAAGCAGTAGGAGGCAGCAAAGAGTCTCCTTCCCACGCTGGCTGGTTCAGTCATCTCCTGCCTCCTGAGGCGAGGGCCTCAGTGTTCCCATCCATAAATGATAGTGGCCTGAGTGGCCTTTGTTGTAGAAAGACTGATCAAGAACTCAAGACATTTGGCGACTTTGGTCTCTTGTTTCTGAGACAAAACACAAAGGAATCTCTATAATCTGATGTGTCTTTTTCATCTAAGTTTCCTCCTAATCACATTCCAAAACATGCCTTCCTGTAGATCTACTTACTCCTAAGATCTGTTTAAACTAGTCACAATTCTGACTGGATGGGCTAGGGAAAGAAGCACCTCTTAGATTCCTTAATAAGATTCAGAGATTGGCACATCTGCTGGTATATTGATGGTGCACTGGCTAGGGAGAAAATTAACTTAACTTGACTCTGGTTTCATACTATTTATTTATTTAAGAGAGGGAAAAGGAAAGAGAGTCCATGCCCAGAGTGGAGCCTGATGAGGGGCTGGGTCTCATGACCCTGAGATTATGACCTGAGACAAAATCAAACGTCTGCTTAACTGACTGAGCCCCTGGTGCCCCTGGTTTCATACTCTTTTAACTATAATTCCTATTTTCTGGTTTTGTTTCTCTTTCTCTTTTCTATTTTTTTAAAGAGAGTGGGGGAGAGAGAGAGAGAGAGAGTGTGTGTGTGTGTGAGAGAGAGAGAGAGAGAGAGCACGAGAGCAGGGGGAGGGAGAAGCAGACTCGCCGCTGAGCAGGGAGCTCAACTTGGGACTTGATCCCAGGACCCCGAGATCATGACCGGAGCCAAAGGCAGACGCTTAACTGACTGAGCCACCCGAGTGCCCCTCACTTTTCTATTTTTAAAAACAGTTCTCCCCACCTGCAAATAATCATCCACCTATTCTAGGAGGTAGAGATTGAGTGTTCTCATAACCAGCCATGAGTCAGTGACAACCTTTTACTCTTGTTGTAAATAGAAACATAGACTCTGTCCCTGCCTGTAATTCATAGGCTGCCTCTCCAGCATTTTCTACTACAGCGAAGGAATGTGCAAGGCTTGAGTCAGCAGTCAGCTGCCATGGGACAAAACATGTGGGATATTGTTCATTGGCAGAAAAGCACCAGTGCTCTGGAAACCTGGCATCTCCTCTTCCTCTTCCCTCCTTGGACTCGTCACTTCCCTTTTCCCTTCCTTCCATACCTTGGCTTTTTAGTCCCCAGGATTTTTGGCACCTTCCGGCCAGGTTTCCTGGCCTCTAGGTTCCTGTAATTATGAATACTGATTTTTCCCAGGATACTAGGATGTTTGGCACACAAGAATGCTCCAGGAGAGGCCAGGAGGAGCAGGATCTCAGTTTGACCTTCAGGAATGAGGGAAATGAGGGCAATAACAGGAATGGTCCTTCTGCAGTTCTCCCCAGCGCTCTCAGAATGAATCAGAAAGCCAGATTCCCCTTGCTAAATGACACAGTCCCAGTCCAGCAGAGTTACCGAATAATACTGTAGCACTTGAGATGCTTGAGTCTTCCTGATGTGGTCATTTGGCTTGCAAAGTAGGAAAAGTGAGGCAGCCCAGGGGAATTAATCTTGTGTACTCTTACCTTGGGTGCCTGTCACATTGTTCCAGGAACCAACTTACCTCTGTTTATCTGTTGTTATTAGTGACCTGCAGGTTGAAATCCCTTAGACTGGGCATTTAATACTTGACTACTGCTTGGAGGAAGATTCTTTGCTGTTGTCTGGGAGATGTGGCTAAAACCTGTTAATGTGAAAGTCAGCAGAAGGATTGGGGGGCCAGTTATTGATGAAAGTGTTCATCTCTGGTGGGGTTTGATTTGGAAATGCTCTGTGGTGGTTCATAGCTCTGTGGAAGTATTTCACACAGTGGGTTATAGCCAACAAAGAGGGTGTTAGCCTACAAAGCAGAATTTTTCTTTGAAAATAAATGCCCAAGACATTTAGGGAGGTGTAAGCATAAAACAGGTATTATGACAGGGAAAAGGCTTTTAGAGATAATGTTGCAGGGTTGTTGTTATTGTTTTTAAGATTTTATTTATTTGAGGTAGAGAGAGCAAGGGCGCATGCAAGCAGGGGGAGGGACAGTGGGAGAAGGAGAGTCCCAAGCAGACTCCACACTCAGCGCAGAGCCCAACTGGAGGCTCAGTCTCACAACCCTGAGCTGAAACCAAGAGTCAGACACTTAACCAACTGAGCCACTCAGGTGCCCCACAGTTGCAGGATTTTTAATGTGTTGGTTTCAGCAAGAACCTCCTGGTTCCAAGTTTCCAAACCCTGGCAAGGAGTGGAAGGTGACTGCTATTTAAGAACAAAAAGAAATCATTTTCTTCTTTGACAAGAGGCAGAGAAATCAGACCCAGGTGTATTCAGTTTTCCAAACATTATGACTCTGGTGGAGTCAAAGGCGACTATGAACACAAGTCAGGCATGCAGGGTCAGGATTGCAGAATGCTGTCTGTTTGCCAAAAAAGCAAAGCCACTGAAATCCACACAAGGAAGGCAAGAGACAAGGCAAGAGACAATCACTCTGGGACTTTTGTTTCTAGTTATCCATTGTTACCTGTCACCCTTCTGCCTTTGGATAAACGTGTTTTTTTCCGCCCCTACAAGACATCTCTTGATTATATACCATTTCTAAGATAAGCCTTGGCAAATGGGAGAAAAAGTGGACTCTTTTTTAGGAATTTTACAATCTTCCTCTTGCTGCCTCCTACTTCCTAGAATAAACTTTTGTTTTGGGGGAAACTGGAGGTCAATTCCAGTTAATTCCATTTCTTGATGGACTCTTGGCCATGTGACGATTGAGACAAGCTGTGGGTTTTTTTTTAAAGCAGTGTATTTTTTATATCCAGACCCAGGAGAGACTGTTGAGTAAGTATATATCTGAGATGAGAAGCCACGTCAGTATGTTCCAGGTGAAGAGTTACCATCTTCAACTCTGCCTCCACAGTGTATGAAGAGTGCTATGTCTGTTGATGTAATGGGAAAATGTTGGTTCTTTGTTCTTTTTTCTATTACTTTCTCCCATGAAGCTTAAGACAGGTCACCTGTAGATTTGGTTTGGCCTTATGGTGTCATGGTGAGGTGTAGAGAGATGCAGGATGTTACTTCTACTTCACAGAGGAGGATTCTCTTGCACAGACACTTAGCCAGTGAAAGAGCTTCAGGACAGAACCTGGGTCTCTTCTATGTCAATCTAGAGCTTGGGGCCTTCTTTTGAGAATTGATTTTATCAGCACATACAGCTTGATGGCTCCCAGTATTCTTGGGTTGGTTCACTACATAGTGAGTCACTTCTTACTTCTGCAGCCCTCCTAACCACCCTCTATCAACACCTCCTTCCTCTGTTTCCTCCCATCTCCAAGAGTAAGTCCTCTTAAAGGTGAAGTTTCAGTGCAGTCCTGTTGTCACACTAGTAGCAAATTGGTGACTAGAACACGGGAAGTGAGTACTATGACCATCAGGATTTTGTCAGCACTAAACTCTGAGAACTTCAGAATCAGAAGAGGAGTTTAGAGACCATCCAGTGTCATCTCCTTGTCTTACAAGAGGGAAAATGAAGGCCTGGTGAGGCAGAATGACTTGTCCAGGGTCATGTCACCAATATCTGGCTCACAGATGGGGGTGGAGTCTCAGAGCCTTGCAAGTGCTTATTTTCTTGTTCTGACCTGCTTCGCTATTCTTACTATGCCTTAGTGTTCACTTTCGGTCCTTTGCCTACCAACTCCCAATAATAGTTCTAAGTAGTGAGGATACATGAAACATGGTACAAAAATGATGAAACAGACCCAAGGGAGTGAGTACATTTAAGAAGCATGTAAGGCACTTTGTCCCATCTTAAAGCTTCTATCCAGCACATATAGGATGGTAGAAGTACAGATGTTTTTGATAAGTGGAAGGTGTAGACATTATCATTACTGTCAAATATGTTTGTAGGCAAAATGAAATGGCTATAAAATCTTCCTACCCTGCCATATATCACATGCAGGAGCAAGACTTTTTCAGTCCTTTAAATCCCTACTTCTTTGATACTTCTGGACTTTGTGCTTTCTTAGACTGCTGTGACACTGCCCTTTGGTTCTCTTCAGACCTCTCTGCACTGTGCCTCACAATCTTTTTAGAGGAGCTCATCTTTCTCTACCAATTCCTTACAAGTTGATGAGTCTCAGATCTCATCCAGGGCCCATAACTCTCTCTTCCTATGGACTCTCCTTGTGTGACTATACCGCTTTTGAAGGTTCAGCTACCACCTGCATGCTAATGACTCTCAAATCTGGGCCTAGGTCCCTAGCTACTCCCCTGAGCTTCAAATACATGCCTGACTGCCTGGTGAGCACCTCTGTTAAGGCAGCTCAAATGTAACAAGCCAAAAGGGAATTCACTATGCTCTCCTCACAAATAAGTTCCTCTATTTTTGATTCGTTGGCTTGGTGTCACCATTTACTCAGTTGCCTAAGTTGGAAACCTGAGAATTATTCTTGAGCGTTTCCTATCTGTAAGAGTCACTCACAAGCCTTCGTATTTTCTTTCCTTTCCCATTTTCTATACTTCTTCGCTTTCTGGCTAACACTGATTTCCCCTGGAAGACTTAGCTGTCACCTTTCAGAGGTTTATCTTCAACGAGGACCTGCTATGATTAGATACTCATCCTCTGTGTCCCCAAATTCCTTGTGCCGCACTCTCTAATGACACTTACCAGACTATGTTTAACATTCTGTTCATCAGCCTGCCTCACACACTAAACTGTAAGATTCTTGAAAGCAAACACTGTTTTACTCATCTTTCCATCCCCAGTGTCACAGACAGTGCCTGGCTTTAGAAGGTATAGGATATACATTTGTTGAATGAATGACTATGACACTTCGGAACTCCATTTGAAAAGGAGTTATATCTCCTAGAAAATATTTGTAGGTAGAAATTTGGATTTGCTAACCATTCCTTTCTCTTTATTTTTGCTAGATTAATGTGACAGAATCAGGTGGATCAACAGCCATCCCACTGCCCCCTTTGTTGGGGGTTGCTGAGAGTTGATGAAGCATGGAGGACAGTAAGAATGAGACGGTGAATCATGCTCACGTCCTCTTTGACCGGTTTGTGCAGGCCACCACCTGCAAGGGGACCCTCAAGGCTTTCCAAGAGCTCTGTGACCACCTCGAACTGAAGCCTAAGGACTACCGCTCCTTTTATCACAAGCTCAAGTCCAAGCTTAACTACTGGAAAGCCAAAGCTCTGTGGGCAAAGTTGGACAAGCGGGGCAGCCACAAAGACTACAAAAAGGGAAAAGCCTGCACTAACACCAAGGTAAGGATTTGGCTTACCCCAGGCCTTGGGGTCACTGACCTAAGGATTTAACCAGAAAAGAAAAGATTATGAGTAAGGGTAGGCCGGAGAAGGGATTATGTAAAGGTATAATTCATGAGAACTAGGCAGAGTCTAGCTGAGACCCAGGATAGAAAGTCAAACTCTGTGGGTCCATCACCTGTGTTCAGTCAACTGTTACATGCCCCAGACCCTGTTCTTATTTCATGTGTTCACATGTTGAACGGGGTTTCATCTATTTAAGAACAACCCTGAAGTCAAGTGGCAAGGAACTTTCTCCTCCCTGAGGCTCTATTTTGAATCTCACACTGTTAGGTGGGTGCAGGTGGCTTAGCAAAGAAGTAGCCATGCCTTGTTAGCATCCTATCTGAATATGGCTTCATAACATCTGGCATGTCATCTCTATAAAGTCATCACTCCATACTCAGTGACTAATAAGGTCTAGATAATATTTGCTAACTTGAGCATTTGCCTCGAGCTTCAGACCTCTCTTTTCATTCGTGTTCCAGGGGTTTGTTTTGATAAGCAAGGGCCTCGTGAGCCAAAATATTCTTTTGCTTTTTTCACAATCTAGAGAAATACAGTTTTCATGAAATAGGTGAGATATTCAGTCACCTGTGCAGAGGCAGGTATGAGGAAGTGGAGAAGGAACAAAATATATATCCTGCTTTCCTCCTTATGTGAAAATACTTTCAGTGAGAAGTTTGGAAAAAGCGACCAGAGAAACAAAGTTGGAGATGACTTCATGACTAGATCATTAATATCCTTTCATGAGCTTTAATTTGCCCTGTGTGGAGACCTAGAGACCCTTCTCCCATGGATTTGCCTCTGGGTAGATATTCATCAGCAAAATGTAAGAAATTCAAAGGCATGACTCTTATGAGTGAGTTCTGGTTGTTTATTATTTTTTTATAAGCTTTTATTTATTCATGAGAGACACAGAGAGAGGCAGAGACACAGGAAGAGGCAGAGACACAGGAAGAGGCAGAGACACAGGAAGAGGGAGAAGCAGGCTCCCTGCAAGGAGCCCAATGTGGGACTGGATCCCTGGACCAGGATCATACCCTGAGCTGAAGGCAGATAGTCAACCACTGAGCCACCCAGGCATCCACTTCTGGTGTTTGTTGTTGTTGTTGTTGTTGTTTTTTATCAATAATAAAAGGAATTCAAAGCCAAAACCTTGCATGTCTTTCTTTCCTCTGTGTACAGAGTACAAGTTAGTTAGGTGTCCATTCTCACTTTGAGTACTTCTCTAAAATATGGGTCTTTTTTTTTTTAAGATTTTATTTATTTATTCATGATAGATATATAGAGGGAGAAAGAGGCAGAGACACAGGCAGAGGGAGAAGCAGGCTCCATGCAGGGAGCCTGATGTGGGACTTGATCCTGGGACTCCAGGATCGCGCCCTGGGCCAAAGGCAGGCGCTAAACCGCTGAGCCACCCAGGGATCCCCAAAATATGGGTCTTTAAGATCATTTCCCTCAACTTTCAGTCTAAAGATGATGATTTTAGAATTCTTTTCATCACATAAAACTTTGGCTCTTGAAAGTTGCCTTCTAGGAATCCTTGAGTGGTAGACTCATTTCAGGACTCTTAGTATTGCCTGAATTATGTGTTTAATAATCTGTATCTTCTTGGACAGAAATCTGCTTGACTTAGAAACCTTTCAAAAGGTCCTCTCCTATTAATAAAAGATGACATGATTTTCAAATCTTATGTTGAAATGATGGCCACTTCAATAGATTGCAGATCTACAAGGTGAACGTGTGCTGGGTTTATGTCCAGCACTAACAGTTAAGAGTCTTCTGTATCCATAACAATCACTAATTTTTCCTCTCAAGCCATTGCAGGTGCTCTTCTATGACCCAGATGGGTCTGAAGATTTCTTGGGAGAATAGCCCTACTTGGGGGCTTTAGGTAATGATGGTTTATAAGATCATGAAACTGTTATTGAAATGTGAGCTCTCCTAAGAGATACTGCCTTTGCCCTGAAAGCAGCTGTGTTTTCCAGTGTCTCATCATTGGAGCTGGCCCCTGTGGTCTCCGTACAGCCATTGACTTATCCTTGTTGGGAGCTAAGGTAGTTGTTATTGAGAAACGAGATGCCTTCTCCCGCAACAACGTCTTGCATCTCTGGCCATTCACCATACATGATCTGCGAGGTCTGGGTGCCAAGAAGTTCTATGGCAAGTTCTGTGCTGGAGCTATTGACCATATCAGTAAGTAAAATCAGTCCTCCTGTAGGATCTCACCCCTGCCCCCTACCCACTTGTTCAGTAGAAAGAGGCAGATTATTCAAGGAATTCATACTCAATAGCTCAATTTGTTCTAACATCATTAATATCTAATGTATAGAAAGCATGCTGTGCTTGGAGTCAAAATACCTGTGACGCGATTATCATCTAGGAGTCTTTCTTTCTTTCTTTCTTTCTTTCTTTCTTTCTTTCTTTCTTTCTTTCTTTCTTTCTTTCTTTCTTTCTTCCTTCTTCCTTCCTTCCTTCCTTCCTTCCTTCCTTCCTTCCTTCCTTCCTTCCTTCCTTCCTTCCTTCCTTCCTTCCTTTCTTTCTTTCTTTTTTTTTTTAAAGATTTCATTTATTTACTCAGGGGACACACACACACACACACACACAGGCAGAGACATAGGCAGAGGGAGAAGCAGGCTCCGTGTAGGGAGCCTGATGTGGGGCTTGATGATTCGATCCCAGGACCTGGAGATCACAACCTGAGCCGAAGGCAGACGCTCAACCACTGAGCCACCCAGGCACCCCCATCACCTAGGAATTTTAACTGCAAGTGTTATTTCCTATGAAATGAGTTTAACTTAAGGATTTCTAAAGTTAGGCCTTGAACTCTTCCTGAGCGCTTGCAGTGGGTGGGATGGGCATTGGGGCCAGGCCAAGAAACACTACCAATTTGAGCCTTGACCCTGTGATGGTTCTTAGTCAAGTGCAAGAAGCAAAAAGCATGAGGCTATCTCTAATGTGATATGATAGATACTCTACTAGTGTAAGAACAAAATGCTATGGGGACAGTCCTGGGGAAAGCACAGCTTGAGAAGCAGCCTCCTAGTTTGATCACAAATGGCAAGTCAGTAATGAGACTCATTTGGCTAGGTGATTCTCATAAGGTCTATAGCCTGGATAACTCTAGATATATTTTTGTCATCTCCAAGCTCAGCTTAGGGTATGCTTTTCTGAGATCCTATAGAGTAAATACAAGTTAATGCAGATAGTCTTTTCATGATTGTTAAGTGGCCTCTCTGAAAAAGTGATTCAGAACAGACATCATGAAGTTTGAGTCTTGTTTATTGGTCATCGTTAATGATTCCAGGAAAGTCTTATCGAGGAACTTTTGTTCTGAGCTCCTCCAGATGTGTCCTGCAGATATATCAAACTGCCTAACCATTGCTGGTTGAAGTGGTTATGCCAATTTATCAAGCATTGGCCAACGGCTGCCACATTCCACTGGCAGAGGAAGCCCTCTGCCCATCTGTTGGGCTATAATATGTAAAGCATTTTGGAATCCATTTGTCTGCAAATATTAAATGTGTGCTAGAATGGGATTTAATGAACCTTTAGGAGTGTGACTCAGAAGGGTGGTGGTTGTGGTAAGCTGAGGAAAATAACCGAGATGACTTAGATGAGGATTTGCATGCACCAGATTAGTCAGAGGCTGCAGGTGAGATTGGTCTTAAAAGAGGACCAAAGGTCATTGGATTTGTCTGGATTTGTCTGCCTTATGTGAGAGTTGTCTTGGAGCTGAGAGTGTCCTACATTAGGGACTAGATTTTTATCACCATAAGCCTGGGGCTGCTACCATATCTGACAGTTGGTAGTCACTCATTGGACATGGAATAAGTAAATCTCTCTGTGATGATGAGAAGGATTTTCCATCATTATGAGCCTTGGTTTCTGTACCTGTAGACCAGTGGTGGGAGGGACAATAGTAAGAGACTTAGGTTAAAGTTTCCCTTTCTCACTTCATGAAGATCAGGGAGGTGATAGGATGAAAGGAAGATGCTGTGGGAATCTCAGGAAGTAGTGCAGCCCCTTTGTATTAAACGGGAAAACCCACCTGTGGGGGCACAGCTTTAGCCTTTTATTTTAAGTACCATGTCCTTGTCAGTATTGTAGATTCCACTATATGAGCGTGGCTCTGACTGAATCAAGGGGAGATGGAAAAGAGTCTCCTGTTGGCCACAATCTCTGTTGTCTCAGAGCTTTTGGTTGTTTTGAACACCTAACCCAAGAGGTGGGAGTGGCCTTGCACATCTCTCTAGAACATCTCTTGCACCAAATTGCATTTGCCCTTAAAAAAGAAAGAAAGACGCTGTGGAGCATGGCTTGGAAAATGTCTCCAACTACAGGAGACTTTGAGAATCTGGAGAAAGTGTGTGAGTGGGCAGGTGAGAAGCTGGGTAGTAATTGCTATCTAGGCCTCCCTTCTTGGTATGTCCTCACTAGTATTATCTTCTTGTTCCCCCAGGTATCCGTCAGCTTCAACTAATACTTTTGAAAGTAGCCCTGATCCTAGGCATTGAGATCCATGTCAATGTGGAATTCCAAGGTCTTGTACAGCCTCCCGAGGACCAAGAAAATGAACGTGAGTTGGAGTGGACAAATGAAGGGAGGGATAAGAGGGCCTGGTCTGGGTGAGGAGAGATGAAATCAAGGGAGAGAACTACAAGAAGTTGTGGGTGGTTCTCAGAACTAGTTAAAGAAGCTGCTTCAATTATATAGCCTCTATCTTCTGAGGAACTCTTGACTCAGTGAAGGAGGCTTTTGACATAGTATTAGACGTCGTAAAGACGACATGACAAATCATGTCATGGGGACATTCTCTTGTGAGCCTTCTTCAAGGCTTTTCTTTTTCCTGTGTTTTGTACCCCATGCCTTTACTCCTAGTATTTTTAGTTTGAGGTTTTGTGCAGTTTGTATCTAAAGGAGTCTTAAGTGCGTATGATCTGGATGATGACCTTCATTTTGACTTGGTCCACAGGGATAGGTTGGCGGGCACTGGTCCACCCCAAAACCCATCCTGTGTCAGAATATGAATTTGAAGTGATCATCGGAGGGGATGGCCGTAGGAACACCTTGGAAGGTATTGATTCATGCTCCTTTGCCTGGTTCGAAGCCCAGTGAAGGGTGACCCTCCCCCAACATTGGGGGAGGGTTTCTATCATCAATTCACATTCCTAAGAATCTGCATATGTGTGCTGTCTATTCTAACTGAATGGCAGACCCAACCTTCCACTAGCCAGCTGGTACTTGGGCTACTTCTTACAGGGCACTCTTGTTAGGGCACTAGGAAATAAGCTGTACTTTAATTGGTTGACACTATGGGATTTATATCTAAGGTTAGTAAGCTGATGGCTTCTTGTTCTTTCTTTCATTTGTTCTTTCTTTCTATGGAATCCCTTGTACTGAGAACTATTCTGGACAGTTAGAGTTCAGATTGTTAGTGTGTGGGAGCCTTTACTTCTTTCCTGAATTCTTATATTTTTGGACAGGCAAACATCTTATTTTCAGATAGAGAAGAATTGCCCTAAAATTTTCCCACTGATTCCCATGCTACATGTTCCCTAATGTCTTCATCAACACCCCTTCTTGTTTGAAGTGGTCTTCCTTCTTCTCTAGCAAGCTCTGACTACCTTTGAAAATTTCTTTCCTTCCAGGATTTCGCCGGAAAGAATTTCGTGGCAAACTGGCCATAGCCATTACAGCAAATTTTATTAACCGAAATACAACAGCAGAAGCCAAAGTGGAAGAAATCAGTGGTGTGGCTTTTATATTCAACCAAAAATTTTTCCAGGAACTAAAGGAAGCCACAGGTTGGTATAGTTGCCTCCAAAGCAACAAGGATAGAAATTTAAATAATTACTTATGATTTTTCTCTCAGAGGGTTTGGTAGAGTGGGTGGTCATTGACATTATTCCTGTGTTTGCCCCTCTGCTCTTTCTTCACTCCTATACGTTGTTCTTTTTATAGTGCTTTCCTTATCACTGTCTCCTCTAGCGTTCTTGGTCCTCCTTACAGTGACAGGGCTGCTCTGGGCTTAGTTTTATTTATTTGTTTGTTTTTAAGGATTCATTCTGCCATTTATCAGCTCTTCTTCAACCATCTCCCCTATGCTATGGCTCTGAGTGATGGTGCTTAATGCAGTAAACTCTTGATTGGTAGTTCTCAGCTTCTCTAGAACCGGACTTTAGATACGGAGTATACAATCTTCTTGTGCTCCAGTTTGGGCATGAAGTAAACCATGTGCTAAAATAGGAATGAGATTGTAGTATGATAGCTTTTGAATAAATTGACTTATTTAGCTGCAGTAAGAATATACAGCAAGTTTCAGTTCTGTTTTCTAGAACATGTTTTTTTTTTCCATTATGTCTGTTTTTTTAGATTAATTGAATGAAAAATCAGTAGTTCATGCTCTGCTTCCAAGCATCTAATTGTCCTCTTAAGAGCAGAGGAGATTATCCCAGTTGCCTTGATGACTATCAAAGAGGTTTAACCTGAGAATTAACCCTGACCTCTTACTAGAAGTTAACCTTTCTTTTTCTTCCAGTCTATATATCTGCTTATTATTGATCATAGTTTTTAGGATAACTTAGGGTAACAAGTAAATTACAGAGCAGTGCAGGTATAAACATAGCTCCCCCTCTGTTCATGAACTGAATTAGCAGGGAGTGAGAATCTGGGCTTAGACATCTCTTTATTTTCACTTTCTCTGCCTGGAGTTTGACAGTGCTGGTCTCTGTGGACACATGTAAACATTTGGCTGCCCTAATGTACCTTCATTTCAGCAAGCCCGCACGTGAAAGATTTGTCTTCTGGTTGCAGGTATTGACTTGGAGAATATCGTCTACTACAAAGATGACACACACTATTTTGTTATGACAGCCAAAAAGCAGAGTTTGCTCGACAAAGGGGTGATACTGCATGTGAGTAATGGATTTCTCTCCAGCCTCTTCTTATGTGGTACTAGTTATTATGACCACCTAAGGGAAAGAATTTTATTGTCTGATGAGTTTTTCCTGCAAGGGAATAAAAATGAGCATCGAACTCATCTCCTGAGAACATGTACTCCTCTAATATTTTCTGGTTTAACTTCTTTAAAATCTTTTGTTATAGAAGTTTTCAAATGTAAACAAAAGTAGAGAAAATCATAATGAACCCCCATGTGCCCATTATCTTGTTTTAACAATTATCGACACGTGGCCATTATTATTTTAGTATACCCACCCCCGACTCCTGCCATTGGATTGTTCTAAAGCAAATCTTAGATATCAGTTGTCTCTAATACTCAATTCAATTTTAGGTGATTTGGTTATAGTAATTCCACATATGACTGATTAATTAGCTGGTTAATAGGTTGTCTTTTGGGAGAAGGTGGTAGGGGGAACGGAGTTTCACCTAGAAACCTGAGACTGGTTCTGGCTTTACTGCAGGTATGTCTATCAGAAGTCTAGGAATGCTGGTTGGATCAGGCTATATTTAGACCTCTTCAGGACCTAACAATATTGAAAGGTCTGGCTCAGCATTTTATCCAGGTGGATAATTGTATGACATTCCAAGAGACGATGAACAGAATATGAAATCAAAGAACCACATGATAGGTGGTTCTTTAAGGGGAGTCTCTTAAGCCTTATTTAGTTTTTAGTCTGAATCGGAATTACTCTTCCCGTGTGATGAGATGGAGAGAAGCAGCATCAGATGTGCTGGTTCAGGCCTGTACAGTTCTTACCACAGACTCGTGGCTGAATTTCAGGATGCCTTTTATCTCTGCAGGACTGAGTTATACTGTTGCCCTCTCTGAGAGCAGTGCTGGGGGCAGGCCAGTGAGCATGTGCCTGCAGCACAGTCTCTTCCTATTCACGGAACTCATGTCTGTTTCTCGGCCTTGTGCCTTTATGTGCACAAGGAGAAACAGGACAGAGCAGTTCTGTACAGTACAGCACATTCTACCAAAAGCATAAGCAAGATGTACTCAGTTGGATGCTTTATCAATAAGAAATAGCCAGTAAACCCGGTGGTGTGCTTTGGGACTAAGTTAAGACAAATCTGCTATCTTAGGCAGAACAGAACAGTGCTTATCAGTTGAAATTAATGTTTTATTGTGCTTCACAGTTATTGCTTTGTTTTTTATTTTATTTTTTTACAAAACTGAAAGTTTGTGGCAGCCTTGTACTGGTCAAGTCTATTGGTGCCATCTTCCAACAGCATTTATTCATTTCGTGTCTCTGTGTCATACTCTGGTAATTCTTGTAGCATTTCAGACTATAGCATAGTATAAATGTTAACTTATATGTACTGGGAAACCAAAATCCATTTGACTCGCCATATTCCAACATTCACTTGATTATGGTGGTCTGGAACTGAACCTGCAGTATCTCCAAGGCATGGCTATATGGAGGGACAATCTAGGATGCCAAGACTTGATTTGCTTTTACTTTTGATTTGTTTTTTTTCTTTTCTTTTTTCTTTTCTTTTTTTTTTGAGGGCAGGAGCCCTGTTTCTATGTGTGCTGCTAAAGACAAACCCAGTTGTGGTTATTCAGTGTTGAATAAACACTGTTTCAAGGACCAGCTTGAGTATTTGTGTTTTGACCACTAACATCTTGTAATGGTAGCTCAAAGTACCATCAGAAACACTTGGAAATAAACCTTAGGCCCCACTTTAGGAGAATAAAGATGTGGTTCAGTTAGCCAGGAATCTCCAGAACAGAAAAGGAGTTTTTCAGGCCTATATATAGAAAACCCTTTTTCCTCTCAGCATTGTTTTCTTTGTTGGTGGGTTTCTATGAAGTCTTTCAGAATCTTATGAATTATTCTGAAAACCTCTGTTTCATTTTCAATATATTCTTCCCAGCCCCCTGGACTGTGGTTGCTCCCACCTCACATCTTTTTGGCACTGGAGATTGTGGGTACTTCCTTTGGGTTTGATGAATTATACAATGCCGAGCATTTCCGGTGGTCCTACTTGCCAAAAGCTATTTGCTACCCAGAAGATAACGATCGCCAATAATAACATAAATTATAAAATACGTTTTCAGTTTAGAAAGTACCATCACATAAATTATTTTATTTGGTATTCAAAACAACTCCATGAGATGGATTAGGCAAGATCAAAGAAATATGACTTGCTCCAAGTAAGTGGAAACACCAGGCGGCAAAGCCTGTGTTCTTTTAGAAACAGCCTCCTCCATGGGGCATCTGGATGGCTCAGTTAGTTGAGCGTTGATTTCGGCTCAGGTTATGATCTCAGGGTCACCCGGGGTCGTCGGGCTCCATGCTCAGCAGGGAGTCTGCTTGGGATTCTCTCTCCCTCTTTCTTCCGCCCTCCATGCTCATTCGCGTGTTCTCTCTCTCTCTCTCTCTCTCATTCTCAAATAAGTAAATCTTTTAAAAGTGGGGTGTGCCTAGTGGCTCAGTGGGTTAAGTGTCTGCCTTCAGCTTCAGGTAGTGATCTGAAGGTCCTGGGATCAAGCCCTGCATCTGGCTTCCTGCTCATCCGCTCAGCTGGGAGCCTGCTTCTCCCTCTTCCTCTACCCTCCCCATCGTGTGCACTCTTTCTCTCAAATAAGTAAATAAATAAATCTTTTTTAGAAAAATAAATAATTTAAAGAAATAGCCTCCCCCTTTTCTCTGTAATTTGTGTAAAAGACTTATTTTGGAATATGAAATCACTGCTGGAAGGAGGTAAAGACTATGAGACTAGCTTATATCTGACCTGTGTAGTGTGGCTCTCGTGAGGCTTTTCCTTCAACCTTCTCTCTCTGGAGACAGGACTATGCCGACACAGAGCTCTTGCTTTCCCGGGAAAACGTGGACCAAGAGGCTCTGCTCAACTATGCCAGGGAGGCGGCCGACTTCTCCACTCAGCAGCAGCTGCCATCTCTGGATTTTGCCATCAATCACTATGGGCAGCCTGATGTGGCCATGTTTGACTTCACCTGTATGTACGCCTCTGAGAACGCTGCCCTGGTGCGGGAGCAGAATGGACACCAGTTACTAGTGGCCCTGGTAGGGGACAGCCTCCTGGAGGTGAGTAGTAAGGACGGCAGTGGTTTGTAGTCGGAGCAATAGTAAGGAAGCAATAGTGATTAAGAACAAACGTGAATATACCGGGTTGTCAAGTGAGTGAGTATACCAGGTTGTTGAGTGAGTATCCACATCCACAACACTGATATACCAGGAAGTAGGGAAGTTTCTAAGTATAGATAGAAGCTCTGCAGCTTTTGTGATCTGCTCCTCTACCAGTTTATGAAGTGGGAGAGCCCAGTATCTGAGCACTTACCAAAAAGTACCATCAACAGCAAACTCTTTGTTTCTTAGTTTAGTTTCTCACCTTTTTTTTTTTTTTTTTTTTTTTAGTTTCTCACTTTTAAAGGTAATTTATTTTTATTCCTTGTTTTCTCTCTCTTTCATAGCCATTTTGGCCAATGGGAACAGGAATAGCCCGGGGGTTTCTGGCTGCTATGGACTCAGCCTGGATGGTACGAAGTTGGTCTCTCGGAACAAGCCCCTTGGAAGTCTTGGCCGAGAGGTAATGGAAAGCAGCCAGGGGTCCCTTCCATGAGAAAACTGGGAATGATGAGTGGTTTGTTCCTCAGGCAGAGTACAGATTTTCTTCCTTCAATGTCTCTCTCTCTCTCTCTCTCTTTTCCTTTCTTAATTAAAGATGTTTTTGCATTTAAGAGAAGAAAGGCAAGATATTTATAAAATCATAGATATGTAAAGATTATCTAATTTATGTGCTCTTCTTTTCTTTCTTTCCAAATTTAATTTGTCACTGAGAATGGCATCTGAATCTTTGAATTCCATTAAAGGACAGTATCTGATTCCTTTATGACAGTCACATGAACAAGTATATAAAAACCTACTACATTAAATTTTCTTGTCCTTAAAGCGGAAAGACTTATACTAATGAAATCAGTGTAGTAGCAGGGGACATAGGAATATAAGAAAAGAAAGAAAAAGTGACTTTGAATTCAAAAGAAAATCCCAAGCTGCTTGTAAACATTTCTCAAATACCAAATGTCATATGTTGAAGCAGATCATTGCAAAAGAGGTAAGAATCTTAGGATTTGTTTGTTAATAAAGAACAAATGCCTTAACTGGAAGGACTAGAGAAATAAAAGATTTCCTGGGTACAGCTGGTGGTTGATAGCATTTAAGTCCGTTACCTAAGGTACTCGGCAAGTTTGGTGGCAGGTTGTTTTTCCATCCGTGATTTTCTTAAAAATTATAAACTGGCCTACTTGAAAAAACAAAACAGTAAATCAGTTGCCTTTTAAATTAGAATCAGGCTTTGTATCCTAGCCCACCACAGTGTACTTGCTTTTGCTACTAGTACTTAACCAGTCCAGGGCCTGTGGAATCCCTGGCATGGTACGAATGGGAGCAGGGGCTGACATAGGTTGGAGGAAAGTGGTCAAGGATGAGGATTTGTCATATCCTTCAGATTATTCGGGACACTGTCAAAAAAATGCGAATATTATCAAAGGAGAGGAAGATGTGTATGGTGCTTGTCACTGCTCTGAGTAAATAGTTGTATGTTCTTGCAGGGAAAGCATTTATAGGTTGCTGCCTCAGACTACCCCTGAGAATGTGAGTAAAAACTTCAGCCAATACAGCATAGACCCTGTCACCAGATATCCCAATATTAACATCAACTTCCTCCGCCCAAGCCAGGTAAGAGCCAGTTACCTACATCTGGGCCCATTTTCAGGACAGATCAGACCTTTGAAACATTGAAATGTGTCTGTTAGCACCGTATACACGTACTTCTTTCCTAATCCAAGTAGATGTGCCCTGGAATGGCGAAAATAGATAGCACTTTCCATCAACAGATCGAGCAACTCAGAGTGGGAGTTGTTGAATAACTTGCCAGAAGGTCATATGTGACAGAAACAATGGATTGAGGATTTTATCCAGTGCTTCCTAATTCAGGTTGCATGTTGTAGGGGAGAGAACACCTGTTCATTATCTGGGAAATGTGACTTGCACTTGCATTATTGCCACCAATCACTTGGGACAGCGGCAGTTTCTTCATTTATGAAGTGGAGATAATAGTCCTGCTATTCACAGGACCACTGTGAGGAAATTGTACACTTGAAGAAATTTTGAAAGTTAGGATACTCTGCAAGTAAGATACTGTTGGTCAGTTTTGTTGTGCTACTAAGTTCCTTTTCATAGTGTCTAACGCCTTGTCATTGAGAATGACATTTGACAAAGCTCAATAATCCCAAAGAGTCCAACAATTTTTGGAAAGCAGCCCATTCAACATATTTGCCTGTGTACTTGTGTAATTCTTTATTCACTTTCTACCTGAGGTTTATGGGTTTAAGCCCTCTATATACTTATATATAAGGGGGCCGGTGAGTCTTGCTGTCAGTGGGCAGTATGAATAGTCCAGTAATGACTATCAGAGGGTCCTACTTGGCCGAGTAGCTAGTTTTTAGCACAACTTTTTACACTAACATATATTGGTTTATATGTAACCCCACCACATTCCAGAAAGAATTTGAAGGTCATTGTCATAACTTTTTTCTGAATTTTGCCTAGCCTACTTTCTTAGTCTTTCATTTTGCTCTCAGGTGGGAACTTATTTTGTGGTGTTTGATTTTACAACTTAACTTTCTACCAGGTGCGCCATTTATACAATACTGGAGAAACAAGAGATATTCATCTGGAAATGGAGAACCTGGTGAACTCCCGAACTACCCCAAAGTTGACTCGCAATGGTAAGTTCTGGTAATGACCTTTTAAATGCGAGTAACCTACTCAAGAAGTCCATACTTACTCATTGAGCTGTTAGTGTGCACAGTAATGTGTAAGGCCGCGGTTCTCAGCTGGAGCCGATTTTGCCTCCAGGGGCACATGTGGTAGTGTTTGGAGACATTTTGATTGTCAGGACCAGGGGAGGGTGCTGAGTGCACAAATCAGCTCCCCCAACATAGAATTACTCAGCCAGAAATGTCAGTAATGTCAAGGCAGAACCCTCAATCTAAGGTTTTAGGAGCATATAAGGAGAAATCAGATAAAAGTGCTGTTAGAGGGATGCCTGGGTGCCTCAGCAGTTAAGCATCTGCCTTCGGCCCAGGGTGTGATCCTGGAGTCCCAGGGTCAGGTCCCACATCAGGCTCCCTGCATGGAGCCTACCTCTTCCTCTGCCTATGTCTCTGCCTCTTTCTCTCTGTGTCTCTCATGAATAAATAAATAAAATCTTTAAAAAAAAAAATGCTGTTAGAAAGTGAGTGCACACATACCAGCTAAGGTTTCTGGGGGAGGCTTTATGAAAAAGCAGTGGTATTTTAGATGAGTACTACATTGCCAGGATACAGCTATAGAGATAAAAGCCATTCCACATTTTGTGTACCTTGAAGGGCCCCTGTAGGTATTTTTAAAAGGAGAACAACATGAATATACCTGGATAGCTACATGTAAGATGGGATGGAGAAGGGAAATCCCAGAGGCAGGACCGCTAGTTAGAAATACCCTGTAGCAGTCAGGCTAACGGTGGTGAAGGCCTAAACAGGATACTGATGTTGAGGTTGGACAAGGTAATGTAGCATGGTGAGAACAACTGACTTTGTGGCCCAGTCCAGGCGTTGCCATTTGTGAAGTATGAGGGCCAGAATAGGTTATTTTGCATGTGTGAACTTTGGTCTCCTTGTCTGTGAAATGGGCATACTTTGCACTACAGTCATAAGGATTCTGTGGCATATAGAGTATTTATTACAATGTCTGGTATATGGTGGGTGATCACAAATGGCAGCCATTTTGTCATTATTAATTGTCAATGTCATTGTCATTATTAAACATGGGAAAGAGTATATTAAAGAGCCAGATTCAATAGGCATCGGTAGTTTGGTTGCATGAGTCAAGAGATGGTTGCAGATGGTGCTGCCATCAGTTTGGACAAGGAATGGGAGGATGAGAAGGTTTGAATCTATTTTTTTGTCTTTATGTTTAAAGATTTTCTTTCTTTATTTGACAGAGAGAGATAGTACAAGCAGGAGGAGCGGCAGAGAGAGGGAGAAGCAGGTTCCCTGCCAAGTGAGGACTCTGATGTGGGCCTGATCCCAGGATACTGGAATCATGACCTGAGGGCCAAAAATAGACACTTAACCGATTTAGTCTCCCAGGCTCCCTGATTTGAGTCTGTTTTGAGTTTGACATGTTATTAGAATATCAAGGTAGATTTTACAACCAACAAGCAGTTGGGGACATTTTTATATTTCTCCTCTCTGGTGTCATCTACTTGAGAGCAGACGGTATCACCTTTGTCACTGTCATTTTAGAGCCTGGAATATTGAAGTTGCCCAGTATATATTGGATTGTTGGATATAGAGACTGGGGAGACATCTGAATAAAGTAAATTTCTTATTTATGATGATAACACCAGGAGTGTTTCTCTGTGTAGTTTTAGAATACATTTTCACTGAAAGACTTAAATGAAACAGGATTTTTATGTAGTTTTTATCTTGTTATGTTCCCAAATCACTAAATGACTTCCTACGGGGTTAGGTATATCCAGCTGCCATAGGTAAGAGAACAGACGTTCTTGGACACAAATAGGAGTTCACAGATTCTTCTAAATGCTCCATATCAGGGGATCCCTGGGTGGCGCAGCGTTTAGTGCCTGCCTTTGGCCCAGGGCGCGATCCTGGAGACCCGGGATCGAATCCCACGTCGGACTCCTGGTGCATGGAGCCTGCTTCTCCCTCCGCCTATGTCTCTGCCTCTCTCTCTCTCTCTCTCTCTCTCTCTGTGTGTGACTATCATAAATAAATAAAAATTTAAAAAAATTAATAAATGCTCCATATCAGAGCTCCTCTGATGCAGTTAAGAAAAATGGACTTTTTTTTTCTTATTCCTAATTTTTCTTTTTTAATATTTTATATAAATTCAATTTGCCAGGATGCTTGGGTGACACAGTGTTTGAGCATCTGCCTTTGGCTCAAGGCATGATCCCAGGGTCCCACATTGAGCTCCCCACAGAGAGCCTGCTTCTCCCTCTGCCTATGTCTCTGCTTCTCTCTGTGTGTCTCTCATGAATAAATGAATAAAATCTTAAAAATAAATTCAATTTGCCAGCATACTCAGTTACCCCATGCCCCACCCTCCTCCCCTTCTGCAACCCTTTCTTTGTTTCCCGTTTCCCAGAGTTAGGAGTCTCTCATGGTTTGATTTTTTTCCCCACTCAGTTCCCCTCCTTTCCCTATGGTCCCTTGCACTGTTTCTTATATTCCATGTATGACTGAAACCATATGATGATTGTCCTTCTCCAGTTGACTTACTTCACTCAGCATAATACCCTCCAGTTCCATCCATGTCGAAGCAAATGGTGGGTATTTGTCATTTCTAATGACTGAGTAATATTCCATTGTATATAGAGACCACATCTTCTTTATCCATTCATCTGTCAAAGGACATCATGGCTCCTTCCACAGTTTGGCTATTGTGGACATTGCTGCTATAAACATTGGAATGCATATGTCCCGGCGTTTCACTGCATCTGTATCTTTGGGGTAAATCCCCAGCAGTGCAATTGTTGGGTCGTAGGGCAGGTCTATTTTTAACTCTTTGAGGAACCTCCACACAGTTTCCCAGAGTGGCTGCACCAGTTCACATTCCCACCAACAGTGCAAGAGGGTTCCTTTTTTTCCACATCCTCTCCAACATTTGTTGTTTCCTGTCTTGTTAATTTTCCCCATTCTCACTGGTGTGAGGTGGGATCTCATTGTGGTTTTGATTTGTATTTCCCTTGATGGCAAGTGATGCAGAATATTTTCTCATGTGCTTGTTGGCCATGTGTAGGTCTTCTTTGGTGAAATTCCTGTTCATGTCTTCTGCCCATTTCATGACTGGATTGTTTGTTTCTTGGGTGTTGAGTTTGATAAGTTCTTTATAGATCTTGGATACTAGCCCTTTATCTGATACATCATTTGTAAATATCTTCTCCCATTCTGTAGGTTGTCTTTTAGTTTTGTTGACTGTTTCATTTGCTGTGCAGAAGCTTTTTATCCTGATTAGTCCCAATAGTTCATTTTTGCTTTTATTTCCCTTGCCTTCATAGATGTATCTTTTTTTTTTTTAATTTTTTTAATTATTTATTTATGATAGGCACACAGTGAGAGAGAGAGGCAGAGACACAGGCAGAGGGAGAAGCAGGCTCCATGCACCGGGAGCCCGATGTGGGATTCGATCCTGGGTCTCCAGGATCGCGCCCTGGGCCAAAGGCAGGCGCTAAACCGCTGCGCCACCCAGGGATCCCCATAGATGTATCTTGCAAGAATTTACTGTGGCTAAGTTCAAAAAGGGTGTTGCCTATGTTCTCCTCTAGGATTTTGATGGATTCTTGTCTCACATCTAGATCTTTCAACCATTTTGAGTTTATCTTTGTGTCTGGTCTAATGGAGTGGTCCCATTTCATTCTTCTGCACATGGCTGTCCAATTTTCCCAACACCATTAGTTGAAGAGACTGTCTTTTTCTCCTCTTGGATAGTCTTTCCTGTTTTGTTGAATATTAGTTGACCATAGAGTTGAGGGTCCATCTCTGGGTTCTCTATTCTGTTCCCTTGATCTGTGTGTCTTTTTGTGCCAGTACCACATTGTCTTGATCACAGCTTTGTGGTACAGCTTGAAATCCAGCATTGTGATGCCCCCGGCATTGGGTTTCTCTTTCAATATTCCTCTGGCTATTCGGAGTCTAAGTAAAATGGACCTTTAGAAAGGCCCTTCGTGTTTTAGAAGACATAGCAGTGAACTGGAAAACATCCAAGCATATGTATTTATGTATTCATTTTCTCAAGATGTTATCATTTTTAATATAGAGTGCCAATCCTGGCCTGGGAGATTGTTCTGGTCTGGGGTCCTTGGCCTTGCCAATGTAATCCTACAGAGTTCCTTCACTTGGTAAATTGGCTCTATACATGGAACATGTAAGAGTGGGCTTTGCTTGCTATTGCTTTAATGTGTTGCTAAAGAGAATATATTCTTTTGTTTGGGAGGAGGGGAGATATATATATATATATTTTAATTCAGTTAGCTAAAAGAATGGACTCTTTTTTGCTCTACTCCTCCTCCTTACTTTGAAGGGAAAGAGCTTCCTCAGCTAGCTGCCAAATACCTCTCCAGGGAAGTCTTAGACCTTCTGGAAGTGAGGGTGACAGCTCAGTAGATGGCGCTCATCCATCTAAATCAGTATCCAAAAGTGCTGTAGGGACACTGAGCTTTAGCATGAGCATATCCAGATTGCCCCTCTTGTGACTTATTCTGTTAGAGGGGCTAGTTTTGACATCAGAGTCTGGGTAAATTTGTAGGTAGTTTCTTATCTACCTAAAATTCCACTATCATGATACCACTTACATAGCTATTTACTTTTTTTTTTTTTTAAGATTTTATCTATGTATTCATGAGACACAGGCAGAGGGAGAAGCAGGCTCATCGCAGGGAGTCTGCTTTTTACTTTTGAAAAACCGTGACAATTATTTTGTTCTTACCTTTAGTAATTTTTCAGACTGGATATGTGTACTACAAAGAGGAAGGATCCTACATCAATGCTACCAGGTGACCACACCTCTGATCATTTTTTTGTTGTTTCAGAGTCTGTAGCTCGTTCAAGCAAACTGCTGGGTTGGTGCCAAAGGCAGACAGATGGCTATGCAGGGGTAAATGTGACAGATCTTACTATGTCTTGGAAAAGTGGACTGGCCTTATGTGCGATCATCCATAGATACCGCCCTGATTTGATGTAAGTTGTGACAACTTTCATTTTGTATTCTCTTAGGACCTCAGAGTATTTTGCTATCTAATAGTCAAATTTTGTATTTTTTTTCTAGAATGAAATACACTGCAAGATACTTTTTCTAGAAGGCAGTGATTAATTTCATTATAATTATATTTAAAACTATGTGTCAAGCATCATATAGCTGAATCCAGCTGAGGTTTTAAAAATCACAGCGCTCAGAAAGTCAGAAACTAGTTTTAACGCCCACCTGGGTCCATTAACATTACACAAAGGAAAACTCTGTTCTTTGGCCCCAGGCTGAACTTTTCTTCGCTTTGGCGGGAGGTCTCTCAGATGCTGTTGGTTATAAGGAAAAACTCACTAAAACATTTGGCTGGCTAAAGCAAATGTGTCACTACCAACAAAACAGAAAATAATGAATACTTACTGGATTCTTGGTATACTTACGTGGTTCTTTGGTATTCTCTGTTAAGAATTAGACTTTTTGCAAATATACTCTGCCCAAGCCCACAAGGTTCAGGCCTCTTTACTCACTTACATCAGTGGCCATTCTTTTGGCCTCCTCTTTTGGCCATTCTTTATTCACCTAAATGCAGAATCATTGCAATAGGATGACCCCAGGTCAACTGCAGTGGCCAGCGCACTCAGATTTCCCCCATAGGCATTCATTACCATGGAAGCCAAACAAGAAGCAGAGCCTGTTGAATTATTTTGGCTGCCTATCCTTTTATCATTAGGACCCAAATTTTGTGCATTTGCTTTAATGATTGCTTAAGGAAACCTAAGAAACATAGTTCCTCTTTATATTAGGTTATAAATTAATGAGGCAAGAGGTAGTAGAAATAGTCTTATACAGTGTGGTTCAGGAATGGGAATTTCTGATTTGTTTGGATAAGGATAAGTGACCTCCAGTGCTCCTGTCCCTTAGCTAATGGAGAGGTTGGTAAATAGCAAGTGAAAGTAGGGCTTTTGCACCCCCACCAAGAAAGGACTTAAGAGGAAGAGGAAGGATGGTGATAAATAGCACTGGAATGCCTTAGAAGACCAAATGAATCCTCTCTCTTCCAAAGGGAAGGCAGTAAAAAAAAGGAGATGGAGGCTGACGTAGCGGAAGGGAACCCAGCAGGTGAGGTGGAGAGTGGTAGAGGGAGGGAACACACTCCTGTTAGAACGGGCAAAGGCCACCTACTGAAGGTCTAGGGAAGTTTTGTGTAAGTAGTGAGGAGGTAATTTGACACTGTTTAGAATACAATGACTTCATTCAGGATGAGGCCTCCATGGTTTAATAGGCTTCTTGCATAGAGAAAAGGCATTTAGAAAAATGAAAAACTTGCTATAGAGTCAGTAGTACGTTAACACAAAATAAGGCCTGCCTAATATCCGAAATCACCTCTGAAAAAAGAATGCTATCAGTCTTGACTTGATTGAATGATAAGAAGCCTGAGCCAAATGCTATCAGTCTTGATTTGATTGAATGATAAGAAGCCTGAGCCCAGGGGGAAGTGGTTGTTAATCTAAATACTTGGGAAAACTCAAGAACATTAGCAGTAGAAAAATCCTTTGAGGAAGATTTTAGAATTTCCCTGAGAAGGCTGAATTAGATTTACCAAAGCTGATTTAGTGCAGTTTAGTGATAACAGTTCGTCTGTGATGGCACAGCAAGTGAAGTCCTAGGCCTTTAGAAGCAGTCTGATCCAGATAGGATACTTATCATTACTGAGCACTAGTTTAATAGGTACAGATCACATACAAGGTACAAGGGAACACTTTTTTTTTTTAAGTTTTTATTTATTTATTCATGACAGACACACAGAGAGAGAGGCATAGACACGGGCAAAGGGAGAAGCAGGCTCCATGCAGGGAGCCTGACGTAGGACTCTATCCCAGGTCTCCAGGATCACACTCCGGGCTGAAGGCGGCGCTAAACCGCTGGGCCACCAGGGCTGCCCCAAGGGAACATGTATTAAAGATATTTAGTTCCTAGTCTTGAGCTTACCTTTTAGTAAGAAATTTATGTTACCAGGAATACTGAGAATAGTTCTTCAACTTTTCCCCTCTTTTTTCCTTTCTGGGTATATCTTTAATCATTTCTTCTTGCGAATGATATGCATTTTCTTAGTGAAAGGAAGGAGACTAAACTGTGAGATGAACAGGTTGGCCCTCAGATTGTGGTGAGACACCTGCACCTGGATTTTAGGTGAAAGATTAAGAAATGATGATGAGTCCATCGATACTGTGTTTTCTGGGGTGAGGACAAGCATCCCTTCTTGATATGTTTTTCTCATTCTGTTTCTTAGAGATTTTGATTCTTTGGATGAGCAAAATGTGGAGAAGAATAACCAGCTGGCCTTTGATATTGCCGAGAAGGAACTGGGCATCTCTCCCATCATGACAGGCAAAGAAATGGCCTCGGTGGGGGAGCCTGACAAACTGTCTATGGTGATGTACCTGACTCAGTTCTACGAGATGTTCAAGGACTCACTCCCCTCCAGCGGTAAGGGCTGGCAGGCACTGGTATGGAAGTCCTCCATTTCTTGTCTGTTGGTGCCTGGCCTTTCTTTCTTTCCCTCTCACCATATCCTACATCGGTACTTGCAAAAGCAAACCTGCTCTTACTTAATCTGTTGGTTGTCTGTTGGAAACCTGGTTGGCTGTGCAGGTAAGTCCCTGAAACTTTGCTCCGTTATTTTTTCCTTCTCTACTAGTATGTTCTCAGCCATTCTTTCTTTTCCCAAATCTTTCTCACTAAATCTATAAACATGCAAAGATTGTTTCTATGCAAAATGTTTTCCTTGACTCTACTACTTCCTCACACCCTTTCTATCAGAACCAAACTTTTTTGAAAAAGTGGTTTGTACTTAAGGCCTCCACCTCCTAAGGCCTAAAGTTTGTAACATGTTGCAGCCGGCTTCTGTTTTCACTGCTCTGCCAAAGCTGTTCTCCACAGTCATGAAGAATCTCCACATCTGTATTTTCTCACTTTGCATCTCTCATGTACTTGGCTTTTCTACATTATTCAGCACTACGGAACTATGTCCTTTTTCTTGACAATCTCTCTTCATTTTCTTTCTTCTGTAACTGTTCCTTATCTAGCTTCTCTCTCTTCGCCAACCTGTTAGTGTTTTTCAAAGTCTTTGGCCCTCTGCCTGCTGCTGCCTCAGTTTACCAGAGTGCACACACACAAAAAAATATTCCTGTTGTCATTTATTGTCTATTGGAGTAAATATAGTATAATGCTTTACAGTGTTGACCATGGTACCAAACTGGGTTCACTTCCCAGTGCTTCCACCTGTTTGACCTTAGACACATTACTAAATTTCCCCATGCCTCAGATTCCGTATCCATAAACTGGATTTTATGTATGTATAACATAAAACGTGATCTGCTAAGGAGAATGTTTGGCAAATAGAAGTACTTAATATCAGCAATATATTATTAGTTTCAATTACTTTTAAAATTACTATTGTTACTAATAAAACGTTAGAATCCAAAGAGTTTATGGCTCTACAATGTCTTCCAGCCCATGTACTCTTACAGATGTCCATGGCTTTTTCTGATCAGATGTGCACTTTTTACAATAGGAACCCAGAACTCTAACATCAATATACCTGTTTAGGGAGAGCCTTCCCTTTGCGTGCACCTAAGTACATGGGATCTACATAATCAAAGCCAGTGACCTTGAGCCATATACCCCTCCTCCCTTTCTCCCTCTGCCTGAAAATTTTTATCACAAAGGGAGGTTTTAGCAGTCTGCTGTAACTAACAACCATAGGCAAGTTCCAACTTTTGCAAAGCAAAAGTGGAGTTTTGTGACTGAAGTGGATTGGAAAAAAGAGTTGGTTCTATTAACATGGCTGGAAAAGAGAAAGCTCAGTATCCAGACCTTAGTTTATGTTTTCTTGGTGGAATTTCCTGCTGAGTTCCTCATGCTTTTGTCAGAACAGATGAACCTATAGAGTTTTCTGAGGTTCTGTGAGCCACCTGCAAGGAGAATAGTTCTGCTCAGTACTTTGAAGTCCCCTCCAGGGCTGTGCTCAGACACTGCTTCCCTTTCACAGATGCCCTGGACCTGAATGCTGAGGAGAAAGCAGTTCTTATAGCCAGCACCAAATCACCCATCTCCTTCCTCAGCAAACTTGGGCAGACCATCTCTCGGAAGCGTTCTCCCAAGGTAAATGGAAGAGGTTTTTGACCTGCTGCAAACCTAAAGATGAGGTATAGTGACAAGGATAATGCAGTCTCCCTCCTCTCTTGGTATAGGATAAAAAGGAAAAGGACTTGGATGGTGCTGGAAAGAGGAGAAAGACCAGTCAGTCAGAAGAGGTAAGAATCATCTGGGATTTGCTAGAATGGTCATACCGAATTGCTCTTTTCTGGCTTAAATTAATTTCCAAATTGGTATTGCAAGACCTTTTCATATACAGTTTTTATGAGAATTTTTGTGGGCAGATGCTTTTCAGTGGGTTGTTGCCTTTGTTTAATGTTTTGGAGAGCATCCAAGGGATCACACACATGTGTACCAGTGCTTTCCTCTCTTTAGAATTATGCCTTTGGCTGAGGGTGGTGGCTTTCCTGACGAATGACCACACTAGCCCAAGTCCAAGTACCTCTTTATACTGCCCCATGCACAAAGTCTTGATGACTGCATCTTGAGATTAGAACCCTGAAGAGAGCTATTAGGCTTAACCTAAAGCAAAAGTACCAGCCGCCATGCAAAGCACTGGCTGCACTACTTCTTTGAGGGAAGGGTGTTGGCAGGGGGCTTCTCTAACGGAGCCCACCGGTTCACCTTTCATCAGGAGGAAGCACCCCGGGGCTACAGAGGAGGAAGGCCCACACTGGTGAGCACTCTGACAGACAGGAGGATGGATGTGGCCCTCGGCAATCAGAACAAAGTGAAGTACATGGCAACCCAGCTGCTGGCCAAATTTGAAGAGAATGCACCCCCCCAGTCCACTGGCATGAGGAGACAGGTAAGGCCCACTTTGTGTCTCACCCACCCACGCCAAGTCTGTCCACATAGGAAGGAGGGACCTTCTTAGTCAGATGAGTTGGGGTGGGATGTGTCTCAGCCAAGCCCTGGTGCCTCAAAGACTAACATCTGCTTCTCTCCTCGTCTGACTGTGGCAGAGAAAAGCATTTTATAAGCTCCTCTGCTTTCAGCACTGCTTCATCCTCACCATTCAGGTCTTAGGTGTCTGTGGCAAAATTTCAGAAGGATTTTAAAGTTTTAGATCTATCTATACACGCTTCTATGTTTGCATGCAGACATTTGAATTATAAAAGAGGTAGATGTTTACTGAGGAAAATGCTGGAGAGAATAATAAAGGCAATCAAGGCACCTCTAATTCTGCTAACATTTTGTTATATTTCTTTCTAGTCTTTTTTCCAGTGCATCTTTGTTTTCATAGTTGAGGTCATTCATAATATATACTTTCTGTTCTGCTTTGTTCACATGACTTTGGGCATATTCCCTTGTTCCCAACTCCTCGGGCGTCTTCCCATATGTATGTGTACCATGCTTTTCTTAACTCTTCTAGTGTTGAGTGTTTTCATTGTTGCTCATCTTTCATGATAAGGTACAGAGATAATAAATGTTCTTTTGATAAATCTTCTTTTGTGTGTTGTTGATGGTTCTCATAGGCTATCCTCGAACTAGAGTAAGAATGAGCTAATGAGCATTTTAAAGAGATCATTGTGGATACTAATCTGAGAGTGCTAGGTGGGGGCATTGACTTGAGATGTCTTTGTTAGATTTTTTTTTTTCTTTGTTAGATCTCGTCTCTCCTCTTGCTTGTCTGAGAGTCATTGAGACTTCTAAGAGGAGGTGCTGAAATCTGGAGATTTACACAGAAAGTTTCTTGTAAAACTCCCTAATGACCTGAGAGAGCATCCAAGGGAAAGGGAGCCCATTCTTCTTATTCTTTTATTCTTTCTTCATCTCTTCTGTACATATCAGCCATTGTTCTAAGGACAAGGGGTGAGATGGGGTTACTGACTTTGCTTGGAGTTTGGCCGTAATTAACTTCTTCTCACATTTAGCCTTTCTTTGGTTATTAATTTTTACACCCCAATCATATGTATTATGGCTCATAGAGAGGAATAATAATATTCATTGATAGACATCTGACATTGCCTGGCAGCTCTGGCAACCACAGGATCTGCTCCGTCTCAGGAGGTCTGGGAATGCTCCCCATGGGAGCAAGTTTGCCCCTAAGAGAAGGTTGTGTTCCTCATTTTGAGTAGAAAGAGTAGTTTTCCAGACCAGAATTAGTAGTTTAGGTTCAGAGCTTTGAGTTAGGAAAGAAGTTAGTGAAAATTACACCTTCTGATTACCTTGCTTTTCCTAGTGCATTTGCTTTTGGTTTGGAGGGGGTGGAGTATTTTGTTTCTTTTGTAAATGTAACTTTCTAAGGATTAATTCTGTGTCTCTCACACACACACTCCCAGCTCATAGATGTGTCTGTCTACCGTATCTTTTGTGTGTCTTCTCTTACCTTAATGTATTTTATTTTGTTTTGTCTCCATGTCCTGTCCCCCAACCATACTTGGCCTGTGTGTCACAGCCGACACAAGAGCGTGGGGTCAGCCAGCCGTCCTGCTGCCTACCTGAGCAGGGTCACCCTGCTCCCACCCCCCAGTGGAAACAGGTAAAGGAGCTGCCCAGGGACCAGAATGGGTGCTGCTTCCCTCTGCCTTCCACTCTGCTCATCCCTCTCAGCCAGCCATGCTAAGGAATCCTAGCTCCCAAGGACAGGTAGCTTCTGGACTCATTTGAGTAGTACCTCTGGGAAAAGTGTAACAGACGGTGCTGATTGTATTGCATGATTTGTTTAACTCCTTGGGATTTGAGAAATCAGTTAAAAGAGTAGGTGGTAATTTGGTGTTGAAACTAGCTGAAGCTACATGAGACATTGTTCAGGTACCTCAGCTTCTATGGTTTTACCGTTTTAACCTTTGTCCCAGGTTGGTGTTTTGCTTACATCTGTCCTCTTCAGGAGGGAGAATCCTGAACTCAGCAAGGCTGAGAGTTGGGGCAGTGGAGCCTTTCATGTTAAATAGGAAAACATTAGCCAAGAAATTGTCTTGAACTATGATTTTTTGTTTCAGACCCTCGACAAAGATGATCATGGGCATTTTCTTGGTGGTTTGTCTCCATTTAAAATATTCCTTGAAAAAACCTTTTTTATTTAAATTCATTTTGCCAACATAGAGTATAACACCCAGTGCTCATCACATTGTGTCCTCCATAGTGCCCATCACCCAGTTACTCCATCCCCCCACCAACCTCTCATGAAAATTTTCACTAAAGTTTTTACAGGATCTCCTAGAAAGCTGCTTTCTAGGCAGTATTGGATAGGACAGAAAGAAGTGGGTAGAGGGATGGCACCTGGTTGATTATAGGAAATCCATCAGGAGGATTGGGGCCTCTACTGTATTTTCTCCCAAGTCAGAGTTGAGCAAGTTTCTGCTCTCATGGGTGCAGCCTGGATTCTCTGCCTTGCAGTTTGGTATCATCGGGGACTAAGATTCTGAGAGGTCAGGTGAGCTGACCCTTGATTTCTTCTTGTACTGTAGAGTGCAGGCTATTGCTGGGAGGTGCTGGGGAGTGGCAAGTGGGTTTTATTTGAATCATATTCAGGGCAAAATTTTCCTTTCTAACCTCTTTTAAATAAAACGCCACATTTAAAAAAAAAAACGCCACATTAAAGGCAGGGCTCATGAGGCTGAGATGGAAGCTCGGGAGCAATGTCCAGACTCCCAACAGAAGCCGAGCTGCTGCTTTCTCTGTGCTTGGAGGAGGTCTTGTGGAAGACAGACAAACAAATAAAACTCATTGGAAAATCCATTTTCTTCTTTACCCTTTGCCTTGAAGTCTAGGTGGAGTGTATGATTTGAAAGGTAATTTTTGGTTAAGGATCTGCTAAAGGAGAAAGTGAACTCTAAACTAGATTCCCCAAACTCTTGATTTTGACAGTGTTCATAAAGGAGCAGTGGGGAAGGCAAGCCAGTTGTAACCCATGGAGGAGCTTGGACAGATGACTTTAAATGGCATGTGCCTGGAGCAGCTTTGGGTTGGCTTGTTGGGAGGTCTCAGGGGTACTAAGTGTGACCTGAAGAGTCTGGCTCAGCCACGGCCTCTGTCCCAGGGGAGACTGGCATGTCACTCATCACCCGACGGCGCTGTGCTAAAGGGGCATCGGTGTTGGTGGGCCTGCTTGTGTGTCCCATTTAGGAACAGCTGATGGCCTCTAACCTTGTGCAGGCTGCTATGTGGAGACATACAGCTAGGTTGTCCTCTGGGTAATTTGTGATCGCAGTCAAAGAAGCAGAATATCACTCAGCTCTCCAGGCAGCAGAGTAGAGCCATTGAAGTCAAACCTGGGTTCTATGGAGTTGGCACCAGAGATTGCAGTTGGAAAGACTGGGTAGATCCTAGTAAGTGAAAAACCCCATGAACAATGAAAATCCTATTAGATCATTGTCACAGAGAGTTGGGAACTATAAATTTTTTTCTTTTTTTTTTTATTTTTTATTTATGATAGTCACACAGAGACAGGGAGAGAGAGGCAAAGACACAGGCAGAGGGAGAAGCAGGCTCCATACAGGGAGCCTGACGTGGGATTCGATCCCGGGTCTCCAGGATCGCGCCCCGGGCCAAAGGCAGGCGCTAAACCGCTGCGCCACCCAGGGATCCCTATAAATTTTTTTCTTAAAGATTTTATTTATTTATTTATTCATGAGAGACACACAGAGAGAGAGAGAGAGGCAGAGACATAGGCAGAGGGAGAAGCAGGCTCCATGCAGGGAGCCTGACATGGGACTCGATCCTGGGTCTCCAGGATCACGCCCCGGGCTGAAGGCAGCGCTAAACCGCTAAGCCACCAGGGCTGCTTGGGAACTGTAAATTTATTTGACTGTGAAAGAACCATAGCTCACAGTTACATGTGTTATTTCCTCAACACTGAATCAGGGTTGGCATCGTGAGTCTTGGCCCTGTAAATTTATCTTCTCAAGGAACACTGACATGCAATGCCAGGTGCTCCAAAAATGTGGAGACCGAGCAACTCCGGTGGTGTGCTCCAGTGGCCTCTGCTTCTGAGTCATCCTGCTTGTGGACTTCTTTATCTCCCTGTAGGAATGAGGGGCTTACCAGCAGTAGCTTATGTGACTCATGTCTTGTTTTTCTTAAAGAGATTTGAATTGAGGCAGAGGGTGTGGCAAGCCCAGCCGTGTTGGCTGAGTTGGCACAGGATCAGTTTTAACTTAGGTCATGGTATGGAAGAGGGAAAATGAGTAACAACTTTGCTTACCAGTGACTTCTCTTTGTTTACCTTCCTGTGTAAACACTTTGGCTCATCCCTCCCTCCCCTCCTGCCTTTTGATCTCAGAAGTTTGTCCAGCCAGGAGAGTCTGTGCATTAACCAGCCTTCGTTTCGAAGGAAATTGTCTTGGGTTGGAACACACTGGCCCCACGCCCACCACAGCCTCTTCTCCCTCCCAGGTTTGACCTGTGTACTGCCTCACATGGTCATCCTGGGCATAAGGACATGGAGGAGTCCTCTGGCCTAGCAATAAGTAATCGTTTCTTAAGTACCAAAGAGTTCTCTAAATCACAGATTCACAAGAAGGGAATCCGATGGACATGGGAAAAATGGGAAGTAATCCATGGATATATATATAGGGTATTTGGTTAGTGACAGATGTACTTAGATTCTTGTATTCTGTTTCCTGTACCTCCTTGGTAGCTTTCCAGAACCTTATAAGTGTAATCGAGGGGGCTGAGCAGAGGGGAGCTACGGCAGGGTGTTGTCTGGGCTGGCCCTTGGGGGGAGGGCTGCTTTGCTGGTGGTGGGTGACTGAGCCCTTGGGAGGCGGTCTCCACCCACCCCTCGTGATGGTGGGCCTGTGTCCCTTTCTACTTACATCCAAGCTCATTTCTCCTGTCCTCAGCGTCCCTGATAAAACCAACACAGACTATATCCTTGATCCCTGCAATTTAGAAAATGTGACACTGCAAGTTCTAACCCCAGGGCCAGCTGCAGAGATGACCCCTGTGGTCTATACTTACCAAATAGAGCAAGGAGGACCTGGAGCCCCACAGTTGACCTCAACAAGCCGTCCACCCTGGCCATACAGTGACTGCTTGGAGGCTAGAGAGACATGGGAGGGATGGCTTTGGCCAATGCCCTTCAGTCCTTCCAGAACCAGCCTAAATGAGGCCCCTGTTTTACCAATGTTCTCTCTGTTTGTGTCTGTTGGTGTAAAAGCAACAGGAAAAGGAGCGTTCTCGGACCTGCCCCAAAAAAGTGATCACACTCTCTCCTCCCCTTACTCCACCTCCCTGTCGGGCACCTCGCAGCCAGCAGGTGATCTTCTTTGCATGCTCTGTGGTCCTTTCTGTCTTCCCACCTGCCTGTCTGCCTGCCTGCCTGCCTATGTAGCTGGCTAGAGTAGAGACCAAATCAGGATTACCTCTTCTTCAGAGATAACAATTAAAAATCGGAAGGACGAATTTGTCACAGAAGCAACCTTATTGCTACAAATGAACAATTTGCAGTCAGACCCCAGGATAGCACATAATACATTTAAACCCTGGCTGGTTTAATCTAGTCCCATATTATAGGAAAACAAGTATGCAAACACAGACTAAAACTGTATTTGTCACAGATAGATGCAAGGTCCAAAAGCCCTGGAGAGCAACACATTTCTTTAGAACCTCATTTAAAGCAGGCACTTTTTGTCTTGCTACCCAAGGAGATAAATTAAGAGGGGCTTTTTGGAAGCCTTTTATAGGGTCTCACTTTATGAGTTTTGTTCCTTCTGATTTTGAGAGCCCTGTCTCTTGCTGATCCAGCTTATGCCAGCAAACACCCATCCTTTCTGTCTACCCCTCTCACACTCCAGACAGATCATTTGAAAAATGCTTTATAGAACAGTTGCCCATAGATGTGATTAAAGAGGACAACAAGCATACTTACATAAAATATATCTATAGGATATAAACTGACCTTTGTAGGATATCCCTATACAATAAAATACTAATTTTAAAGGCATGATCTGTGGAAAGACATTTTCTCAGCTAAGGTAGCCTACTTAAAAGGTGACCCCTAGTAATGTGCCTGATGGCTAAAGACACCCCCGCCACTGTGCCTGGGTCTAAGAACTGAGCCATTGTAGATTTAGTGATTACACTTAGATCTGGGTGGGATTCTCAGTTCTTGTGTGTTATCTCAATCAGTTCTCACCATAACCGTACAAAGCAAGTACGGTTACCACCTCCGTTTTACAGATGAGAGGACTGAGGCCAAGGGTGGGAGGCCAAGTACTTTGTACAAGTTCACACAGTAAGTAATGCGGCCAGGACTTGAATCTGGATGGTATGACCTGAGCCCAAGCCCTGGCCTCATCCTACCTGTGGAGACAGTATGCTCATGGGCCACCCATTGCAGGCTGTGGACTAGTTTCTCCAACAGCACACAGCCATAAGTTGAATCCTCAGCAGTCATGCAAAGAGTGGTAAGAGTAGCCTTCCCTTCCCCCACGTGGTTGCTGAGAGGGGCTTCCTCTGGTCAGTAGAGGCAGCCGTGTGTCTGTCTTCAGGATTTCCAGCCCTACTGCATACACATTCCTGTCTTTTGACTGAACATGCTTCCAGTAGTTGTCCACTTCTCCCTTTAACAAACAATACTTTGGTCCAGTGTTCCTGTTCAGGGACCACTCCCCACCCTGGAGCTTCCTCTGGACTGTGGTAACAGCATTCGTTCCAGCCAGTTTCCATCTCCCCACCTTTCCTTTCTTATGGCTTGTTATGGAAAGCTTCACCCTCCTAATCGGCCTCTCCTATTAAGCCTTCCATTTAATAGCTCTGATCTTGTGCCACTTTGTGAAAGAAATAAGTTTGTTCCACTTTCATACTAACCGTAGTTCTCTATTTGTGTGGCTGACCTCACTGGAGGCCAGATGGACAGAGTGCTGCAGAAAGAGTTGTCCTGAGGTCATGGAATGTGATATAGATGGGATGGTGGTTACCTGGGGAGGGGATCGGCCAGGGGCAGGGGGATATGTGTTGAAATGAATTCTGAATTTCTGGCACTGTCACTTAGTAGGTCCACATAGAACATTTGGATGGAGCTTAAGTTTCTACTTTGTTGCCAACAGACGTACAGGGATCTTGATGCTGACAGCCGTGGCAAGCAGAGTCCCCACCATGAGAGGGTAAAAGCATGAACTGTGGCATGGGATGCTTGAGGGCCAAACAGACGGGGCACGCTGTGGTGGTGGGGCAGAGGGAAGGTGGGGATGGTCCCCGCTCCCCTTGCTTTGTGCACACTCTTGTCACCCAGCCAAGAGCAAAGATTCTTGCTGTTAACTGCGTTGGCCCGTGTAAATAGCATTCACAGGAGAGCATTAATCTGCTCAGCATTCAGATCAGTAAGTAGGTGGCATTTGTTTCTGTCTTTTGACATTCAGGGATCTTGAGGTAGAAACACTCTTACGGGTGTGGGGATTTTTCCAGTATGAAGAGAATGGAAAGGAAGGAAGGCAGTGACAAAGATGGCAGTACGTAGTAAAAAGCTGTAGCTATTCTTTTCTGAAAAACTGAAGGGGGAAGTACTGATTACACCTGGCCATCATATAATTTGACAAATAGCAGAGATACCCATTTTTTAAAAACCTGCTTATTTTATGAAACTTTTTTGTTGTTACTGTTACCCTTAAACATAGCCCCTGAGCGGGTACAGCTTTGCAACAAGACTGAAGAATCATCGCTGTTACTTTCACGTGGGACTTTTTCTTTATTTTTACCTCTCTTTCTGCTTTTGCTGAGAAATTTGGTCACAGCTAAGGAAGCTAGTGCTATCTCCTTAGGCCCCATCAGCATGTGAGAAGCGGGCGGTCTATGTGCTGCGGGGACCACACGCAGGTGGGTGCTGGGTCAGAGAGAAGAGACTGAGCTGAGATGGCAAGGGGGCATCCTTTTCCTCTCCTCATGCACAGCCTGGCTCTGCCGTCTCCTCTTCTGTCAAGACTGCTTCCTCCCACGAGCACCATGTGTGCCCAGCCTCTTTCTTCTTCCCAGGCTGTATTCCTCTCAGTAGGAAAACTAGGCACTTTCATGGAGGAGGGTAAGCCCTCCATTTCAGGGCATGCAGATCTGATGATTTTTAATGAAATGGTGCCTAAGCAAGGAACAGAGGGAAGTGTGATGAGTAAAAGGAGAGATAGGCAGAAGAAACTTTCGGACATCTAGAGCTGCAGGGCCCAGAAAGAAAGGTAGCATTTTGAGCTCAGAAAGCCAGAAGGTTTGCAGGGAGCTCTCTTTCATTTTCCCAATGAGCTGCTTTCCAGGTCCTTCACTGCAGGGTTCCTGTCTGAAGACTTTTAAGGGTTACTGTTTATGTTCTCTTCTAGGATTTTCTCTCCACTAGTCCGTAATCTTGCCTGTGTACTCACCTGCTCCCTTACCTCCCACCCCCAGTCTTTCCGTTAGCTTCACTGCTTTGCCATCTCTGGAGGAGTAGCCTTCTGTCTTGTTTCTCTCTGGTGGGTGGTTCTCTTTTACAGAGATGTCCCCCTTGGGCCTGTGTTTCTGAGCCTGCCCCACATGCTGAGCTGAGGGCCAGTGCGCTGACTGAGTGTCTGGAGCAGGGGTGGTTACACTGCACATCACTACCCCTTAAAAATGTGAAGTTAGTGGGGGGCTGACCTGGAGGTGCAACAGATCTGCTTGGAGCTAGAGGGACAGAGGGCTTCTTTTACTATGACAGTACCTCTTCCCTCTACCCTGCAAGTGCTTCACCCTGAACCTGGTAGGAAGCTAAGGAGTTATTACTTGTCAGAGCTCTTAACCCCCTTCTCCCTCTCTGGGGGCTGGGCAGTTCCTGGCTGCATGGGCCATGGAAGATCCCAGCTTCTTTTTGCTACACATGCTGCATGCAGTCTGCAGAGGACCTGGGACCTTTTCTCCTGATCATTGCTGGGATTTGGCTGGCTCCTTGGCAGGCAGAGTTTCTCTGAGGACTGGCAGTAGGAAGAGGCAAAGCCACATTTCTGACCTTTACAGAGGAGTTAAGCTTCACTCCAGATTTGCTATCTCTGTCATTTACTGTTTGTAAGGTGATAGAATCTCCTCCTGCCCAGGAGAGAAGTCTCAGCTGAAACCAGTGAGTGGCTCTGCAGAGTACAGAGAGTGTGTGTGAGAGAGCAGGACAGCACTGCTGCCCTCTGCCACCTCCTGGCTGGCAGCATGATCCATTTGGGGTAGATTGAATAAAACTGCCAAACAAGAAAAGACCAGACTTTCAGAGGAGAGAGGCTCACAACTACAGTGACCAAGTTCCAGAGCGAGCTTCACTCTAAACATGTGGCAAGAATGAGCGAAAAGCAAAATAGGAGCCTTAAGTGAGCCATTCATGCTTTTGAGAACTAAGAATATTTCTTTACTTCATTTATTATTTAGATAAAGGTCTCAAACTCCCAAATTCCTCATATTCAGGTCAGTGTGTCAGTTTTTCTTTAATATTTCCTTTGATTTTTTTTCTCCATCTTGTATTTTGTAGCCAGAACCTGAACCTTCTCGTCGGTTTTTTGTTGACCAGTGGGAGCTTTCTCTTAGTCTCCGCTCCTCCAACCGCCCCGCCTCTCCCTCCTCTGACTCCCTCCGACAGGTAGCACAGTGTGGAAAATGACAAAGCTCCTTCCTCTTCAGCCTTTCCTCAGTTAACCTGCACAAATGTCATGTGGCCCAGTGAGGTTGCAGAGCTCTTAACTTTGGCCTGTGTCTGTGGGAGTCCGTGTGTGTGTGTGTGTGTGTGTGTGTGTGTACGCGCGCACACATCTGGCATGTGAGGTCTATAGGCATACACCAAAGTTAGAGGCTGCTAGCTCTCATTGCATCAAATTCTGTCAAGTAAGCCCACTTTTATTATGTTTCAACTACATCAAATAATAAGAAACTTGTTTCAGCCACTAGCTTTTTAAATTCCAAATGTCTTCATATTAATATGTATTACAAAATACGAACCATAATGTCATTAAACCTTTTAAATGGAGTGGTGAATACGCAGTATTCTGGGTGCCCCTTGAATTGTAATCATTTGAAGAATGAGCCCTGCTATTTCCTACAATGGAACTGATCCAGCTATAGAGTAGTTCAGAGAGCGATTGGCAGATCTTTACCATTTTTGTTTATGTTTGCTGTTCTTGAGCAATCTATGTGGTACGTGTGTGGAAGCATACGCATGTTTGGTGGCAAAAGTAGAAGTCCAACAATTGCTACATTTAGACTATTTCCTAAGAGTGGGGAGAAGGAAACCATCTGCTTTTCATGCCAGAAAAAATAGAACTTGAGTTTCCACCGCTCTTGGGGGGATGCTTGTCAATATTACCACATCGCTGAGAACTGATGCCTTCACACATGGGCAGCCCTGGGCTCTGTTTGCTGAGGATGCTGGTTCCTGGTGGGAGGAAAGGGTCCTGGCTAAGCAGTGAGGACCTAGGGCTTGCTGGGCGTCCCAGCCTCGTGTGTGACATCTGGCCTGCACTCTCACTTTCTGCAGAATAAAGTGTGATTTTCTGCACCCTAGGTGTCGGCTGTTACACAATCTGCTCTGTTCCGCCTGGTGTCTGTTTCAGGCGTAAGCTTCACTAATGTCTCTAATCTAAAGAAGGTTTAGATCTTGAGCCACTTGTTTTTCTCAACTACTAATGGGTATAAGCTGTGGAGTTAATGAGCAAATGACACCAGTCCTTGGAAGCCTCCTTATTTTAAATTGAAAAGTAGAATTGACTCCTCAGTTCCAACTAAACCTCGAGGATTGTTTGCTCATTTGTACTTCTGGTATTCTAGCAGAGTTCACATGGAGTTAGCTCCACCCCCAGGGTACTTCTCTTGTTTGCCCAGCCCAGGGCATGCCATCACCCAGGCCAGAGATTCTCTTACACATGGCTTTGTGTGTTGTCCATTCAGACCATATCCCCAAGACAACTGCCCTGGTGTGTTTCTCAGTTGGTCTTAGAGTGAGGACTCCTCAAACTTGGCAGGCAGCTGTCTTAGTCCACATAGTTTATGAGAGGGGTGTCACACACACTAAGTGTCCTGACTGTGGAGTCTCTAAAGGACTGCCAGCAGGACTTTGACCTCATTTCCCGAGGACAGGTCAAAGCTAGGCTGCCTAGCAGGAAGGCTTACTGTTGAAATTTGGTAGAGTTTCTTATTACTGCTTCAGCATTGGTAGAAGATTGAATTGGTTGGTTTTTTTTTTCTTTTCATTTTTTCAACCTATGAAAAAATAATCTCTCCTGGCCTAAAAACACATTCTGACTTCCCAAGAGTAAACTGAGCACCTTGTGTGCATGGCTACAGGCATTAGTCCCGGGAAGCCATATTGAAGATGCCCAGCCTAGTCTGGAAGGTTTTAGCCTGAATAGAATACGTAAATATCAATGGGGAGAATGGGCCAAGAAGGAGTTCTTCCAGGTAAAGCTCAGGAATATTTGACGCATATGCCTGGGGTTATAAGCGAACGTTTATAGGAGGAAAGTGATCATCACTAGCGATCCTTGCCCAAGTGGAGACTCAGCCTTGCAGGAGTGAACTTGGTTTCTTTTTAAATGAGAGAATAACTTTCCAAGCTTTCCCCAGACCCAACTTGAAACATGCTGTTAATCTGGATGTCTGCCGTCTGGGTAGGACTTGTTCCTCTTGAATTCTTTATATGGAATTTGAGTCACTAGGATCTGGGCCCTTCTTCGTCTGTTCTATATTTGTATCCATCCTGTCTTCCCAGTTCCCTGAACTATATATTCCAAACAGATATAAAAGACTAAGTTCTCCTTTTCTGAATTTAATAATTCTGCAGCCGTTGTTCCCACCAATGCTGGTACGTCTGTGTGGACATTGACACCTGTTTTCTTAACACCAAGGTTCCCTGCTTGTGGGCACTGTGTTAGCATGGTTTGCTGATGCACCTTGTATTCATTTTATACCTTTCAAAGATTTTTTTCCCCTGTCTTCTTAATTTATTTATTTTTTTCCTTCTCATTTCCCTTCATTCTGGTCATTTTATACTCTCCAACCTATAGAAGTATATAAAGATGTACACGGGCGGAGTGAGCTCATTGGCTGAGCAGATAGCCAATCAGCTTCAAAGGAAAGAACAGCCCAAAACCCTTCTAGACAAGAAGGAACTGGTAAGAGATGTATTAAGGGCACTGTCTATCTAGATATAGCACAGCTGTGGTAAATAAACCTGGTTAATTCTAAGTAGCTTAGTAACATACATAGCCAATAGATGCCATGTGGTAGTGTTTTTGTTGTTTGTTTTTTAGATTGTCTGAATTTTATAACTGAATTTCTAGGACTGAATGGTTGTTTAGAATGTTGTGTGGAAAAACATACTTAGTATCTCTAAAAGTGATTGCTTTAGAGTCCAGGGGACCCATATCTGTGTAGAACCATGTGAACCCTGAATAGGTATTTTTTATGCTACCTTCAAAACAATTCTGTCAAACTAATTTAGTTTGATTGTTGTGAAATTCTGTAAAACCACCGGGGTTTCCTCTTGACTATTGATTAACATCGATTCAGAATCCAGCTCATGCTGATTGCTGTATAGAGGGCACACGTGACAGTCACTGCACTGGTGCCATTGTTTTTTAGGAGAGCAAGTAGCAAAGTGAGCCATCTTAGTCTGTCTCAAAGCAAAATCACTTAGTGAGGGCTAGTTTCACGTATAGTGAGGGTCGTGCACCTCCTGGAGGTAAGTCTGAAAAGTGTTGCCCTGACATGCTTCCCACCGTCCCCCATTACAGGGCTCGATAAAGAAGGAGTTCCCACAGAACTTAGGAGGCAGCGACACGTGCTATTTCTGCCGGAAGCGGGTCTACGTGATGGAAAGGCTGAGTGCTGAGGGCAAGTTCTTCCATCGGAGCTGCTTCAAGTGCGAGTACTGCGCCACCACCCTGCGCCTCTCGGCCTATGCCTATGACATTGAGGACGGTGAGTCTCTTTGCACTTGAGGCCATACTTAGAAACTGGACCTAGGGACACTGTTTTCCATGTGAGCTGATAGTAGGGCCTCTTACTGCGTTTCTATATATACATTTTTTTTCTGCCTCGCCTAACCCTTCCCATCCACCTCCCTCTACTCTTTGTTTTTCTCTGAGACTCTTATAAATATTTCCCTAAAGTCACCAGACTGTAGCATAGCATTACTCAGCACTCGTGGTAATGAGAATGGCATGTGTTTACCTAAATCACTTCCCTGGCTTCATAGACACTTGTTTCTTACCTCAGGGTGGGATCTTAAAATAAAAGGGACACAAAGAGGATGAGGCTTTTTTTGTCTTTACTTTAGAGAAAGGGAAATCATGGATGGGCCTTTAGAAGTCCTATCTCTTGCCACAAGTAAATGACAGCAAACTGAAACTAGATTTCATGCTCCCTGGGTTCTCAGACTTTTGTTTCTGGAGGATGACCAAATTATGCCCACCTCTTTGTAGCATCAGCATCTCTCTGATGAATGGAGAGCTCATTAGGGCAGTATTCTGGCCTTTGGTGACATGTATTGTTTTTATGATAGGAAGACCTTAATGGAGCAGAAGGTGGAGCATTATGCAAATAGATGACAGAACCTGATAGACAGAGGCAGGCTGGCATGCCTACCATTTATTTGAAAACACTTTAATTGAGAAGGTCACCAAAGACATAGATGATGACTGTACTCATTCCTGTGGAGTGCTGAAGGAACCTCATGAGAAGTTCAGTCTTACTGATTCAAAAGTAATGAAAAGACCTAGATTAATCGGAATTGTCACAGAGGTGGCATTATGTACCCTCTTTTTGGATTCTCGGACCCAATTCCATTTTAGGAGTGGAGAGGGTCCCTTGCCCCCCTCATCTCCAGAACATCAAGCAATTCTCTTGACACCAACAGGGTATATGAGAATTCAACTCAATTCTGACACTATCTACTCGACCCAGAGATACCATCAGATTCCACAGCTGAAGGGCTCAGGCCTGTAAGACTACCCCTCACCCCCCACCGTAGACACCAGCCACAACAAGCCCCAAGCTGTTCCTTGTGCTTCTGACCCACCAGGTGCAGATTGGAGGTTCTGACAGCTTCTTCCTTGGGTTCTTTCATTTGCTAGAGCAGCTCACATAACTCAGGAAAGCACTTAGGTTTACCAGTTTACTAAAAAATATGATAAGAGCTACAAATCAACAGCCATGTGAAGAGATACCTAGGGCAAGGTCTGGGGAAAGGGCATAGAGCTTCCATGAGGTATCTCTCCAGGGGCTCTGTTTACCTTGCATCTCTACATGTTCACTAACATGGGAGTTTCCCAAACCCCATCCTCTTGGGTTTTTATGGAGGCTTCATTGCAGACTCATGCTCCACCGAGTCATTGACCATTGTTTGATTGAATCTCCAGCCCTCTCCCTTGGGGAGTTGGAGGGTACCTTCTAATCACACTGTTGGTTCCCTTGGCAACCAGCCTCTGCCCTTGGGCAGGGTCTAACAGTCACCTTAATTATTACAACAAAAGATACATTTATCTAGAGAACTCAAGGGTTTGGAGTGGAGTCCGGAACTGTGGACCTAGATCAAATATATATGAGAAATATATTTGGTTTTCTGATACACATGTCTTATAAATCACAGTATTGTATGTGCATGACTACACTGGTAGGTAATTTTTTTTTTTTTTTATTGGTGTTCAATTTACCAACATACAGAATAACCCCAGTGCCCATCACCCAATCACTCCCACCCCCCGCCCTCCTCCCCTTCTACCACCCCTAGTTCGTTTCCCAGAGTGGTAGGTAATTTTTGACTGAGGAGATGGTAAAATCATGTCACGTAGGAGAGGGACACCATGTGGTTAGGAAATACTCACTTCAGTCATCCCAGCTCTGCTAATAATGAATTAATAGGCAACTCTGTCAGAAGTAGCAACAAAGAAGCCCAAGTGATGAACTGAGAAATGCTCTTGCTCTTAACCGTTATGGTACCTGCCTTTTGTAACTGTAGTAAAAAGCACCACCCACTGAGGGAAGTTAAGACAGTTGTCTAGGAGCACCTGGGTGGCTCAGTAGTTGAGCGTCTGCTTTTGGCTCTGAGTGTGATCCCAGGATCCAGAATCGAATTCCACATCGGGCTTCTCCCTCTGCTTGTGTCTCTGCCTCTCTCTCTCTGTCTCTCATGAATAAATAAATAAAATCTTTTAAGGAAAAAAAAAAAAGATGGTTGTCTAGATAAAATAATATATATATGTATTTTAAACAAAATTGCATTCTTAGATATCAAGTTTTCTTTTGCACCATTGCCACACACCTGCTCTTTCAGTAATGCTTTTGATTGCCAAGGATAGGGGTTGGCAGATGGAGACCACAGAGGGTCTTTTAACTGACCGTAATGCTCGGGTTATTTTAGTTAGCCTTTTACTGAAGTCTGCCTGGAAAGAAGATCCCTCAAGTTCCAGCCATCTGCCTGGAAAGATCCCTCAAGGTCCAGCCAGTAGATCCACAAGTATTTTTGCCCATAGATTGTATACTTATCTTTGCTACGTTCTCTTGAGGATACAAACAAAATAGAAAATGTTCCTCAAGGAGCTTACATTCTGATGGGCATGGTAAGACAGGGGCACATGGAGGAACAACAGACAGTGAAGAGTCTGCCCCTCCTTCAGAAAAGGAAGAAATCAAGGAAGCTTCCCAGTTTTTAGGCGTGACTTAACTGACTTCAGGTGAGACGCTGAGAGAGAGGCATGAAATGTCTTCAGTGAAGGAAGAGATGGCATGACAGACAAGGGAATGACTTTGGGAGCAGACAAGGCGGGCCAGTCTGGTTGGGTGCATTGTTGTTGACACTGGGGCAGGGAGAACAGTGATCTAAGCCGGCTACCCAAATTCTAACCAAATGACCTTTTCCTCAATTCCGCCCCTCCTCAAAGGACAGGTGAACCTGAGAGAAGAGTGGAATTTTAGGAATCCTGAATGAGGTTTTAGCATGTTCTTCATCCACATTACTGTGTGACTTAGATCTAACTGAAAGGCCTCAGATAAGAAAAAGACGAGGAAGTCATACCTCTTTGTAAGAGAAAAGAAGTAACCCAGGCACTGTGCTGGACCCTTTCACACATACCATCCTTCCATCCTCACAACAACCCTGTACGGTAACTAGTTTTATTATTGCAGTCTTACAAATCAAGAAAGCGAATTCAGAGAAGTTCTAAGTTGCTTGTTCAAGTTCACACAAAACTAGTTAAGTCCTGATTTGCACTAAATGACCTCTGGGATCCCTTCCAGATCAGACATCATGGGATTAGTGGCTCTGGACCCGTGTCAGCTCCACACTGGCAAACTGAGAATATTACGCTTCAGAGAAATATCCATGTTTTAGCCTTTTCCTTGATGAGTCTTCCCACCAGCTCTTTTAAAAGGATGCAGTCTACCCCAAAACTAAGCTACTTTTTCTCTTGCCAAATAACTAGCTTATTTTCAACTGCTGCCAACTCTTACAACAAGGACTCTAAATCAAACAGTATGTCAAGTCTTTCCCTGTCATCTCAAGGAGAGAAAACACACTACCTACTAAGGTGGTCTGGGAAGGGCCACCTTGGGTAGGGGCATGCCTGAAATAGTCCACTGCTCCTTCTTTGCGAGTAGCACCCTGACCACCCTCCGCATCTTCCCCCGGCCTCCTCCACCATTGCCGCCACAGTGTACTTCCACAAAGCAACCAAGGGATCTTAAAAGATGTAAATCAGATCTTTCCAGCTCCTGCTTCGTACCCTTACTGCCTGCTGCAGTACAGATAGAACCTGCTTAGGCTGAGAGCTTCGCAGGTCTACCCCAGCCTACATTTCCTCTCTGCTGTCAGCTGTCCCCAGCTCACTGTACTCCTGCCACACTGGTTTCTTTCCATTTCATAAACCTCATTAGGCTGCTGCTACCGTAGTGCTGGAATGCACTTCCCCCTCATCTTCACAAGGTGGGCTTCTTGTGATTCATGTCTTTGCTCACATATTCCCTCCTCAGAGAAGCATTTGCAGACTCCTGACCTGCAGTACTCATCACTGTCTGATACCTACTCACACATTGTCTGCTCTATCCAAACAGAGACTAGTCTGTCTTCTTGACTGGAACATTCTCAGTGTTTAGATTAGTACCTGTACACTGATGGCAATTCAGTAAGCTGTTGAATGAGTATATGGTCCATTATGCCTTAAGCTTGCCCTTTAGCCATTTGTTTTCTCTAATTTCTTTTTCCAGTTACTCCCATATTTAATTATCAAGATTTAATTTGTTTAGACCATCTAAAATCATTGCTTGAGAGAATCAACCATAATTTGTGGTTAGTTTATAACATTAGCATGGCTGTATTCACTAACTGAAATAGGCATCCTAGTGTGGCGACTAAAGGTATAGACTTTGGTGCCAAGCTTCCTAGGTTCAAATCCTCTGTGAGATTTGCTGAATAGGGGACATTGTGGGCAGATTGCTTAACCCTTCTGTACCTCACCTGAGAAAAGGTGGATAGTAACAATGCCTACCTCATTGAGCCCTGAGGATTAAATGAGTTGGTAGATGTTCTAATACTTATGATAACATCTAGCACATGGTAAATGTTAAATAAAAATTAACTCTTTTTGTTATTGATCTAAGAAGCAAAAAATACCATCAAGTTGAGTTTGGGAAGGGATTTGAGGAGATACAACGTTAATTGAGTACATGCAACACATAATGTGATCTCTCATTTACCCTAAGAATATTGTCTTCATATTCTACAGGAAGAAACGTGTTTCAAAATGCTAAATAGTTCACATAGCCATTGAGTGGTTGAGACAGTATTTAAACTGAGATCTGACTTCAATGCTCAATGTTCCTTCCGTCACATTATACTGCATTTTTAAAGAAAACAATTTTCTGGAATTCTCTTGAAAATTACCAGTCGGTTAGGTTTGTGGGACTTGCTTTGAAACCTAAACCTCTTTTCTTTATTAATTTAGGATACCATAGCAGAATTCAATGAGGATTCCCTGGAGCTTAGTTTATTGAGTTATATTTTAAAATCTAGGATTCTATTTGACTAGAAAAATCGAACTAACACAGGGAAAAAAAGAAAAAAACAGAAGAAAGGAGTGAGAGTAACTGTAACTATAATTTTCAGATTCTATAATAAAACAGGACTTGGTTATAAGTAACTAAGTCAGATTAAAATTGAAGCATTAGATTTATATCTTCCTTCTCAATAGCTGCCCCTTCTGTCTCACTATCCCTGAGCATCCCTCAAAATGGCTCTGATGAACCTGACTTAGCCACATGCTGTATCCTGGAGTGGGCTGGAAGAAAAGAAGATAGTCTGATTGGATTATATGGGTCATATATTTATTCCTGTGGTGAATAATGTTAGGCCACGTGGATGATAGCCCATCAGAATCACATGGAGGAGGAAGGAGCATTCTTTAAAGCATAAGATCTAAAACAGACAAAAAAGTCGTATATGATCCAAGTACTAATAAATTTTGTCTTGCCCTAATTACATTTTATCTTAGCCAAAATTCACAAAAGTGAGGGGCACCTGGGTGGCTCAGTCAATTAAGCATCTGCTTCCAGCTCAGGTCCTGATCTCAGGGTCCTGGGATCGAGCCTGACATCAGGCTCTCTGCTCAGTGGGGAGTCTGCTTTTCCCTCTGCCTTCCCCCTACCTATGCTCGCTCTCTCGCTCTCTTTCTCTCTCTAATAAAGAAATCTTCAAAAAGATTCACAAAAGTGAAATGGTTTATTACAGATTGTAAAAAGAGATTGTGTCCAAGCTGGAAAAAAAAAAGAAAAAAAAAACATGATTCAACTCCCCTCAGAGAAATAAGCAGTGAGACTGATGGTCCTTTGGCTGTCAGTGTTCCTGACAATAGATGTAGTGTCTCTGAGTTCTAGTTAAGCACCCATAACTAGTGGGAAATTCTACTTCAGAAAATATACTATGTATATGAATATTATTTGAAATTATGAAAGTCCATAAACTATATTTTTCTAAAGATTTAGTCAGTGTTGGGAGGCAGGGTATAGGTAAAAGAAGATGGAAGTCCGTTACTTTGAAGGAAACGAGGAAAGATGGAGTAATCAGAGCACCAGATAAAGAGGAAAAAAGAAAGAAGGCCATCTCATCTTTATTTCTGTTGACTCTTTCATCCTTCCCCTTTTTCCCCTATCTTTACTGAGATATAATTGATACATAACATTATGTAAGTTTAAGGTATATAGTGTGTTGATTCATACTTTTATAAACTGTAACATGATTACCATCATCCATCATGTCACATAGTTACTAATTCTCTTTTGTGGTGAGAATTTTTTCTTTTTTTTTAATATTTTGTTTATTTGAAAGAGAAAGTACGCATGTACACCTGCAAATTGGGAGGAGGGGCAGGGAGAGAGGGAAAGAATCTTAAGCAGACTCCCTGCTGAGCGCAGAGCCCAATACACAACTCAGTTTCATGACTCTGAGATCACAACCCGAGCCAAAATTGAAAGTCAGATGCCCAACTGACTGAGCCACCCAGGTACCCCAGCAGTGAGAACTTTTAAGGTTCATTTTCTTAGCAACATTCTAGTGTATAATACAGTATGATTAGCTATATAACCACCACTCTGTACATCAGAACCCCAGGCTTATTAATCTTAAAACTTAAAACAAGGTAGTTTGTACCTACCTTGTCATGTTCCCCATCCCTTAACCCCTGGAAACCACCATTCTTCTCTCTGTTTCTCTGAGTTTGTCTTCTTTAGATACTACATATAAGTGAGATCATATAGTGTTTGTCTTTCATTGTCTGACTTACTCACTTAGCATTGTGCATTTAAGGTCCATCCAAGTTATTATGAATGGCAGGATTTCCTTCTTTCTCATAGCTGAATAATATTTTCTTGTGTATCTTTTTTTATCCATTCATTCATTGACAGACACTTAAGGTTGTTTCTATATTTTGGCTGTTGTAATGCTGCAATGAACATGGAAATGCAGGTAACTACAAGATCCTGATTTTCAGTTTCTTTGAATGTATAACCAGAAGTGGAATCCTGGATCGCAGAGAACCTCCATGTTTTCCATAGCAGCTATTCATTAGGGTTCCCTTTTCTCCACCCCTTCACCAACACTTCACTTTTATTTTTTTGATCACAGCCGTTATAACTGGTGTGAGGGGATATCCTATGGGTTTGATTTGCATTTCCCTAATGACTAGTAATGTTGAGCCACCTTTTCATCTACCTGCTGGACATTGTATGACTTTTTTGGAAAACTGTCTCTTTGGTTCTGCCCATTTCTTAAATCAGGTTGTTAGGAGTTTTTTTGCTATTGAGTTCTATGAGTTCTTTACATATTTGGATATTAACCTCTTGTCATATATATGATTTGTAAGTGTTTTCTTCCTTCCTGTAGGGAGAATATTGCCTTTCATTTTGTTGACTTTGTACTTTTGTTGCTTGTGCTTGTGCTATCATATCTAGGAAATCACTGCAGAGACCAATGTCAAGGAGCTTTTCCCCTATTTTCTTATGGAAAAGTTTTGTGGTTTAAAGCCTTAGACTTAAATCTCTAATCCATTTCAAGTTCATTTTGTGAGCGGTGTAAGATAGAGGTCCAATTCCGTTCTTCTTCATGTGGTTATCCATTTTCCCAACATTGTTTATTGAAGAGACCATCCTTTCCTCATTAAGTATGCTTGGCTCCCTTCTCAGATATTAGTTGCCTGTATATGTGGGGTTTATTTTTGAGTATTCATTGGTCTGTGTGTCTGTTTTCATGCCAGTGCCATGTACTATGCTGATTACTATAGCTTTGTGATGTAGTTTGAAATTGGGAAGGATGATGCCTCTGGCTTTGTTGTTCTTTCTCAGTTATTGCCTTAGCTATTCAGGGTCTTTGTAGCTCCATACAAATTTTAGAATTAGGGGATGCCTGGGTGGCTCAGCGGTTGAGCATCTGCCATTTTAAAATCTTTTTAAAAAAAAAAGTAGGATTATTTTTTTCTATTTCTGTGAAAAATGCCACTGAAATTTTGATAAAAATTGCATTGAATCTATCAGTGGTTTTGGGTAACATGGACATTTTGACAATATTAATTCTTCTGATCCATGAACATGGATATCTTTCCATTTGTATCTTTTTCAGTTAATCAAGCTCTTATAGTTTTCACTGTGTTGATCTCTTACTGCCTTGATTACATTTATTCCTAAGTCTTTTTTTTTTTTTTAAGATTTTATTTATTTATTCATGAGAGACACAGAGAGAGAGGCAGAGACACAGGCAGAGGGAGAAGCAGGTTCCATGCAGGCAGCCTGACATGGGACTCAATCCTGGGTCTCCAGGATCATGCCCTGGGCTGAAGGCGGCGCTAAACCGCTGAGCCACCCGGGCTGCCCGTCTTTTATTTTTTTGATGCTACTGTGAAAGGAATTGTTTTCTTTACTTTTTCAGATTTTTTTGTTGTTAATGTATAGAAACAATTTCTTTCTATGTATTTATTTTGAATCCTGCAATTTTACCAAATGTATTGATTAGTTCTGGTGGTATTTCAGTGGAGTCTAGTCTAGGATTTTCTGTATGTGAGATCATAATCATCTTCCAACAAAGGCAACTTTATTCCTTCCTTTCTTATTTGGATACCCTTTATTTCCTTCTCTTACGTGATTGCTCCGGCTGGAACTGCTAGCACTTTGCTGAATGGGCACGGTGAGAGTGGGCACACTTGTCTTCCTCATGTGAGAGGAAAAGGTCTCGACCTTTCATCTTTGTTGTATACAGTGTTTCTTGTACTAGGGTATGTTACTTCTGTAATCCTGTCTGTTGAGTGTTTTTATTATGAAAGGATGTTACACTTTGTCAAATGCTTTTTCTGCCTCTGTTGAGATCATGTGATCCTGATCTTCATTCTCTTGATGTGGTATATCATGTTTATTGATTTGTGTATCTTGAAACATCCTTGTATCCCAGGGATAAATTCCACTTTATTGTGGTGAATGACCATTTTAATGTGCTGTTGAACTGGGTTTGCTGATAGTTTCTTGAGAATGTTTGCATCTGTGTTCCTCAGGGATATTGGTCTGTAATTTTCTTGTCATGTCCTTATCTGTCTGTGGTATCAGGGTAATGCTGGCCTTGTAAGATAAGTTTGGGAATATTCCATCCTGTTTAGAGTATTGGAAGATTTTGAAAAGGATTGCTGTTAATTCTTCTTGAAATATTTGGTAGAATTCACCAGTGAAGCCATCTGATCCTGGACTTTACTGTTTGGGGAGAGTTTTGATTATCGATTCACTCTCTTTACCCAATATTAGTCTGTTAAGACTTTCTCTGTATTCATGATTCAGTCTTGGTATGTAGTATGTTTTTGGGACTCTATTCATTTCTTCTAGGTTATCCAGCTTGTTGGTGTGTAATTATACCTAGCAGATTCTCATGATCCTTTGTATTTCTGTGGTATCCATTGAAAGTCTCCTCTTTCATTTCTGATTTTATTTATTTGAGCCTTCTGTTTTTCTAAATTAGTATGGTAAAGGTCTGTCAGTTTTGTTTATCTTTTCAAAAAGCCAGCCCATAGTTTTCATTGACCTTTTTTTATTGGTTTTCTGGTTAGGTTCTCTTATTTTAACTTTGAGATCGGGAAAGTTCATTTGTCAAAGGAGTACCCTCTGCAAATGAAAAGGATGAGTGGGATTACTCCTGTTTTGGTAGTTTCTATGATAGGGTCTTTCCTTTAATTTTCAAAAGCCTTGGCTCTTTAAAGTGGGAGTAAGGAAAGAGCCAGAAAAAGTGATCCTTTGTGGCTTACTCCCACTACCAGTGTCATGGAAAAAGCCAGGGTCTTGTTTTTCAAACTTTGGACCACACTTGCAAAAGAAAATACATGTTACGTTAGGACTCAGTAAACACATGAAGACAGACAACAATCAAGAGCTATAAGGACTAACACTTAACTCTGATGATGCCACAATGTACTTTAATGCATTTTATTCTGCTTCATTCTAATCATAGTCCATTGCAGGATTTTTTGGTTTGGCTTTGTATTGTGGTTTTTTTTATTAGTTTTTTGAAGATTTTTTTTTTAAAGATTTTATTTATTTATTCATGACACAGATTGAGAGGGAGAGAGAGAGAGACAGGCAGAGGGAGAAGCAGGCTCTGTGCAGGGAGCCCGACATGGGACGCGATCCCGGGTCTCCAAAATCACACTCCGGCAGAAGGCAGTGCTAAACCGCTGGGCCTCCGGGGCTGCCCAGTTTTGTATTGTTTTTTTAATGCTGATCTTGACCCACAAGGGATTACAAGGCTGGCTTGTGGATGGTTGCAGGAGAGGAGAGCAGCAGAGAGGGTCCTGTCAGAGCCAGTGCTCAATGCTGCCCCACCCCCTGCAGCCTCCATACCTCCACCCTGCGCTTATGTTCATTCTTAGTTTCCCCGGAAATGCTAGTCCCAGCTTTCCATGTGACCACATCTTTGTTCTGCACACACTGCCACTTTGTTTGCTGGCCCTGCTGTGCAAGCTTCACATCTTTGCTCTGGGCGCTGATTGGGTGATGGCTCAATGGTCTTCACATACCCAAAAAAAGTCCCCTCCCCCTGCAGGCAAAGGGGAGAGGAGGGCTGAAATCGAAGTTTATAGGGAGGGCTTGGCCTCCCTGGACAAGAAGCCTGGGCAGTAGTGACAGTGCCCTGTGACTACAGGAGATATTTAAGAGTGTGCTAAGACCAGGGAGTCAAGTTCAGAATTAAGGGTCTCGCTCACTTTCTTTCCCCTGCCTCTTGCTGCCTACAGGTAAATTCTACTGCAAACCACACTACTGTTATCGACTCTCTGGCTCTGCACAGAGGAAGAGACCAGCAGTGGCTCCTCTCTCTGGAAAGGTAATGGTAATCCATCTGTAAGTGGGGAGAATCAGCAGGTGCATTTTAGTGTGGTGACAGGTGAGGCTATGGTTAGCCTGGCACACTAAATGGCCAGCCACTATGTTGCCTTCCTTGTGTGGGGAAAGGGACTAAGAGACAGTCACAGTCCATTGGGGAGGAAACTAATTTTTTGAGTATAATCTTGATGTTGCATTTCACTAACGTATTATTCCATCCACCACCCGAGTCGGATTTGAGAGACCATGTTAGTGGACTCTTCTGCTTATTCTATATAAAAGAAGACTTTAGTCATTGTAAATAAGCATCCTTCTTAGAGAAGGACACCCTGAAAAAGAACTTGGTTGGCTGTAAATAATCTGCTGCTTACTCATTCCTTTAACTTTCTTTATTCTGTGAATTACTTATCTAAGTACCTTTTTTTTTTTTTCTTAATGAGAGTAACTGGCACCTCCACCTTTCTTTGTCAAGGTGAGCCAGGTATTCCCTTCACTACAGGATGTTACTTTGTCAACATGCCGGCTAACTCAGGCATCCTTGAGAGGGACTTGTGGGGAAAGGAAGGATATTCCAAAGTGGAACTAGATTTTGACTCCTGGTGATTTCCCCCATGATATATGTCCTGGTTTTTTAAATACTGTGTGTTTCTCACAGTCTAGATTGACTGGTGAGAGCAGCAGCCTAGCCAGGCAGGTGCCATTGCCCTTTGAGATTTGAGTGCTTCAGTCAGTCATTCTTCTTTTTCTTGTGAACTTTCCTAGGAGGCCAGAGAACCCCTGCAGGATGGCCCCACTGTGGACACAAATGGACGGGCCAGCGCTGTCACCAGCCCTGCTGAGAGAACTCCAGGTAGCCTCACTTCCTTGTTTGGCTGGGTGGTGCATCACTCTCTCGGCCTCTGTGACAAGGCCAAGGGGATGAGCCAGCACCTCCAAAGCAACATTTCTTCGATTGGGCATCAAGTGGCCCAAAACCCTTTGGACTCCTTTTTCATGTGCCAGCTGCTTGCATTTGGAGTCCCCTTTCTCTATGGCCTGTCGGAGGTGCTGGTACAAATCAGGGGGGAGTTTCACTGGCAGACCGTGAGCCAATAGGGGTGCCATCTGGTAAGCGGTATCACCTGAGCTTCAGTAATGTCTATTCAAAATCTCAAAGTATTGTTGCTCTAGTCCTGGGGCTGACCCACGCTCGTAAGACACACCCAGGTGGTTGGTCCAGACATTATCCAGGTAGACAGGAATTCAGAACTGGCTGCTTTTATCACTGATCCAAGTGACAATCCAGAGTCACAGGGCCGCCTTGTTTTAGATTCCTTTGACAGAGCATAGAATTGTAATAAGGCCCCATGATCTGGATTCATGATCACTTAAACTTGAACTTCTTGTATCTGACTCCCTATTTAGGTATCCAGATAAGCTAACACTGCTCTTCTATTTGACCTGCAGCCACTAAAGGTCATGCCTTGTCCTAATCACTTTGGGGCATTTGAACTTGTAATGAGGACCAAACCCTAATTTGTTCCATTTCCACTAACCATTTCCTGTGTCAGGAAGTAAATGATTCTATCTGTACCTGTAAAAACACATTTACTCTGGTTTTAGCTCATGGGTTCATGGACATTAGGTTTGTTGTGAAAAACTATAGTTTTTTTTTTTTTTTTTTTTTCTTAAAATTGCCTGTTTCTGCTCCAGCCTGTGGGATGTGTCCCCAGGTCCACAAACTGTTGGGTGTTCTCAATACCCTCAGTGCAGCCCTAGACTGTGTACAAACCAGGGTCATTGTGTAGGTGAGAGAATAAGTCAACAGGGCTATGTTTCTGTTTCTCACACTTTTTCTGTCTTTCACAGTAGATCTATCTCAAGCAGCCATTTGCAAATTCACAAAAGCTACCATAAAAAAACTAAAGATTATCAGCTAATGCTAGAAACTATGGAGAAGGAATTGGTAGTAAAAGTTCCATAATGGGAAAAGAGAAGAATTATCCACTCCACTTTCAAAAGAAAAATTTGAAATTTTCAAATTTCAAATTTCGATTTTTCAGGGTTGCTTCTTTCCCGTGCTTAAGAATTAGAGAAAAGGGGGACGCGTGGGTGGCTCAGCGGTTGAGCACCTGCCTATGGCTCAAGGTGTAATCCCGGGATCTGGGATCAAGTCCTACATCAGGCTCCCTGCAGGGAGCCTGCTTCTCCCTCTGCCTGCGTCTCCGCCTCTCTCTCTCTCTCTCTGTCATGAATACATAAAATCTTAAAAAAAAAAAAAAAAAAAAAAAGAGAAAGGGAGAATGTGCCCAGAGAGGGCAGTGATTTGGAGGCTGAGACCCAGGAAACTCCAGCTGAGTTAGGGAATTCAGCTTCTGCTCCTGTGTATGCCCTTATTAAAACCCGGGGAAGCTTTTTAGGTGCCCTGCCAGTTGGACCAACATTTTGTAGCAGTGTTTCAGGCACGAATGACTTTGGAACCTATAGCCTCGAAACCTTTCTAATCTGTCTTTCCTGTGAAATGCTAGCAGCCTTTTGAAATGCTAACTCTCAAAGCACCAGGGGGAAGTGCTGGTAGAGAAAAATTAGCACAGTGATCTAGACAGAGGCTTTGGCCCTGGGCTCTAGAGTATGCATTTGACCAGGTTAAGAGCACCACCTCCTCAGTCTGGGCCTTGTTCCAGCTCACATGTGTTTCCCAAGGAACTTGGCTACTCAATAAAACAACTCAAAGAAATGAAATTTTCTTTTTGGGTAGCAAGTACAGAACATTCTTCAGAAAAAGTTAAACACGATGAAGTTCAGGTCATTTCTAAGCAAGCCAGGTTTGTTCACTTTCCCATGTGGTTCAGTTTGCCATACTTGCTGTCTAGTTTGAAAACGTCATGAGTTTAAAGTTTCTGTAGAGAAGGAGAAGAATATTCTACAAAGCAAAGAGAAAAGATAAGAGTTTGACAATGTAGTTAAAGAATCAACTGAGAGGGCAGCCCGGGTGGCTCAGCGGTTTAGCGCCGCCTTCAGCCCAGGGAGTGATCCTGGAGACCCGGGATCGAGTACCATGTTGGGCTCCCTGCATGGAGCCTGCTTCTCCCTCTGCCTGTGTCTCTGCCTCTCTCTCTTTGTCTGTGTCTCTCATGAATAAATAAATAAACTCTTAAAAAAATAAAAAAAAATAACTACACAATATATTTAAAAAAAAAAAAAAAAGAATCAACCGAGAAAGAATCAAATCCCTAAGGATGTCTCAGCCCCTATGGTTCTTGATTCTGAAGATGACATGCCTATCCTAGTACAAGGGGTTCAGATGTGGCATCACAAACCCCTAAAATGAATGAGGCAGGAACTGTCCCTCCACTTTAAGGCAGCGAAGATCAGAGCTTAGGGCTAATAGGGTTCCCTTAGTATCTGCCTCTGGAGCCTTGGGCTTTGGGGAATGATAGCCCTGAGTCTGAAGATGCTCCAGAGCACCAGCACTTCCCCTATGAGGCGTCTCATTCTTACCAGCTTCTGTAGAAGAGGAACAGAGCTATGGGTGATATTTTATAGGTGGCATCAAGTAGATTTCCTTTTTTCCTTTGATAGAGATATCTTTGTATAAATCCCAAACTAAAGCTCCTTTTGAGGAGCTTCAGAAGAACTCAGGTATTTTAGGGTTCCAGAGTGTGTGTCCTAGATGGCAGTCATTACCCAGATCCATGGCACGTCTCCTCTCCTGCACTCTAGCCGAGAAAAAGCTGTAAGGGAATGAACTTGATTTCACTGTATATACATGAGCCATCCTCCTAGACTGTAACCCCCAGGAGGCAGAGCTGGGAAAGCTAGGGCGACAGCTGGCACACGGCCCTCCTGTGCTTTTGCTGAGTGCTACCACTGTATTTGTGGCACTACCCTCTTCTCCCTTGTGTTCTTTGCCCCTTATGCCAAAATTACTGCTGTTGCCCAAAAAACAAACTCACAAGTTGGAAGAACCTACTCTAGGTTTGCTTTGCAGTGTTTGTCTCTCTCTGGTAACCTAATCTGTCTGTGCCTGTTGCTAATCTAGTGTTGGGAGGAAAACATTGCTTACTGTTGTTTATAATGTGCTTTTAATATAGAAACCCTCTTCTCCAAGTCTGTACATGCTTTGTTTCCAAACTTCTTATGCCTACTGCTATAGGTTGGTGGACTTGGCACAGGTTTCCCACCCTGGCCTCCTAGTACCTGCCCTGACTTTAAGAAAAGTTGAAACAACAACAGGTAGAGAAAGAAAAACCCCAAATGAGATATTTTCTCCTTGAACACAAGACCCTTAGTTGCAGGTTTTTTGGATACTTTCTTTGTTTGGAGGAATCCCTTTTACATTTCCTATAGAAGATAATAAGGGTTGTGGGGACTCAGAAGGGAAGAGAAGAGCTTTTCTTCTAGCACAGGCAGCAGAGGTGGGATGGAAATGGTGGTCTTAACTTTAAAAGCTGCCCATAGGCAGTTAGCAAGACAACCTTTGCATGATCACCATTAGGTTCCATAGTTTGGATGCTATATGGGCCAGCATAGCCATGCAATACAAGGGATTCCATGCAGTCCTGGGGTTCCTGCCTGATAGGATGAAGTTATGAAATCTCACTGCTTCCCAAGCCCTCTTCCCTTAGAGGCATTTCTGGAAAACCTCTTAGTAGAGCAAAGAGAATTGTGCAGTCCAGCTTAACTCCCCAACCCCTCCCCCAAGAGTCATAATTTGATGGTGTTGTGTAAATATTTATATGTACACACATGTGTATTTATATAGGTAGAATTTTATATATACAAGTAGATATTTATATATTGTGTCCTAAATAATTATAACCATAGTAATGAAGCTGTTTCTGAAGCTTCTTGTTCCTTGGTTCTGGAAACCAAGAGTTTTTCCAGTGGGGAAGTATGACACTGGCCTGACTTAGAGTTCTGGGGGGAGGATTGGGAGGGAACAGAGTAGCCCAGCACACCTGTGGAGGTGGAGACTTTGGGGGCTGGAGGGGGGTGGGGGGCGGTATGTCAGGAAGTGAGCAGTACACAGCCTCAACCTCAGAAAGCTGACTGAGGAGCAGATTAGGAAAGCAGGGTTCTGTTGCTGCCAGACCCCCACAGAGCAGCAACTCCCTGCCCCATTTTGCTTCCAGACGTGTGAATCTATTATTACCCTGGGTTAGTTACTGTGGCTTCCTTCTGTGTCTCGGTGTTGGGTGTATTTCTGAAGGGCAGTGGACCATTCTTAGTCCCTCCTCATGGGCCTGACCAGTGAATGCAGGGGTTCCCTCTTTCCTGAACTGTTCAGCTTGGGGTGGAGGGCAGAGCAGGAGTAGGGGTGACACCAGCCAGGCTCCCACAGTGGCAATGCAGATGCCATAGCGGGGAGGCCATGCTGCACCAAGGATCACCTCACCTGTCCGCTTCTGGCCTTCCCTACAGCCTTTACTTTTGCCCTTGTTTTTAATCTGTGCTGTACGTTTTGGTGTGTCTGTGAGTTTTTTAATTTGATTGTGTAATTTTGTTTTTGCTGTTACTGTGAAACTAAGGTGTTGTGCTTTTAATTTTTTTAACAACTGTTACCATTCTTATTTAAGAGAATAAATTCCAAACAATCTTCAGGTTTCTGAGTTTTTCTTTTCCTTCCCTTTTTCCTGTTTGGAGGGTGGGATGGGGTCAGCTTAGATCTCAGGAGTGGGCCCAAAAGCCGTCATGCCTCATGACCGTCACTTCTGGGGTGGGGTCAGGAGAGAGAGTAGATATGTGAAGTTGGGGAAATGGGGTGTTTGTACCTAAAATACAGATTGTCGTTAACAGACGGTCCTCTGTTCATGGGGTTGGTGCGGTGGAAGACATTTTGTTTTGTAGCAACTGTAGGTAGAAGGAGCAACAAGGCACCACCTGCACCCCACACCCAGTCAGCCAGCGTGAGGGACAAGACGGTGGAGCCCACATCTGCCTTGGGGACACAGAGCCAGACTCTGGCTGGCTGCTGTGGTGCGCTGGGAGCAGTTACATCTCCTTCCTCCCCTGCTTGGAGGCTTTTGCCTCAGGCACAGTGACCTCACTCCTGGTGACGCTGAAGGTTCTTGTTCTGTTCTCCCCCGCTGATGTCTCTGCAACGCTGTCTTTGCTGTGACCTGGACGCTGAGCTTAGATATCCAGTTGAAGCCAGGAGAGATGAGCCTGTTTCCTTCTCACACGCTGCTGTGACCTCAGCAGTGCTGGCCTCTTACGCTGTGTGGGCATGCCGACCACGATGGTAAGCCCAGCTTTGGCGCTAAATTGGGCCCCAAGGGGGCACCTGGTGGGGAGCACTCAGCTGCCACTGGCTGTAGGAAATTGGGTGTCGCTTGTGCAAAGGCCTACCTGGCCGCCTCTAATGCTGAAGCGGCCCCGTTAAGACTCAGAGTTCTCAGGCTTACCCACAGAGTAGAGAAATAGTGCTGAGTTTTCTTGGCCTTCTGGATTATCAGCCTTCCTGTCAGGAAGGGTCTGCGTCCATACTGTCAGAACACTGAACCATTTCATTCTCAAAGCATTGCTGCTTCAGACTCTACCCCAGCAGAGTCTGAGTGACCTGTCTTGGCCTTTGCTCATTCCCATGCCCTAACCCCAAATCTGCAGGCTGTTTTTCCCCTTCCTTTGAACTAAGTCAGTGTCTGGTGCCTACAAAAGGTTAGGAGAAAAAGAATGAGTGTGGGGGATGCAGTAAGCCACAGTTAATAAATTAACTGAGAATCAATAAGGATAGATACATGTATATAATTTTCAAATTTTAGGCCTTTGCTCCTGCTGCCTTTCCCATGCCCCAGCAATAAAGGGGAAGAGAGCCAGCACTACTTAGCACAGTGTACTGAAGCGTCTTACAGGAAGGTGGTAACAACTGACATGATTCTGTGTCACCCCTTATGAAGACCCTAGGCAATTACCTTTGGGTCTCGTTTCTTCTGGAAAGTTCTTGAAATCCATTCTCTCACTTTGGGGGGGGGGGGTGTTTGTTTTTTTGTGTTTTTCTTTTTTTCATAAATTCCCTGTAGGTGTCCCAAATTCAGATACTCCCTAGGAGTGAAAGCAGTATGGGCAATGAAAATGAGCCACTCTCTATTTTCATACTGAAAAATAGGGCAAGATCATGCCATGTGGGCCCAGATCCCTTAGATTCCCCCCTTGACGTACAAATAGAAGAAAAATGCCCATGTGGGGCTGTCTTAAATGTAACAGCCAGGCAGAGATTTCAGAAGAATGTCCGTGAATCCCAGTCTCTTTCACAAAGCGCCAAAACCTTACCAAGACCAGAACCAGCCCTTACTTTGGAACTCAGATCCAGCCAAGCATCCAGCAAGTGCCAACAAATAAGGGTTGCTTCCCCTCTCTCTCTTTCTCTCTCTCTCTCTCTCTCTCTCTCTCTCGTCACTGCCCACAATGCTCAGCTGTGTGTGTTGGCTGCTGATGCCTCTTCCTTCACAATTGGTCCTTGTCTCTTCGGCACTTACGTTCTGGAGGGATAGGCTTTGGCGCAGAAGCACTTTCCATACGCCCAAGAAGGCAAGCAGGGCTCCAACATATGTGACTCTCCTTCAGTTACTTCCAGTTACTTTCACCAACCGCCTGAACACAATTTCCTTTTTTACTTCCCGTGGGCCAACTCCACATAGCTTTGTGTTGTTTATGAACACTTTTAATGTTTCCAAGGCATTTTGATGGGCCTTCAAGAAGGACAGTGGGCAAAAGGTTAAGTCACTGCTAACACCCAAACCCTAACTCGAGCTCACTGAACTCAACCTTGCCTTTGATGTTGTTCTTTTCCTCCCCACCTGTATGCACATGTACAGTCAGAGGACTCCCAAAATGTGAAGAGGCTTCCAGCCCTCACAGAGGCCCCTCATTAGCATGAAAGGGGGAGTTCTGGAAGCATTTCAACAGAAGGGGAGGCCAAGGCCCCAGCTCTGCCTGCAATAGAACAGTCTCTTGGGGCCCTGCTAGGATAATTACTAGAAAAATTCTTAAAATTGAGTCAGAATACCTATGGTCTCTGTGTTTCCTTCACTTTGTTCTCGCTTATTGTGCTTGCACATTAATCATATGAAAATGTTGCAGGTGTACTTAATCAGGGATTAAATTCCTTGTTCTGTACTTCTGTAAAATATCAGGATTGTTGCCATATTATCACTGTTATTTCATAGTGTAGCCTGATTTCGTTTAGGTACTTGCTGGGATTGTGGGCTTTTCGTAATGATTTTGTGGTAAGTCACCCTGTTGCCAGAAGACTTTACACTGGGGCCATCTGCCTCTCTGAAGGTTCAGAAACTGCCTTCGCTGCACCCTCTGTCCTGGTGTTACTGGGCTTCCACAAGAGCCAACTGAAAAAGATGAGTCCAGTTAAAAGGGTAAGGGCTCCAAGTTCAGTTACTAAAGACCACCGTTAACAGGCAAGGGCCTATGGGCACCAGAAGAACTCAGGACCTCAGTGAGTTTTTGTTTCCTCGATGAACATGACAAAACCAGAGCTGTTTCACTGGCAAGACCTAAATACCTCTTTTCCTTCAGTTCTCATGTTCTTTTAAAGTTAATAAAGCCAGCAACACTACCCTCCCTGGAATTTACTTCATAATCCTCTTGACATCTGGTAGCTGCTCAGAGATCAAACCTGAAACTAAAAAATATGATTAGATGGACTCTAACTGGAAACTTAGGGAGAAGACTTTATCTCCAAAAGCTAAACCACAGTGGGATTCTTGGACTGAGCTCAACCCCTTAACCAAAGAGTAGCTGGTATTGATTATAAAAGGATTATAACAGCCCATTTATTCTTTTTTTTAAAGTTACTTAACATTTTTTATTTTTATTTATTTTTTACTTAAATTCAATTAATTAACATATGGTGTATTACTAGTTTCAGAGGTAGAGGTCTGTGATTCATCAGTCTTATAACACCCAGTGCTCATTCCATCATGTGCCCTCCTTCATGCCCATCACCCAGTTCCCCTTCCCCCAGCAACACTCAGTTTGTTTCCTATGATTAAGAGCCTCTAATTGTTCTTATTTCTCTGTTTTCTAGAAAGTCAGGATCTAAAAAGATTAGGTTAGAGAGAGACCAGCTATAAAATTTCCCTCCCACCATTTAACCAACAAGAGACTTATTTGAGTTAGTAGTTTCTTCTTTTAAAAGTAAATATTCTCAAGGCACCTGGGCGGTGCAGTCAATTAAGCATCTAACTCTTGGCTCTGGCTCAGGTCAAGCTTGAGCCCTGTGCCTGGGTCCATACTCAGCGTGGAGTCTGCCTGACCTACTCTCTTCCTCTCCGCCTGCCTCCCCCGCCCCCAACTCATGCTCATGCTCTCTGTGTCTCTCTCAAACAAATAAATATTTTTTAAAAAAAGTAAATGCTCTCTTCTAAATTTTAGTCGAATGTGAGTTATTCTGAACCAGCTATTTGTCCATCTTTTAGATGGTTCATGTTCTTGGGGAAGGAATTAGCATTGGTAGAAAAGCCTAACGGCATTGGGATACAGGATACAGGGAAAGTGACTCTAGGGCCGGCTAAAGGTCAGTGAGGGGCTTTGTAACCTCAGAGAAGTAGGTGGCACTGGGTGTCTGGGGTAACCATGGCACCAGGGAATTGACAGGCTGCAGGAGTTAACAGCCAAAGTCTTAAAGGCTTTGCTGTATTGCTGAGAGCTGGCAACCATCCTCCATGCTGCTGAAAGCATTGTACCAAAGGGCTGGCACAATATTTGTAATGAAGGGAGCCCCCTTCTCTGCTGAAGGCTTTTCCTCAAATAAAAATAGAGATTAAAACTTGAAGTATGTTATCTCCTGTTGTTTCTCCCATGTGATTAATACTGGTTAATTTACCATCATAGTCTTTGTGGTACTAACTCATAGAAAATAATGTAGGAAGACACAGTAGTGATAATAATTAATAATAACGTAGCACTTCCTGTGTACTAGGCATTGTCTAGGAGCTTTATTGTTGCAGTCATGTAATCTGCACAGTAGCCTATGAAGGAAGTATCATTCTACACCCAAGAAAATAGGCACACAGAAGTCAAACAGACTTGGTCAAGGCCACATAAGTAATCAATGCAGTCAGGATAGACTCTAAGCACAAGATAGGAGAGTGTGCTCTGTGTGTGTGTGTGTGTGTGTGTGTGTGTGTCAAATAAGTCAAATCTTTTTAAAATAAAATCTTTTCAAAAATAAGATACTAAAGAGAAAAGGGTTTCATCACTGATGTGTGAGGAGCAAAAGTCATCAAAAGTCATCAAAAGAAATTGAGGAAAGGCATAATAATCGACTAAGTAATATGAAGTGGACTCCCTCTTCATTTTCCACATGTCAGCTCTCTTTGCTCATTACAAGTAAAATTATGCCTAAAGCTGCATTATTGAGAATAAGCCCAGGGGCGCTTGGGTGGCTCCGTTGGTTGATGGTTGAGCTGTTTGATGGTTGAGCGGCTGCCCTTTCGCTTAGGTTATGATCTTAGGGTCCTAAGATCAACCCCACATCGGACCCCCTGCGGAGCAGAGAATCTTCTCCCTCTGCCTCTGCCCCTCCCCCCTCCCTTGTGCTCTCTGGGTAGCTCTCTTTCTCTCTCTCAAATAAATAAAATCTTAAAAAAAAAAAAAAAAAAAAAAGAAGAAGAAGAATCCCAGAACTATGGGCTTCTGTGTCTCTCCAAATGGGAACATACCCTTCCCACAGCCTAGAGGAGATAGATTCTGTTCGGGCGGACCATTAATTGTTGTTCTCTGGGCCCCAGTGTAACTGCTTCTCACTTATAGATATATCAGCTTATCTGTCTCTGCAATCTCGTTTTATTGTACTTTTTATTTTAAAAGGCCCCATTACCCACCATTTGCTTCAACGTGGATGGAACTGGAGGGTATTATGCTGAGTGAAATAAGTCAATCAGAGAAGGACAAACATTATATGGTCTCATTCATTTGGGGAATATAAATAATAGTGAAAGGGAATAGAAGGGAAGGGAGAAGAAATGTGTGGGAAATATCAGAAAGGGAGACAGAACATAAAGACTCCTAACTCTGGGAAACGAACTAGGGGTGGTGGAAGGGGAGGAGGGCGGGGGGTGGGGGTGAATGGGTGACGGGCACTGAGGGGGGCACTTGACAGGATGAGCACTGGGTGTTATTCTGTATGCTGGCAAATTGAACACCAATAAAAAACAAATATTATTTTTAAAAAATAAATAAATAAATAGCCCCATTATGGTTGACCTGACCAACATTTTCATTCTCTTACTGCTCACAGTCTTCATAGGAGACTACCCTCATCCTGGGTAGACTGTGGGTGTGAGGGAAGAGAGGCATGATGGTATGCCTCTTTTTGCACTGACAGTTTGAGCAGAGTCACCTGTGACATCAAAGAGAAACAGGGAAGTTCTTATCCATGTTTGGGCTACTTTTGGACCCAACTCACATGTAAAATGTAAAATGACTGACTTTTAAATCTTTGGGTTAAATGTGCACATCATTCCAGGTGAGCAGTTTGGTTTTGCCCTGTTGTATAAAATTTGGTTCAGGCACAGAAATGATTTCAAGAGGTCTCTTGAGGGTGTATAGACACAGCTTTGGAAAGGCTTGCCAGGACAGGGAGCTCATAGAGCTCATAGATAGGATGTGTTTGGTAAGTGAGAAAAAAAAAAAAGATGTGTTTTCCACGTTGTGTCTTCAAGTCCAGTTTTTCCCTGGGTTTAGTGAGAGGTCTGCCCATAATGTGTCACAGGGCTATTCCGGCTGTCAGCAGGCTACTAGTATCCAGCTGGGAAAAAGTGGGTGAAAGAAGTTAAGAAAACACATTTTTTGGTCTCCTTTAATTCCTACTAATAGGATTCACACCCAAGACAAGTGTGGACGGTGTAGGAGTATATGTAGATTGTCCTTGAATGGCACTGCCAAGGATGAGCAGGGTCACTTTGTAAGTGGAGTTGTACCATAAGATGATGAAAAGTCCAGATGTCTCATGCAGTGACTTATGGTACCTCTGCCCAGTGGATGCGTTTGGAACTAACTCCTCACTCAGCATCTGAACAACTTCCTGAGATTCCCTCTCTGTGGGCAACATGCCAAGAGCTCTCTGTTCAGCATGGCAGTTCTCAATTGATCCTTCATAAATTGTGCTTCCATAGGTCAAGATGTCATCATGTCTTGGCAGCAGATATGAAGATTCATGGGCTCACAATTCTGTGTTCTTAATGCACCCAGCCCAGTCAAACCACAGTCAAGAGTATTTGGTGGATTGGTTGGCCTGTTGGTGAGAGAGATTAGAGATAGTCTGATATAACTTCTATATCAGACTTCTATATATAACTTCTATATAAGCTTGTCACCGTTGACATTTTGGGCTGGATATCTCTTTGTTGTGAAAGGTTGTCCTATCCATCGTAGGATATGTGGCAGTATTCCTGGCCTCTACCCATTAGATATCAGTACACCACCCCCCTCCCCAGGTGATGACCAAAGCTGTCTCCAGCCATTGCCAAATCATCACTGAGGAAAAAAACCACCCCAAAAGGAGAACAAGCATGACACAGACATACAATTAATGTCAATTTTATTGTACCCATTGGGAGATCAGGAAAGAGAGTGAGCAAGAATAATGTAAGTGATACAGAACCGTATTGGAGCCTTACAGGAATCTCTAAATCTTACCGCCTACCCCTGTGAAAATCCTGAGCACCCACATCCCAACAGTGTACTTATTCACAAGCGTGTACCCGCCCTCCAATAGTGTATGTGCTATCAGACATTTACAAAACATCTTAGAAAGGAGTGTCAAAAACAAATCAAGGATGAAGGTCTAGTGTTTTTCTTCTCTACCTCAAGAATTAATTGTCCCTGCACCCTTAGCATGTACTCATCCTTCTGTGAAGACCACAGCCTCGGGCTGGGTCTAATGGAACAAGCATAGTGCTTATAAACAAAAGATGCTAATTTGAGTTCCAAGTCTGCAGCCTCCTACCCTGGTCATCTTTGGTCATTAACCTCTCTGAGCCTCCATTTCCCTAACTTAGGAAATTGTAAGATGAAAAACATACGACCTGTTTCTCTCTACTTCATAAGGTTGTTGTAAAGAGCAAATAAGCTAAAATGTATGGACATTTGATATTTAAAAGCATTACAGGAATATCAAATATTATTATCATTGGCAGGGATTTCAGAAAATTCTAGAGTAATTGGAGTGAGACAGAGAGTTAGGACTATTTCTGCTCACTCACTCACTCAGTGATGGCCTACTGCTCTGGCCTGTGCATCCTGTGGGGTTGAGACAAAAAGGTCCATTGGGTTGTGTCCTAACTGGCAGAGGTTTAGGGGAATAGAACAGTAAGAAGGGCTTGCCTCTCTCTAGTTTTCTGCAGAATGGACTGCGGGAAGTTGACCACCAAATGCCAGCTTTTTTTGAAGCATTGTTAAGTCTCTGCAAGTGCTTGGCTAAATTTGGCATTGCTTTTTTCTCAGCCTGCATGGATGGGATGTGAAGTCACCTACTAATTCCATGATACCCTGGGAGTTCTTCACTATAGTAACAAAAGTAAAAACAATCCTAGATAGGGTTTACATTAAACTACATTTTTAACACCTAACTCAAAAGTCAGGACTGAGCAGATATCAGCCCTATCTTAGACAGAATTAGAGTTACATGTGGTCCAAGGGGCTTGTTTGCATCTCTGCTAGTTTGACCCAGAACCCACGACCCCCACGGGCCTCGGAGCCACCTCCTGACCCATTTGCAGTAGAGGGGGTCAGATTTCTTCTTGAAATCAGTGCACAGATGGGCATTTTGTGGGTATCATAGAGCATCAGTCATTAGCAGGGGTTCTCTGAGTCTGGGTCCATGTGCCCCTTCCTATTCCATCAGGGATGGACAGATACTTCTAGGGCATCTTTCCCCAGACACTAATCTTTCTTTTGAGGCCAGGTCTCCATGACCTTCAAACAGATGAAAACAAGGGTGTAACCATTATAGATACAAGTCTCAAATGGGCCGGGGGGGGGGGGGGGGGGGGGGGGGGGCAGCCCTGGTGGCTCAGCGGTTTAGCACCGCCTTCAGCCCAGGGTGTGATCCTGGAGACCCAGAATCCAGTCCCACGTCAGGCTTCCTGCATGGGGCCTGCTTCTCCCTCTGCCTCTCTCTTTCTTGGTCTCTCATGAATAAGTGGATAGAATCTTTAAAAAAAAAAACAAAAAACAAAAAAACAAGTCTCAAATGGTAGCTGTAGGCATTGCCTGAGGGGATTTTAGTTCGCTTCCAAAAACGTATCTTCTGCTAGCTAAGGGAATGCTGTTTATGAGGTTTTGTATCTTTTAAGAGGGAACCTATCTGAGACTTTCACAGGGATGTGGGTTTGTCCTATTGCTAGTCTGATTATGGGCACAGCCCCAAGAAGTTGAATATCACTTTCCTGACTGAGCAGCTGGCCATGTGTAGGCCACCTCAGAGCCAGCTTTGGACACACTCTTGACTTTAGTGCCACTGGCCCTCTGCTCTGGGAAGTAGGAGTGATTAGAATTTAAAGCGGGCATCTTGGGAAAAGCATAGTTTGTAGTGCCTCACTTATGGATTCGTGGTCCTTCTCTGCCTTTCTGCCTCTCCCCTCTGCCTGTTGTTACTGGGTCTGGTTGTCCAGTTAGCAAGCTGCTGCCTAGAACTAGACCACTCTGCTGTGAAATGCACTCATCACTTCTGGCCATCAGATTCTTTGAGATAGTATCTTTTCAGAGTCTTGACTCGTGGCCTTTTAAGACATTGGCAACTTCATAGGAATTTCTCTTTCTCAGGTGCTAAGGGAGCAGTTGCTGTGTTGTACACGTGACCCCTTTCACAGGGTGGTATCTCCCATTTTTCTTGAGACCCTGCAATGGCATCAAGCTGCTTGGGAGACAGAGACCTTAGAGTTTCTGCATTAATGGGGTGCCTGGATGGCTCTGTCAGTTGGGCATCTGCCTGTGGCTCGGGTCATGGTCCCAGGGTCCTGGGGTCAAGAACCACATGGGGCTCCCTGCTCAGCAAGGAGCCTCCTCCCTCTGCCACTGCTGCTCCCCCCACTCGTGCTCTCTCCCGACCAAGTGATTAAAAAAATAAAATCTTTAAAAATAATAATAACATTATTTTTTAACATTAGTAAATGAACTTAAGGGCAAAAGTGTCATGGAATCACATGGACCAAGAGCAAAGATTATGGTGGAGAAAGGGCTCAGTACCTGCTAAAGGGAAGGCACGTGCCCTCAGCATTCCTGAGAGACAGTGTCTCAGTCTTCGTGAGCCCAGATTCCCATGTGGGTGGTTTTTTTCTGCTGCTATTCTGATTTGTTCCCTGTTGGGTTTTTCCTTTCTTAGCTTCTGTCGTGTAATATTTAGCACAGAAATTCCAAACTCCTGGTAATTAGATATCTCCAAAGCAAATGAGCTTCCCCTTAAATCCATATAACCTACTTTTCTCTGCCCCACATAAAAATACAGTTACCCCAAATGAAGAATAAATCATTCCTGTGTTAGGGGCAATTAACAATCCCTCCTGCCTGGCTTAGTGGAAGGAGCCCAAGCTTTGGAGTAATACAGCCCTGGGTTTAGTCTTGGATCTGCCTCATTTGTACCTTTAGGCCTGTTTCTCAACATCACAGAGACTCAGGACCCTCAATGTAATAGGAGTCATAACGGTGATTGGCAAGAATATTGTGGTGCTCACTGGCCACTATGAATAGCATAGTGGTCAAAGTGCCTGACACAGGTGGTTGGCTTTATTCCTTCATGCCTACTTTACAAGCCGATTCCCTGCCCGCTGGAAGCCCGAGAAGAGTCTGTCGGGTAGATGTGTAAGGACAAAAGCCACCTTGCCCAAAGAGTGAAAGCAGGAGGATGGGACACCTGGGTGGCTCAGTGGTTAGGCGGCTGCCTTCGGCTAAGGTTGTGATCCCCGGGTCCAGGATCAGGTCCCACATTGGGCTCCCTGCATGGCATGGAACCTGCTTCTCCTTCTGCCTATGTCTCTGCCTCTCTCTCTCTCTCTCTCTCTCTCATAAATAAATCTTAAAAAAAAAAAAAAGGCAGGAGGATCCCTTTCCATGTATAGCTGCAGAGCTTGCAAAGTGGTTAGAACCCTCTTAGAATGAGAAATCTCTGTAAGTGGCATTAAAAAAATTGGAGCCCAGTCAGGCAGAGCCTGCTAAGGCAAATGAAATGAACTGCGGGGCTAAAGAGGAGGAGAACCCAAATTGGTGGTCCCCGGCATCAACTAATAAGCAAAGAAAAGCCTTTTATAAAATGCGGGGCCTTTAATGTAACCCTAGTCGATCTTTCCTCCCTGGATTGGGGTCTAGGCTGGGAGTGACCTAACCCTATCACAGACACAAGGTTGCATTGTCCAGCTTGACTAGAGCAGTGAGGAGGTCCCTAAGGCAAATAGCCAGCTCCATTATTTTGTTTCTAAGCCAAGATGACACTGAACTTCCAGCCACTAAGCAACAACACATATAGGAACTTCAGCTCAAAGCAAAATGGAAGAAGTAGATTAATATCCATGATGACTCCTAATTATGATCAGCCCAGCTCAGGTTATCCGGGTCCAACTGCTACCTAATTCATTCCAAAAGGAAGCAGGGCCCAAGACTCAGGCTGTATCCCACGGAGGAAAATGTCTCTGGGCTGGGCAGGGTGACTGCTTTAGACCATCCACCACTTCAGATGGCTTCATCCCTAATTCCCAGTATATGAGAAAGCACTGAGAATGTAGTTTCCAACAAGAGCAGGGAGAAAACACAATTAAGGCACAGATTCCCCCCTCAGAGCTTTGTAAGGATTGGAGTTCTGTGCATGGAGGGGGACACTGATTTCCCAGAGTGATTTTGTGAATGTTTCTGAGACCAGTGAACAGGGCACCATAAGTCACTTTGACCAATTTTTGCAGTGGATCCAGGAATTTAGGTTTCTACTGCCAGCCTGGTAACTCTTCCTTCAGGAGGCTTCATCTTTCTCAACACCTCCTTGAGACTTGGTAGATCAGACCTAGTCCATAGCTCGGTGGCTTGCTTTCATCCAAGATCGTGGACAGGCAAGGCTTTGGGCAGATGTGTGAGGAGGCCATCTGAAATGACTTTAGTTAATCTTCCTTAAAAAAGGAATTGCAACAAAAATATCTAGTAACTTACTAAGGGATAACAAAAGTCAGAAAGGGCAACCTGGGGGTACCCAGGGGGGCTCAGCGGTTGAGCGTCTACCTTTGGCCAAGGGTGTGATTGTGGGGTCCTGGGATCGAGTCCCGCATCGGGCTCCCTGCATGGAACCTGCTTCTCCCTCTGCCTGTGTCTCAGCCTCTCTCTCTCTCTCTCTCTCTCTCTCTGTCACTCATGAATGAATAAATAAACTCAAAAGAAAGAAAGAAAAAGAAAGAAAGGAAGGAAGGAAGGAAGAAAGAAAGAGAGAGAGAAAGAAGGAAGGGAGGGAGGGAGGGAGGGAGGGAGGGAGGAAGGAAGGAAGGAAGGAAGGAAGGAAGGAAGGAAAGGAGAAAGAAAGAAGGAAAGAGCAACGTGAGGGAGAATCTCTGTATTCCAGAGTGACCAAGAGTGCTTTTCTCCTCAAATGGCACCGATTATTTCCAGTCCTGGGCCATTTCTTATGAGAACATGGCCATAGTTGACAGCTTTAGACACTCGAGGTCATCAGTCTCTTGCAGCAGATAGGTGACACCCATAACATCAGAGGGCAGGCTCCCCAAGGGCAGGACCCTTGCCTGTGTTGTCCACTGGGTGACTGAGCACCTAGCCCAGTGCCTGGCCGGAAGTAGCTCTTCAATAAATAATTGTGTAACGATTATGGTTGAATGAATGAATCCAAGCATCCATTCAACTAACAGACCTGGAAAAGAGGATGAAAATTAATCCTCAATCCCAGTCCACTGTGCCTTTTCCTAAGTCCTTTTTAGACTTTCAGATTTCATTCAAGCTTTCCCAAGCTTGTAAAGAAGGAAAGAAAAAGGGAATGGGGGAATAGGCCAGAAATGAGTATGAGGAGCGAGGCCCCTCAGCTGTTCCAGTCTCCTAGGTGACACCCTCACAGTTGCCTGAAGCCCCACAGTGTGCCGAGCAGCGGGCTCCACCTCCTCCCAGGGCTTCGCTGCCACTGCTGGAGGGAAAGGGGAAGAAGACCTGTCTGCAGAGGACTAGAGTGGGGGGCGGGCGCCTCTGCAGTGTCATCTGTGTCCCTCACAGCCCTCTGGGAATCAGACACACACAAATAGAGACTTTTTGGCAGCTCTTGAACATCAGCTGAGAGCAGGTTGTCCTGGTAGGAAAAATATTTCTTTCAGGATGATATATGGAGCTCATGCAGGCAGTGACTGTTCCAAAACAGAGTCCTTAGGTCAGGCCCAGAGCCTTTTTCCTATTTAGGATATGACCCAGATCCTGGGAGCTGTTTCCTTTTGGTATGCGTGAAGCTGGGCTTGACGCATACAAGCCCAGTGACCTGAGATGTGCCTGCCCTGACTTAGTGCAGACTCGGCCTCGAAAATGATTCCAGATCTCCCATTTCCTCTGAGGTGGAAAGTCCCTGTGCAGTCGGCTGAAAGCACGTGAAGTGGGGAGGCCCAGGTAGGTGGGCTCCAGCCAGACGGCCTCACCCCACTGCTTACATTCTCACTGGCCAAAGCCACATCTGTCAGCCCTCCTAGAGCCTCTGCTCCCACATGCCCTTCTGTTAGCTGACAGAGGGACAATCCAGGGGACAAGGGGGAGGTGCTGAGTCTGCCACTGTGTCACAGCCACTGTCTGGGCCTCTTCCACACTCCCCTCCTTTGATGGCTTAGCTTATCATCACCACCTAGTTAATCTAGCACATGGCCCCCTGCTCACCACAAAAGCAAGCATATGATGTGGATTTCTTTGTTTTTAACATCCCATGGCATTTTGAGGTTATGGGCTAGGGATGCTAAACATATTTTGGTAGTCGGTGAATTCTGGGTACTTGCCAAGTACCCTCTGAAGTACCACTTTCCCTTTGGGAAAACGAAACCTCCATGGGGACTTGACCCTAAAGGGAATGTCCTGTGGTGCTCTTGTTGCTCAGAGCTCTGGGCGAGTCTAGCTCCGTGGTTACGGACCCTGTGGGCGCAGAGAAGACTGAGACAGGGAGGTGACTACTGATTCCACCTCAATTCTTAAGAAATCTCCAATGGGACCCTCCTAACAGTTTTCATGAAAAAGCATCCTTTCTCTGTGGGACTGATGTGTGAATGATCTGAGTAGTTCTGAGAGCCTCTCATTTCTTTTTTGTCAATTGTGGCCAAGCTGAGAATCAAGTCAACATTTCTCTTCTCCAAAGCCCCACACTCTGGGTTTTGGCTGCCAAGTTCTATTGCTTGATGATCTATTAGTCTGCAGAGCTTATAGAAACTCCGGAGAAGTAACTCTGGAAGGAAGACAGAATGTCATTCCAAATGCCAGATTCTGTGCTCTAAGACACTTTCATGAAGTTCTGTGTCCTTCATCTTAAAAATTATGGTGGGGAGGAGATCCTGGTGGGGAAAGTTGTCTTCTTCTCTTCACATCATAAATCCAGGAATAGCATGGTAGTCTTTTGAATTCATGCTGTCTTCCTTGGATTCAGGTCTTGGCTCCACTGCTTACTAGCTGTATGACCTGGGGCAAGTCGCTTAATGTCTCTGAATTTCAGCTACCTCATTTGCAAGCTATTTACCTATCTCATGGAATTTCTTTATTTTCTTTAATATTTTATTTATTTATTCATGAGAGACACACACACACACACACACAGAGGCAGAGACACAGGCAAAGGGAGAAGCAGGCCCCATGCAGGGAGCCCGACGTGGGACTCAATCCCGGGTCTCCAGGATCATGGCCTGGGTCGAAGGCAGTGCTAAACCGCTGAGCCACCCGGGCTGCCCATGGAATTTCTTTAAAGCTGCTAGGCTAACTCCATATTCCTCCAGAACGTCTTCCTTGACTCCCCTGGTCAGAGCTACCTTTTTATGTACTCCCATAGTACCACACGCAGGCTACTATGCCCCATAATACTTGGTACATCATACTGAAATGATTCTTGTGCGGGACTGTCTCTTCTGTGACTAGCCTGCAGCTCTTTAAGAGTATAAAGTGTTTTAATCTGCTTTGTTTCCTGAGGTTCTAGTAGAATTTCTGGCCAATGGGATGGTTTTTACCCGCTAAAAACAGACATCGTTTCTTGAGTATTCCTCTACATGAGTGTCTCTGTTCACTCTACCTTGAAACTGCTTGTATCTGAATTGATGAGTGTTAGTTGTTTCCTTGAAGTGATCATTCTTATTCTGTTGTTCTTTCCCTATCTAAAAGATATACTGGTTTTTATTCTTTATCTTTGGAGTTCCCCAAAACTATATTTGGGTAATGGCCAAAATAAATTCACATTTATTTCATGAAAGTGAAATAGTAATATCTGCTTTCTGCTTATGGGTAGTTTGTCAAAAATATATGATGGGAAGGAAAGAATCAGATGATATTATAGTCAGGGGATCCTTAGCCTTCTCATATTTATCATGTTGGGTTTTGATGAGGGGAAGGAGCAAGAGAGTACAGGAGGACTGATGTTTGGAAACAACAGACTAGTGCAGTTAGAGCCTGTGCGCTCCAAGGGCTGGTGGCAGCAGGGGGCAGGTTTAGGGGATGCTGTGGCAGTAGCCACCTGCTGTGCTCCCTGTGTCTTTTTTGCTATTACCTGGAATCCACATATTTCCTAATCTTCCAGATGCCCTGGTCCTGGATCATAGCTTACACTTTTAGGGCCCTGAGCTCAGTGTTGAAGAATGGACCAGGGATGTGTAAAATGTCCCAACTGGGGTTTCAAAAACTAGAACAGGTGGACATTGCACAGGGCCCTTGGGAGCCCAAGGATTCATGCTCTGACCCCATCATTAGACATTTACCTAAATTTATAGATGAACAGGCCCTGGGTCTTGCTTTTCAGTAAAGATTATCTAGTAAATTTGAAAGATGCTATTTGGTAGAAGATCCAGATAATTCCAACAGATGCACTAAGACTATTCTGTGGCTGCCTGAACTCACAAAAAGTTCTTTTAATGACAGTACAGAGAGGTCTAGAACGTTGTACACAACAAAAGTACCAGGATTCCAGAAGATTCTCTGCACAACTGTCATGTCACAAAAATTACTAAATCAGTATTCCCATCCCGTTTCTTTAGTCCTTCATCCCAGAGATTCTGACTTTCCCCTGATAGACCACCTGTCACCCAACACTGGGTTGATATGATACTGCCTACCAAAACCCAGTGTTCTCTCTTAGAGCTTAGAATGGCACCGAAGGCCCCATGGGCTCTGTTCTCATCCCAGTCTCTTTCTCTTCTCTACCACTTTGAGTATACTGCTACTAGAAGATCTAGTAATACCAAGCTGTTGTTACGTATCAGTATACCTTAACCAGTGCTGTTCCCTCTGCCCAGAACTCCTTTGTCGAGTAACTGTTGTTTGCAATCCAAAGCAAATGGTTACAGCATACCTATGCAAAAATACGCACAAACTGGTGCTAAGAATGTTACTGGACATCAGTTGTGTCACTAAATTTGTATTTGCTGAATACTGCCCACATACTGGGTTTACGTAGAAGAGGAAAATGATAGGTTCAGGGCACATACCTCTGTGTGTGTGTGTGTGTGTGTGTGTGTGTGTGTGTGTGTGTGTGTATGGACATAATTTCATCCCATATAAATAATAATCCTAGAGTTGAGGGTTGTCCTCATTTATAGACCAGGAAATGAGCTCTTGGTAGTTATAATTTTCCTTGGAGCCTTCAGCTGGTCACTGGTGGAGTACAGTGTCTCACCTGGATTTGTCTGACTCTAGATCTAAACCTATATCACATGACAGTGAAGATGTTAAAGCATAAATATGATAGGTTAGAAAGATTCTAACCAAATCTGGGATAAAAAGTTACATCAAAAAAAAAATGATGAAGGAGATAATAAGGAGAGAGGAGGGATCCTTATAGATTAAAGGTGATGAAGGAAACATAACAAATATGACACTTAAGTTTTTCAAAATCCATGAGTCATGGTGGTTCTCAGAGAGAGAGAGAGAAATGGAAAGAGTTTTTTATAGAGAGAAGGAATGATACAACTTTTAAAATCCCCATGCGTCACTTGGATACTAAAACCCCTGGATAAAAGGACGGGGGACAGGAGAAGCCCCTGGTTTCTCTGTATCACCCCATGGTATCACAGCAGAAAGACGGCTGGGCACCCCTAACCGAGCAGCCAGGCTGGTGTCACCAAGAGTGAGACAGCCCCACTGTACCCCTCCTGTGTGCCATGGAAGGGGCACAGTGTCGCCCCCATGCTTCTTTTATTAAATAGGATGTGTTGACCATGATCCAGTCCTGAGGAGACACACAAATCCACAATGTAACAGTTCTGCAGCCTGGACACCTCACAGATCAGCCAAAAGCAATGCAAGGGCCTCGATTGGGTCCCGGATCATCGGCGGGGGGGTGGGGGTGGGAGTAGGGGTCAGGGGTTGAGGGGATGGGAGAAGCAGCGAGACTTGGTCGATAGGAGCCCTCCTTAGGGTCTCTCCTGAGTCCCTTTGACCCTCTCCCCCTCCCCACCCATTCTCCCGACTGCACTTGGGTGCAGAGATGACCAAGGAGAGCAAGCTTGTGCTCCCCCAGAGGGGCAGGTGTGCTGTCTTGTTTCTCCTGCTGTACTCAGCCCTCACCTGGCTCCTGTGACCTGACTGACCTGCAGTCTGCCCCTTGTCCAGCTCCCTGGCCTGCACAGAAGGTCTGGCCCCCTTTCACAGAAACAGCAGTGGCTGCCTGAGACACCCAGCTACCCTGCTGTCAGCGCCGCCTCCCTCACCGCACCCTTCCATCCCCAGCGCCTGTAGTCCTGCCCCATCCTTGGTCACAGGTCTTTCTGTTTTGCTTGTCCTGCAGGTTCAAGCGTGAATGGTGTGGAAGAGCCTAGCATTGCCAAGAGGCTCAGGGGCACTCCCGAGCGGATTGAGCTGGAGAACTACCGCCTGTCCGTGAAGCAGGCCGAGGAGCTGGAGGAGGTGCCCGAGGAGACACAGGCCGAGCACAACCTGAGCAGCGTGCTGGACACGGGGGCAGAGGAGGACGTGGCCAGCAGGTCAGCCTGTGCTTTGTCCTCGCGGGTCTTTCCCAGACAAACATCATGCCCTAGTGGGAGTAGGCAGCACTGGACGCCCAGTGAGGGCTCCGAGCCACACTATCGGGTGCCATGTACCAGTGGGGTGACACTAGGCAAGCTGTGTAACCTCTCTGTGCCTCCGTTTCCTCCTCTGTGAAATGTAGGCAGTACTGGGACTTTCCTCACAGAACTGGTATGAGGCTTAAATAGTATGAAGCATTTAAAACAGTGCATGGCACAGGTTGTGTTGATGGTGGTCGCCTTCCTTACAGCTGTGCATGGTGCCTGGCCAGGTACACAGGATTTCTGTCATCCTGGCAGGAATCCTAGGAAGTAGACTGGAGCATATATCTTGTCGCTCTATAATTGAGGAAACTTGCTGGTGATTTGTACTAGGATCAAGGATTGACTAAGACTCGAACTGAGATTTCCTAAATCGAAGTCTAGATTCTTCCTGTTTCCCCACTGCCTACTGGCCTCCCCTTTTGTAGTTCCCTGTCTCTTTGTCTCATTAGCTGGTGAGGATCACGACCCATGGGGCGTAATTCAAAGATTCAGTGAGTATTTCTTGAACACCTACCATGGCCTTAGCACTTTGCCATTTGTCGGAAAGGTAACAGAACAAAGGTAACAGTCCCCGGTCCTGTCCTCAGGTTGCTGCTTATGGGTTTCCTGGAGGGAAAGACAGACACAAAGGGCCAACAGTGCACCTGAGGCAGTACGCTGTGGGGGCAGGCAGTTCAGTGGTAGGAGCCTCAGGGTTGGAATCAGGGGTTCCTGTTGTGGCACCAGTTGGTTCTGCAGTCTTGGGGAAGCCACCTCTCCATCCAGGCTTCTTCCTTCCTCCTCTAGGTAAAAAGAAGAGCAGAAAACTTAGGTACCAGAGGCTACACCCACAGCCAGTGGTTTTGTGCTTGGCCCTCCCAGTGTTTTAATTACATCTGAGTGACGACTGAGGGGGACACATGCCCTTCCGCCCCACAGAACTCCCCGGGTCCAATATCTTTGCCCTATGGCCTGGTTTTCCTTAGTGCCCAGGTTTTCCAGAGTCAGTATAGGACTCAGAGTGCTCCATGGAGCATTTTGGTGATCAGGGACACCAAAGAGAACAAGATAAAGACAGAGTAAAATCACTATTGCTCAGACTGCTGCAGGGCTTCTGGAGTAGGAGCACTTACCGTGTCTCCCAGCCTAGTGGAGGCTTTGCATTAACATGAGGCATACGCTAGGTGCTTTTTTGTCACCACAGTAAGGAAATACGTGGGGGATAAAACAGAACTTTTATTATTACTACTATTTACTGAGTTCTGAGAATGTTCTTCAGAGGGTGTCTGCCGGGCAGAGCTCCTTGCACTTGCATTCTGTCACCTGAGACACACTTTGGATGAGCTGTTCCTTGGGCTGGACGCACAGGCAGCACATCTGGCATTCCCAGGCAGCCTCCCCCTGGGTGCTTGCAGGGCAGAAGCCGTCCCTGCATTCACGTTATCTCAGAACTGCATCTCACCCAGAGCATCCACAGAGCACGCATGCCTGCTCTGTCCTGATGAGGGACAGCCCACTCTCTGCAGGGCTGATGGCTCAGCCTCACGGTAAGCATGCTCAGCTTACTTTCCTGCCTGATGACAAATGCCACTTGATATAAAGATAATTCCTGGACCTGCCCTGGAGTAGCTGGGCTTGGGGTGGAGACCAGGGGTACCTGCTTTTAACAAACAACCTGGGTGAGTCTTATCCATGTCCTAGTTTAGTCTACCCACGCAGAGACTGCTGGCCCAGACCTAATTAGCTCCATGACCCTTCCTTGGGGCATGGAGGGGGAGCATCTTCCAAAGGAGACCCTGGAAATAGTACTTTTATTTTCTCTGGGAGAGAACAGGTACCTGAAGACAAAAGAACACTAACTTTATTTTTTTTTTAAGATTTTATTTATTTATTCATGAGAGACCCACAAAGAGGCAGAGACACAGGCAGAGGGAGAAGCAGGCTTCCTGCAGGGAGCCCGATGTGGGACTCGATCCCGGGTCTCCAGGATCATGCCCTGGGTTGAAGGTAGACGCTCAACCGCTGAGCCACCCAGGTGTCCCAAGAACACTAACTACACTAACTTTATGATTTTAGTTTTGCTTTCTCCTGATCTCCTAGCTGGAAAACTTTGCCCTGGGGACTGAAGATGGCTTGCGCAGCACCCATCTGCTAAGGGCCTCCAGTGTTTGCATATCTCTGACCCTGCAGAAAAGTCAGGGAGGACTAGAGCCGATAGGTGCCCTTTCCAAATGGGGCGGCCTGGCTACAGAGGACTTCCCCAAAAGTCCTTGACAGGCTAGCCTGAAAGGGCTTGGCCCTCCTTCAGTGGTCAAGGCTGACCACAGATAAGTGGAGATTCCTGACTGATCCTCTGTCTTCCTCACCCCTTCTCCAGCAGAGGCTATAACGTGAGCCATCACTGAGCAGGATACTGCTTTTAGCACAGATTAAACATCTATTGTGCAAAGATTGCTGGACAACATACATCTTCTCTTGCATCTGCTGAGCAATAGTGTTTACATCGTTGTCAGAGTGCACTCTCTGATTATGAGTGGATCCATTTAAAAATGAAAGCCATGATTCCCTATTTCCCTTGAACACCACCCGAGAACTTCAAGTGGTGTTTCAAAATTGCTGTCTGCCTCCTTCACAGTAGGGCCCACCCAGATTCCCAGGCTCCACTTTCTGAAGTTGGACCCAGGCAGGCAGGAGACAGCCCTTGTCTTATTTTTGGGTTTGCCACCCTGACAGCTGCTGGTGGCCAAAGAACTCTTGGGTTCTTGGCGAACGTCCAACAAGGCACAGTGTGACGGTGGTGTGAACATTGGTGGAAATCCTGACCTGTCACACCAATGATCCAACCTCTTTAAGCTTCAATGGCCTCATTGGTAAAAATGGGATATTATTGTGTCCTAGAGTCCTATCGTTACCGTGTCCTAGGGTTAATGTGCAATTAAGTGACCTAATTCATGTGAAGAGCCTTGTGCCGCTGGCACTTCATGGAGCTCAGTGAGTGTTTACCATCACTGTTGTTGCTGGCCTCTGCCCTTCCCCCTCCCCGCATGACAGACCTCTGCTTGGCTCATTTAAGTGTGGAACAGATCTGGTTTTTTTTAGAATCCAGCCCATGTACCTGCTGCTCTTGCTTCCTCGTACCAGGCCCTGTCATAGCCTCAATGAGAGGGAACTCGGGGAAAGTGCTTTGAGATCACTGATTGGATATATGTTGTAGCAGGGAGGATTTTTGCAAGAGGCTCTTCTCACTGAAAGGGTCTGCTCCTAGTGATGGACTTCAGAGGCCTCATCTCTAGGACACCTGTGAATTTAGGTAGCAGCTTACCCTGGCTTTCTCTGGTTGTGCTCCCTTGTACATCCTTGTGTGTTTGGGCTATGCTAGGCACTGTGACGAGCACTACAACAAGCCAAGCAGACCTGGTCCCTGCTCTCAGAGAGAGTGCAGTCCAGGGGGCGCCTACCTATATCAGTCGCGGGGTTGGGGGTTGGGGGGCAATAGATTGGTTTGAATGCAAAAGCAGATACCAGTCATGATAGAGTGCTGATCTTGAGGACTGCATTTCCTGGCCTTCATCTCTCCTAGGAGGCTATAAATTGAAAGGTCACCCTCTTCCCAAAAGGGCAGAGCAGTTGGTTGTCTGTGTTGTGTCTTGTCCTGAGTAGGGATTCTCCCCACCTACAAAGTTTCTAGGCTGACATCCAAGTGGCAGAGGGTGGTCTGCCTCACTGTGGATTCCTCCTCTGCACCCTTCCTCCTAGCCTCTTCAGACCCAGAAACTCAGGTACTGGGAACAGCCAGAAAATGTAAAATGAGCCTTGAGGTTCTGAATTTACATTGTGAATCTTTCATGACGTTAGGATCCTGGTGAGACCAGGTCCAAGGTCCCTTGGAAATGGTGGTCCAGAAAAGAACAGTTAGCAACCCCTGTCTGTCTCTCTGTCCTTCACAAAGGGAGGGAGGCTGGTTTGCCTGTCGCAGATTTCCAGAAGCAACGTATCCAGGCTTCTCAGAAATGGACTGAAAGCTGGTAGCTTATGAAGAAGCAATGGTTTACCTTTCCACCCTATTTTTTTATGCTCCTGTGCTTCACTTACTGTTTTCCCGTGGTCCTTGGGCTGTCATGAAACTAGGCAGTGTGGCACTCATAGCAGCTATAAGTGAGGCCCCATTGCCCTTATCATAGAGTGGTCATTGCTTACATTACGTACAGTGCTGCCGCCCTCTTGACGTGGCACAGTCCAAGGAATCTGCTGTATGGAAGCCCCCTCCCAGGAAGCCACAGTGAGAGCCCGTTGAGCCTGCTGACCACTGGGGTAGCCTTTGTGGACCTGGCTAGGAGGGGAGGACAAGCAGGCCTGCCTTCTGCCCAAATTTACATTAAGATTTAAGATGGTGTAGAAAGTGTTCTTATCCTTATTTCATGTCTGAAATATATTAAGTGGTATACATTAGGTTACACATTATTATTAGTAAGAAAGTAAACAAATGACAACACAAAAGTAAGGTAAAAATAATACCTAACTAAATACTGAAAAATAGTCAAAATCCAGATGCCAAGCTTTCCATGGTCCAGATTCTTAGCTTTACTTGCCTTAAACTGCCTCCCCTCAACCCTCCATCCCACTACAGCTCTGCTCTACCTTACTTTATCATGCTGTGTTTGCTTCTTCTCTCCCCCTGAGAATAAGGATCTTTTGTGCCACCGTTGTATCCCCTGCAATGTCTAGGAAGTGCATTATAAGGAGAAGATGCTCAGTAAGTTTTAGTGGCTGAGTGAATGAAGTAATATTCACCAAAGTGAGCTCCTCACAGGAAGAAGCTGTCTCTCTTTATTTTTGTACCTAACTGGGTAAACTTTAATAGGTACTCAAAAATGTCCACTGAATGAAGGAAGAAATATGTAAATGAGTAAACAAATAGGTAAACAGCCGGTGTCTCAGAGTGTAACACAAACATGAAAAGCAAGCAGATCCCTAACCTTCACAACACTTCTACAAGGCAGGTGTTAGCTTTGCCTCCTGACTGCTGCGGATGCTGACGCTCAGGATGAGTAGTCAGCTCAGGGTCATACAGCTGGTAAGGAGCAGAGCCAGTGTGGCTCTGTGAGAACCAGTCACCTGGGAAGTCACGGGCATGCAGCCTTCCAGGCTGCCCTCACTCCTGACCTAGCTGAAGTGTGGGGATTCCCAAAACCACCCTCAAGTTCCTTGGTTCCTGAGAAGGATGCACAGGCTGATTAAAAGGTTTATACTGGTGGTTATGGTTTAATTACAGGGAAGGATACTGATTGAAATCAGCAGGTAAGGAAGCACACAGGGCAGAGTCCAAGAAAGTACAGATGCCGAGCCTCCAAGGTCCTCTCCCTGTAGGGGCAGGGAAGGGTTACTTTCCTTGTGTTAATGTGTGGCGAAGTCCCTATACTATTACTCATCCAAGCCTGGGTGTTCAGAGATTTATTGGGGCTCCATTACCTAGACATTGAATGACTCAATGTCTACATGGTGTGATTGAACTCAGTCTCCAGGCCAAGTAATCCTGCATGACTCAAACCTCCACCCCCAAATTGTTGGTCTTTCTGATGTGGTCAGCCCTCACCCCAATCACATTATTAGACTACCCACCATAACCCAAGGATCCCAGAGAAATAAAGCCATTCCCATCGGGCAGGACCTTCCAGGGACTTAGAGTTTATCTCCCAGGTGCTGAGACAAAGGCCAGACCTGTCTTTGAACAAGGTTAAATTCTCTACCGCACAGGTACCAGTAGCACTAGTAGTGGAATGTCCTTGACCTTATCACACTGTGTTCACTGATTCCCTCTCCACAGGCCCATTCTGAGTGGGGAGGGAGCACCCTGCCATCACAGGAAGGCAGGACTGGACATCCAGCCCATGCATGATGCTTCTGGGGTTAGAGGCTCTTCATGCCAGAGGTTGGACCATGCTTGACTGTAAAAGCCAAATTTCCTCCATCCCAGCCAACGACACGTTTCTCCCTGAGGGCAAAGCCCTCTCCTGGAAAAGGCTTTTGGGAAATTATCAGGCCATGAACCAGGCCTGGGAAACTTCCATTTATTCAGTGGTGTATGGGGATTTTCTCCTGAACTACAGCTCCATCGTACTCTGCCAGCAAGGGAGGAGGGTAAAAATGCTCTGGGGTGGTAGCCCTAAGGGTGGAGATCCAGGATTTTGGCTTGCAGGAGTCATGGCCAGCATCTTCTGACATCAAGTGCTGCTTCTCTGCCAAGCTGAGCTCTGGGCTCTGTGTAAGGAGAGAATGCTGGTGGGAAACGTGGCTGGTCGTCAAGGGTGGGAACCCCAGGGATGGGACATGTGTTTCCACCCTCTTCCCGTAGTCCCTGTACTATAACTTCAGTGAACAGTGCCTTTGCTGCATGTTAACTGTGTGTGCTCGTAGGACGCTGCTCCAGGCATGGCACACAGGGGGGCTTCAGGGAGACACTGTGGAATTGAACGTGCTGCCTTCCCTCCATCACACACGCCTTGATGGCCAGCCCATCTGTGGCTAAGACTTCATTTCAAGCCTCTTGGAGGCAGCTCTTCTTTCTTACCATGGTTCCCACGAGAGCCTTCCAACCCACCTGAGTCAAGTAGAATTGAGTTCCTCAAACCCAACAGTAGATCATGATGAAGGGAGACATTCTCTCCATGCTCCCTACTGTCTCTGAGGGCCTTTGACACTGGACTCAGTGTGGTTGCCACTCACTGAATAGAGACAACCCCAGACTGGGCTGTTGGCCTGTGTGGCTTTGTGTAGGGGTCACTCATATGTGTGTATTTCCTCTGGCCCTCTACTCACTCTCCTTCCCCTTTTTTGTCTTACCTGGGCAGCAAAGCACGCCGCACCCCTCCATGTGTGTCCTCTCTCCCTTCCCGCCCAACAGTTGCTTTGCTGGGACATTTTGCCTCTGGCTGTGATTTTCAACTGTCTCCTCAGTTTTTATCATTCCCTCACTCTGGTTGTGTGGTTGTTTCCCCACAGCAGTTCTGAGTCAGAGATGGAGGAAGAGGAGGAAGAAGAGCCTCCTCTGCCCACTTCGGACCTGGGCGGTGTTCCTTGGAAGGAGGCCGTGAGGATCCATGCTCTTCTGAAAGGAAAGAGTGAAGAGGAGCTAGAGGCCTCAAAGAGCTTTGGGCCTGGGCATGAAGAAGACGAGGAGGAGGAGGAGTATGAAGAGGAGGAGGAGGAGGAGGAGGAAGAATATGAAGAGGAAGAGGAAGAGGAAGAGTCTAGTGAAGGTCAGAAAAAAATCTCTTCTCCTAACTCAGACCCTATCCCATCCCTGAGGCAGTCTGGTTCTGTGCCTCAGTAAAGTTTCTGTGGCTGGAGTCACAGGGATATGCCTCCCACCGCCCAGAGACGATCCCTCCTGCCTCTCCCTCTGACCTGAATTTTGGGGGTAGAGGAGGCCATTGACAGTGGAAGGACTGTCCCTTGTGCACATTCTGAGTAGAAACTGGAAGGAGAAGACAGAGGGTCAGCAAATTAGGTTATACCTTTTCTCCTCATTGTCTCTCTTTTTTTCCTTTACTTTCCATTAAAATTATTTTGATGAAGAAAGGGAATTTAGCTTTCTAGAGAGTTCCCTGACTCCAAGTCCAGGATATTGGAGGCTGCAGAATACCGAATCTCACTCTGCTCAGAGCTGTTGTCTCTGAGGAGGGGCTAGGTGCTCACTAAACAGGGTTAAGTTGATGACAGGTAGTAACATGTTTGGAGCATCAGCCCAGTGTTCAGTCCATCTGGCTGGCTCTGAAATGCTCTCTTGCCTTGGACTTGAAACATTGCAATTCTGCGCCTACCTCTGGCTGTGTGTGTCATGGAGTGATGAGGAACTCGGTGGGCCTCCTTTCTTGCCTCTGTATGGCAGAGGGTCATTCTTGCCCTGCCCTGGCTGCACAAAGTCTGGTGAGTGGTGGGAAAGAAACCCGGACAGGTAGAGACCCGAGTGCCCCTGACAGCAGTGCCACATCCTTCACGCTGTGCTCTGTCTCCAAGGCACAGGGCGTGGAAGAGGGGCGATCCCTCCCAGCCATTATCAGAGAGGCACCTTAAATTCTTACAGCCCTGGGCCCTGTAGAGTTGGTGCTAGCTTTCTCTGCTGCTGCTGCTGGAATTCGATGTGCTTGGCAGCCCAGTCCTACCCGCATTTGGGCATGAGAAGGACCGAGGGCTGAGCAGATACGGAGCCCTCCCCAGACGGGGTGTGCAGTACTGGGCTGTCCCGGGAGCTATGACCTTCGAGACCCTGGTGAGCAGGGCAGACAAGAAGGAAGGAGCCTCCCCTGCCCTCAGGGTGCCTGGCACCAGGGTGAGTGGTCAGAGGCACAGCACTTCCTCAGGCCCCTGAGGACCTCTCTAGACCTAGTTCTCCTGTGCTCTTCCCTCCAAAGACAGAGGCAGGGGTGAGGCCCACAGAGGCCACACTTTGTTGGGTTGTCCCTCCCTCCCCATTCTGATGAGCAATGAATGCAGTCCGTGCAAAAAGGAGGCAGGCGCTGGTCCAGGAAGCTGGTGTCTTGGGTTCTTTCTCTGTAGCACTGTGTCTGCAGAGCTGTGCTGGCTCAGGCTCCGGGCTGCCCCTGCCTCCCTGTCAGTCAGAGGGGGCGATGGTGCTCACAGCACATCTGCATCCGCATCTGGGGGAAGGTTATTTTGTTTGTATCATTTCATACATCATCATCTCGAGCTGCTGATTCATATGTTCTATGGCTTGTAGCCCCAGACATGGCTTAGGGTCAAAGTCTGTGCCCTTTGTGGGAGAGCTTAGCCCTGCTTTCCCCCACACAGAGTTAATGTCCTGGATCTGGAGCTAGCGTCAAGACGCAACCTGCAGGGAATGGGATTTCACCGGAGAAACACATACTGGCAGATGCAGCCACACCTCAGGACTGTTCCGAGCCCACGGTGTGTGTGTGTCTCCTGGGCAGTGGGCTTCGTTGGCTGCGTAGACAGTGACAGGATGTTCTCACCTTGCACCTGCAGATAACTCTTCTCTGTTCTCTTTCCTCCCTTCCCTTTACCACCCCCACCCGTGCGGGATTCTTGATGCTGTTTGTGGGTGTCTGACCCCCCCTGCTGTAGAAGGGGAGTATTGCCCCTGGGACAGAGAACTCCTACAAGGCCAGTGGCTCCGGCAGCTGTCACAGGAAGAAACTACGGGTACACGTAAAGGTACCCGCTTTGCCCTCACCCACCTTATGCCCTGGCACCCTAGCAGCCATCCAGAATTTGCCATCAAGAGCAGGTCCCACATGAAAAGATCGGCGTTTTATAAAACAATGCTGACGGGCTTTGGCACGTGCCTAGCTCGGCACCTGTCCCTGGGCCCAGCCTTCATGAATAGGCATGTAGACAATGGCATGTAAGAAGAGGGGAGTCAGGGAGAAGGCAGAGAAGACTCCGGAAGCAGCCTTATTGAGCGTTGGCCCCCATCTGGGCCCCTGGTAGGCTTTGCTGAAAGTCCCCTGCTCTAGTAAAGACTCAACCTCTTCTAATATAGAAAACCTCATGTTGCAGTCACACTCTCGTAAGTGGCGGAACCAGCATAGGTGTCATCACAAGCATAGGTGCCCAGAACCTCCCTCCACTGTGCCCTGTAACATTTCTCTGAGAAAGGAGGACAGTCCTCTGAGGCTGAGGACTCCCCAAGGCCACATTTATGAACAGGAAGCAGAACGTTATCCAGGGAGAAGGCTCACTGTCTTTTCTTTGTTGCTTAGAAGATGAAGAAAGACTTCACATTTTTCTCTTTAACTTACCTTCCTTAGTCCTAGGATGTTCAAGCTGTTGGGAGGTTTTGCCGTATTTAGCCCCACCCAACACCATGAAAGCCAATTGACCTTAGAGACATCAATCTGTGGAGACCAGCAACTCTAACGAGAGAGTGCATGCAGGGCTCCCAGCTCACATTTAACACCACGTGGTGCCCACATCCACACCTGGTGGCCCTACTGGTACTTTCTGTCCATATCACATTCTCCATTGCTTAAAAATTAAGAGGTGCCATGGTGGTGATAAAGCCAAAGCCAAATTGTCCCCTTAGATTGTGAAGAGTGGGCTCCCATCAGGATTCCCAGAGTCCTTCAGATCAGGTGGCACCTGCTCTTCCTGCCTGGAAAGCCATCCCCCCTCCCAAAGCGTCCCCTCTCTAAGCTGCTGGCTGTTCTTTATTTTAACCCAACTGTGTGGCATGGTCCAAGCACCAGTGACAGGGAGCTTACGGGGTGGGGGCTGTATGCATATTCCTTGGGCTCTGACAGCAGGAATCATCTGAAGGATCCGCTGGCGAGTTCTCATATAGCTGCAGGGTGCCAAATGGAGTTTTCAGGAAAAGGGCTTTGACCTCAGGAAAAGCAGAGAGGTGTTGCTTTATTCCTGCCCACAAACCCCCACAGCTTTGGGATTTACAGGGTAGATCTGTGCTTCCTCTCCCAGCCATTGCCTCCCCAAACTCCTTTGTCCCTATAGCTGTGTCCCTGCCACAGACCAGCATGCAGCATGAGACCTTTTATGGAAGGGGGATTTTTTTTTTCTTTCTCTCTCTAGCTGCAAAAGATAAACACTAAAGTACCAGCAAAGTAAGTTTCCGCCCTGCATGAGTTAGCTGGCTCATGACAGAATGGTACTGTCCCATCCTACCTTTCTCTTGTCACTTGGCTTAAAGGCGAAGCTGTCAGCATGGTGGCAATAAGCACACTCTGTGTGACCACAGAAGGAACAGAACACACAGTGCATCCTCCAGGATCTCACACTGTGCTGGGTAACAGAGCCGAGTGCTCCTGACCCACGGAGATAGCCCTTCAGAGGCCACTTGTAACCTGCCCCTTTTTCTGACTTGGCATTTGGGTCCTTCAAATGCAGATGACATGAAAAGAGCATCAGAAAGGAGAGTTCTTTCTGTTTGAAGTGGAATGTATGGTTCTATTCATTGAAGTTAAGAGTATAAGAGAAGCTTGGAACAACTAAGTCACATGGAACAAGTAGAAATTGTGTGTGTGCACATGTGTGCGCATGTATGTGGGTGTTCTCAACTTTTGTCTCCTTCTGATTCAAACTGACCCTGGCAAACACAGTAACTTTTTTTCTGTTTCCTTTCCTGTGGTGTTCTATCCCCTCCCTCTCTTGACCGTTTATTTTCTGCTTCCTTCCTCTCTGTCATCTCTCTCTTCCTCATCCCTCTACCTCTGACCTTGGCAAACTAGTTGGGAGCCAGAGGCTACAGCAGATCGTAAATCCGGCCGACCCCTTGGAGATCCAGGCTGATGTGCACTGGACACATATCCGAGAGAGAGAGGAGGAGGAGCGAATGGTCCCAACCTCTGAGTCCTCCACTTCTAGAGGTAACTGTTTCAAGATTGGTGCCCTTCAGAGCACCTTCTGTCCCTGCCTCCCCTCTCACTGGTGCAGAGGACTCTTCCATTATGGCCAAAGCCATCAGTTTGATCAAAATGTGAGCCCACGAACGATTTTATTTTCCCGATGTTAATTGTGACCTGTTGTTGGAGGATATGTAAAGTTCTCTATGGGTTCAGAAATTATGAGCTCTTTCTCCGTGCATGCAAAATAGTAAAATGAACTTGACCTTGGGACAACCAAGAACTTGTTTTCTTTCCCCGTATGACTAGACAAGGTGACTCTGTCCACTCAGTAAAATGTTCTGGTGCTTTCCCTGTATGGTGTGTCTGAGTGTGAATGTACATTGGCAGGACGGGGTGGGGGGGTGAGGGGGTGGAGCAAATTTTGAACTGAAATGAAGTGTGAAGAAGAGATTTAGATCCGGGAGGCCTTTTAGCTAGCATAACGTCCAGTGCTGGGTTCTAGGTGAGATGGTCTGTGTTCCACAGTAGCATGAAGACAAACTTTAGTCTGACTTCTTCCAGAAATAGCAAGCAAAACGAGGGAAGGATGGTGGCTGCTGAGGGATATGGCAGCTGCCACGCCATCCTCCCTGCCTTCTGACCACAGCATATGCACTGTCTAAATATGGATCCTTGGTGTCACCAACCTCTGACTCTCACTCACTCATCCTTGTGAGTCCATCCAACGCCTACTGGGGCCACACACCCTGGGAGGCTCTGAGTCTACAAAGGAGGTGCTTCCTGCCTTCGTGAAATTTAGCCCTGGATAGGGCCATCGGATCCTCCCCTGCCCCAAGTCCTCACCTGTTGGCAGGACCAGCCTCTGTTAACTATTTTGCAGCAGCATAAACACTCAGCAGGAGTGAGTGTTTAAAGAAGAAAGACCCTGCTGAGCAGGGATGTGGGACTGGCCTGGGCTAGCTCTGCAGCCTTGAGCCACCAATGACCCTCCCTGTGTTTTCTCCCCTTTTCTCATCCTGGATGCCCATTGTGTAGGCTAACAGCCGGATGATGATCCCTCCTTGGTGCCAGAGCAGCCTCTGGCTTGTAACCTCTCTCAGTTTCTCTCCTGTTTGGGGCTTTAAAATGAGCTCAGCTCTCCTCCCTGGGAGTCTGCAACCCTGTGTAACTTTGTATCTATCGTCTGTTTTAAATTCAGTGCCTGACCTTCCCTCCATACGCCGCGCAGCAGTGCAGGCCTGGCTGGAGACGGTCTCTGGAGGTAGTCTGGTGATGTTTGTTCCCTCCCCACTCACCATAACCATTCTCTCTCGGCAGCTCCGCTGGTACCTTAACACTAGAATTCTGGTCCTGCTGCTAGTGCATGCCGAGGTCGCGGGTCGGCGGGCGGGGGGGGCACGTGCATGCCTCACTCAGGCAGCCCATCCTTGCATGGACCAGACACGCACCCCACGCCCTTCAGGGAAGGTCTGGAGGAGAGCCTAGAGCATAGACAGAACTGATGTGAACCTGTTGTTATTATTATTAATAAAGGTTGGGGAAAGGCCAAAGCTAAAGGAACTTTTTCAGCGTGATTTTTAAAGTCTGTAGTAGTTCAGTTATGTAGCAGTTGGGTGTGAAGATAGAGGAATCAGTTAATATTCCACCAAATCACCCAACTACAGAGGACAAGACATTGAGGACTCAAGGACCTATGGAAGACTCCTCAGTGAAGAGGGGGGCACAGGCAACCTCTGTACTGAGGTGCAAGGTCTGTTTAAATACTTGGGCCAGGAGATAGCTGAGAAACCTTCGTTGTCTCTCCTGACCTTTTCTGGAGAGATGTCTCTCAATGTGGGCAACAGCCGTGCTCGGTGGGGGCAGGACAGTTCTGTGCATTATGGGACAATTAACTTCCCTGGCCTCTGCCCTCAAAACGTCAGCCACGCAGCCTCAACCTCCTGCCCCAACCAAAAGTGCCCCACACAGTATCAAATAGCACTTGAAGGAGGGCAGTGTTGTCCCCTGGTTGAGAACTGTAGTCCTGGTGGTTGCTTCTAGGCTGAGTAGGATGGGAGCCCCCAGATCTTCACCACCTGTCTCTGAGCAGCCCCGCTCATTGTCCTCACTCGTGGGCACCAGGCACACAAGTCACAGAGCTGCAGGGAGAGCTGGACCTGTGGTCACACCCAAGCCCTGGGAGCAGAAGCTGCTGGCCATCTCTCCTAACCAGTCAGTCTCCCAGGATGGTGGAGAAGGCTGGGGTGTCAGGACTTCCCAGCTGGCAGCTGAAACAAAGCAGAAGCTCAGTATGTCTGTGATTCCCAGCTTCCATAGTGTGTGGCAGCTTCTAGCACTCTGCACTCCATCCTAACACGGGTGAACCTCCCAGTTCCATCCCTCGAGCTGCGTTTCTCCAGCACCTGCTGCTGCTGCATTGATGTCCCTCACTTGTTTGTTTTTTGATATATGTGACAATTGTTCCTTTCAAGGTACTCACAAGGACTGTAGACTTAGTACCTATCTGACTCTACAACAGGCATTCCCTAGTAGCTGCTCTGAGTTGGAGAACCACGTGGGGGCCGAGGGACAGGGCCGGGGATCGGGCTATCCTGACTGGAGCTGTGCCAAGCCGAGGAGTCTTGTCATGGTCTCCTTGGTGCTCCCATCCAGGACACTTGCCGACAGAGTATAAATTATCATCTTGATGTCCAGGGACTCAGAGTCATTTAAGCATACATGTTGGGCATGATGGGCTTTAATGGAATGAGCCCTGCTTCCACTTCCACTGGGTTGGAGTGACTGCCAAAGTAGAAAAATTCAAGGGGGAAAGAGAGGCCTCTCTGTGCCTTACCACTTCACAAATGGTGTCATGACGCCATGAGCTCGTTATCCAGATGATAGCTCAGGTTTGAGGAGGTACAGAGACTTCTGTTTGTTCCTCAGAAATCCTACTCCTGGAGTTTGACAAACTGAAACAGCAATGTGATCATATAAATGCTTTAAACCTATGGAAATAATTGAGTAGTGTTACCCCCGGTACTTTTCCCAACAAATGCCACCATCACAGGAAAGCGTCTTGGCATTACCAGCTCCATGGGCTACTCTGGTATCTCAAAAGGAGGGGTGTGATATCCACTATGTGCCAGCCTAGAACTTATTCTGGAACTCTCCCATCTTTCCACAGAGTCCATCCCAAACCTATTTTGTATGCTTCCCCAGAATCAGATGCAAGTCATCACCTTATTTTTAATAAGCTTGAGTATTCAAAAGGGGTGGTAAGATAGTTATACAGCTTAAGGAATTATTACTATTGTTATTTATTTTCTGAGAGAATACAACTGTGCGTGCGAGGAGGGGCGGGGTGGGGGAATGTGCAGAGGGAGAGAGGATCTTAAGCAGACTCCCCATCCGAGTGGGGAGTCCAGTGCGGGGCTGGATCTCACGACTCTGAGATCATGACCTGAGCCGAAAGCAAGAGTCAGATGCTTAACCGACTGAGCCACCCAAGTGCCCCAAGGAATTTTTTTTTTTAACAAAAACACCTGTGACTAGGTCAAGAAAGGACACAACCCCAGCATCTTCAAAGTGCCCCTTGACTTTCCTTGACTTCCTTCATACTCAGACCTTAGTGTCCACTCTCAGTGTTTGTGCCACACTCACTGTGCACGTGCTTCCAGAAGCAGGGATACAGATTCACAAGGCTGGATGATAAGGAGACCAGTGACCTGAGAGAGCCTCTCCTTGAGAGGCTTTGAAGAAATCTACCCAGCTGTGCCACAGCCCATACTTCTGCTGCCCACTGCCCCCCTGGGCTTTGAGCCTCCAGCTCTAGGATGTATACATCTAAGCATGACCCCTTTTCCTGAAGTGAGAACCTCTAGAGGTGTTTGGAGAGTGGCTGTGTTTAGAACCCTGGAAGATGCCCTTAGAGCCCCTGGACAGACGGATCTGTGAGTCCCAGGTAATGCTGGGATCTCACAGCATCCTTTAAAGCAGCCCGTGTTGCTTTCTTAATTACTTTCTCTTAGTCCAAGCTGTTAGTGCGAGTTTCAGGTATGCTTGGGAACAGGTCTGAGAGAGAGAGTATGTGTGTGTGTGTGTGTGTGTGTTTAGGGGCTGGTTCCTCCTGAGGAATATGAAGTCGACGCAAGCTTTGCCTTGTTCAGCAGCACCGAAGGGCTATTCTTGAGTCTAGAATATGAACTTTACATACCCTCCCACACACTTTAAAAAAAAATTTCTCTGAGTTACCACAAGCAAAGCTGCAACCCCTGCGGGTTGAAAGGGGAGGTCGTTGCCTTCAGGTGTCCCGTCGGTCACTCATCCAGCAGGGGTCTCCCCTGCACACAGCACCGCACCTGCTAGATGAGCAGCATGGCCATGAGCACATCACCTAAAGTGTCTGGCCCCGGATTCCCCTCCAACCCTCTAGCATATATGGTAAGGATTAAGACTTGTGGCATGTGACAAGGTCCAGAGAATGCTGGCATGAGAGTCATTGTTGCTGCTGGATCGGCAGCTGGTGTCTGTCTGCTGGGCCTGGGGAAGCAGCGCATCCCCTCTGTCCTTACAGGGAGGAGCTTACAGCAGCCTCGGGGACAGGGGGGTGGCCAGAGCCAAAGCTGCTCTCTTGCACTGGGCCCGCTGGAGCAGAGCCGAGCTAGCACCATGTACTCGGTCCCAGGCCCTCACCAGCACCCCAAATCCAGACCCCTCAGTCCCTCTGCCCCCTTCTTAAGGTGTTCACCTGGAAGCCCTGGGAAGACCACCATCTGTGTACACCTGCACAGGCAGGCTCTCCATCTATCTGTCCTTTTCTTCCTTCCTTTGAATGTTTCTGCTTTACAGTCCCATTTGATGAGAATGACCTGGAGGAAGACGTGGACTCGGAGCCAGCAAAGATAGAAGGGGAGGCCACAGAGAATGGGGACACAGGGGACACTGGTGCTGAGCTGGACGATGGTACGGGGAACCCCAGAGCCTCCTCTCTGCACTGCGCTAACCACCCTCTTCCTCCCAGTGTGTGACTGAAACTCCGGAAAGATAATAGATGTTAAAGCAAAAAGCAAGGCACTCAGACGAGACAGCTGTTAGTTAGGTCTGCTGGTCACGCCCCTTGTTCTGGCACTAACCTGAACACATGTGGCTCCGCCCCTTGGCCACTGTCCAGCATGGCCTGCGTTCAGTAAGCTGTGCTTGGGAAACCAAGCAGCTTGGGTACCCTGTGGAAGGTCTGTGAATGCGCTCAGAGGGGACCTACAAGGAGATGGCATAAGAATGACAGTCTGGGTGGCTGGGGAAAGGGGGCAGAGAGCAGCCTGAGAAATGAGCAGAGTCCAGGCAGGACTGGGGAGTGCAGGCTGTGGGATTGAAGAAGCACAGACCTCAGGTGAGGCAGACCCTTCCCAGGCGCCGGTGCTGTGTTTCACTCTGTTGTGGCCCGTCAGGTGCTGTCGGGTGCATTTAGAAAAAGAATGAATGGAGCTCCGTAGGCTTCGGTGAGAGCACAGCGTTGCAGAGAATAAGGCACTTTGGGCTGGGGCTCAGGAGCTTGGTGGGCCCAGTGGGCAGAGCTTAGCAAGGGCGCAGGGCCAGGTCCTGACCTCAAGCAGTGACACTGGTTTGGCTGCTCTCGGGTACAGGGATGCCAGGGCCTCACTCGGGTGCTGTGCTCTCCCTTCGGCCCGCCAGATCAGCGCTGGTCTGACGGGATCCCATCGGATGCCGAGACGGATCTCCGCGTGCAGCACCAGGAGGCGGTAGAGGCAGACCTGGAGCTGAGGGTCTCAGAGAATGAGGAGGAGCCACCTGAGGTCACACCAGGGCATCCGGAGAGAAGTAAGTCTGTTGTCTCAGGAGAAACTGCTTCCAGAATTCCCGCTGAGAGCCCACCATGGTGAGAGCAGCCCCGAGGACACAGGTCACGGGAGCAGAGCTGCAGCAGAGTCGGCATGATGCATGCCAGCCCCCAGGTGTCTTCCTGCCCCTGCCCCATGCAGGGACCCTGCACATGACTTCTCCGACAGCCCTTTTGTGTGGGCTCTGGAGCTGTGAAAGGGTGGGAGGTCCGTCTCCTAGCTGCACACAGATCACACACTAATGACACTAGCAGAAGTGGCATCCGGGGACACTCTGGAAAGCATTTTCCTTCAGAGCCGGCTGGGAGAGGAGCCCTCCGAGAGAAGGGAAGGTGGTAGAGCTTCCACTTACATACCCTGTTTCTGTTCTGTTCAGGTCTCACCCGGGTCCCCAGCCCTGCCCTGTCCCCTGAGGAGCAAGCTGGTCTGCGGTCCCCAGGCCACAGCCCTAAGGCAGAGGTAAGGGCTCGCAGCTCACTGTGGGGGACAGGACCAATGGGACCCTGAGTGCACATAGTAATTCCTTTGTCTTAGAGCCTGGATGTGAACCCACTTTTTGATTCTTGTGCTCAGTGGGGCTGCTGGAAACAGGAGTGGCAGAGGGGATGCAGCTCAGTCCTCACCCTGGGCAGTGTCCCTAATCCTGCATGGCCCCAATCCAAAACCTGGGTCATCCCACCACTGTGTCACTCTGCTATCATACCACACCATTTTATTTTTTTTTTATACCACACCATTTTAAAAGTAAATGTATTTTTAAGTTAAAGCAATAATTTTTATGGAATCGTTGGTTTGATATGATGATGCATTTGTTTCTTAGTGTTAGGTTAAAATGAATGTTTGAGTTTTAAAATAAAAATATGCATCTGAATTACCAGTGGTTTGTGAGCCACACATTGGAGAATGCTCCGTAAACAGATCACAACAGTATGTCCTAGGGAACATGTTTCACAAGATGTGATCTGAAGGACAGATCGGGGAGGGAGGCCAAACTCAAGACCTACACTGGCTTGATTTGGTCTTTGGGATTCTAAGAAGTAAGATGAATTTGGTGATTTCATCCATGAAATTGGGGAAGCCTCACTGAGACTCATGGGTGGGGTGATATAAGGTTCTTACAGGAATATCTGGGTCTTTGAGCTTCCTGGGATGGGCAATTCGTAGTCTAGACTGTAAAAAAATAGCTGTTTTAAATCTTAGAGTGTTGGTCCCTATGTTCATACATCAGAGACGTAGAGCTCATGGGGTCTGGAGTCGGAAGAGCAGAATCTATCAGTGTGCCGTGGCCAGAGTCCATCTCAGCGCACAGAGAATTTAAGATGTGGTTTTTTGTTTTTGTTTTTGTTTTTATGATAGGCACACAGTGAGAGAGAGAGAGGCAGAGACATAGGCAGAGGGAGAACCAGGCTCCATGCACCGGGAGCCCGACGTGGGATTCGATCCCGGGTCTCCAGGATCGCGCCCTGGGCCAAAGGCAGGCGCTAAACCGCTGTACCACTCAGGGATCCCCTAAGATGTGTTTAGATGAATCAAACCCTGAAAGCTGAGTCTGTTCAACAAAGTGGAGTGGCTTTAAAAATGGAACAAGTAGGGCAGCCCCGGTGGCACAGCGGTTTAGCGCCGCCTGCGCCTAGGGTGTGATCCTGGAGACCCTGGATCGAGTCCCACGTCAGGCTCTCTGCATGGTGCCTGCTTCTCCCTCTGCCTGTGTCTCTGCCTCTCTCTCTCTGTGTCTCTATGAATAAATAAATAAATAATCTTAAAAAAAAAAATCTTAAAAAAAAATCTTAAAAAAATCTTAAAAAAAAAAATAAATAAAAAATAATCTTAAAAAAAATGGAACAAGTAGAGCAGAAAGTGAGAACCACTCTCCTGGAGCCATTTAAATGACAGCCTAAAGGACAAAGAGAAGAATTAGTTTCATAAACACAGGTTGTTTGTGAGAGAGCTCCCAGTGGGTTTCTACTGACCACTGAACCCTGCCTTCTTAGCAGCTTCTATCTTCCTTTTCTGCAGGGGGCCCAAATCCCACTTGTCTCTGTTGTCACCAAGGCAAAATTGCCTGAAGAGAACCTTTTCCCCAAGCCTTTGCTCCCCAAAGTGAAGCCCAAGGTGGAAGTGCCCTGCAGTCAGAGAGCTGCATGCTCCCCCATCCGTTCTCAGCCAGTGGCTCTGCCAGAAGCCAGGACACCTACCTCCCCAGTGAGCTCGCAGTGCCTGTCGCCTTTGGCCACCTCCACCCCCACCAGCACCCAGCTCCCCATTTGCTCCCAGCCTCAGCCTTCCTCTGAGACCACGGCCCCATCCCCCACCAAGTCCCCCATACGGCTCCAGCCTGTTTCAGCCAAAACATCTATCCCAGTGGTTCCCCTCCCCTTGAAGAACCAAGGGGACACCAAGGACAGGCTGGGCAGCCCTCTCGCTGTGGATGAGGCCCTGAAGCGGAATGACCTGGTGGCAGAGTTCTGGATGAAGAGCGCCGAGATCCGCCGCAGCCTCGGGCTCACACCAGTGGATCGGAGCAAGGTGTATGAGCCCAGCTTCCCTTCGCCTGCCTTTAAACCAGTGTCCCTAAAATCCTATGCAGTGGAGAAGTCTCCCGAGGGGGAGGGACTCCAGCTTCTGAAGCCTCCACCTGTTCCTAAGAGACTAGGCCTGCCGAAGTCAGACGGTGACCAGCCCTTCCTGCCAACCCCCAAGTCCCCGTCGGACAGAGAGCTGAAAAGCTCCCAGGAGGAGAGGAGAGATCTGTCGAGCAGCTCCGGGCTGGGCCTTCACGGGAGCTCCTCCAACATGAAGACTTTGGGCAGCCAGAGCTTCAACACATCAGACTCCACCATGCTCACTCCCCCTTCAAGCCCACCGCCACCACCACCCCAAGACGAGGAACCCGCAACTCTTCGGAGGAAGCCATATCAGACTCATGAGCATAAGGACGCTGAGCCCAAGGCCTCGGTGATTCCACCACCACCACCTGCGACGTTCATGCGGGCCCCCCGGGAGCCCACCCAGCCCCTCCAAGAGGAGATGCGGAAGTCGTTTGTGGAGAGCGTGGATGAGATCCCATTTGCCGATGATGTGGAGGACACCTATGATGACAAGACCGAGGACTCGAGTCTCCAGGAGAAGTTCTTCACACCCCCCTCCTACTGGCCCCGCACGGAGAGGCCCCTCCACCCACCCCTAGCCAAGGAGAATGGTAGGTTGCCTACTCTGGAGAGTGGGGTCCAGCCACAGAAGAGGGGCCTGCCCTTAGTCTCTCCAGAAGCCAAGGAGCTGGCTGAGGAGCGCATGCGAGCCAGGGAGAAGTCTGTGAAGAGCCAGGCGTTGAGAGACGCTATGGCCAAGCAGCTGAGTAAGATGAAGGAAATGGAGATGGCGGCTGGGACCTCCAGTCCCCCAGGAGGCACCTCCCACAAAGCCTCCTCTGTTCCCTCCAAGGGCAAAGACCTCAGCCCCGAGTCCCCTAGACGCCCAGTTCTCAAAGGCCCCAGGGAGCCTGCCCTGAAGCACGAAGCCACTAGTGAGGAGGTCCTCTCCCCACCATCGGACTCAGGGGGCCCAGATGGTTCGGTCACCTCATCCGAGGGCTCCAGTGGGAAGAGCAAGAAGAGATCGTCACTCTTCTCCCCCCGCAGAAACAAGAAAGAGAAGAAGTCCAAAGGTGAGGGCCGGCCCCCGGAGAAGCCCAGCCCAAGCCTTCTGGAGGAAGCTGCTGCCAAGCCCAAGTCCCTGTGGAAGTCGGTCTTTTCCGGGTACAAGAAGGACAAAAAGAAGAAGGGTGATGACAAGTCCTGTTCCAGCACCCCTTCCAGCGGTGCCACTGTGGACTCTGGCAAGCACAAGATGTCCCCTGTTGTGAGAGCAGGTAGGTCGACACCAAGAGACCCGTCCTAGGGCAGGGCATGAGGGGGCTGTCCTCCAGCCATTGGTTTTTCTCAGAAAATCCATTGCTTGTGCTGCATCCCCGAGGGTTCCTAGGAGCTATGCTAACAGGGTGAGGAAGAAGGAAACGGAACCGTGGGCTTGCAGGGCATATTCTGCAGGATAGAATAATTCTAAAACTCAGCTTGGAACTGAGTAAGGGAGACTTGGGAGGCCTGTGCCCTTTCTCAAGCCACATGACGCCAGAGGAGGGCCTGATTCTGAGCAAGGTGGAGCGGTGGCCCCTTGGGGAGGAGCAAGGCTGGCTGTCTTTGCAGCACCGTCTACGTGGTGTTGGCCCTGGGTTAAGAGTCACTCGAACTGGAAAGAAATCCAACTTCTGTCCTGCTCCCCTGGGTGGCTCAGGCGAGTGTAGAAATCAGGTAAGCACTGTGGTGTCCTCGATTTGTCTCTCATTTCCATCCCCTTAGAGCTGCACCTGCGGCGCCAGTTGAGCTTCTCCGAGGACTCAGACCTGTCCAGTGATGACATCCTTGAGAGGTCCTCCCAGAAGTCCAGGCGAGAGGTATGTAGGCCCTATGGTGGGGCTCCAGAAGGGGTCAAGCCTAGCCCAATCCTCTGTGTAGGATTGATTGGTCTTTGATGAGGTGGAAGAAAAGGAAAGCAAATCTCAAGCCCGGGGTGAAGTGAGCACCCTCTTCTGAGCTCCCAGCAGGTACAGCTGAATCCTGAGTCCAGCCCAGGCTCAAGTAAGAGACACATAAAGGGAGTTCTTCTCTTGGGCATTTTCTTTTTAGTGAACAGCTGGGGCTTATTTATTTCAATGGCAAGAGTTCCTGTGTTTCATTCTTGGGAAGAAGACAGAGACATTCCACGCTCAGAGATTCACTAGATTTTCAGCAAGCTACCGGCATTGTCCTCAGAAATCCCATGTGGAATAGCATCCACCCATGTCCAGAGTGACAGGAGGAAGAAGTTGCTCATGCCCCTGAGTCTGGAGGACGTTGGGACAGGCACGATGAATTTAGCAGTAGACAGAGGTTAAGTCAGTGAGGAATGTGCCCTATCATCCTGTGTGCTCTGTACATTTGTGGGTTAGAGAGGAGTGTTTGCTCTTAAAGAACCAGTCCAGGACCCTGACCTGGATTCTGTGCCAAGTAGGGCACTGTGGATCGGAACTCATCCCTCGCAAGGCCCCAGACTTGGGAGATAATATGGCCACGCAGCCCTCCTGAGAAGCAAACCCTCAGTGTGGAAGGGCTCTTGGGTATTTATTCCATTTTCTGATTTCCAAGGGCTCTTGTAGCTCTGTGTGGATACAGTGAGGTTAAAGGAGGGAGAGGGGTTAGAGAAAGTTCTAACAGGGCGTCTGTGCCTCAAAGACAGTAGTGGGTTGGGGCCTACAATTCAGAAAGGCCTGGGCAGCACCTGAGGGCAATTGAAACCATACCATCTCCACTGTGTGACCACAGGACACACACACTCACCGTCCTGTCCCAGGCGACAGCCCAGCTATTTTCAGCTCTCTTTTCTGAATGAAAAATGTCCCCAGAACATCATATACCTTCTTCACAAGGTTCTCTGGGGCTCGGATTTGAGTCTGCCCTCCCCTGAGCCCTGCACATGTCTGTTAGGTGAAGATGGCTTCTGCACCTGTTGCCAGTCCCCTGTCACTGCCCAACCCAGCCTTTAGCAACCTGACACACTGGAGGAACCCATCTCTTAGTCCTCTCCTCCTTGGTCTCTTGATCTCTCTGGGCCATGCCAGCTGTTTACCTATCCACTATCCTAGAAGAACGTGTGAACAGTCAGGCCTCCTACCTGCCCTGCCATGTGCAGAGGCAGCTTCCACCTGCCCCAGCCCGACCAGCTCCGAGTCCAGCTCTCCCCATAGGTAGCAGCACTACTATCAAGAGTGGCCCTGAGAACTGTTTCTGGACATGTACATGGGTCCCTAAGCATGTGCTGACGCTGGGAACTGGCACTGCTTTGGGAGTTAGGGGGGCCAGGAGGGGTCGGCGAAGGACAGTGTGGTCTGGGGTTCACTTGGCCTCTGTTCAGCCAGTTCATCTCCTGTGGGTCAGAAACTCCCTCTGTGGTGGGTTTTGTGGTCATTCTCGCCACTATTTCTCTATCAATGAATGAAATGTCGTGGTGGGACACCGAGTGCTGGGGTGCCCTGCTGGCTGTACCACACTGTCTTCCGGCAGTGTGGGTCCCTGAGGACAGCCTCCCCTGGGGCCTTGCTGGCCTGAGGCACGTAGCGAGCTCTTCCCCTTCTGAATGACCAACAAGCCACAGACCCCACTTCTGGAATCCCAGAATCAGAGGCCTTGGGGGCCTCACGGTCCACGTGTGTCCCACAGAGGCTGAGCAGGGAATTTAAAGACAAAGCTGAACCTGCACAGGTTGACCTGAATCCTGTGGGGTCAGGCTGGGTGAGAACATGCGCTGTATTTTCAAGGATGGAAGCCAAAGCAGGAAAACAAAACAAAAACAGCCATGCCAGACTCTTTGGAATAATTTAGTGAATTTGATCCTGGATAGTATAATATATGTAGATGTGCAGTGATTCCACATCAATGCTAAGTTCTTGTAAGACATTAAGGGACTATAGTATTGTAGGAAAATGTGTCTGTTCTTAAGAAGTACATGCTAAAATTTGTAGGCATAAGAAATGCCTACAGATGATTCAGGAAAAAAAGATTATATATATCAAATATGTGGCAAAATGCTAATATTTAGCAAATCTAGGTAAAGATGTTCATTGTCCTTTTCCAACTTTTCCTACGTTAGAAATTTTTCAGAGCAGTAAGTGAAGGGAGTGGGGACACCTAAAGGGACAGTGGGGTTGGAACTCAAGAGGGAGCATCTTGCTAACACGCCTGACCCTAGCAGCTGGGGAAATGGTTCCTCTTACATCACATACCCGTCTCCAAGTCAGGCGTCTGTGAAACAGGTGCCTGAGTTTTCTTTCATTAAAAAAAAAAAACAAAAAAAAAAAAAACTCAAATTGAAAATAACATTTTTATTCAAAATGTTTACTTGGAAAAATTAAGATAACACAGATTAAATATATACATCACCTCTAACCCTACCAACAAAAGATCATCTTCATTCACCTCTTTTCTTTCCCTCATCTGACTTTACATATAAAGTGATGCACTGTGTCTTAAGCCCTGGGACCCAGCCATGGGCGTGTGCGTTTGCTCTTGGATAGACTGGCCCTGGTCCCCGTCTCACAGCAGAAGCAGCGGCCCTGGCTGGCCTCATGCTCTCAGCACAGCACAGATGTGTCATAATTTCACCCTTCTAGTCACTACAGACTGAAACCATGCTAAGTAGGGCGCTGTGGATCTGACCTCCTCCATCAAGGATTGCCCCCACCCCCTTGACTTTGTACAGCAGCCACAGGTGCCCACATTCAGTGCTGTTCCTCAGTTGTGGTTACATTGTTCCTATGGAGTGGCTCACATGCTGCTTGGGGAATTATCTGTCTTCTGTTTTTTTAACTGACTGTTCTAATAATGAGATTCATCCTTTTGCTCTGGTTTGTGGGAGAGATGAGTCAGTCTGAGGCAAGACATATGTGCCTGATATATTTTTGGTGAATATCAGTTATTTATGCTACTTAACACCCCTTTCACAGTGTATAATCAAGAAACGGCCCCCAACCCCATCCAAGATTTCTTTGCCAGCAGAGACAGAATCCTCTAGAAGAGAACCTTAGTGATGCTGCTCAGTATGCTCTGCATCTGTGTTTCTGTGTCCCTGGCAACAGGAATTTCCCACCACCTGTGCCCCCTGCAAACACTGAGCTGAAAGTCATCTGAATTTCCACAAATGATTGGGTTACTGAAGGAGAAATAGCATCTATACCCATATATTTGAATGGCTTTATTATACCCAGGGGAGAGTGAAAAGAGAAGAGAGAAGATTTGAGGCATAACAAGGAAGAGCCGTCTTCTCAGTAGAAAAGTGAACCCAGTCCTTATTCAGAAACTGGGGTTCACTGGCCTCTGCTGCTAGGATCTGAATCCCCCGGTTCCTCACTTCCGCAGTCCTGTGTGATGTTGTGAAAAATAATCATGCGTTTTAGTCTTTAGTCTTCCGTGTTTGTTTTAAACTTCTGATTTTGCTCCATTTCTGTGTTCTAGTTTTAATTATTTTAATTGTTATTATTACTATTCTGTTTTGTTTTCCGTTGCCATTCCCTTAAAAGTCGGTTTATGTACCACACGCCTTGGCATTCAAGAGATCATATCCATCAAAGGTAGTGTCTCATTCCCATGGCTGGTCATTGTTGCATGCATGTCTGTGATTAACCACCCGGAGCAGCCCCCAGCCCTGGCTCTCCAGCCACATCCTCACTAACTGTTCACACATGCATGGAGCACTAGCAGACACTGGCAGCAGAACATTCTTGAGCCGTGTCATGGCGGAGGAAGGTGAGATCCCCTGCTCCTGACTGGCTGGAGTGCACGTGGTCATCTTACTCCAGGGCCGCCCCTTTGGGACTAAGCACCAAGGAGTAGGGAGTTCACGAGCCCTCAGCTCCATGCCTTGCAAGGTGAAAGGCTGAGGGCACCAGAACACTGCAGTGATCCTTAAGGACTTACCTGCTCAGCTGGCCCTCCAGTGTCACTTGAGCTCTTAAAGATTATTAGACTAGACTCCTGAGTTGAATTCAGAAGTCTCTTAAAGTCTTTCAAAGACTGTCTCTCTCTTTTTTTCCCCATGGAGGAAATAAAGAAGACATTAGGAATAGAGATCTCTTAGTGGTTGGTCAGTGTTCACACGAGGCACCTGACACTGCCTTGCACTGTCAGTGCCCACGTTTGCAGGTGGGGCTGCTCAAACAGTTGTAGGCACGAATGTGCCCTGGATCTGGCCTGTGGCCTCCTTAGGGCCTGAGAGCGGCGGCTGGAACCACCCCACCAGACCGCCTTCCCACCTCCTCTCCGTGGCCCACCGCTGCCTTCTGTGCAGGCCAGGGAGGCAGGCCAGCTTCACCTCTGTATCTCCCTTCTTCAGACTGTACTAGTTAGTATGGGGTTCGTGCAGTTAAAATAGAAGCACCCCTATTTTCTCTACTTCAGATGTTACTTCTTAGAGAACCATATAAATATCACTCATCTGAAGGAAGTAGCTTTCCATACATAACAAGAAAATGAAAGGATCCTGATTTTTTTTTCCTTTCCCCTGTATGCCTCCCAGAAGCAGGAAAGTCTTAAGAGCAGACATCCTTCCAGGGAAAACGTGTGATCTCTGAGATAAAGGAGCACATGACACTTGGTCCACTGAACTTCCTAACAGTCAGGCCCCACTCAGCATCCTGTCCCCATCACAGTGACAGCGGGCAAGTAGCTCACCTGTAGATACGTGGCATTCAGGGCTCCAGCAAGGACCTGTGTCACTGAAGCCTCTGGCAGAGCCTCAGCCTGGCAGCGTGTCCTGCAGGCCCTCTGCAGAGGGGCGGCTCCCACCCAGGGTGCCCCCACTGCCCCCTGCCCCCTGCCAACCAGTGCTCAGACCCGGCCCAGCCTGCTGCCCCTGACTGAGGACACCTCTCTCATTCCCTCCAGCCGAGAACCTACACAGAGGAGGAACTGAATGCCAAGCTGACCCGGCGTGTGCAGAAGGCAGCTCGTAGACAGGCCAAGCAAGAGGAGCTGAAGCGGCTGCACCGAGCACAGGTGAGATCCCTGAGTGGGAAGGAGCATCCTCCTCTCCAACACTGCTTGTCCTTGTCCATGTTGCAGGAGGGTAAAGAGGACAGAGCAGAGGTAGATGGGGTGTCCCTGACGCTGGAGAGGGCAGCCTTATCATGTCAGCCTCTGGCTTGATGCAACTGCAGAAGCCTCGTTTTTATGGAATTATTGGTAGAAAAGGAAGAGCCAGGCTTTGAGGTTCCTAAATTCCTTGCTCTGGAGTAATCACTGTAAAATCAACTAGTTCAGTCGTGATAACTATTATCAAGAGGTGATCTGTGACTTGTCAGCCTCTGGTGGGCCTGAGATTTCCAGGTCAGAGCTATCCTCCAGGCATCAGCCTCTATCTTCAGGCCTCATAGGCCCTAGACCATTCCAGATTATCTTTCTGGAACAAAAAATAATTTTCCTCTTTTTTTTTGAAGATTTTATTTATTTATTCATAAGAGACACAGAGAGATCAAGGCAGAGACACAGGCAGAGGGAGAAGCAGGCTCCCTGCGGGGAACCTGATGCGGGACTTGATCCTGGGATTCTGGGATCATGTCCTAAGCCTAAGGCAGACGTTCAACTGCTGAGCCACCCAGGTGCCACAAAAAATAATTTCTTCATATAAAGTACTAAAAGATATCTAAATACAATATGTTTTTTAATGAAATTGTGTGTGTGTATAGTTGTATTTGTATTAGTACACTAATCACAAGCTGTAAACAATGAGAAACGCTAACAACAAACCCAAATGCCAAGATGCTCCTCTGAATTCCATGTTTAGTAAGCATCAAAAACCAATCATTTAGTCCTTTTCTTGAACCTTACTCTGTATCCACATTCTCTACATTGACTGGAACCCTGGATTTTATTTCATTTTCTCTGTGCCATTTTCCAGATGTATGTCTTTACCTACTGTTTTGGGAATTGAATGTCCTTCTAGTATCTATGATTAGTCCCCACGTAGTGCAGAGAAACTTCTCGCTATGAGCTTCCAAACAGATTCTGGTTTGGCATTGTGGAATCTGGCATTGCTCCATTCTAGATTTTTTTTTTTTTTTTTTTTTTTTTTTTAACCTTAGAGACAGTGTTTCTGCAGTAGCCTCCAGGAGCCCTTGGTAGTGCTTTAGCAGCCTCGAGATTAGCAGGTCTTAGAGGGATGTGGCGCGTCAGTCCTTCCAGTAGGAGCTGACATCACCTCCGGTCTCTGAACAGCCCTGCAGAGGGCTGGACAAGCACCCTCATGCCATGGTGCTTACTAACGATGGCCCCAGGGGATTTGGTGCAGGGGGTCTTCACACCACACTCTGGGCAAAGCTTTTCCAAGTTCTGGACCTAATTTGTTTTTCTCCCTGTTTGTGTTTGTAAAGTTTAGCGGTCCTCCTGAAGCTAGGAGACAGGAGAGAACGATGGGTGCTTACACGGTCCCATTCTCCCCGCAGATCATCCAGAGGCAGCTGGAGCAGGTGGAGGAGAAGCAGAGACAGCTGGAGGAAAGAGGGGTGGCCGTGGAGAAGGCGCTCCGTGGTGAAGCAGGTATTGTCCAGGTCTCCTTTGTGAGGAGGTTGGTTAAGCCCCCACCCCCACCCCCCATGGCCACAGGCTAGTTTTATGTCCCCTTATCTGGAACTCAGCTTCTCTTCCAGCAGGGTTCTCTGGGGCCCTTCATCACTAATATTGGGGCTTCTATTAAACAAAGGAAAAGGAAAGCATCTCTGTTTGGAACTGCCCTGGGGCCTGGACTTGTTCTTCCACCCTGTCAGAGGGTGGCCATCTAGCTATAGAACGAAGTCAGTCCACTCCACATGTTGATGGCGAGCACTGGGCCGCCTCCCCTCTTCTCCACCCTGCCTCCCTCCCACATCATTTCCTCTAGAAGAAAATAGCTGGGATGAGGGACACTGTACCACAAGGAGCCATCACAGAACTGCATGAGTGGGGTCCCTAGCCTGCTCCCCACAACCACCTCCTCTGTTTAGCTTTTTGGGCTCCCTCTCCTGCTCAGACTACACTGAGAACGGGAGGACCCATGCTATACAGAGCTCTAGCCACATCCCATGTGCAGAGCACACAGGCTTCCCTGCCAGAACGCAGGATCTGTGTCATTTGGGGCAGGGTGAACAGACTCAGGGGACAGTGGCGAGCCAGCACAGTATACAGCAGGGAATGGCTGTGCGGGCCATATGCTCGGTGGCTGCTGTTCCCAGAGAAGAGCTGCAGAATGCAGTGCGGTCACACCTACTGCCGGTCCAAGGAGCCCATAAGGTGGCTTCAGCAGTTGGGGACTCAGGACACAAGGAAGTACCTGAGTCATCTGGTTCCAAGGGCCCAGGAGGAAGCCCTTTAAACCACTGGGTCAGCCCCAGCCAGAAGCCCCACTCCAGTGTGGAGTGGCTGGCCTCTGCTTTCTCCAGAGTCCATGAGTGTCAGCCAGACTCTGGACGGGGAAGCTTCCATCTCATAGGGAGCACAGGCCTCCCGGCTCAGCCTTCAGGTTGTGAGGCTAAGGATAAAGAAAGGAGGTGACCTAAGTTTGCAGTGGCCCTTATTCTTTTTTCTGGTGTGGCAGAGGGGCAGGGTTGCCTACACCTCCTGGCAGGGAGGCTCTCTGTAAACTGAGGAACCAATAAGAGGCAGCCAGGAATGGGGCCGGTTGCTGCCACTCAATCTTGCAGAGCTGACCTCACAGTAGTATGTGCCTGATGTGAAGATGAATTCATAGGGCTTGGCAGGGGTAGAGTCCAGGTTCAAGCATAGAAGAAGATCTTTCCAGGCCCTTCAAGGCCTAGAAATTGCAGCTGAACAGTCGACTCAGTGATGACCTTCAGGTGAAGAGATGGGATGGGGGAGAAAGATGAGGATGTGACATTCTCAGCTTTGTGCTTTACCTGATGCTGGAGTGACTGCTTGAAGCCTGGGCCACAAATGACATGCAAAAAGGCGAACCACTGAGCAGCCTGTAAGCCAGAAGCCTGGGATGTGTGACTACAAGGAAGCACTGGCCCTCGTGTCAATGAGTGGAGATTCAGGTTCACCTAAGGGAGTTTCTAGGCTTCCAGATGAAGCTGTGGTGTCCCCCACCATCCTGTTTTGGCTTCCTGCCCTGCGTGTGCTTCTTTGGCCTCCTCAGTTAAATCTGACCACCTGGTGGGAGTTAGCCCAAGCCCCCCAGGGATGCCCTGCCCAGCTGTTATCAGGACTCACAGGGCCCAACCCTGTTGCTTTCTCTTCTTGCAGATGTCAGGAGGGAGCCTTGACCCATCTTCATTCCTTCTTACCCTTTCCCACAGATTACTCCTGCCTAGATGGAAAGTGAGGGATAGATCTTCCAACACGTCAGAATAACTCAACAGGCTTGCACACCTCCACGTCATTGTTAGCCTAAGTCCTTAAGGAAGACAGTCTGCGCGTCCTCCTCACAGGGTTCTGAGGTTCAGGTGGGCCGCCCCAGGGTCGGTGATTTCTATAAAGCACTGTGCACCTATTGGATGCCTTGCAGTTTGAGACTGTGGCATTGCTTCGGTACTTCTGTAACAGGATGTGTTGTTCAAGCTGCTGACTGCCCAGGGGTCATAGAAACTACCCTTGAAGATTGGTGTGGGAGATTGCCAAAATTCTCCTTTCTAGTTGTTTAGGTAAATTACCTTTTCATAAAAATATGCAACCAGGATTTCATCTAAGTCAGTGGTTTTCAAACTTGTTTCTTAGCAGAAGAACCCTTTATACAAGCCAAATTGTAAGTTCAAGTTTAAATCAAAAAGAACCGCTCTAATGTTGGAAAGCACCAGTTTGGAAATACAGGTTAGAGCAGAGAACTGCAAGTGATAATAGGCCTCAGCCTCCAACCCATCCCTGGGGCCTAGTGTAGAGAACATCCTGATACGCAGAGGGATTTGCCAGAAATTACAACAGTGTTTTAATAGTTCACTGGGAAATCTCAGGATACATGCAGTTTAAATTACCTGGATCCTAGAAGCTGAAGGTGGGAGCAGTTGGAATTGTTTACAGTTGAATCACTAGTAAATCTAGTAGCAGTTCATATTCCTTATAAAGAGTAGATCTCAGAGAAGTGCTCCCAAGTATGCAGTGGACTTACCCTCCTCAGGGATACACTGTGACAGGAGCTGCTCTGACAGGCCGGGTGTCACTGAGTGATGGCTCCCCAGGGGGCTGTCCTGTACAGGTGTTCGAGAGCACTCTATTTACAGGCCAGAATTTAAATAAATATGTAAGGTATCCTGTTCTCTAACACATTTTCAGGGAGTACAGATACTTGTACCTGGAGGGCAGAAGAAACTTGGTCCTGAGAGCCCCACAAAAGCAAGTTTACCTGATTGATGCATTGATGGTCTTCAATGGGTTAAAGTTGGCATATCAAGCTTTTGAATGTAGAGTGTTGTGTAAGTTTCAAAGGAATTCAGAGTATTTGTTAACCTGGTAGTTGGGAGACCACTGGAGTACCACTCAAAGAATGCAAAGGTCTCACAGAACAGTTTGAAAACCACTGTTGTCCAAACTCTTGTAAGCAGAGCTTTATCAAAGCACCTTCATCCAAATACAAATTTGTCCTGTTCTTAAAGACAGATTTTGGTAGCTCCCTTAGATTTCCCCATGATGCATTTGGGAAAGTCTCAGGATACAGTAGCTCCTACCATAAGAATAGATTTCCAGGCGCAGCCCAGGTGGCTCAGCGGTTTAGCGCTGCCTTCGGCCCAAGTTGTTATCCTGGAGACCTGGGATCGAGTCCCACGTCAGGCTCCCTGCATGGAGCCTGCTTCTCCCTCTGCCTGTGTCTCTGCCGCTCTCGCTCTCGCTTGCTCTGTGTCTCTCATGAATAAATAAATACAAATCTTAAAAAAAAAAAAAAAAACAGATTTCCAAACATGCTATTTTCCTTTTCTTATTTTAAGCACATCATGTCTAAGGCTTGCCTCTTGTCAGAAGTCTCAGTGGCCCTGTCCCCACTTGGCAGAGATCATCTTTGAGGCTGAACTGTGACCATTGGCTGTCCTTTCTCTCCTGCTTCTTCATTGCGTTTCTCTTGTTCATCTGTTTGCTCCTGGCTGAGTCCTTAAGGAGACTATCTCAGTTGAACATGGTAGTTTGGAGTCTTGCAGCCATGCCAGCTGGCCCCTTCCCTGAGGGTGCACAGTTAGCTGAGCCTGCCATCTTGTCTCACTTGATGGGCCCAGGCTTCCACAGTTCTCTGAAGGGTCAGACTGTTAGCCAGGCTGTCCTTCCAGAGAAGAGATCTCATATGGACCTGCCATCCTATTGATCTCAATTTGTCTAAGGCTCATGTATATCTGTACCATAAGGGTTAGGTTCAAGAGCCTTCAAGCCTAGGGCAGATGGGATTTCTAGTCTGGAGGACCTGAAAAGCCCTTTGTGTTTCTGGAACCGTGATTCAGATTTTAACCATTGCATCAGCCCTGAGCATGAGTTGAAAAACCGTTCCAGGATTATATTCTGCTTTCTAGTATGGCCATTCTTAGAGGGACACCCTCGTGTGGAACAGAAGGCTGCCAGGATCAGCATTCAGACTGAGAGATATGGAGGCAGAGGGTCAAAAGTAGCAGCTGGCTTTTGTAGAACTCCATGCTTGTTTATGATTCTGGGAGGACGGGGACCCCACCATACCCCGACCAAGCACAGCCTCTCAGCAGCCCAGGCTCTGCATCTCAGGCCTGGGAAGAGCATCACAGCCTTGCTGGACAGCCACATGGAGCTAAAAGCAAGCACTGCCTGTGGCCAGCACACCTCCAAGAACCATAGGGCAAATAGTGACAGCTCATTTCTTGCTTTCAAAGAGAAGCCTGGCTGAAGTTGGGGCCTGACCTCAGAAGAAACAGGATTGCCTTCATCTCAGACCTATCCAGTGATGGTGGCTCTGCAAGGACTTTGATATGCTCACCAGTGGGGTCACAGGTGAACTCTTGGAGAGCTCTGACTGCCATTAAACCTAAGAATTGGTGGCCTTACAGAACTCATTTAGGATGTTCACATCTTGTCTTCGGCCTCTCAGCCTGGGGCTTCTGATATTCAGTAATAACAGAGGCAGTAAGTAGCCCTTGATCTGCCCTTGAATTTTTAAAAATCTTAGATACAGTTGAGTTCCAGCAGGGTCGGGACTCCCAGCAAAGCCAAGGCCTTATTTCCTGTCTTAATTGATCGGAGGTATGAACAGCAATCCCATTGTTAATTGGCTATTCACGCATCACCTGTGATTTGTAGCGAGCTCTCCCTCCCACCACCAGAAAGTGCAGCTACAGCACCTGTGTATATGTGATGCACTTCCAGAGAGATGCATGCTTTCTGGCTGTTTCTCCTTGCCCTCTTGCTGTGTCCCTGTGTTTCTTATGCTTCATGTCATTGATTGCTTTGGGTATGGGGGCACAGGAGGGTTATCAGATCCAATAACTCTCTCTTCACCAATTCCTTGTTGTAGACTATTGGGGAGAGTCTTATTACAGTGACCTCATCGACTTGCATCTGGGTGGTATGTATAGCAGTATCTGTTGCTGACACTAACCCTGCTGAACCCCCCCTCTCCCTCCCCCCCCCCTTACCGCTGTCCCCAGTCCCTGCTCACAAACAACAAGAAGGAATCATCCTGATAACCAAATGGCAAAAGCATAGGCCCTTTTCCAGCTCATAATAGAGCAGCATGCTGGATCCTCCACACTGTCCAGAGGAAGATTTGAGATAGGCTTTGCTGCCCACGTTCTTTTAATGTTTTTATAATGAAAGTTCACATACTCTTACATCTCACATCTGTGTCCTGGTCCCTCTAATACTGTTTAGTCATCTGACAGTAGTAACCCACATGTACACACACTCACATGTGCTCATATTCTGTCTCCCTCCTCCTCCCTCTCCCCTCACCCCTTACCCCCCACCAAACATGACCTCTGCCCTGATCTCATTCTCATTCCTTACAACCTGTAGGTATCACATCCACTAGGAGCCTCACTGCCAATCATACTCAAGAACCAAACATGTAAAGAACTCAGCCTCACCCGTTTTCATTAGGGTGTGTTCATGTTTCCCCTAAAAGATCCAAGTGCGTGGGAAAGGTGTCAGTTGTGATCTCTGCCCACATTCACTGAACTTGAGGCCGTGTTGACGTGCCTAAAATAATGTCCCTCCCTCCTTACTGTGTCAAGGAACTTACTTTGCAATTCTTTTCAATGAAGATAGAAAAAGTATAAGGCAGTGGTTCTAAAGTGTGGTTTCTGGACAAGCAGCATCAGGAACATTATTCAGGAGCTTACTGGAAATGCAGATTCCCATAGGATATTTCCTATCCCAGATCTTCTGAATCAGAAACTCTAGAGGTGAGGCCTGGTTATCTGTTTTAACAAACCTTCCAGATGATTCTCATGCCCCCTAAAGCAAAACCACTACCTTAAAGGAATTTAAGATTTTTGGTGTCTTGGCTGTACTCACTATTTGTATTAGATTAGGGGAATAAGGAATCTGTGAGCCTCATTTCTAGACTTTGGGCAGTTTTGTCAAGAGGAGTACCAAGCAGCTGCTCCTGAGATTAACCACGGGAAGCTCGGGCGCTTCTTGGAGTTACTGCATCCTTGGATGGACAGTCTGACCTTTTCACCTCCCCTTGCAGGCTCCGTGACTAGAAGTGGTCTGAAAACAGAAACTAGCAGATTATCATCTGCCATTTTTTTGCCATGATGCCATCTTTTAAAGAGTTACTTGTGCCTCGTTCATTTAAAAACAAGAAGCATAATTCTGTGATTCCTCCTGTACAACAGTGTCATATTGTTAGAGGACTTGGAGCAGTAGGAAGCAGGCTCTTGGCCTCCGGTGGGTTGGGCTTTCTGCGTACCAGTCCCTGGGGTGCCATGGATTCCCAGCCCTCTACAAATCCTTCCAGTGCCCCAGAGCTCCTGGTGTGTTCAGGGACTTCCATACTTATGGCCATTGATGCTGCAAAAGGGCTGATGCTTGCATTCCAATTAACAAATCCCATTTCCTATATAATATCCTTGACTCCTTTCCCTGGCTCCTAACATGCCCCGAGGGATGTTTATGTCAGTCCTAAAGGAATCTCCAGTGTATGAAAAATACTTTTTTTAATTCAAAACCTCCTGTTAAAAAAAAAAAAAAAAAAAAACCTCCTGTAAAGAACTGTCAAAACCCATTTCTTTACAATTATATTCACCTTCCTTCCCAGCTTAAGATCCTGCTGCCACACTGATCACCTCACATGCCTAGTTCTGTCTCTTTGCCGCCATGTGCCCCACCCCCACCCTGCTTGAGTGATAAAATGTTTTCAGTTCTGTGTCCTTGACTTGATAGCAACTAGCCCTCAGGTTTAGAATTCCAACAGATTTCAGGGAAAAAAGGTAATAAAAGGAAATGAAAAAAGAATCCCCAGGATGTTCTGTGAGTTGTAAAGTTCCCCACCATCAAATACCTTTGAGCCCCTGCTACTTAACTGGTTCCCATCAACTCGTCACTTCCTCTTCTGCAAGCTCATTATGATTTCAGTTTTAAATTTAGACTTCTCTTGTGATTCTGTTCAGCATATTGAGGCTGCTCTGCCCAGCCAATGAAGCAGGAAAAAAAAACATCCATTCTGAAGGCAGTAATTTGTACCCGAGGTACAGAACAAGAGCCTTGGCCCCTGCTTCCCACCCAGCTCCGGGAGGAAAACAGATGCCAGAATTGGGTCCCTCTTCAGTTTCTGCTGATGTTTCATTGTTAGAATACTATAATATTCATTATTGGATGGGGGGAGGGGTTGTCCTTTTGAAATGTTGGAGCCTGATTGCCTCTCTGCTCTTGAATCCCCAGAAAGCCACAGGGCAGCCCCATTGCTGAGCACCGGCACCGATCCTAGTTCTCAGGTGAATGAGATAGAGCTCCAAGCTGTGTCCACATGTTAAGAATTCCATACCCTACCCGGAGGATTGCAGACTCCTGATCCCTGCCCCGAACTTGAACCAGTAACCTGTATTGCTTTGGGAGGTCTTTCACTGGCTCTTGGCTATTTTAAGGCTCCAGGCCTATATTTAAAGTCTATTTTGGGAGCACCTGGGGTGGCTCAGTTGATTTAAGAATCCCACTCTTGATTTCATGATCTCAGGGTCATGAGGTCAAGCCCTACATGGGGCTCTGTGCTGACCCTGGAGCCTGCTTGGAATTCTCCACCTTGCTCTCTGCCCCTCCCTGCTCCTCATGTGCACAACACACTCTCTTTTCAAAAAAAAAAAAAAAAAGGCCTCGTTTTGAGCCACAGAGTATAGAAAATAAAATCTCTTCTCTACATAGTTCAATTTTGTGATTTCAAGACACCATTAGAAGGACACATAATGAACCCCAAACCATAGAGGACCTGTCCCAAAGTGACCTGAGTCCCCTTCCCTTTCCTGCCCCAGGACACTGAGCAGGCAAGCTCTCCCTAACTAGTCCAGACACCACATTTTGTTGCACTAGGACAGATAGACGACTGGAAATCTTTAGATAAAAATAGCCTCTCTTCAAAAGAACTTTCAATTAAAAATATATACCTCATTTCTCATTTTCGAAGACCTCCCCACCTGATTTATATGTCTCAAAGTAAAATTGAAAGAACATGAGTGGTTTAGAAATGTAAGAGAGGACTGAAACATGGTCTTTCATTGTTGCTAGTGAGTTGGGGTAGAGGCACAGGGAAGGGAAACCCACCCCAGGCCTGCTCACTTCCCTCCCTTCCTGTTCTATTGGCTTGCCTCATTTGGATGTTGGTACATTTTGTATTTGTTTGGCCTGAGCATTATTAGCCTTGCTCTGTTTTTGCTTAGGAACTTTAAAATCCTTGAGATTTCTCTGTATTCTAATGTGTGTGTGTGTTTGCACGTGTGTGTATGTGTGTGTTGGATCTCCATTCTTAAATGATTTTTTTCCTTCTCTTTGGGGGGAGGGAGGTTTCATTTATCCCCTAATCCAGAGATTCATTCTACACTGAATTATAACACGAGGCACATCTTAGCCCTGTCTACCTACGTATGTAGACTGGGCCTGCTAGACCAGAAACCTTCCACCCTGTCATGATGCCTGCTTACCACTCAGCAGCATTGCAAACCAGCCAACTTGATTCCTTCTTAGGGCCAGAATGTTTCTTGTTGCCTCTGGGTGTGGGATTGGGCGCTTCAGCCTTGCAGTGTGAAGGCTGCCTGAAGTCAGGGGCATGGCATTGATCCTGAGGAGTCAGAACAGGCAGCAGAATAAAACATCTGGCCAATCTTCCCTTGCTTCAGGCTACATAACCTGAACAACACAGAAGAGAAAATCAGTGAAAGCCTCATTCCTTAATACGTGAATCACAAAGTTCTCCCAGGCCTGGGCATGTGGCTTTCTGCAAGTTTTATCTGGTAGATTGAGCGTGGGCGTGAAAGGTAATGCCCCTGAGGTTCCTTATGAAAACATGAACAATATTCTGGTAGTATCTGTAAGCATGAATTGTATAAAAAGCTACTGCTGCATTGCTGAGTCAGCTGTCAGCAAATGTAGTGGCATTACAGCCAAAAACAAGTGTGAGAAGTGAGAGCCCCACCCAGGCAAGATGAAGGCTACAGTCTGGCCCACAGAGACAGGCCCAGAGCTACCGTGGCGGGAACATGGAACCATGAAATATGAAAAATAAGGATACCTGTGTCCCATCCATGACACCTTGGCGCTTGTTGTTCAGAAGCCAAAAGGAAGTGAAATCCTTTATGTGGGGTTTTTCATAAATGTAGCTAGAAAGGGAGTAATCTAACCCAATGCTACTCTACAGATTTTTACATGAAATAAGCTACAGTGTCTGAAAAGGGAAGGTGTTGGGCTGCGGGGGTGGGTGGCAATCTTGAGCCTATAAAAGGGTAATATTTCTGTTGAAGTTGGTGAGCTGATTGTTTGGAATTCCATATTCTCCTGTGGAAATGCTGTTACAGGTGGTGGCTCAGCTCTTAAAAAGCCCATTGTCCTCATAATATACCTAGCGCACCGTACTAGTATCTAGTGCACAGTGCTAGGCTATGACATTCTAGGACATAACCATGATTCCGTGGGGGAAATGCAGAGTTCCAGGCTGGTGCCTTTGGAATCTAGGTATCTCCCTAGCCCATTGGCCTAGACCGTCCCCATGGTCTACCAGGTGCTGACTGTAGAAGCTTTAAGCCTACGGCGAGGGCTGTTTTGTCCAACAGCAGGAACCAGGAGCCTGTGCAGTGGGAAGAGATAAGTACCTGGGATGAGGCAGATGCCCACCCAGCTCCAGCCCAGACCTGAACATCGCCTTGATTTTTGTCCAGGAATCCTTGATGCTGGCCCACCAACTTGCTCCTGGACCGGCCCTGGGCCACATGAGAGGCAGGGCCTAGAGTGAGCTATCCAAGCCCGTCAGGGCCAAGCAAGAGTGTGGAGAACACCTCAACCCAGGATTCGGGTCCTGGCTTCACCCTGCGCCCAGGAAGGTCGCTAATCCTCTCGGCCTCTGCAAAGTAATGGGAGGGAGGGATGACATTGCCACCGTCCCAGGTCTACCATTCTGAGTACAGTCTACATGTGACAGCTCTCCTCCCAGCTGCTTCCAGTAGCTGCCATTTGTTAGGTTTGCCCAGAGCCTTTGTTGGCCTTCCAAGAGGGCAAGCCCTCAGTTCGGAATGGGAGAGGAAGATGTGGGCCTTAGTCAGGCTGTGCCACAGGTAGCTACTTGGAGCCTCAGATCCCTCATGTGAGAATAGAGTTGTTACGCCTGTCCAGCCACCTGGTCCCTGAGTAAGGCTCACATGAAATAATACACATGAAAATGCTTTAAAATGGAAGTGCTACTCATGCTTATTACATGCAGCACACACAGCTTCTTTTCGACATTCAGTGGCCCGTCTCAGCTGCCCCCAGTGTCAAGATGAGTAGGCGCTGGAGAACTGCTCATGGTGGTCACATCTCAGAAGGAAGCGCTATGTCAGAGGAAGTTTAGTTTGCTGCGAGGTAGAAGGTGGGCAGGTGAGCTTGCAGCATCCTGAAGGCAGACAGAGCAGTCCAGGGTGAGAGTATAGACCTGCCAGTGAGATACCTCCATCCGGGACCAATTCTGGGTTTGCTCAGAAGTGCTGACTAAAGTCTAGAGGACACAGAAATAGTTTGATAGGCTGTCAATGTGGTGCCCACTGGAAAGACACACAAACCAAACCTATCACCATAGCATTTTAAAATACTCATAATAGGGATCCCTGGGTGGCGCAGTGGTTTATCACCTGCCTTTGGCCCAGGGCGCGATCCTGGAGATCCGGGATCGAATCCCACATCGGGCTCCTGGTGCATGGAGCCTGCCTCTCCCTCTGCCTGTGTCTCTGCCTCTCTCTCTCTCTCTCTCTCTCTCTCTCTCTGTGACTATCATAAATAAATAAATTTAAAAAAAATTTTTTTAATAAAATAAAATAAAATACTCCTAATAAAATTCTTTTTTTTTTTTTAAATACTCCTAATAAAATTCTTAAACTTGTATTTGCCATAAGGTTGATGACATCTTTGCCTTTAGGACTAGTGGACCAAATCATCTATTTCTCATCTCCAAAAAAGGCACAGAAATTACACTCAAAATCACTTCACTACCTCTGTGCTTCCCTTGCATGATCGTTTCAGATTCAAGTCCACACGGAACTCCTTTCATTTGACTGATTTTTTTCCCCTTGATTTATTTTTAAAACAATATTTATCGGGTGTCTTTTCTGATTATAAAAGTAGTATACATTACTAAGATTTTGGAACACAAAGGGATGTCTGGTGAAGAAAGTCATAACCATGCATCCCATCTACTCAACCTAGCACTTCTCAGAGGAGTGACCCATGCCCATTCTGCCTTCTGCCTATAACTGTGACAGTGCCTTCTCTTTTTTTAAACTTTTTTTTTTAGCACTTGCTATATCTGATGTCCCTTTACTGATTTCATTTTCTAATTTCTGTTCTGAATATCCTGCTACCTTGTATTATCTTCTATATTGGAAAGGGTATATGAGGATGTGGTCTACATAAAAGGAACTAAATGTTATATTTTTTGATATCCAGAAAGTAGAAATGCATTTTTAAACATACATGCCAGTACGTGGGCTCAGCTGTATTGGTGGTGTATCATATTGGTATCCCTTATGAATGACCATGGCTACCATTCCATTCTGCACCAGTGTGTCTTTGCATGTAATGTCAGTACCTGGAAGCAACAGAGGTTGTTCATTGACATTGTATTATCTATCCAGGTATTCTGAGCACCAGCATAGAGTCTACATTTGAAACAAAGAAGGTTGAATGTGGATCAGCTCTAAGCAGAGAAAGGAGCCCTACTCCCCTCCTCCAGCTCATCAGCTGGTCCCAGGGACGTCCGTTTAGAAGCTTGGATGTAATCAACATTGCACATGCACGCATGTGCACACTCTCAGACGGGTCTCTGGCTTTAGTTTTGAAGTTTGATCTGATACCAGATTCATTGTGCACAAAAGCACTCTGATGAACGCTAAAGGGTTTAAAAGAAAGGGAAAATGTGGTACCTGCGTTTGCAAAGCAGAAGGGCCCCTCAACCAATAGTTTGTCTATCAGGCCTTCCTGGGGCCAAAAACAGCTATTTCTTAAACCCTGTTCTAATCCTAAAACCGCCTGTGCTCCCTACAGTCCTGAGGCCGCTTCTCTGAGCCTGTGTGTCCTGTGTGTGCCCTGGTGGTTCTGTGATGGTCCCTTGCTGGGCTCCACTCCCTCCCCCTCTCCCTAAGTCACCCCCAGGTCTCCCTAAGTCTTAGACATGTCTCTCTGAACCCTGTCTTCTCTCAGTTACCCCATCCACAACTCTTACCAGCATTGTTACTGTGAGTTTTCAGTATGTCCTGTCAGCTCACCCTTTTTGGTCTTCCAGTCCAAAGTGTGGCAGCCTTCCCCCAGCTGTGCCATGGATCCCTCTGTGGAGATGCAGGGGCAGAAGAAAAGGGGGTGGTTGGTTCCCTGGTACATGGTGGGTAGTGACAGGGACTGGTACAAATCGCCTCTATTTCCCTCAGTTTGCCCCAGCTCAGAACTCCGAGCAATGCTGATGCCGGCCCTGGAAGCCTGTCCCAAGACTAGGTGCTGCCTCTGTAGACTCCGAGGTCTTTCTGTGGGCGCAGCTAATCCAAGGGTTGCGCACCCCTTTTCACCACTTAGACTTACCCCAGGCTACTTTTTTATAGAGCGCGTGCGTCTCTGGTGACATCTTAGAATATTTCACACAGGGATCCCTGGGTGGCTCAGCGGTTTGGCGCCTGCCTTCAGCCCAGGACGTGATCCTGAAGTCCCAGGATCGAGTCCCGCGTCGGGCTCCCGGCATGGAGCCTGCTTCTCCCTCTGCCTGTGTCTGTGCCTCTCTCTGTATGTCTATCATGAATAAATAAATAAAATCTTTAAAAAAAAAATATTTCACACAGGCTTGGTTGGTAACCTGAGGTTGTCACCTGCAAACCTAGGAGCATTGTTGGGCACATATTTAGTGATGGACTGTTCCACGGAGGCAGGCAGACCAGTCCCGGGGGCTTTGGGTATTTTTGAGGAGGGAACCCAATGCCGAAAACCCAAAAGGCCACTGTATGATGATATCCAAATGCTCCCACCCTCGCAGTAGGGAACAGAAGAAGAAGGGGCAGCCCACCCACCCCTAGAGCTGTCCACCATCGCCAGGGAGCACGCGCATTCCTTTTTCGGGCCACATGCCCAGGGCCTGGGTCTGCTCTTATTCAGTTTCCATGCCGAAAAAAAGGACTTAATTCATTTGTAGACTTTGTTTCCCTTGTTTCTGCTTTTCCATTTCTTGTATTTTTTTTCTTTTCCTCCTGTTGTTCCTTTCTCACCTCTTATGCTTTTTGTCCTCTGCTTGTTTTTTATTTCACCTTCTCCCTGTCCCTCTCCACGTCCAAACTCCTCTTCCTCCTCCTCTTCCTCCTCTTCCTTTTTTGTCTCTCTTTGTCTCGTCCTCCTCCTCCTTTTCCTTGTTTGGTCCTTTTTGAAGTTGAGCCCAGTGGCGGGACTCCACGGCGTAGACCTCTCTCCTTCTGCCCTTGCTGTGTCCAGGAAGGTAACGTAAACCGCCCCCCCCCCCCCATCCCCACTGCCTCTCAGGGCTTGTAGCAACACTCATCAAACAGGGACCCGAAACCCAGCTGTTCCTCTCTTTTTCTCTGACACTTGATAGCCTTGCTATAAAATTCCATAAGTATGTGGCAGTTTCTTACAAGGTACAGTATCCCTTTGACTGTCTTGGGGGGGACTGGGGGACATAGGGGAAGCAGATGGTCTCTGGGAACAGGCCTTTGAGGCTGCAGCCGAACATCCTGTGATGCTGTGCCACCATTCATGGTTGGACCTTTCAGACTCCAATCTAGCAGATAGAGGGGCCAGGGACACAGGTGGGGAACCTCCTACTTGTGTGGCAGAGATTTGTATTGGTGGAGTCGAGGAATACTGTCCTTACAAAGACTGGTCTATATAAATGCCCCCAAGTTCTTTTCTAAAAAAAACAAAACAAAACAAAAAAAAACACTAAATGCAAACTTCTCTACCCTGTGTCTTGCTGAGTGTGTGTGTATTTTTTTTTTAAGTTTGTCTGATTTGAAGTCTGTTGTGATAAGATTGTTGTTGAAAAGGCATGTGGGAAAGGGAAAGGGAGTGTGTCATGACTAACCCTTGCTAACCTCTTAACTCTGCTCTTCATGGCGCTCACATGTGACTTTCACCCATCCCGCCATATATCTTTGCTCATCGGCTGTGAACAGTCTCTACCATAGCTCATGAGCAGTGTTCAGATGTCTCCCAGTGGAACTTGTCCTTGCACATGGGAGGTGGGAAGGAGGGAGAGCCTTCCCAGTGCATTCCCAGCTTGCTGCACTGGACAGCTTGCATGCCTCAGGGCTCCATCTTCCATGGCCATGTGGGCTCACTGTGCAGAGATGCTCAGGAAGGAATGCATGGAACTGAGCTATGGGCTGCTTTAAAAGCCAAAGGACCAAGTCTATTGGGTCGGGTAAGGAGAGCTTTTGTCCCCAGACACTCCAGCACTCCCCAGGGGCCGGCTTGGCTGGTCAGGAGGGAGTTGCTATCTTTCAGAGCAGGACTCAGGGACAGGACTTCACCTTAAAAGTGCAGCTGCTTGTGCACTCAGGCACAGTGCATACACTGACCCCTGCTTGTGTGAGTGCATTCACATCTGCCTCTCCAGAGTGTGGCCCCAGTTGAAAGACTAACTGGTGTGGGCCTCCTGCGTGTCAAGCAAACAACACAGCAGAAAGAGAGCTGTCTTTGAACAGTGTGCAAGGAGGTCAGTGGGAAGATAGGAGAACAGTGAATGAGGAGCTTGATAGAGGAGTGTTGTCCCACCTGAGGGTATATTCCAGATGTCTTTGAACAGTGTGCAAGGAGGTCAGGTGGGAAGATAGGAGAATAGTGAGTGAGGAGCTTGATAGAGGAGCGTTGTCCCACCTGACAGTATATTCCAGATGCTTTTGGGTCAGCCAAATGAGTCACAAAAATGGAAGGTACTTTGGAGGATCTCCCAGTCCAGTGCCTCTTAACCTGGGGCCCATGGGTGAACTTCAGGGAGCCCGTGAACACCCTGAAGTCCTATATAAAGTTATTGGATGTGTACACATGTATTTTTCTAAGAAGAGAGTCCCTAGATTTCCTGAGCTTCTCAGAATGGTTTGGAATCCAAAAATATTTCAGACCACTGGTACAGTCTGTCTTCTGCCTATGGCAGGATCCCGCTTTGGCCATGAGCTCCTTCGTGCTCCAGGGAAAAGGAGTGTGTTCTCTCCTTGGGGAGTTTGGTCCCTTGGAAAGTTCTTCCTCTGTCCTTCTGCTCAGTTAAGACCAGCAGGGACAGACTGCCCCCAATGGAGACTTAGTAGCACCAGCCCCAGAAACTGCTGCTGGGCTGGGCCAGAGCAGAGAGCCCTGCCTTACTGAACAGTCTCCAGGGTGTGCTGGTGCCCTCTGCCCTGGGTGAGAAACCTGGTAGCCGGCCTGGGGTGTACTGCAGGTACCACATGGTATTCATCTCCCTGATTGGGATCTAAAGAAATGAGGAGGCCTCCGTACCAGTGGCTCAGAGAGGGGCAGTAGCCCGGGAAAGAGCTGGGTCAGTGAGAATAACTTTAAGGGAAGGCTGACCGCAGTTTATCAGTTTGCATTTGCCGGACTCGAGACTGGTGTTCCCAAACAGTCCTAGTACCTAGCAAGTACCAGACAAATATGAAATGAGTGAAAAAAAGAAAAAAGGAGGGCAAAGCACTTAAAACATAGGAGGAGGAAACCACTGAGTGCGAGAGGCCAGATAGGCCGTGACCAGGTTCCCGGGGGCAGGGGTGCAGGCTGGGCCTGGGAAGGACAGGGGTAGAGTGCAGACTCTGTTAGGCTCGGGGCATGGTGCCCCCTTCCATGGCTGTAGGCAAACTTTGGACCTGGCTTGGGAGTGTTCCGGCAGCATCCTGCTCGGCTCTCTTTGCACATTTGCCCCTGTGTGATGACTCCTGCTGGCCGGGGTAGACAGCAAACACTTTCTGCGCCTGACACATCCTCTCTCTTGGCAGGCATGGGCAAGAAGGATGACCCCAAGCTGATGCAGGAGTGGTTCAAGTTGGTGCAAGAGAAGAATGCCATGGTGCGCTATGAGTCGGAGCTGATGATTTTGTGAGTGGCCTGAAGTCGGGGACCCAGCTGAGGGGGGCCTGCAGCTCAGTGCCTGTCACGGCAGGAGCACAGCTGCTTCCCAATTTAGGGGGTGGGGGACTGCGGTCCTTGAGTCATGTGCTTGTCTTTCTCTCTCCTCCCAGTGCCCGGGAGCTGGAACTGGAGGACCGGCAGAGCCGACTGCAGCAGGAGCTCCGGGAGCGGATGGCGGTGGAAGGTGAGGGGGCGGGCCCGAAGGGTGCCTGGGACAGCTGGGTGCAGGCCTGGCCCCGTAGACCTAATGTGTTCGGCTACTGCACAGATCACCTGAAGACTGAGGAGGAGCTGTCTGAGGAGAAGAAGATCTTGAACGAGATGCTGGAGGTGGTGGAGCAGAGAGATGCCCTCGTGGCCCTGCTTGAGGAGCAGCGACTCCGGGAGAAGGAGGAGGACAAAGACCTGGAGGCTGTCATGCTGTCCAAGGGCTTCAGCCTGAACTGGTCCTGAGCTCTCCCCACACTATGTACGGCTGCTCTGTGGCATCCACCTGACCCAGGCTGGGTTCTCCCCAGCCACCCGGATGAGAGATCTCAGAAAACCTGGCACCTCCTGGGAGTTTATACTGAAATGTCTATGTGCCTCTTGAACAGTGGGTCAAGTGTCTGTGCTGTGGGGAACCCCAGGTGAAGATGATGATCTGAGGTGGCGCGGCCTCTTTGGAAGAGGCCCACCCTGACTTCCTGCTCCAGAGAGAAAGGGGAATATGGAGCATCTGACATGTGATGTGGGAAGAAAGGAAACCTGCACGTTCCCTGCGGACACGTGGACATGCGGTGACTGTGCTCCTCCTTCCACAGGAGGAGAGAAGACAAGGAAGCTGCTCCCTCTCCGTCAGAACCACAGCCACTGGAGCACCCCTCCACAGAGCAGAAGGGGCAGCTGTCTTCACGCCTCTGGAAGCATTTATCCCGGGGAGGTGAGATGTGAGTCGAGACCTGGGAGAGGGACAGTGGCCCGAAGGTCAGTGCCTGCCCCAGCATCGCAGGGGGAGCTGAGAGTGGGCTGGCTCCTGAATTCATTATGCCAGCATGCAGGGCCCAATAGGGGTCTGCTCCCCACCCCCTGCACCACACACTGGACCCCTAGTGGCCAAACGCCCCAGGCCTCTCACTGGCCATGACCCGAGGCCTTTGGATCGCTGCATTCTGCTTCTAATTCACAACAATTCTGACACTGGAAAATACTGACTTTGGGGGACATAATGAGGCCCTACATTTCAAGCCCCCAGTTGACAGACAGGCATGACTGTTCAGCGCTTCACGTTGGGGCAGAAGATTATCTTTTCCCTTGACGTTTTTCCTGTGTTTGCACATTGAAAGGAAGCTGTCAGCCTGGCAAGATGTTCAGCCGCTTCGGACCCTTTATGTCAATTAACTTATTTTTTTAATACTTGAAGTAACTTCGTTTTTATATCTTTATTAGAGACACTGATCTCTTGGCACGTGGTGTTAGAGTGATGGAGGCGTCGACCACATCCTCCCACACAGTCCCATCCTGTACTGACTGAATGCCGGTCCATCCATCTATTTATTAGCCATCTTCATTGTGCTGCTGCCCCCGTTGGCATCAGGGAGCAGCTGAGACCCTCACATGGGTTCTCAGTCCTCGCTCTTCTGCCCGTACCTGTTCCCTGCGCCCGGCCCCTCGTCCTTCACCAGTTCACTCTCACTGTAGCACCAGACTCTTGTGTCTGTCTGCACCGTCCATTTGCTGAGGGTACATTTCAGCACCGTGTGAGGCCAGGCCAGAGGGCACAGGTGCCACCCGCCTCTCCCTTGAACCCTGGCTCGCAGAACCCTTTCTTTTCCCCCTCTCTCTGTTTCAGTGCCAGGCTTTCACCTCCTGCAGCACATTTATTAGAGGTAAGCGTTTTTCCAGGCTGGCGGCGTTTGCTGGGACCTTGTAATCCATCTGGCTGGTGAGAACGCCCCCAGCCCAGCTTCAGACCCAAGAAGGTAGAGACGCACATGTTACAGCAAGGATTAGAATTCAGGTTGGTCCCGCACAGTTGGCCCCACCCCGAACCTCCTCTGCACCCAGATTTCTTGGGGAGGCAGGGGACCTCGAGCACTCTATGACTAGTTCCTTGAGCCAAACTGCTCATTTCCTCTAGTTCAGCCAGAGGCTGACATTGTACGGCCTACAGAGTCACAGTCTGAGAAGATCTGGTGGGCCAGGGCTTATCCATGCACAGAACTGACACACAGTCAGCCCGGGGAGGGTTCCTGTCAGTGCCAGGCCAACCCAGAAGGGCCCTCTGGCAGACTTCCGGTGGAGAGGGGCCAGTGTAGGGCGGACAGAGGCCTGGCAAGCTCTTCAAGGTGGCCTGGGTCCACTGTCCATGCTGACGTGGGGCTTCCATGGGCGCCCACACCACCCCTTAGCTTGAACATTCATTCTTATTACAAAGGAGCAAAGAACTTGTCTTACTCTTCACTTTGTCCAAAGCTGCCGTCTCTCTCCTGTGGAAGCCCAAGAGGTGTGCCTTGAGCTCTGACTTCACTTCCTGTTTTCTGATCAGGCAGACAGTCCATGTTTACTCTCTTTCTTAAAAAGGCAAGAAGAGGGTATTCTGGATGCTCTCTTTAAACATCAGCCCTCCAGTAAATTTGGACTTGAGACAGGCTCATTGCCTGTGTGGCCTTGCCCCTAACCCTCTTGAAGGCTACTTGAATCCACCGTAGCTAGGAATGCCCCAGGAGACCGCCTCCATCCCTCACAGCTCCTGCTGACCCTGGAACAAGGAAGCCCCGCCCGAAGTGGCGGGTAGGGGATATGGCTGCACTGGTCCGCTGTGCGCAGCCTGAGGAGGCAGGAGCAGCACACAGACTATCCGCCCTTGCTGCTGGCCAGTACCAGTCGGCCTTCAGCCACCCCTGCATCCTCGCAAAGCACACACTGCTGCCTGCAGTTATTAGAAAGGAGACTGAAGACCCTGCAGAGAAGCTTCCAGAATCCACAGGCCTCCAACATGTTCCCAGTTCTCCACTCTTCATGGTGTTAGGACTTCAGGCTGTAACAACAGTGCATCTTTCTGTTAAAGCTCTCATTTTATGACCACTAGTTTGCAGTTGATTTGAGTACCCTGGTGACATGCTGCATGAAGTGTTTTCCAGCTCTGGAAATGCGTGCTGCTCCAGGAGAGTTTTCTCCCCGAGATTTAAGTCCCCTTGAAGGCAGGGGACACAGGACATGAAGTGCCAGAGCTTGAGTGAGCCTAGATAACAGGGATGGTACGGCAGGCAACCAGTTCAGCCTCACCAGTGGGAAGGCAGCAGGCACCCCCAGTCCTGAGTCTCAGGGGCTCCCTGCCCAGGAGGTCTGGGCCTTTTGCCCCAGAAACCATCTTCCAATTGCTTTTGACCAGCAATGATAGACTATTCTTTATCCTTTCAAAAGAGAAAAGATTTTTTTAGTGGGGCAGAAAGGAGAGTTCAAAGAAAAAAATTTGAAAGGAGGTAATAACTGAGCTGCACAGGGGAATGGGCCATTTTCTGTGCAATAAAAGTTTTTCAAAGAAATACAGAGTGTATTTCTTAAGTCATTTTACCAGACTTGTCCATGAGGCGAGATGCACTTCCACATTCCAGCACCTGCCATTTCCAGGTAGATGGTGTCCACGCAAATCATTTATGCTTCTGGCATATATGTGGGTGTGTGCACAAGCTTATTTAAAGAACACAACTTTTTTTTTTTTTTTTTTAATTTGTGCTTTATTTTTTTTTTTTTCTTTTTTAAAGTCCTTCTTATTATCCTAGTTCAGCCATCAACTGCTGTCACTGGAGAAAATGCCTAAAACCACTTAGCATGATAGCAGCTTATTCTTCAAAACCAAGCCTCGATGCCCTCTTGAAGAGAAGCGGCATGTCCTCTGAAAGAGAGGTTCTTCAAATCCAAGTGAGCCTGTGGTCCTGGTAGCCTTCTGTGCCTGCAGCCCTCTGCCCTTTGACCTGCAAGCCCAGTGGCCAGGGTCTGCAGCCTCCAGGCCCAAATCACTGAGCTGTGTCAGTTTCCACAAGGACATTCAGCATAGGGTTTTGGAGAGATGATATCACCTTATTTTGAACTGGATCGTCCCCAAGAGATTGAAGGGAATAATCCTGGCCAGCTCTTCTCTCTTTGCTATAAGAAACCTCTTTGGCTTGTGTCCAAATGGAGACATATTCCAGCTCTTTCCTTCTCCCATGGTGTGATGATTTGTCACCGCCCTCAGAACTAATCCCAAGGGCACAGTGCTTCCCTCCAGTGCAGTAAGGGCAGCAGGGAGAGAAACAATGGCACTGGATGGGTGGAGGTGGGTCGTGCCCAGCCAACAGGTCACTGCCACGGAAGCTGGTTCCCAGAGCCTTGAAAGGCTTATTGCCACCTACCCCCAGAAAGAAGAAAGGGGCCTCTCTGACACAGAGATGGACATCTTAGGTAAAATATACATATAACTAGCTTGAGGGAATGTTCTTTGGCAATGGTGCATGCCTGCTGGGAAGGATGAGTTGGTAGTCACCTGTGCTGGTCTCAGCCACCTTTTGTTCTTCAAGGGGGGCTTGCTGGGATTTGAGCTGGATAAAAGCAGGATTTGGCCACAATTCACAGCAGCCCCAGGCAGTAGGAAATGCGGATTGCTGTTTTTAGGCAGGTAACCAGGAAGGTAGACTGCCCAAGCCCCCATGTAAGCACCACCTCAGGAGCACATACCCCCTTCCTTCCAAGAAACTACCTTGTCTTACAGCTCTGACATCCCTTCTGAACCCTAAAATCTTCCTGGTCTCTTCGTAGGGGTCAGAGTGAAAAATGGTAAGCAGAGAATGTGCTGTTTTACTTTACATGAGCTGGCCAGCCTGGCCCACTCACGGAGACGCCCTCATCTTGTATTACCTGCTCAGGAGATCACCCTTCCGACAATGCTCAGTGAAGAGGGTATGAAGCCATCATCTCAGGTGGATTATTCCCACACAGAAATGTCAGCCCAGGGGCCAGAGCAGGGCCTCATGCACTAAACCATGGAGCCTGCTAGGCAGGGTTCCCGGGGTCATAAAAGCCTTTCACGGACACTCCCAATGGACCACCTGTTGCTGCTGAACTTCACCGGGTAACTTCTGGTGAGAGCCCCATGACTGTGTCCCCTGCCCTGAGGTCATCTTGTAGGAGGGGCAGAAACGGGGAAGCCACAATCCTGGTTCCTGTGGGTAGGTCCTGTGTGCCAGCCACCTCTTAGCAGCCACCTGCTACCAAGACAAATGTGGAAGAGGAGACAGCATCCCATGATGCATGCACATTTGTGCACTTGGGCACACACACACACAAGCATCTTCCATTCATAGCGTGGCCTTTCTGAAGCAGAATGGACTTCTAGCTAGCTCTAAAGTAGGCTGAACCTAAGAGGGCCCAACTGCGTGGCAGTCGAGGCTCCAGGCCAAGGCAGGATCCGAGTTGAGGATCTTGTGCCAATGAACAGCCTGGTGTGTGGAAGACTACAGTTGGATGGAATGGTCTCCAAAGTAGGCAGATAGACCAGCCCCCCGGATCCAGGACAGGGGTCATCTGGAGTGCCCAATGCAAGTGTGGGGCTGCCTCCTGCAACCCATGAAATGAGAATGAAGCTGCAGGTGTCCATGTCCACACGTGCGAGAGTGGGAAGGGAAGGGAGTCGGACGTTCAGGCATGAAGCTCATCCCTGCTCTTCCCTGACTTTGGAGGAAGCCTTAAGCAAATCACTTACTTAGTCTGTGCATTAACCAACCCACAGGATTGTGGGGGGGCAGGATGTCCAAGGGTTTGAGATTCTGAATCAGGGCCTTTGTAGATGGACAGACATCCTTCATGATGGTAACTAATGTTCACCTTGAAGAAACCTGGGGAGGACTGAGGGAAGCCGGTCCCAGCACCTTTAAGGGCTGGCTGCCAGCTACCTAGGTTCATCGCACATCTATCTGGTGAGCCAGCGGAGTTGTGCATTTATTTTTAATTACTTAAAATGCTGGGCTGAATCTTGTTTCCTCTCAGGAACTTAACTTACTCAACACAGGTTGCTGTAGATAGGCAATGTGCCCAGAACCTCAGATGGGTGGCTGCTGGGTGCTTGCCTGAGGCCAGGTGATGCTGAGCTTGAGTCAGCACTCAGTGCCTTACTGGGAACAAACCAGCACCCTCAGCTCAAGAGAACAGCCCCATCTTTTCCCTCCTGCCCCATTCCACAGCCACCAGCCACCTTCATCTTAAGGCAGCTCCAGCACACCCGCTCTCCCAACAGTGGCTCCCAGCATATGCCCTGGGTCTCTGGGCCTCCAGAGTCATTATCAGGGATATGGGATTCGTGCAAGTGAAAGCTAGTATGTATCAGTGTTACGATGCTGATCAAGAGCCAGAAGAGGGATCCCTGGGTGGCGCAGCAGTTTGGCACCTGCCTTTGGCCCAGGGCGCGATCCTGGAGACCCGGGATCGAATCCCACGTCGGGCTCCCGGTGCCTGGAGCCTGCTTCTCCCTCTGCCTGTGTCTCTGCCTGTCTCTCTCTCTGTGACTATCATAAATAAATAAAAATTAAAAAAAAAAAAGAGCCAGAAGAGCAAGGGTTCACTTAACACCCGAGACAACTGGGACACCAAAGTGACAGGAAAGCATGAGTTTTTCTGGGTAGAGAAGCCCGGATGAATACCCAGGGTAAGGCAATGAGGCCTTCAGGCTGTCTCCCCAAGAGTTCAGATGCCAGGTCTTTCCTGTGGGCAGGAAAAAAAAAAAGGAAGCATCTGACAGCCAACAACCCCTTCCCCAGATGCATTTTATTTAACATTTTTTAAGAATGCTTTTAAGGACTTAAGTACCATTTTAAGATGCAACCAGGGCCGGACTTACTTGGTACCAGCCTTCATATTGGGACAATACTGTTTCTGGCCCTAGTCATTAATGTTTTAGGTCTCCATCACATTGTTCTCAAAGCCACCTATAACAGTCTAGGCGGGGAGGCAGGAGGGGCTGGCACGGAGGGTCGTGCCTGAGGCTGGAAGGTGCTGGCCCTGGGTCAGCACCTGGTGCCTTATACCAGTTTGGGAACAAACCAACACAAGTCGGGAGGACACCCTGCTCTTTTCCCTGCTGCCTCATGTACAGCCCAGGGGGTCAGAGCTGGTAGAGAGGCAGTGACCCCAGAGTGTCTCTTCTGAATAAATCACCCCAATGTGGCCTTGGACCCTGTTCCTGGAAGATGCAGAGAGCAGCCCCGGGACCCTGCCAAGTTCTCCTGGGTGAAGATAGAATTGGAAGAAGCATCAAGAAAAGACAAATTTTCCGAGACGCTGTGCCTGAGGAGAGTGGGTAGAGGGATGTGGCCACTGCCGACCGCAGGGACGGACATGGAAATGTAACACGGGCTCACGCCTGTGTGTGGGAAGAGCCCCGCCCGCCCTGTCGATGAATGTCGTGTCATTAGTGGAAAGGAAAGAGGGAAACAGATAGTGACTTTCCTTCGGCGTGGGTGTGGTGGTGCACATTACCCTCCGGCTGTTTGCACCCTCCTGTGGCCAACAACCAAAATAAAGCCAGTCGTTATTTTGTTCTTCTGTGTGGAAGATGATCATTTCTCCCCTCAAGCAAATTCACACCCTCACAGGGGCTGGGATGTGCCCATGAAACCAAGGGCTCCGGGGACGCGTTCTCTCCCTGCGGGGCCAGGACACTGCCCACCCAGCCCGGCCCGTGGCAGGGCCTGTGTCCACAAGGGTGGGTGAGCCATGGTGCTGCTTGTTGCAGCCGACCCCCCGCCCTGCTCCAAGCTTTCCCCCTGCCCCCCACAGCTTTGTTTGGATGGGAAAAGAACCCAGCTAGGAGAATATTCCTGCCTGTTCCCCTTTATATTACTGTGTATTTTGAAAAAAAAAAAAAAAAAAAGAGCAAGCAGAAAAATTGTCTTTCTGCCTGAGCTGAGGACCTGCTCCCCCCCCCCCCCTGCCCCGCTGCATCTCTTGCTTTTTTGTCTCTGGGTGAACGGGAAGTTTTGCTTCAGTACAGCTGTGGGTGGCGGTGCTCATGGAGGAAGGGCATCTCTGCTGTTGGAGAAGGTAAGATGAGAGGGTCTTAAGGGCAATAAAAAGAGGACATGGACTCAAAGCCTAGCTCTGTGATCGGGGGATGAAAAACCAGGAACATGATGATGTCAAGCCAGGACTGTGGCAAGGAGACAGACGTCGATGGGTTGACCCAGGAACAGAACCGACTGGATGGCTCTGAATAGAGTGTAGCCCCCAGAGCCCTTCGGAGGGCGGCGGGGGGTGGGGGAGGGCCAGGGCCTCTCCCAGAGGCATCTGGCAGCCTGGCCCCCATGCCCACCCTGCCTGGGGAGTATGCACATTCTGCCCCTATCTGGGCAGGAGTTGGAGAGCTGGGGCTCCCGGCTGGCACAGTGGGCAGCATAAAACTCTTGATCTCCAGGTTGTAAGTTCAAGCCCCATGTTGGGTGTAGGGATTACTTATAAATAAAATCTTTAAAAAAAAAAGAAAAAAATAGAAGAGTTGGAAGCCAGTGAAGTGGCTTAGCGCTTAAGACAGGTGGAAGCAACAGAACAGTGTCGGCCCCCTCAGACCTCCTGCCCCAAGCGCCGTTCTTACTTCTTCCTGGAGAGGAATTCTCGAAAGACCTAGGAGAAACAGAGAGACACAAGCACTCTCCGTGGATTGGCCATGATAGCAGGAAGTAGGGACAGCTTCATGCTCCTGTCCAGCAGGCTAGTGGCCGAGAGAGACACTGACAAGCCCCCCTCCAGCTGAGCTGGGGACGGTGCCCTGAATCTGGCCACCAAGGAGTGCTCACACTAAACAGATGTGTTTGGGCCTTCACCGGCTGGGAACTGACCTTGGCTTTGAGAGCTAGGCCCCAAGTCAGCCACACAGCAAACCTTGTCTGCTGTGCACCCTCTGAGCAGCGCCATGGATATGCTCGGTGCCATGGATTTGGATGGGTCCACTGTTTGGTTTTTTAAGATTTCTTTTTTATTACTATTCATTTGATACAGAGACACAGAGAGAGAGAGCATGAGCAGGGAAGAGGGAGAAGCAGACTCCCTGAGGAGCAGGGAGCCTGATTCAGGGTTTGATCCCAGGACCCTAACATCATGACCTGAGCTGAAAGCAGAGGCTTAACCTGCAGAGCCACCCAGGCAGCCCAGGATAGGTCCACTGCTGAAACATTTCCCATCCTTTTTTCCCTCCAAGCCAATAGAGTGCCCCCCCACCCCCTCCCTTTTCCCTTCTGCTCTAAAAGAAGGACCATCCCAGGTGTCTGACCCCCTTCTCTCCCCCACCTCCAGCCAAGAGAAGTTTCTTTATTGGAGGCCACTTGGCTGTGTGAAATGAGTTACTGGCTCAGCTTGGCCACTACCTGGCTGGCTGACCTTGGACATGGCTCCCCAAACCTGTTTTCTACCCTTGAAAGGAGAAAGTAACATTCACTCTCTGACCTGTAAAGTGGTTGTGGGGCTGAAAAGAGATCAGAGACGTTGAGTGCTCTGAGTCGTGGGGTCACTGTGCCTGTCTCTCCATGGCTGCTGGGTCACACGGTCACACGCTAGTCACCAGAGCCACGCACAGGCAGAGGCTGAACCCAGACCCACAGGCAGACACACCTATGTCCCCGGAGGCAGAGGAGCAGCTCTTGCCCTTGCGCCTGTGACAGGAACAGGCAGCTGCTGCTCAGGAAATCAGTGATGACACCCAAAGCTCAGTGCAGTGTCGTAGGAAAGGAAGTCACAGGGTTGGTTGGATGGAGGGAAATCCAACAGAGGAATAAAGAGCCAGAAACTTCATGTGATGTGAGGCAGGTGTCTCCTTGCCTTCATGATTCAAACCCAGGCCCGGCTCTGGTGTGCATGAAGCCATGAGTCACCACCCTCTCCTCAAGGAATGCAGAATTCTTTTTTTTTTTTTTTAATATTTTATGTATTCATGGGTGACACAGAGAGAGAGAGAGGCAGAGGGAGAAGCAGGCTCCATGCAGGGAGCCGGACATGGGACTTAATCCCAGGTCTCCAGAATCAGGCCCTGGGCTGAAAGTGGCACTAAACCACTGAGCCACCCGGACTGCCCAGGAACGCAGAATTCCACATACAGCCACATGGCATCCTTAACCTGTGTGTCTCTAAGCAGAATTCTGGACATTGATTTTCCCTCTTTTCTCCACATCCCTCCCCTCTGACAAACTGCTGTGTAAAACATGCAACCCAGTCATGGCCAGGTCCCTGCCCCCGGGCCACCTCAGGATCCCCCACGCCTCCCTGTGGCCTGGTACAATTTAGCCAACACCCAATATTCCTGGATTTTCTAGCCCCTTGGGCCTAGGGAGGCAGCCCCCAGAAAGCCACTCTGCTAGAATTCCCTGAATGGAACTGACTCGATAGAAAGTTCCAAAGGAAAGGCTGCTGAAGTGATACTGGAAATCCCAGACTTTCTTAGCCCAGTGCAGGCACTGAGTCAAAGCTGGACCAGAGCCCACATCTCCCAGCATCCCCCAGACCACACCTGCTCACACATACCAGGCAGGGCAAGAAAAACACCAGATGTCATCCAGCTCTGACAGCTCACTGTGTGTAGTCACAGGTATGAACATCAACTGCGGCCCATGGGCCCTGGGCCTGGAGACAGCCTTCTTTCCCCCTTGCCTCTAGCAGGTGTTTGGTTTCCTCTCCCTAGACCCTCCTGCCTTTCTTTTTTTTTTTTTTTTTTTTTTTTAAGATTTTATTTATTCATTCATGAGAGACACAGAGAGGCAGAGACACAGGCAGAGGGAGAAGCAGGCTCCATGCAGGGAGCCCAATGTGGGACTCGATCCCGGGTCTCCAGGATCCTGCCCTGCGCGGAAGGCGGCGCTGAGCCACCTGGGCCGCCCCCCTCCTGCCTTTCAAACCCCCATGTCTTTCCTGGCCCAGAGCCTAGACTCTGTGTTGGTGGGAAAGCTCTTGGATGTTTTCCTTCCCAGGCATCTTGTCCTGGCTCCTGGCCCTGTGTACATACTTCCGAGGAGCGGGGAGTCATGCCTCCATGTGAACCGCTGTTCCTGCCCCCCACACTTCAGCTCCCCTTGGGCCTCTCACACTGGCCTCTCTAACAGCACCGTAACCCAATGTTTGTTCCTGTGTGTTGGTCCAGGGCCCACCCAAGATGGGAAGCCCCTGGCCTGGCACTTCTTTGGGATCCCACAGTGGAGTCCTGAGTCGGGCACAGAGTGGAAGCTCTGAGGTACTTACTCAGGTCTGAAGGGTTCTGAGGTATCAGGAGACAAGCCGTGGTGTTCTTCTACCCTCTGTTAGCCTGGCTGTTGGTTTTGAAAGCTTTGGACGGCTCATGTCCCCCCAGCCTCGACTCCTATTACAGAGTGAGTGGTTAGGGATAACTAGATATGTGCATGCTACTCTGCGCAGGGCCAGGTCCCCATCTTCCCTGCCACACTAGAAGCTACACATTCATACCCCTTTCCCACTCCAGATCTCTGTTGTCACATTCTGTTCCTAAGGATGGAAAGAGCCTTGACTTCATGAATTTGGAGTCAGCTGGGTGCATCACAGCTGTTGGCTTTCATGAACATTGCAGGCTTGTGGAAACTCTGAGTCTAAGATTGGCACATCTGGAGAGGTTGGGTGTGGGGGTGCTTATGGGAAGTGGTCACCAGAAGGTAGAGCGTAAGCCCATCTGCCCTGGAGCCCCCACCCCATGTGGGCTTATCTCTGGGGGAAGTCAGAGGCTTGGCCTCCTGCAGTTTGAAGGAACAAGATGCCATCAAAGCAGGAGCAAGAAACGACCTAGCCAACATACACATATACAATATACCAGGTACCTGGGACCAAATGCAACCGGGCAGCCACAGGCCTGTGCTCTCAGAGCTCAGTTGACAAGGCTCAGGGCATTGGCCTGCTACCTTCTTCATCCTTTCAGTCTCCCAGGGCCAGGCACCCATGGCCCCCTGAGAGCCCAGAGGCAATACTGAGCAGCAATCCTGCCGGGAAATTAGAGGCACCTGGAGAAGTTCATTACGGATTCCGGGCCTGGGGGGTGCAAGCAACTAAGGCACTGATAGGGAGGGGCCATGGAGGCAGCTGGGGATGTGACAAGGGAGGGAAGGGGGTGGGGGTATGAGTAGGCAGTCCCTCTCCTAGCCTTCCTTCCCCTTTGTGCCCCTTCAGGAGCCCCAGCTGTCAAGCTCCTGCTCCCCGAACCACCTCCCTCCACCTTGGCCTTGATTCCCAGCCAATCACCTGCAGCTGCACAGAGATGCTCGGGAGCCTCTGCAGGGACACCAAGGAATAAGTGCAATGGCAACCGTTTACTGAGAACTCACTACTGTGCCAGACACCAGCCCAAGACTTTTCTATATCCCATATATTTAAAATACAACTTTGAGGCAGGTATTCTCACTTTCCTTTATAGATAAAAAATAGGTAATCAGCAAGCTTGCTCTGGGGCCTGAGCTCAGGGAGAGCCACTAGCCGGCTTTCTTGGGGTGGCCACTAGTCCCCCTGCTTTCAAGCCCGGGAATGCTAACACCTTCACACTTAGGTTTCTGTGTGTCCTGAGAGCTTTCCTTGCTCATTCTGACTTTATACCTGATCAGTAGCTGTTCCCCTTCCTTTCCGTTACATAAGCAGGGATTAGGGCACCAAGCCGGTACCACTCACTGTGTGTAGAGGCAGTATTACCCCTTTTCTTGATGAGCCTCAGAGCAATCAGGTTATCTAGGGCCACAGAGCTGGGGAGGAACAGAGCTGAGAGAACAAGCTGCAAAGGCTGCATCCTAAACCCCGGGGATAAAGGCCTGCTGACCTCCCTCCGGCCACCCTGGGTGGCCTGCCCTGACCCCTCCAGTCCACAGGGCCCCTCTTCCCTCCAAATGCCCCAGCGCCCCTGGTTCGAGGCACACGCTGCATCAACGCATCCACCTGTTCTGAGCGCTCACTGCTGAGCCCTGTGTCTGTGCAAAGTGTGCTACTGAGCTAAGCTGGTGGCCCCTTCCAACTCCCGAGCCTGGCCTCTTCTCACTTTCCTCTCCCCAGCACTCTCCTTCCTGACTTTCCGTCAAAACCTGTCCTCTAGGATGCCTCAGAAACTCTCTTACATTTTTACAAAGAATAAAAATACATGGGGCGCCTGGCTGGCTCTGCGGGTAGAACATGCGACTTTGATCTCAGGGTCGTGAGTTCAAGGCCTCACATTGGGTTTAGAGATGACTTAAAAACAAAATCTTTGGAGCACCTGGATGGCTCAGCCAGTTGAGAAGCCGACCTGGTTTCAGCTCAGGTCACCATCTCAGGGTTGTAAATTGGGCTCCACACTCCGTGGGGAGTCTGCTGAAGGATCCTCCTTCTCCCTCTCCCTCTGCCCCTCCCCTACGCTAGCTCACTCACTCACTCATGCTCTCTCTCTAATAAATAAGTCTTTACAAAATAATTTAAAAATCTTTAAAACAAAGAAGAAAAAAACAACACATGAATGTGAAAACAACCTTGAAAAAGAAGCATAGGGGGATTGCCTGAACTGTAGTATGACCTACTTTGAAGCCATAACAATGAAAACCATGCGGTATGGCTGGAAGGACAAGCAGACGGATGGTGGGTGCCCCAGAAGGAGCAATCAGAGGGACCATGGAAACTCAGGTCATGATTAAGGAGGCCCCATGAATCTACAGGAAAGATGAATTGTTTCACAAGTGGTGTTTGGAAAGAAACTTGGCTCACCATATAGAGAAAATGAAAACAGTCTCCTTTGTAACACTACATATATAAATGTAGACTTGAGGTGAATTAAAGACCAAAATTCACAAAAAAACCCTGCAAATTTATAGACTAGAAAAAATGTAGGAGAAATCTTTAACCTATAGAGAAAGGACTTCTTTCCCCCCAGTTTTGTTTTTTAAGATTTTATTCATCCATTCATGAGAGACACAGAGAGAGAGAGAGAGAGACAGAGACACAGGCAGAGGGAGAAGCAGGCCCCATACAGGGAGCCCGGTGCGGGACTCCACCTGTGACCCCGGGGTCACGCCCTGCGCCGAAGGCAGGCGCTCAACTGCTGAGCCTCCTAGGCGGCCCAGGTTTGTAGGTTTTGACTCCCTCACGCCCATTATCACGGTACCAGCCACATAATTGGCCCCAAGAAACACTTGCCCACCATTGGGGAAAAATTTATGGGTAAAGATACCCTTTTCGTGCTATTCCTTTGTCCTCTACTCCTAGGTGACCTCCGGTGAAGTCCCCGGCTCTCTGTTAAGGTCCCCAGTACTTTCTGTTCAACCTGGAAAGAGCCAGGGAGTTGTCTCCCACACAAACCAGCCATGCAGTGCAGGTTTTCCCTCTAAGAGCTTGTGGTCTTTGAAGTGTGATCTGAGAGGCCAAGCGTTTCTCCCTCCCTTCACCGGTGCCCACGATGTAACCGCGAGAGATTCATTCACCTGCACTCACTACGTCACGTGCCCGACACCCTTTTTAGAGGCTTTTCCCTGAGCAGCAAAGAACACTGCTACAGGAAATCGAATGGCTCCTCCAGGAAGCTCTGAGACCTGAGACCCAAGAATCTGCCTCCATGCCTGCCCTGCTTCAGCATCAGCTGCTTTTAGCACTGTGGCTTTCAAACATTTTATTTTTTTAAAGATTTTATTTATTTATTTATTCATGAGAGACCCAGAGAGAGAGGCAGCGACACAGGCAGAGGGAGAAGCAGGCCCCATGCAGGGAGCCCGATGTGGGACTGGATCCCAGCATTCTGGGATCACGTCCTGGGCCAAAGGCAGGCGCTCATCCACTGAGCCACTCAGGTGCCCCTTAAATTGGATTGTTTATGAGTGTTTGTTTTTTGTGTTTTGGGGGGGTTTTGCTATTGAGTTGTATGAGTTCTTTATATATTTTGGATATTGACCCCTTATCAGATATAAGATTTGCAATTATTCTCTCTCTGTAGGTCACCTTTTCATTTTGTTGATGATTTCCTTTACTGTGCAGAAGATTTTCAGTGTGATGGAGTCCCACTTGCATGGTTTTGTTTGTTTTGTTTTGTTTTGCTTTTGTTGCCTTTATTTTTGGTGTCAGATACAAAAAGTCATTGCCAGGATCAACGTGAAGGAGCTTACTCTATATGTTTTCTTCCAGGAATTTTATGATATCAAGTCTTACATTCAAGTGTTTAAATCCATTTTTAGTCGACTTTTGTGCATGGGCTGATAGGGGTGTATTTTCATTCTCTTGCATGTGGAAATCCAGTTTTCCCTATACTTCATATTCCCTGCACTTTTTATTATCTTTTCCTCATTGAGTATTCTTGGCTCCTTTGTTGAAAATCAATTGATTACATGTGTGTGCATTTATTTCTGGGATCACTATTCTGTTCCACTGATGTATGTGTATTTATGCAAGTACCACATGGTTTTGATCACTATACATTCGTCATATAGTTTGAAATCAGAAAGCATGATAACTCTAGCTTTGCTCTTCTTTCTCAGGATTGCTTTGGCTATTCGGGTCTTTTGTGGTTCCATACAAATTTTAGGATTGTTTTTTCTATTTCTACAAAAGATGCCATTTTTGATAGAGATTTTGATTGAGATTTGATAGAATTTCGATAGCAATTGCATTGAATTTGTAGATTGCTTTGGGTAGCATGGCCATTTTAACAAAACTGATTTTTCTAATCCATGACCATAGAATAACTTTCCATTTATTCGGAATGTGCTTTCTTTCAATGTTCTATAGTTTTCAGTATATAGATCTTCTACCTCCTTGGTTAAATTTATTTCTAAGTATTTTACCCAATATTTTTACATTCTCAAAATGTAAAAAATAAAACCACAAATCTATAAAATAGAATAAATAAAGGAGAATATCTTTGTGACCTGTGGAGAAAAGGCATTTTTGAGTTATGCTTCAAAAGCAAAGACTATAAAAGGACGAAATGGATGAATCTGAGAAGTGTGCTTAATGCAGGATATGTGGACAGAGTTAACAGACCAAGAACAGATTGGAAGAAGATATTTATAATGTCTAAAACCAGTAAAGGGCCTAGCATCTAGAATATCTGAGGAACTCCTGCAAACTAATAAGAAAAAGACAAGGGACACCTGGTTGAGTGTCTGGCTTCGGCATAGGGCATGATCCCAGTCTGGGGATCAAGTCCCACATTGGGTTCCCTGCAAGGAGCCTGCTTCTCTCTCTGCCTGTGTCTCTGCCTCTCTCTCTGGGTCTCTCATGAATAAATAAATAAATTCTTAAAAAAAAAAAAAAGAAAGAAAGAAAAGGAAAAGACCCACAAGGGATATGTGGGCAAAGGAGCTAAACAGGTAAATTACCAAGGAGCATGGCCAGACAATGGTGTGTGCTCCCGTGCTCTGATCACATTTGCTCTTTCTGGGCACACGCTCTGTATTTTCTGGCTTCTTCCTCTGTAGCGATGCTGACATCATGACACAGGCACTCTCATAGGGGATATGAGTGGGAAGGCTGTGTGGCCTCTGCTCTGAGCCAGTTAGGAGTGAGCTCTGCACTCTATGCCTCTGCATCTTTGCCACTACAAGTGAAGAATTTGTGACAGCAGGGACCCTAGATGGAAAGCCGCTTGGATCCTAGCATCACCTTTTTGCACCAAAGGTGTCTCAAGAATTTTTTCTTGGCTGTGGGCTCTGGACCTCACCCCACCAAACCTCACCTATATTCCAAAACTGCATCAGTGGGATACAGGCTCCTGTCCATTTCTCCTCTCACAGGCATTCTTTGCTCTGGAGCTCCCTACCGGGATGGCTGTGACCTTCTCAGATCTGCTTCTAACGTCTGTCCAGTTCTTTCTCCCCTGTTTCCTTTTACAGGGCTCAGGCCTGCATTGTGATCTGAAGGTTTTCCCTGTCAAAGCTGGCTTCTTCCTCTCTCTCTCTCACAGACATTTTCTCCCTTGAAAAAAGTCTTGCTGCCCAGTTTTAGTGTCTGCTCACTAGAAGATACAAATTGATACTTCTATCCTGAACAAGGATGCTCAGACTCACTGCTTATCATGGAAATGGAAAAACAAAATAACAATGAGATATTATTTTGCATCTATTAGGCTGGCAAAATTAGCAACCTAGATCATGCAAGGTGTTGGTGAGGATGGAGGGATACAAGAGCAACAGACCCTGCTGGTGGGAATGCAGAGTGGGCGCCGCTGGGGAGAGTGACCTCTAGTACTTGGTCAAGTTACCCTTGCACCCACCCTCTGACCAGTAGTTCTGTTCCCAGGTAGCTCTCTAAAAAATATTCTCATCCATAGATACCTGGGTGGCTCAACTATTGAGCGTCTGCCTTGGCCTCAGGTTGTGATCCTGGAGCCCCGGGATGGAGTCCCACATCGGGCTCCCTGCATGGAGCCTGCTTCTCCTTCTGCCTGTGTCTCTGCCTCTCTCTTTGTGTCTCTCATGAATAAATAAATAAAATCTTAAAAAAATTTTCATTTACGCTCATAGGGACCATAGTTGAGGATGTTCCTTTGAGTGTTATTTGTCATGGCAGCAAGTTGGAAGCAATCTGGAGTTTTCATATATGGGGGAGCAGATGGGCAAAGTGCAGGGGCGCACAGTGGAGCACGCTGTGGCACTTAGAAGTGACACACATAGCAACACAGAGGAATCCTGAAAATACAGTACTGAGTGAAGAAAAAAATAAAATGAGATCTCTCATAATATGTACAAAACAAGAATATACTTTTTTTTATGAGACTTTATACAAACAAATGTTTATGATACATATATCACAAAGGCTGCCTCTGAGAGGCAGGTGAAGGGGAAAGGGGAAAAAGAGAGAAGAAATAAATGAGAAACAAGACAGGAGATGGACTGATGATGACTGTACTAAGAATAAGGCAGCATGATTTATCCAGGGCAGTGCACTTGAGACTTTTAAAAAAGAAACATAAAAGAAAAATATTCTTTATAAATTTAAATTTAAATTCAACTTAATTAACATATACTGTATTAGTAGTTTCAGGGGTAGAATTTAATGATTCTTCAGGTGCATATAACACCAAGTGCTCATCACATCCCCTCCTTAATGCCTGTCACCCAATTACACCACCCTCCCACCCCCTACCACTTCAGCAACCCTCAGTTTGTTTCCTAGAGTTCAGAGTCTCTTATGGTTTGTTTCCCTCTCAGTTTCCATCTTATTTTATTTTTCCTTCCCTTCCTCTATGTTTATCTATTTTGTTTCTTAAATTCCACATATGAGTGAAATCACATAGTATTTGTTTTTCAAGTTTACATAGTTAGCATGTCATTAGCTAGAGATCTGCTTTTTTTTTTTAAGATTTTATTTATTTATTCATGAGAGACACAGAGAGAGAGAAAGAGAGAGGCAGAGACACAGGCAGAGACACAGGTAGAGGGAGAAGCAGGCTCTATGCAGGGAGCCCGACGTGAGACTCAATCCCAGGACCCCAGGACCCTAGGATCTGAGCCAACGGCAAGCCGCTCAACCACTGAGCTACCCAGGCATCCCATGTCTTCCTCTCTGATTCCACAGGAGTTGGGAGCAGATGTTATTTTGCTATTTGGTTCATCTTCCCCAAACCAGTTTTCAACCCCAAGTTATCTTAACACAAGAACACCTTGAGGATCTGGATGTGATAGCCAGTAACCTCAATTTTCCAGACTCAGCTTTAAAAATGAAACAGTGTAAATGGGGCTCTGAACAGAGCTGTCAGCAAGCCACTCCCTACCAGGGTTGTGACCACACACAGGCTTGTGTGGGTATCTGAAGCTGGAGGGGCCCAGGGCTGGGCTCAGTTTTCTGGTGAGCCTGGATCTGGATGTATGATCTGGCCCAGGGCTAGAGCCTAGAAAGGTCAGGTCATAACAGGAATTAAGGGAGGCCCAATGCCACTCTGCCAGTTGATTGTCACCTAGTCTGTCAGAAATAGACAGTGAGGAGGGTCTTAAGGAACCCAGGCCTGAGAAGGGTAAGCTTTGCCCTTGACCTTGGAGCAAGATAATAACATAGTTTTGGATACAGGTGAGGTCTGGAGCCCAGAGCCAAGAAAGAATTCTTGAGATGTCTTTGGTGCAAAAAAGGTGGTTTTATTAAAGTCCAGGGACAGGACCTGTGGACAGGAAGAGCTGCTGCCCTGGGGTGATGAGTGGCTGATTATATACCTGGGAGTCAGGAGTAAGGAAAAAGGGAGATTTTCAAAAGAATTTCATATGCTAAAGAGGACCTACCAGGTATGAGAGGCTTTTTTTTTTTTTTTTTTTTTATTCATGAGAGACACAGAAGGAGAGAGAGGCAGAGACACAGGCAGAGGGAGAAGCAGGCTCCATGCAGGAAGCCTGATGTGGGACTCGAACCTGGATCCCAGGGTCACGCCCTGGGCCAAAGGCAGCCGCTCAACGCTAGGCCCCCCGGGGGTCCCCACATCTACCTTTGTAAATAGAGTATATCTCCAAAACACTCACATTCTGAGGGACTGGGAGGTTAGAGCTTCAACCTATGAAATCAAGGAGGACACAGTTCAGCCAATAACAGTGGCTTTCAGAAAGAATCCTATTCAAACAGCCTTGCTTCAGGATGTCTTTGAAAACACCACCCTCTTTCGGGGGCAATAAAGGGAACTTAGAAGGGGGGCTGTTTTTTGCGGAAGCAGCAGTGAGAAGCCTCAGGGAAAATGAATCTGAGATCAATGCCCTTTTAGCCCAAACCTCACTGGGTGTTGTGTTGGGGGCTTTTTGTTTTGTTTTGTTTTAGATTTTATTTATTTATTTATTTATTTATTTATTTATTTATTTATTTAAATTTATTTATGTTAGTCCTACAGAGAGAGAGAGAGAGAGGCAAAGACACAGACAGAGGGAGAAGCAGGCTCCATGCACCAGGAGCCTGACGTGGGATCCGATCCCGGGTCTCCAGGATCGCGCCCTGGGCCAGAGGCAGGCGCCAAACCGCTGCGCCACCCAGGGATCCCTTTATTTATTTATTTATTTATTTATTTGAGAGAGAGAGAGAGAAAGAGAGAGGGAGAGCGCATGCGCAGGAGGAGGGGGAGGGGACCAGGAGGGGGTGGGAGAAGCAGGCTCCCCGCAGGGCAGGAGGCCGGACTCAGAGGGGGCTCCATCCCTTGGGGCTCTATCCCAGAGGCAAGGAATTTGGGGACTGCATGGCCTAGATCCCACCCTGCAGGACAAAGGCAGTGGCCCCCACAGTGTTCAGGGTGAGATCTGGGCTCCTCACCCAGCTGCTCCTAGCCGCCCCCTTTGGCCCCGCACCTGCCATACTCCAGCTACATCCGGCTCCCCCTGCGCAGGCTGGTGCACCTGCAGCAGAGGCTTCCCCAGGCCACAGTGCTCTTTCTCCTCCTGTCACATCTTCTCTCTTTTTTTGACCTTCAGGCATCAAATTACCCAGTTCATGAGCCCCCATCTCTCTCTTGCCCTCCTAATGCCCTGTTTAGTCTTTTGCACAGCACCTAACACCACCTGATGTTTTTCTCGTCAACAGTTATTCCATCCGTGGAGCACCCGTGACTACCAACAAGCGTTTTCAGGACCAAGGCAAGAGCATGAATAAAACAAGTCCGTGGCCTCCTTGTGGAGATTATTTCCTAGCAAGGGGAGACACTCCAACACAAAGGAATAATTACATACCATGTCAGGTTGTGATAGGCGCTGTGGAGGAAATGCAGCCAGGCCCCAGGAAAGCATGGGGCTGAGGCAGAATAATAAGGGGGTGGCGGTCAGATTCAAGGTAAAAGAAGGTGCAGCTCATATAGAACTTTGTAGGCTATTGAAAAGGCCTTGGGAAACCACAGAGGATTTTAAAGAGTGGAGTGACACCATCTGACCTTTTATAAAAGAAGGAATAATATTGCAATAGCCTGTTGGGAGGCTATTGCAAGGACAGAGGGAAATGGTGGCAGGATCAGGGCACTGGGGGTGCAGGGGTGAGCCGAAGGGGTTGGTGGAGCTGCTGGCATGCTCGCACACTGCTGGTGGAAGTGCAAGATGGGACAGCCACTTTGAAAAACCGGCTGTTAGTAATAAAGCTGAACACTCCTCACCCTGTGACCCAGCAGTGCCACTCCTAGGTATTATCCTCAGTAGAAGTGAAAACACGTAGACACAAAGAGATTTGTAAGAGGGCAGCCCGGGTGGCTCAGCGGTTTAGCGCCGCCTTCAGCCCAGGGCGCGATCCTGGAGACCCGGGATCGAGTCCCACGTCGGGCTCCCTGCATGGAGCCTGCTTCTCCCTCTGCCCGTGTCTCTGCCTCCCTTTCTCTCTCTCTGTGTCTCTCATGAATAAATAAATAAAATCTTAAAAAAAAAAAAAAAGTTTTGTAAGAGAATGTTCGTAGCAGCGTCGCCGTGATCACCATGTTTGGGGATGCACGGAAGGGGGAGCGGACGCGCGCCTTCTGGAGACAGGAACACGCGAGTGCTGCCCAGGGCCGAAGAACATTTCACAGCACAGGGGGCCACGCTTGTGAAGATGACCAGGGGCATGGAAAGAATGAAATCCTGTTTAGAGTCCTGTTTAGGGAGGGAGAGAAGTCTGTCATCCATTATTCAAAGATTAGCAATCAAGCTGTGAGGGTAACAGGAGAGCTGAGTGGTGTTAGATAGAAGGATCACTAGTTATTTGCAATCAGTTAGAAATGAAACAACTCCTGATGAGGTTTGAGCCTGGGAACTGCTTCTTGGGGAGCATGATGTAGGCCTGGCTGGTCCACATATAGCACAAGAAACACACTTAATTAATAGTCCTAGAAATGTGCTCATGGTGCTAACGTATGGGTGCCAGAAGCGACAGAGCTTAGGTGGGCCAGCCTCCGCTGCCCACAGGAAGAGCACTGTCCTGGGTGCCGCACAGCTTATGCCCGCCCTGACTCCAGCAGTTACTCCAGCATCTTCCTTGGCAGGGAGACAATGTCCAGCTAGGACTGCCCAGGTGTCATCTGTTCCTGATCTCAGGTATCCTATGCCCCCTTCATAGAGGTCATCATTGGAAGAAATATATTTGCTAGAATGAACCTGTTCTTGCTCAAAATTTGTATTGTCCCCTTGACACCTCCTTCAGAGCCAAGTTAAACTGCATACAAGAAAACAGAAATTTCATTTATTATTATTTTTAGAAATTTCATTTAAAATTAGGTGCAAGATAAGGTTGGCCACTCTGGAAGTGGAAATTGGTGTGCTGCATCCATTCTTTATAGAATTGTGAAATTAGGGCCGCCTGGGTGGCTCAGCAGTTTAGCGCCTTCCTTCAGCCCAGGGCATGGTCCTGGAGACCCCAGATCGAGTCCCACATGCGGCTCCTTGCATGGAGCCTGCTTCTCCCTCTGCTTGAGTCTCTGCCTCTCTGTGTTTCTCATGAATAAATAAATGAATAAATAAAATCTTTAAAAAATAAAATCGCTTCTATTCACTGGTCAAGTGCAGCCACTTCCACGGTCCTGTGTGTGTTCACGACGTGCAGGAAGCGGACTTCGTGCTCGCGTCCCGCCCGCTGGAGTCAGGGCGCTGTCGGCGGCCGAGCCGTCGCGGGGCATCAGGCGCAGGGCGGCTGCAAGGCCCCGGGGAGCTCCGCGCGCCCCGCCGGACCACCCTACGAGCCGACGGCTCCCTCCGCGGCCGAGGGCGGGAGTCCACGGTACCCGCGGCGGAGGCGCCGGGCGGAGTCCGCGCCCGCAGCCCGCTCCCGGGGCCGGTCCCGGCAGCCCAGCCCGCGTCGGGGTTCCCAGGCAGGCGGGGGCGGGGCCGGCCCGGCGGGGGCGGGGCCGGCCCGGCGGGCGGGAAATAGAGGAAGTGGGCGAGCGGCGGCTGCGTACTCGGCTCGCCCCGGGACTGCCCGCCCGGCCCCGCGCCCGGCTCGCCGCCCTCGCCCCGCCGCGGGTCTCGCCTGCCGCCGCGGCTGCCGGGTGGTGAGTAGCCGTCTGCGCTGGGCCGCAGGTTCCGGAGCCCCCGCCTGCCGCGCGCGGCCTCGCCCCGCCCGGACCCTCCCCCCGACACGGTCGCGGGCCGCGGGCGCCGGGGATTGGGCGGAGGCGCGGCGCCAGGTCCCGCCCGCCCGGAGCGCCCGAGCCCCGCGGCCTCTCGCCCGCCCGCCGCCCGCCGCCCGCCGGGGCCGCCCCTCGGGTCCTCGCGGCACAGACGCCGCCGGAGGGGCTCCCCCGCGCGGGGGGCACTCGGGGTCCCCGGCAGGCAGGCTTCCCTCCCGCGTCCGCCGCGGCCGTCCCCCGGGGGCTGGAGAAGCGCGGGTCGCGGCGAGTCTTCGGACTGGCGGGGCCGTGTGGGCCGGGGGCGGGGGGCGGGGGCCTCGGGCCTCGGGCCTCGGGCCTCGGGCCGCCCCGCCTGCGGTCCGCGCACTGTCGCCGCGACTCCAGCGGCTGCCGGCCGACCTCTGACGGGAGAGAGCGGGGGAAGGGACGAGGCCGGGTCACAGCCTCACCTGGGCAGCGCCGGATCCGGAAGCTCCGCCCGACGCAGACCTTGGCCTCCGGCTCGGGGCACCCTCCCCGCTTACCCCCGCCCGGTGGGTCCAGGAGCCCGTTACACGCATGCGCTGGCCGGGGGCGAAGTCAGTGTTGAGTGACTTGGTGAGCTGACCCCACCGCTGCCCGCTGCCCGCTGCCCGCTGCCCGCGGGACCCTGGGAGAGCCCTGGAGCCCCAGCCAGCAGGTGGCCGGGCTGCGGGAGGGCGGGATGAGCCTGAGCGCAGCGGAGGCTTCTGGGATCGCACTGGTCTGGACAGGGTCGAGGGGCAGGGCGGGAGCCTGGGCCCCCACCTTTCCAGGCAGCTCCCTGATCCCACTGCCAAGCCTGCAGACCTTCGCTGTCTACAGTACCTCCCTTGGTGACGTTCCAGCCGGTCTCTCTGTGGAAGACAGCGGGGGGAGCTGCCTGCCCGGGATGCGGTTTGTCCACGTTCCATCTCCACCCATCCGAGGCGCGTGGCAGGCTGAGGAGGGGAAGGCTCTCCTGGGCGGGCCTTGCTCTGTACCATCTTGAGACCTTGAACCGGGGCCCTGAGAGTCCCCTGGGAGTCATCCGTGACTGTTCCTGGAAGATAATCTGATTTTGTAGCTAGAAGGAGAGTGGAGAGGGAGGGACTTCTGGCTTTAAAAGTTTAGGTGGGCAGAGCTCTGGTAAAGCATTGTTGGGGAGAGGACCACTGCCAGCCTCTCATCGCTGCTGTGCATGTGTGTGATCTGTCTGTCCCTCCTGCCCGGGGAAGGAGGAGGTCCCGGGGCAGGCCTTGTGCAGCACCTCAGAGGCACGGTGCAGAGGCAGCCTTCTCATGGGCCAGAGTACTGAGGTGCCCAGTGGCCGTGCTATGCTGGACACAGGGCAGTGTGGTTCCAGAGGGGAAGGGTGCTGTCTTGTGGGAGTGGAGCCTCACAATTGCCATTCATCGGGACATGGGCCTTGGTAGGTAGTGTGTGCTGCAAAGAGCTTCAGGATCATGGGGTGGGTTGCTGCTAGTTCTGTCTGAAGAGGTTAGGCTATCTTAAGTGGACTCCGAAAGATGAATAGAATCTTGCCAATTGGTTAAGATGGGAAAGTGCACACAGGACAGTGCAGGAATGCTGGGGTCAGGGGTGCCTAGATGGGAAAGAGGTATCTCTAGGTGGGAAAGGGGCACTGCATGCCCTGCTCTGAGGCCTTGCCTGGGGAAGTCCACAGCCTTAGCCAACCTGGGCAGACTCGTTGGAGGAACTGCAGGTTTCACCATTGACAACTGGGACTGGCCTGCCAGGAGCGCCGAGGCCATACAGAGGAGCAGGACATTGGATGATGGAGTCTTCCAGGGGCAGGAGTCTTGGCTTGTAGCAGGGCAATGAGTCACATCAAGGTGTTCTCTTTTTCCGTAGTGCAAGGGACCGTGTGTTCCTTAGTGGTATGCTAGCTCTGGATTCGCAGCTCCTGAGAAGACTCTAGAGTGTGGCCATTGGAAGTACTTTCTGTGGTTGTACTTCCGGTGACCATGACCATTTGTCAGTCTGGGGCTAAGGAGGGCAGGGCCAGCCTGGATGCCCCCTGAGGCCAGCAACCCACTCTACTGGGCCTCCTTGTGCGTAGGATCCGATGAGCAGCATCTTGGCTGCCACACCCGGCTGGCCACACCCTGGGCCATACATATCCTTGCCCAGAGCCACTAACTGGTCTGAAAAAGACAGCTAATTGAGAATGGTGGTAGCCTGCAGAGCTCACTGTGGGCCAGATGCCCACATAAGAACTTTATGTGCAGTAATTAGCTCATTTGGACATCACAGAAATCAGAAGCAAGGTTATCATCCCTGTTCTTCAGATGGGGAAACTGGGGTTTGGAGTGATTAAGTAACTTGCCCAGGGTCACAACTGAGGGAGTCAGACCCCCAAGTCCCAGCTCTAAGTGTTATATTGCACTAGCTGGATTTCCAGGCTACTCACTAGCCCATTTCCTGAATTCAGCCCATCTACCTCTGCACCTCGACACCCGTTAGACGTGAAGGGGTGAGGAGCAGAGAGGATGACTGTGGTCTTTCTGTGGACTCTCCTTCCCTTGTAGGCAGCTGGTGATGTGTGTGGGACTGGCTGAAGCTTCAGGGAGCAGTGCCCTGGACCCTCTGGGTGGGATTTTGGCTGGCAGGTTCCCCAGCCTCCCATCCCTGGGGCTCAATCCTTTCTGTGCCTTCCCCTCCTCTTCCCTTCCTGTCTGCAGAGGTCAAAATGGGGAAGTTTCAAATGAAAGGCAAACTCAGTCTGGATGAACCATAAAGCAATCATCGATTCTTGGTTGGCTTTGTGTCCAGGGCCCTGGAAGCCATGAACTTAGAAAATGAGGAAGTTTTTTTTTTTTTTAAGATTTATTTATTTATTTATTTATTTATTTATTTATTTATTTATTCATTCATTCATTCATTCATTCATTCATTCATTCATTCCTGAGAGACAGAGACAGAGAGAGAGAGAGGCAGAGACACAGGCAGAGGGAGAAGCAGGCTCCATTCAGGGAGCTCGACGTGGGACTCGATCCCGGGTCTCCAGGATCAAGCCCTGGGCCGAAGGCAGGTGCCGAACCGCTGAGCCACCCAGAGATCCCAGGAAGTGTTTTTTTTAAACTGCCCTCTCCTCTAGTAATCCTGTCCGGCTTGCTATTGGGTGTTGCAGGGGATGCCAGGAGGTGGGTTTTTATGACCCCCTCTGAGTTGTGGGCCAGGTTTGAAAGGGGACTGGTTGCTTTTAGGCACAACAGCTGGCTGGACCTGGACTGGCCCGTGTGGCCTGGCCGAGTCTGGCCTAGCGGAAGGGTGTGGGCTGAACAGCAGTGGGGCTGCGCCCTCTGAGGAGAGGCCTTCTGGGTCCAGGGTGTCAGGAGCACCGTGGAGATCTGGGCTTCTGCCTGGGCTGAATGGGGTCCCCAAGCCCGCCCTTAGTCAGTTCCTGCCATGCTGACTCGTGGGGCAGGTCAGCATTCCTCTGCTGACATGCTTGACAAAGCGCCTTTTGTCACAGTGAGGAGAGTGAGTGTGGTGGCCTGGGTGGAGGGCACGCCAGTCTTGAGAGCTCCAGATAGCCTAGTGGGGGGCGTCTGAGCTTTTATCTGAGGCCAGCAGTGATGTTGCTGTTTTTCTGTTCGTGGGCATCTGTGCATCTGTAGTTGGTTTAATTTGACGAACTGTCTCACTTTAATTCTCAGCCAAAGTGTGCAGTTGTGCAGATGTGAAACATCAGTGGTGAGGTGTTCCTCATGTATATGCTCACATCTAGCCATGTGTTCGGGCGGTCCGGGCCTGGGCCGTGTCCCGGGGGCTCCCGCCTGGATCTCCATGCCCTTGTGTGCACCCCCTGCCCCCCATCCCTGCCAAACCACAGCAAAGGGTAAGAATCCCACGAGGCAGGGAGTGTCCCTTTTTGCACGTAGGAGCAGTGAGATCCCATGGCAGGCTGAGCACCAGCTGTGCCCCTATATCTGTCCCCCTTCAGAGAGTCCCTCTGTGCCCTGGGAGTGCTGCTGGGCCCCAGGGACTTAGGGAGTTGGGGGCTTTTCTGGGGTCTCCATTTGTCTTT